>NC_063345.1:60562775-60602239 GCF_021869965.1 Rhincodon typus | reverse complement strand
TGACAGACACTACAAAACTACAATAACACGGTGTAGAGCTAGATGAACACAGCAGGCCAAGCAGCATCAGAGGAGCGGGAAAGCTGACGTTTCGGGTCGAGACCCTTCTTCAGAAATCTGAAGAAAGGTCGAGACCCGAAATTTCAGCTTTCCCGCTCCTCTGATGCTGCTTGGCCTGCTGTGCTCATCCAGCTCTACACCGTGTTATTGTAGTTTTGTAGTGTCTGTCACAAAATCAAGATCTACCAAAGTGCTTTACAACCAGCAAAGGATTTTGTGGAGCGTAGTAATGTCGTAGCAAGCTCCTACAAATGACGAAGGAAAATAAAGAACAGATGTTGGGTTTTACAGCCCCTTTACTGGGTAGATTTTCAATTGGGGCACACTTATATGTCATTTTGCCCTGCTGTCCATCCCAACTCATTCACTGTAGTACAGAGGGTAGATAGGGTGGTCATTATGCTATCAACAATTTTTTTTTATTCATTCATGGGATGAGGGCATCACTGGCGAGGCAGCATTCATTGCCCATCCCTATTTACCTAGAGGGCAGTTACAAGTCAACCACATTGCTGTGGGTCTGGAGTCACATGTAGGCTAGACTAGGTAAGGATGGCAGTTTCCTTCCCCAAAGGACATGAGTGAACCAGATGGCTTTTTCCAACAATTGACTATGGATTCACAGTCATCATTAGACTCTTAGTTCCAGATATATATTGAATTCAAATTCAAACCTGGGTCTCCAGAACATTATCTGAGTCTCTGGATTAACAGTCCAGCGATAATACCATTAGGCCTCCCCAGATAAGAGGTAATAAAAGGTCTTAATCCACTTCCACTGAAATAATACATCAAACATTAGAATGTAAATTAGAAGGGCATTTCAAACCAAAGTTGGTGAAAGGGTAAGAAGGAAAGTGGGACCTTCATGCACGCAATGAAGCACTACCCTCTAGGATCATTCCCCCCTTTGTATCTTGCTGTGGCCTCCAAAATCTGCTGCACCCAACTCTACTAAGCCCCCCACCCTCCCCCAAGCTAAGGTGCTAGATGCATCCCTACTCACTAGTCTCCAGAGTAACCTTGTTTGACATCCATGACATAGCTTCACAGGCCTCCTTCTAGTCTGAGTGGCATTTATAAGTCACTTCTAACATTGCAAGAACAGCGAGAGCTGCCAAAAACTGCTCTTAAGGGTGGGACATTCTTGCACTGACTGACTGAAGTCCCACTCTCAGCTGGTTAAGGTTATCTACAGTGTGTTATTACTGTGGGTCAGCTTTATTTTAAGTTAACCGGAACTCTTCTTCCAGAGAGGTGAGGAGAACTGCCTCCCCACCCTTCCAGCTACCGCACCACCACCATCTCCACCAACCCTTCCATTACCACCACTATCACTCTCACCACCACCACTTTGTCCACTTTTCAACATCACTCATGCGTGTCTTGTCCTTTCCTTGTCTTTCACTTTTTTCCTCTCCCTATCTTGCCTCTCCCTTCCTTCTTTGCATCCTGCAACAGTCCAGTTACCTTCATCTTCTTGCCTCTCACTCAAATCCAGCTAGATCATGCAACTTAGTCCCCAGTGTTGTTTGAACCTACAAATATATCAACTTAACTGAGAATTAGATTTTTAAGATGTGTTGATGTCTTAGCAGAAGACTGAGCAACGAACAGTTGAGGAATAGATCAAACACAAATCAGAATTTTCCATCTGTTTATTAAAGTTAGATCAGAAATCATTGCATTGGGACTGCTTAGGAAAGGTTTCAATGGCTTGAGGTTTCTATTTGAATAGTGTTTATATTGGAGTTGATATTTTAGAAATGGTTGAGCTGCATGTCATACATTAATATGACACAGAGAATGCTATGAAAATAGAAAAGGTTGAGGACCAGGAGTCAGAAGTAAATGCAGAACAAGTATTAATGCCTTTTCCCACAAAATTTCTAATAGCACATTTTATTCTTCATAATGAATATTGTCTGCTTTTTGAGAAACTTCGTATAACTGCATCAAGTGAAAACAAATTTATCTCAATGGCAATTTTCAGTTGAATTTTCCGGGAGCTAATTTATTTACTAAATGTCAGCAAATATCATGATGCATTTTACAAGTACTTGCAAACAGCAAATATGTGTTATGATCATCTCCAGCATAGGTTCTTTATCGTCTCCTGTTCTCCTGAAGGTACAAATTTCTACAATAGATATTCGTCAGTAGGCTCTAGGAAGAATCTTCATTCATGCTGCTGTTATAACCTAACCAGTTCCTACCCAGTGCACAGGTAACTAGCTAAAAATCAGAAGCAGGAACCTTGTCTAATTTTTATGTCTCGCTTCAGACCCTACCATTAGAAAATGAAAACTGAGGCAAATTGTAAGTCCCTAACAATTGACCTCACAGAAGTTACAAAGCAGACCAGTCTAACACTAAAATTGGTCATCTTCTGGTGTTGCCTCTTACTCTATTCACTAAATGAGGGGCATTTAAATGGTGCCATTCATGGTGTTGGGTCTTTCCAACACTTTAATGTAAAGCAGGGAAATTTGGACACAAAACAAGTTCCACAAGCAGTGATATGATAATGACCAGAACCATATTTTACTGATGTTACGCAATTTTTGGTCATTGACTTACATCTAGAGAGAAGAATGACAACACTTTAGTTTAGTATCTCCATCAGTACTCCACTGGAGTGTCAGACCAACTGTGTTCAAGTGTCTGGGGTGGGTTTTGAAGCCACAATCTTCAGGTTCAAGCAATAGTATCATTGTTGAAACAAAACTGATTAATGGTCCATTTCTGATTTTATAATGGCAATTTAAGTAGTAAAATTTTAATGCACATTTGAAAGAACAATTTACTTCAATGTTTATTCTGTGTTGCTTCTCCTCATAAACAGAGGATGAGTGGGTCGTAAAGAACTTCCTGTCTACAATTAAATGCAATGATGAGGATGTATCTATGAACACCCATTGGCATCAGTTGACACTTCCGGCAATGGGCATGTATAAAAGCTGGCTATTATAGTGTGTGATTGTTCTGCTCATCTCCAACTAAGTTGTAACATAACAGTTGGTTTATACAAGAAAATCAGCAGGATGAAATAATAATGGTGACTCAGGGTACACTCAGTTATTTTCCTTCATTACAGAATCAATGTTATAGTCTTCATCTGAGCCAAATAATGAATGTGTTCATTAGAAATAAGGTTCATCCTAGTTCTACAGCAAAAGCAGCTGCAGCTGGCATGGGGGATGGTGGAATGAACTTATCAAAAAGAAAGAGATTGAACAAAATTTAAAATTACTGATTGAATTGGATCTTCATTGAAAAAGGCAACTGTCCTTATCCCTTTGTCTGCGGTCTCCTCCATTTCCACAACCTTCTGAAATATCTATCTGCATCTAATTCTGCACTTTTATACATCCCCAGTTTTAATTGTCCCACCATAAGTGACTGGGCCTTCAGTTGCACCTAGGTCTCAAGTTCTGGAACACCAGTCCTGGCCTCTCTAATTAGCTGTCCACCTTTAACAGATTCCTTAAAACCTCCCATATTGACCAAGCTGGTTCTGAGGAAGCCAGACCAATGTCAAGTACTATGCACATATAAATAAAGGGTGACTACTAGCCTACATGGATTTACTTCATGCTGACGAGAGAAAATAATACACTCCTGAAAAAAATATCATTTGCAACAGTCATCTTTGAGTTGGGGTAAGCATTTCTGGCATAATGCCTTTATTTGGGAAGCTTGGCTCATTCAATCCCGCTGTCGAACACTGGGCTCAGTATGTGGAAAGAATGCATAATTTTTTCAGTGAAATAACATTGAAACAGATGAAAAGCAACAAGTAGTTCTCCTGAGATAACAAGGTGTAAAGCTGGATGAACACAGCAGGCCAAGCAGCATCAGAGGAGCAAGAAGGCTGATGTTTCGGGCCTAGACCCTTCTTCAGAAAGCTTGTGGACTTGCAGCTTTTTCAGTTATTAGGAGTCTGACATTTCCTGAGGCACCAGATGCCAAAATCTTTCAAGAGTTGACAGATTTTGTTAAGGAATATTATGACACCAAGCCATCTAAAATTCTGAGATGCTATCGGTTTTACTCAGCAATTCAAGAGCCAGGGGAATCCATGTTGGGATTTTTGATGAGGTTAAGATGACTGGCAGAAGCATGTGACTTTGGTTTAACCCTGAGAGACTGTTTGGTATGTGGGATTATGATGAAGCTATGCAAAAACACCTACTAGCTGAAGCCCGACTAGACTTCAAATAGGCACTACAACTGGCTTTGTCATTAGAAAACGCAGCAAGTGGAGCTTATGAGTTACAGGGTATTCTGATAGAAGTGGTCACCCTTGCCAGGCCGACTGAGCTTAGGGAACACCACTTGAGTAAAGGGAATTACATAACCTCCCTTAGGACATATCCTGAACAGAGGGACTCTAGGTCAGTCCACAGCAAAACCCCAAGCCTCGAGCAAATGGTTACAATTTCCTTCAGGATCCAGGCTGGCAAGTCATTGTAGTTAATGGTGGTGTACAGACTTGAGACAGCAAAATGTCCAACTAGGCCTGAATTGGGAAAGAGAATTCATAGGCCAGTATCCAGCAGAGTGCACACCCTGGAAAGCTCACCTACATCTGGCTTGGCACAGGTAAATTGCTTAGCAAAATCCAAATCAGAACCAACCAAAATAGACATCTGGTAAAATGGTCACCCAGTTCTAATGGAGTTTGATATCAGTGCAGCTGTATCAATGATAATAGCACTAGACTTTAACAAAATTCGCTCTGGACTCCAACCCTTAAGTTTGCATAAGACCTTAGCTATACTGGGAAATCTTTACAGATTAAGGGTACAGCTTCTGTCCAGTCTCGCATGAGAAGCAACTGTTTCAGTGACCACTGATTGCAGTAAGATACCCAGGCTCAAGCCTAGTGGGGCAAAGTTGATTGAGAAAGTTTGGCTCAACAATCTTCAATTAGAAAATGGCTGCCTGAATGAAGTCCTAATTAAATACCAGGAGGCTAAGCAGCAAATGCAGATGCCTTGAGCCACCTCCTGCTGGCAGATCCAGCACTAGTGATGCTGCTACTGGAAGAATCCATTCGGGCTTGAAACTTTGTGGATATCCTTCCAGTCACTGCTGACAAAATCACACTACGGATGCAAAAATGTCACGTCCTGGCAAAACTAAAACAGCTGGTGGTGATGGTGGAAACAACCAAGATTAAAACCTTTCTGGACCCAGCCTGACCGGATCACCGTAGAGGATGGCATTATATTATGGGGAGCAAGAGTGATTGTCCTGCGCAGGTACTGGCTGAACTCCACCAAGGTCATCCCAGGGGTGGCTAAAATGGAGATGTTGAGAAGTTATGTTGGGTGGCCAGGATTGGATGCAGACATAGCTGTGGTTGGTGGGCAGTGCTCAGGGTGCCAGCGAGGACAGAATTTGCTGCCAGCAGCTCCCCCATATTCATGGGAATAGCTGGGTAAGCCCTGGACTTGACTACACATTGAATATGCCAGTCGTTTCATGTGCTCAACATTCTTAATCATTGTGGACGCTCACTCAAAGTATTTGGATGTGCATAGAGTTCATTCGTCAGTCGCGGGGATGATGATAGAAAAGCTGCGAGCATCTTTTGCAATACACAGATTCCGGAAGTGTTGGTCACGGACAACAGGCCATCATTTACTAGCAGGGAATTTGAGTATTTCATAAAGTCCATGAGTGGCTACAAGAAAAAGAATAGGCCTATGTCCCTGGACTTAGAGTGGTAGTGACTGTAATGAAGTCAGCCAGGTGGACCTCATAGAATATGAGTTCCCTGATTGGGGCTGTTAATCTGGTCCAATCAGGGAGCCCTGGCTGACAGACATAAACAGGAGTGTCAGAGATCCTGTTCATTCTGACAGCTGGCTCTGAGGAAGCCGGACCAGTGTCAAGTACTATACACATGTAAATAAAGCGTCACTTGGTGACAGGATACTGGCCTCTGTGGAGTTATTTCAAGACCTGTTACCACTTTATGTGGCTCAGTGTCATATATTTTTTAATATGCTTTTGGGAAATTCACTGGGATATTTAACTCCATTAAAGGTGTTACTTTTTAAGAATCTGCCTAAATCCGAATGATCTGTTGAGGAGCTAATTATTACATTAAGTTTTTTGTTAAAAACCTGCTGAGCTCCAATTATGCAAAACAGATGAGTAGGCGGTTGGGGGGGGGGTGCGCGGGCAGGAAATTAGACTTTGAAGCTTTTCCATTTAATGAACTTGACATAAAAAAACCTAAATGTTCTGAGAGACAGGATTGAAATTTTCAATTCTTATAGCTGCAGGATCTTTTTAAAATAGTTGTGTTATAAATTTATTCTGTCAGCTTTTATATAAAAGGAAAGTCTGTTATATCCTCACATCTTTTCCAGAATTATTCAATGTATAAGTGAATATTTCAAATAAATCTGTCTCTTGCATTGGAGTTCCAGATGGTGATAGAATCTTTCCTAAAATTATTGAGAAGAGAACATTATTGGACTTGGCTAGTTATAAAATTGACTAGTTGATTATTAGATGAAAAGAAACCTTAAAATTACATTGCTGCCTCCCTGAATATTCATTCTGAAACTTTCAGAGTAGCAATTTCACCCATCTGATGTGAATCAACTAGCACAGAACAGATTTTACCAATAGACAAACGAACGTAACGTGCATCTTGTGCAAATAAATTTAATACAGTCACCTTTGTGTCCTGTAAAAGAGATCTGTTCCAGAATTACACTTAACAATAAGTCAGCTTTGTGGTATTTAAAGTTGGAAGTGAGTACTGTGTCCATTTTGTATTCTGGATAAATTTCTGCCTCTGTTCAATGATGCAAAATGAGCAATAGTAAATTTGCAGCCGTTTTACATCTGTCCTCATTTTCAATTAAATGAAATTCATAAAAGATAAAACATGCTGCCAATTTATTATCAATCGTTTTGCACCGGAGCATTAGTTTTTGTTTTAGATTCCAATTTATGTTGCCTTTCCAAACATAATTTGCAATCTATGCTTTTTGTGACTCAATGTACAGTTTAAATAGCACAAAAATGGAAAGCTTTTTTTTGAAATTTAATAAAGGGAAGAATATAGTTAACATACTTTTATAGTTTAATGTTGCCTAAGCCAAATTTGGATATAATGAGGAGTAGCAGTGTAGAATTGTAGGAACTAGTGCTACTCAGAAAATAGCAGAATTTTTATGGAGTTAGTAGAGCTGGCAAAAACATTATTTCACTTTGCTGAGATGCCTTGGTGCAGGCTTCCCTACAGCCATTCCTAAGGCAGTAGAACAGAGTATTGTACTGCTTATCCACTAAAAGCTAAACAATATCTCCAAGCAATGAACTAAAAGATGACCTTGTGTTAAAGTGATGAACAGGAGGGTAGTGAGACTTTTGGTAGCTGTCTTGCGGTCACCTTTGAGTAAGCGATTGATATATGATGAATAACCAGCTCCTAGAAATAATGCATATTCTGGGGTGTTTGGAAGTAGGGGGACAGTCCTTGCTGGGCATCTGACTTCTTCAGACAGAAGAAGACCAGGGGGAGCATCTTATAATGATTTGGCTGGAGAATGGAAGGTCATCACCACAAATTACAGAAATCAGCACTCAATCTGCACCATTCATCTGTCTGTTCTCAATAAACACCTCTTAATAACATCATTCCTATGCTTTGTCTATCGGTTTAGCTTACACATCATGTATAAACTTCGCTTTCATAAACTAAATAAACTACCTTATGTTTTGGGTTATCTGTGATCCTGGAATTAAAGAATATTCTAAATTTATTTGTACTCTGATACATTATTTAGTGCTATACATTTATTAATGTCGCTCACTGAGAACCGACTGATAATAACTAAGGAATGCTACTTCACTTCGGCACTGTCATCAAAGCAACTTACCAAAAATCAAACAAAAATTTTGGAATAAATATTTGAATGCATTGAATCATACTTTACAGAATTGAGCATCAATGTAGGTCAAGCAGGATATGAATGCATGAATAGTTCCTGACATGAATTACAAAATGGGCTGTAGACTTTTGGATGAGTTTAGGTTTATGAGAAGACAGTGGATGGAAGGCTGATCAGGAAAGCATTGAAATATGCAAGCTTAGAGAGGATAAATGCATGGATGGACATTTTAGCAGCAGATATGCTAAACTATAGGCAGAGTTGAGTGATTTTATGGAGGTGGAAGTAGATGGTCTTTAAGATAGATGATTTTTAAGATAGAAGAAACTGCCATCATAGTAGATGGTTGCAAGTTGTCTCACAAACATGTTCATAACAGATCACTTTCTGTGGACTTACACAGAAACTGGAGATGTAAGAGGGCTGATTGTGAGAAAAAAAAACCTGGCTGTAGTGAGGTAAAGGCGAGAATGCGAGAATAACCCAGAATAGTGAAAGAGACAATCCAGAGGCTAAGGTTGATGCAAAAGGACTAGCATGATGTTGTCCCAAGAGAGGGCATGTAAAGGTGGATTATCGGATATTAAAAGGTAAATCCACACCATCTGTAAACTTACATAGTGATTCTCTGAAAAATTCTGAATCAATAGATGGAGCCAAATGATGCATGGGTACAATACCCCTTCAGAACTACTTTCAGGCACCGTTCATTATAATCATACGGTTTCCCTGTCTGATATGGAAAAAATGAATCAAATTACCATGATTTACAGAAATTTTATATCAAACGGTAAAGTATTCCCGTTACCATCCAGTGAGGCAGGTGATTCTTCCCTTAAGAGTCACTAATATTGGTGAATGATATGAATCTTATTCCACAGATGGATGCAAAATTATTGGTGAAACATATCAATAGGAATTTTCTTTGTAGTTCCATATATTAGTTGTCTATGAAGTAGTGTCTAGCCAATGTTTGTTAGTCATAGCAGAAGTTTTAAAATGTGAAATCTTGTCAAGTGGTTCTCCCCATTAGTCATTCTGAGATTCCTATCTCTTTTAATAGTTTTCAATTCAAGGTATCTTAACGATCTTTGTTTCTGGACTCACAATTTTCTTCACATATTAACTACTTCTAGCTTTTCACTATTTAGGATGCATACAGTACTATCCTTTCAGGTCCAAATTAGATTGCTTCATCGTTACACATATTGAAATTAATTTGTCACAGTTTTGTCCATCCACTTAGAAGTGTAATATTATGCTTCCACTTATATTGATTACAACAGCACCTACCTTTGAGTCATCAGCAAACTTGAACATATGATTTGCTATCACATCATCCAAGCCATTAATAAATATTGTGAATAATTGAGAACCCAACATAGAGAAACAAGCCATATCTTTGTCAATTAGAAGATCTGTCCTTTATCCCAACCAGTTTCCTAACCAGATCAATAATTTGTCCTCGAAGCTATACACTTTAACTATGATTCCCTGACCTCCCTTCTGTCACCAATTGTAAATAGAATGATATTCGCAACTTTCCGACATCAGAGAACAGTTTCTGAATTGAAAGAATTTTGGAAAATTGCAATTAATGCATCTACACTATTCTGAGATACTTTGAAATCCTGGGATGATTATCTGGTGCTGTGGATAATACCCCAGTGTAATTACTTTCTTCAATACTTTTATTTTTCCTACATTAATTTTAGTGGCCCATGTCAGTATTAGTTTCCCAGGAAGGCAATCATGACCTCCCCCTGCTACAGTAAGTATTCAGCATGTCCAAAACTTCTTCACTTCATTTACAAGAAACCATTATCAGCTTTCATGTGTTCCACCGTGATCCTGACCATCCTCTTTTTCTTACTCTAATTCTATTAATAAATCCCAAAAATGAATTTCCATGCCATGCGGTTTAAGTGTTTACAACCAGATGATGAGAATGTTGAATACCTTGCCTCTTTTCCCTTATGTTAATTGTAGAATGTGACAAGGGAAACGGTCAAATGTACAATGTGTGGTAAGTTAATTGTTAAATGTATTTACAATGTGAAAATGTTTTGTACTTAGAAAGAATTGTGAGAAAAAAATCCTAACTTGGGCACATTTTATTTCTTTCAAGGTTGGAATTTATGATGATGACGCTTGAGCTTTGGGATAAACTTTTTGTGAAATGTCCCGTTAATTCCAAAGCGACATTTGGAAGTCTTTGAGAAAGGGGTTCATTGAACATTTTTGCAGGCAGATTAGTTTTGAGAATTGCCTATGACCTGAAAAGTAGCAATTAAGATGAAAGCTCAAAGGGTAAGAACACTTGGAGACCAAGTTACAGCTGCTCTTAAAACCTTAGCTTTTTAGAATACTATACTTGTGTGAGAAGGAGCAAATAGTGCTCTTTTTGAGTAGCTCAGTCCTATGTGACCAACTTTTGGATTGATATCTCCACAGCTCCCTGACTGACAGACCTATAATCCCTGGACTGCTTGCAATACTGACTGTGACCCAGACTGTAAAGACAATGGTCCCCAGACCTTCGTGGTTGGGCCAAGCACTTGACTGACTGTGGCCAAACCCCTCAATGGAATTGGACAAGCCCTTTTACTGACCCTGATTGACTTTAATCCCCCTTATCTGCTAAGGACAAACTAAGGATTGGTCCCTTTTAATTTTTGACACGGTCGTTTTTTTGAGGAACGTGCAGTGTGTTTGCTGTGTAAGTTGCTGGTATATGTGATATTGACATAGCATAGTGCCATTCAGCAAGATGTGCATCCTCCTTGACTGTTCAGTGTTCCTTGCAGTGACAAGCTGCACCTCTCTCTCTGTGCTGTAAAACAATGCAAGAGGTTGACAGCTTCCGCATAAATGTAAAGCGAGTGCTAAGAAATGAAGCTAAGAGCTATGAGATGCATCTTGTGTAGATGTATGAGGTGCATATGTGTCCCTGCACACAACAAGCATGCACGCCATAAATGTTCTTGAGATCCAAGGCAATCTCCTCAAGGGCTGAAGCGGTATCAATGTTGGACTGAGAGTAGGCAGGACAATATGATCAGACTGGTGGTTTTCTGATTCAGACTCATCTGGACCAAGGTTGGAAGAGGACAGCATCCATGGATCCTGCAGGGACATTGTGGTGAAGACAGAGTTGGATGGAGGCCCAGTCAAGCAAGCACTCCAGCTGCTGTTGCCAGTTAATTGCTTTGACAGTCTCATTGGAACTTGGCGCCAAAGTGGAAGTGGCATCTAAATGAGGCGAGTTGAATTAATCATGAGATGCAAGTGCACAGAAATAAGACAGTCACCACTTAATAGTGTATTTCTGAACTGATCAATTAAACTTTAAGGAGAAAATTGTGAAATAGTTTCTCAATCTCATAATGCCATTTTTTCTAATCTCACTGTATTTTCTCAAATTTCTTCCCATTGCCCATTCCAATCAAGTGAGTGGAAAAATTTATGCCCTCTCTGTCCATTGATTTGACTGGATGGAAATTTGAGGGCAAAGTTTCTGTGATGTTTGATACTCACTGATTGAGGGCAATGCCCCCAACTGTGTCTCCTGTTCTCACAGCAGTGACAAGGTTCCGTTTTTTTTTAACCCAGCCTGACAATGCATACTGACACAGGGAAAATCATGATTGCCTATGTACCCTCAATGAATTGCTTTACCCATCTGTCGGTTGAACAACACATGCAGCAGGAATATGGATCGTTTGCTAAAGCAGGGCTCAGATGGCCGATGCATTCATGTTGTAGATACACATGTGGCGGAAGAGTTTATATTCCTGCCTCACCACTTTCTGACCGTATGGCTACTATTTGAAGAGTTTAATTGGCTTTATTTCCTCCCATCAACTGTAGTTCTATAGGAACAGCAGGGACAAGGTAACAATGAAGCACAATTAGTGTTCAATCAGTTGGGCTAAAAGGTTTGGAAAACTCAGCCCTTCTAATTTGGACTAACATTGTTTCAGAACCTATAGTTCTCTATTGGTTTCACAGTCTGAAGAGTTATATGGTTAAATTATTTAGAGAGTACAATGTATAAATGTGGCTGAGTACTCCAACACACAGAAATAAATAAACATTTAATGATTTTGATGGGCTCATATATCAGAAACAAAAGCAGCATCAATTTATTTCAAATCCAGTGAAATATTTGTTTTGAAACACTTTCTCACTTGATTGTGCAGGAGTGAGAGGAAGCATTCTGTTTATTTTGCCATTATCTTCTGTGACATGAATCAACCCTGACAGATGATTGAGGTGAAAGTTGTTTACACAGCCTGCGATGGTTTGGTTTCACCAAGCTGTTTTTTGTGTGTGTGTGTGTGTGTGAAAAATAATGAATGATGATGAAGGGCTACAATGACATTAATGAAGAGAAATGATTTCCTCTGGTAGGGGCAGAATGTACAGATTAGAACCAGATCCATTAGGAGTGAAATCAGGAAGCGCTATTTCACACAAGGGGTAATGGGAATCTGTATTTATCCTTGATATTTTGATTGAAATTTTTGACAGAGAGGGCAGTAGTTGTTTTTTTGTGGAGTAACACTGCCAAGAGATAAGGACCAAAGGAAGGATTCATTCACCAATCAGGCATAAACTGGTGGAACTGGTTTGATGGGCTGAATGGTCTGTTCCTGTCACTGTGGCAAGAGGATGTGATTCAGTGACTGATGCATGTAAAAGTTTGAAAGTAACACCTCTGAGCAGTTTATTGGAACTGTGTAAGTCACCTTCCGCTTTGTGTGCTGTTTCATTGGTTGTTGATGAAAGAAGGAAAGGTTGTTATCCACTTGAATTCCACAAATGAATACACAACCAAGGTACACACACTGGTATTTCATTAGATTGCAGATTAAATCCCTTTCTGCACCAAAAGAAGCCCAGGTACCAATGTGCTCTTCTTCCAATGGTTGATCAGTTTTTCCTTAGTGTATTCACTTTGCAGCATTTGGATGTTGCTGGCAATTTATTGCCTATCCCCAGTCACCCTTGAGATGAAAGTAGTGAGCCTCATCTCTATCCGCTTCTGTCCAAGTACCATAGCTGCACCCAGAATGCTTGTTTGGGAGGGCACTCCGGGATTTTGACACAGTGAGAGTGAAAGAACAGTGATACCGTTTAAAATCAGGATGGTGTGTCACTTGGAGTGAAACTTGCAGGTGGTGGCCATCCTGGGCATCTACTGACCTTGCACTCTTAGGTAGCTAAGGTTTGGTCTTGGAAGGCGCAGCTGAAGTATCATCTTCAAGGTAGTACACACTGCTCCTGCTGCACATTGATGGTTTAGGAAGTGAGTGTTTTGGGTGAGGTGCCAATACAAGCGGGCTGCTTTCTCTTGCATGGCATCAAGCTCCTTGGGTGTTATTGGAGCTGTACTCAGTCAAGTGGAGAGTATTTCATCTTACTCCTGACTTATGTCTTGTAGATGGTGGACAGGCTTTGAGGAAACAAGAGGTGACTTACTTGCTGCAGGATTCCAAGCATTGTTGTTGTAGCTCCTGTATGTGTATGGCTAGTCCAGTTCAATTCTTGGTAATCAATGGTAACCATCAGGCTGTTTATAGTGGGGGCGTTCAATGATGGTAATGACATTGAACATCAAGGGGTGATGGATAGGTTCTTTCTTCCTGGACTTGTTCATTGCTGGCACTTGTGTGATACACATGTTACAAGCCACTTACTGGCACAAGCCTGAAAGCTATCCAGGTCTTGCAGCATATGTACACGGACCACTTAAGGATTAGAGGAGTTAGAGTTGGTGCTGACCACAAGGTGCATAATTGCATAATGTTCTGCAATTTTCAGAGAATGTCTCAATTTCTGACCATTTGTTAGAAGGAAAGTAATTGAAAAGTTATTTAATAAGCACATGGGTAATTGGTGCTGTTCTCGGGCTTGGACAGTGGGTGCAATGTTGTGAGCCAATGTTCTGGTACACAGGCTGACATTGGAAGATATAACTTTGCAATACTTTTGGCTTATATTTGCTAATTTGCCATCTACTGTGTATTCATCACTTTAAAATAGGGCAGCAATCAGCTCGAAGTTAAAATCTTCAAAAGCTGTCTTTGGGAAGTGATATAAACTTATATCATTATAAATATCTCTTGTATCACATTGTGCCTTACCAGACGAGGAATAGAACCTTTATTTTGGGAAACATCAGCATCCAGTGATGAATGCGTGTGTAACTATCAGCAGGAGCACTGACTTGCACCTTTCCATTAGAAAGTTGTACGTTCAAGTCTTAATCCAGCAATTTCTGTGCGTAATCCAGTATTGAGGCGGTTCTGCTCTTTCATAGGGTGCTGTCTTTTGGACTCCCGGTCAAAAGATCATTCAAAACTACTGTAAAACAAAAAGAATAATTTCAAGTATCCTTGAACTGAAGAAACCTTCTGTAATTATTTGCTTTGCTACACAATACTATCAGGAAAACTGTTGTGGTAGTAGTGAGGCTGATTGATAACCATAGTGTAATTAATCAATGAAATAACATTGGTTGTAATTGTTCTGATTTGCATGAGTCCAACTGTGATATGTAACCATAGCTGGAAATTACACAATAGACAGTGCAAGTTTAGCACAGGCATCTTCTCTCCAATATGAAATTTAATAACAAACTCCATAAATTAGTGATTATGCATATTGTAGCATAAGAAACAAATTAACACTGTTTAATGTTGCATGATTGTGCTTCTGTGTACTATATTGATGTACGAGCATTCCTCATTTGTCCCAGGTCGATTGAAGTACAATGTGTTCCATGCTGTATTGTGAAATGAAGAGTGAAGATTAAGGAGACAGAACTTGGAGGCTAGTTGGAATGCCGCATGCTGTTTGTTCTCACTCAACCTCTGTTCTGATTGAACTGTGCAAGGGTCCATGATCTGTTATGAATTGCAGGCAAGAAAGATATTTGCCAGAATTAGGCACTTGTTAAGTGTGAGATTTATGACCACCAAGAGTGACAAAGAATGCAAGCTCAATCAAGTAGAATGGAGCTATGTTTATTTCTCCAACTGACACCTATCAAAACAGGTCACATTTGGAAACTCGCCTGGCTGTCATTTATAGTGAAAGCTGTAAGACTGTGGTGTTTTCTGATTTTAATTTTCTTCTATATTCAATGTAGATGTGCTTTCGGTGCCGCACAGTACTGTCATCAGGATCAGTGGGTAATACTTCTGCTTATGAGTCAGAACCTTGTGTATAAATCCAGCTGGGTGGCTTTAAGCGTATAATTCAAGCAATATTCCAGGGCAATGTCAAAGAGTGTTACAATGTTAGAGGTGCCATCTTTCAGATGAAACATTAAACTGAGATCTCATATCTTCCTTCAGGTAGATGCAGAACAACTCTCAGAGCAGGGGAGAGCTCCCCGTATCCTGGCCAATATTTATCCCTCAATCAACATTGCTAAAACTGATAGCATTACCATTGTCAGAGTATCGTTTGTGGGAATTTATTGTGTGCAGATTAGTTGTGATTTTCCCGACATTAGAACAGTGACCTCACATCAAAAATACTTAATTGAAAGTAAAAATGCTTTAAGGTGTACTGAGATTGTGAAATAATGTTAAATGATCCAACTGACCACTTAGTGAACTTATAACTATAATGAGTGTCTTGAAAGAAACTGAGGGAGTTACTTTAATTTCACAAATGAAAAATTACGAGAAAGAAAATCTCACTGAAATATACAAGCCTCATATACTCTTTCACAAGAACAGTGCAAATGCATGAGAAGGTGTGAGCTACCACAAAACAAACAATAAGTGAAACAACAATGAAGCCAATACTAAAGAAAATCATGCAACGTTAAAATGGGTTGTCACTTCACCTAGGGCCAATCATCTCCATGACATTACTTTTTAAGCTTTCCAAATTGGTGAAAACCAGCATTGCAGGACATATGTCCATTCTTTGTTTTCTATTCATTTGTGGGATGTGAGCATTGCTGGCTGGCCAGCATTTCTTGCCCCATCCCTAGTTGCCCTTGAGAAGGTGGTGGTGAGCTGCCTTCTTGAACCGCTGCAGTCCACCTGCTGTGGGTTGACCCACAATGTCATTAGAGAGGGAATTCCAGGATTTTCACCCAGCGACAGTGAAGGAACGGCAATATATTTCCAAGACAGGATGGTGAGTGACTTGGAGGGTAACTTGAAGGTGATGGTGTTGCCATATGTCTGCTGCCCTTTTCCTTCAAGATGGAAGTGGTCGTGGGTTTGGAAGGTGCTGTCTGAGGATCGTTGGTGAATTTCTGTGGTGCATCTTGTAGATAGTACACACTGCTGCTACTGAGCATGGGTGGTGGAGGGAATGGATGCCCAAGGATGTCATGCCACTGAAGTGGGCTGCTTTGTCCTGAATGGAATCAAGCTTCTTTGGGGCTACACTCATCCAGGCAAGTGGGAAGTATTCCATCACACTCTTGATTTGTGCCTTGTAGACAGTAGACAGGCTTTGCGGAGTCAGGAGATGAGTTACTCGCTGCTGTATTCCTAGCCTGTGACCTGCTCTTGCAGCCACTGTGTTTATGTGATGAATCCAGTTGAGTTTCTGGTCAATGATAACTCCCAGGATGTTGATAGTGGCAAATTCAGTGATTGTAATACCATTGAATGTCAAGTGGTGGTGGTTATTTTCTCTTATTGGTGATGGTCATTTCCTGGCATTTCTGTGGCACAATTGTCACTTGCCTCTTGTCAACCCAAGCCTGGATATTATCCAGATCTGTTGCATTTGAACACGGACTGCTTCAGTATCTGAGGAGTCGTGAATGGTGCTGAACATTGTGCAATCATCGGCGAACATCCCCACTTCTGCCCTTATGATGGCAAGAAGGTCATTGATGAAGCAGCTGAAGATGGTTGGGCCTAGGACACTACCCTGAGGAACTCCTGCAGAGATGTCCTGGAGCTGAGATGATTGACGTCCAACAACCACAACCAACTTCCTATGTGTCAGGTATGACTCCAACCACCGGAGCGTTTGCCCCCGATACCCATTGATTCCAATTTTGCTAGGGCTCCTTGATGCCACACTCAGTCGAATGCAGCCTTGATGTCAAGGGCTGTCACTCTCACCTCACCTCTGGAATTCAGCCCTTCTGTTCATGTTGGAACCAAGGCCATAATGAGGTTAGGAGCTGAGTGGCCCTGGTGGAACCCAAACTGGGCGTCACTGAGCAGGTTATTGCTGAGCAGGTGATGCCTGATAGCACTGCTGATGACACATTCCATCACTTTACTGATGATCAAGAGGAGACTGATGGGGCGGTAATGGGTCGGGTTGGATTTGTCCAGCTTTTTATGTACAGGACATACTTGGGCAATTTTCCACATTGCCGGGTAGATACCAGTGTTGTAACTGTACTGAAACAGCTTGGCTAGGGGAGTGGCAAGTTCTGAAGCACAAGTCTTCAGTACTATTGCCAGAATGTTGTCAGAGCCCATAGCCTTTTCTGTATCCAATATCTCCAACCGATTCTTGATATCACATGGAGTGAACTGAATTGTCTGAAGACTGGTATCTATAATGCTGGGGATCACTGGAGGAGTCCTAGATAGATCATCCACTCGGTACATCTGGCTGCAAATGCTTCAGCCTTATCTTTTGCACTGATGTGCTGGGCTCTTCCATCATTGAGGGTGCAGATATTTGTGGAGCCTCCTCTTTCAGTGAGTTGTTCAATCATCCACCACCATTCACGACTGGATGCGGCAGGACTGCAGAGCTTCGATCTGATCCGTTGGTTGTGGGATCACTTAGCTCTGCCTATCACTTGCTGTTTTTGCTGTTTGGCGTGCAAGTAGTCCTGCTTCATAGCTTCACCAGCTTGACATGTCATCTTTAGGTATGCCTGTTGCTGCACCTGCACTCTCCATTGAACCAGGGTTGATCCCCCGTGCTGATGGTAGTGGTTGAGTGGAGGATATGCCGGGCGATGAGGTTACAGATTGTGCTGCAGTACAATCCTGCTGCTGTCGATGGCCCACAGTGCTTCATGGATGCCCAGCCTTGAGTTGTTAGATCTGTGCAAAGTCTGAGAAACTAAGAACTGAGCAAGATTTTGTTGCTATCAAAGCATGTTTCCATATGACCAGCATTTGCTATGATAGAGCATCTCTGAATGCTCAGAAAGGGTCTGGTCCGCAATGGTTGTTTAACCACATGCAATGCCCTATTGACTGCTGATGGCATGCAAAATGACAACACGTACCTTTTTTATAGCTTTGGTTCGATGGATTAAGGGGTGCATTTACATTTGTGGGACAATTTTAAGGAAGGGAAAAAATTCATAAAGACATCTTTTCTT
Organism: Rhincodon typus; assembly: GCF_021869965.1. Taxonomy (NCBI): domain Eukaryota; kingdom Metazoa; phylum Chordata; class Chondrichthyes; order Orectolobiformes; family Rhincodontidae; genus Rhincodon; species Rhincodon typus. Next base: position 60,583,915 of record NC_063345.1, on the reverse strand, counting down.
TCAAGCAATTGAAAATTCAATCAAAACTTAATACGTTTGTGATCTTGTCGCATAATCACAACATTAATGACATGTAAATGAAGAGATGGATGCAGCACATTGTGGAGTGAATATCGACACTACTGCAAATGAGTTTAATGTACAGTGGTACATGTAGCATCACTATATACAGACCAGTCCAGATAACGTGGTGGCTCACTTGAAGGTCAATGCCCTCCATGAACCTTGAACAGCTGAAAAGATTGTTTGCTCTGTTTTTCACCGGAAATACACATACATTTGACATTAGACTCTCAGATGCACATGCATTGGAAAATTTAAAGTGTTAATATGATTTCCTTAGAAGAAAATTCATGCTTTCCATTAATTACCCTACAGTTAGAACACAATGCTTTTGTTTCCAGGAGCCAAGGACTGAGATATAAAAATGGCATATCAGGTTAGTGTTGCCGACTTTGGTTTGAAATGTTCCCAGAGATGTGATTATGTGCTATTTGATCCGATGACATTTGCCCACTGTTTGGACTGACCGTGATTGAATGTTTCAGAAGTGCGTGTTCCGATGAAATCTTATTCACCTGAAATAGTAACTTCTGCCCACTGATGCTGCTAGACCTGCTGATATTTCCAGCATGTTCTGTTTTAGATGAACATGCAAAGAAGGAGCAGAAGTAGGCAATGCAAAGCCTTGACCCTAATGCACCATTTGATAAGATCATGGCTGATCTGATTGTGGACTCAATGCCACTTTCCTGTCCATCAATTAACCATTTGATTCCCAATTTTACAATCCATCCCGTGTTTCTATAAAGCACAGAAAAATTACAGCCCAGACAGTGGCCATTCATGCAGTCAACAAAAACGCTGGCTGCCCATTCTAATCCTAGACCCTTATCTGTCACCTTGCATGTTGCAGCCCCTCAGTGCAGAACCAGGTTCCTTTCAAATAAATCAAGGATTCCTTTATGAACCACTGAACTGTGTAGCAAGTTCCAGGCACCCACCACTTCGTGGGTGAAAATGTTTTCCCTCATGTCACCTCTAATTCTCATACCAATCACCTTAAATCTAAGCTGTAAGAAGAAAAACATAATTATTGTTTTGAGTCCAGTGACCTTTCATCAGAACTCACTGCTTTTCTCTCTGCAGATGTTGCCAAACATGTTAGGTTTCTCCAGCACTTTCTGTTCCTGTTTAAGAATTCTAATTGACCTTTTCCAATGGGGAAAATAGTTTTCTCCTGCCCACTCTATCCAAGCCCCTGATCATCTTTTATACCTTAATTAAGTCTCCCCTCATCTTCCTCTGGCCTAAGAAAAATAAGCCAATCTTAGCTCATTCAGAGATAGTGAGAACTGCCGATGCTGGAGTCAGAGACAGCACAGCGTGGAGCTGGAGGAACACAGCAGGCCAGGCAGCATCAGAGGAGCAGGAAAGCTGACATTTTGGCTACATTTCCAGTCCTGGCAACATTCTTGTAAATCTCATTTGTCCCCTCCGCAGAGCAATTATGTCGTTTGTGTGATGTGATCACTAGAATTGCACACAAAATTTCTGCTGTGGCCTAGCCCGTGTTTTATACTGTTCCGGCATTACATAGCTGCTTTAGTATTCTATACCGGAATAAAGCTAAAAACTGCAGATGCTGGAAATCAAGGCTGTCAACATCTATAAGAAGATAAACAGAGTTATTGTTTTGAGTCCAGTGACCTTTCATCAGAACTCACTGCTTTTCTCTCTGCAGATGTTGCCAAAAATGTTAAGTTTCTCCACCACTTTCTGTTCCTGTTTAAGAATTCTATACCTTGTCCAACAAAGGAAAGCATTCCATATACTTTCTTTACCACCTTAACTATCTATTTTGCTGTTTTCAAGGACCTGTGGCCGTACATACCAGGGCCTCTCGCTTCGTCAATTTCTCTCAATATCGTCACTTTTTTTAACCCTCTCTAAATGCATTACCTTGTCCTTCTCTGGTCAGAATGCCATTTTCCAGTTTTCTGTCCACTCAACCAAACCATTGATATCATTCTTGAATCCTGCTGTCCTTTCTACGATCAACTCCATGTCCAATTTTTGTGTCATCTCAAATTTCTCAGTCATGCCTCCTAAATTTAAATCTACGTCAGTAATATATATAACAACAAAAAAGGCACAATACGCTGACACTGTACCTTTGGGATGCTACGAGAAAATATTTCCCACTCACAAAAGCATCCATCGACTATAATGATTTGTTTCTAATCGCTGAGCCAGCTTTGGTTTGAATTCTCCACATCCTCCTGTATCCCATGAGCTTTTATTTTTCTGACCAGTCCGTGTTGAGATCTTGCTAAATATCTCACTAGAATTGATGTGCACGTCACCCACAGCACTCCCCTCATCAATCATTCTTGTTACTTCCTCAAAAAGTTTAATTAAGTTAGTAAGACATGATTATCTTTAACAAACCCATGCTGTCTATCCCTGATTAATCTGTACCTCTCTGAGGGTTTCACTTGTCTCTTAGAATTGATTCTAATCTGTTGCTCACTATTCAAGACAGACAGACTGGTCTGCAATTATTTGGCCTATCCTCGCACTCTGTTTAAACAATGGTACAATGTTCATAGACTTCCAGTTGTCTAGTGTCTTTTCTGTATCCAGTGAGAATGGAAAATGATCTCCAGAACATTTGTTTTCTCCTCCCAACTGTGGACATCAAAACTGCACAAAGATATAGTGGGAAATTTGGTAAAAATATGCTTTGAGGGCACATAGGTGAGGTGTCATTGTAAATACATTTTCATATCTATAGTATAAATGGGCTTTCCATCATTCCATGTCAATTTAGCTGGAGAATCTGGTTAGATGGAAACTGTGTCAGGGTTAAGTAGCCTCTTCATACATCCCATTACAGATCAAAGTTATATAGGCGAGACATTGCAAAGTTCAGAAGCATTCTAGATAGTAGCAGATTTTAGGAATTTTTAATCCTTACATTCATGAGTGCGACTATGTCTTTATTGAAGAGATCATTGAAATCAAAGGAAATATGTATGCCTTGCAATTGGGCCTTGCTTCCACGAATGTTCCACAGTTATGGCCATTTCATTTGTGGGTATCTAATCATTTACGCTTGCAAATTTCTCTGGATGCAAATGTACATTCTAATTATGTGCTTACCAAGGAAGTGTGCAAGTCTGGCGATGGGATGCATTATGCTGGGAGACTGAAAGTGTTAATGATGGCACGGGGGCACTTCCAAATACAAGGGTAAAATCTGACAAAGGATGAGTGGATACAGCATTGGGGTAGGTGGTTTCACAAATCATCAACATTCAGGCTTCAATGGGTGAACAGTGCATAGCTATAGAGGGCATGGTAATGTGGTAAGGCAAAGACTGAGGGTAAAAATCAGGGGCATTAACTGTCAAATTAAAATACTTTAATGGGAACATGGGGAGCCTAAAATCTCATGGATAGGGACAGCAACATAAAAACAAGTGATGGATGGGGGTGAATAAAATTTGATTATCAGGTAGTGCCTGGAACTCACTCCTGCACACATCTTGGAAGGGTCACAATTTTTTGGGGGATACTGAGAAGTCCCGAATATGGGCGGTGAATATATCAACAACTGTTGCAGTAATGGTAATCTTTGATTTGTCACACTAAAGGGAATCTAGGGAAGTAGTCTATCATCAGAATACAATAGTATGCTTGGGCATAGAAAGTATCAATTGAAATGATATTATGCCACAACTCAGAAGGAATCTCTTATGTGATGCAAGGTTCTCTCCATTGTTGGGATTGAAGTATAGATTCACCGTTATCATTTAGAATCTTTGGTTGATAGGTTTGATGCCTTGTGGATGTATAATGCTAATGTAAAGGATGTTCTGAGGAAGGGTCATCAGACCTGAAACATTAACTCTGATTTCTCTCTATAAATGCTGCCAGGCCTGCTGAACTTTTCCAGCCACTTCTGTTTTGGATTCTAATGTCAGACTATTGTTTGCTTACTGTATGTGGACTATACCACACTGTACCAATTTCCTGAATACATCCCATATAATATGCATAAAGGGATGAGATTTTCACTTGCTCCAGTCTCAGTTTTGTATTCAGTGAATGTGTTGTGTTATTTTATGGTATATCACTTGGATAGAGGTAGAAATGTCAGCTTTACTCATGGCATCCAGTGGAGAGTCAAATTGATGACATGTATTGTCTGATGGGAGACTGTAAGCTGTGACATATTGAATACTCCTTGGACTTTGTTGACACGCTTGCATGCCATGAGCTTTGGGAATGTCCCTGATATTGTCACTTAAATGGTTTTCTTTGCATGCTGTTGTGGAGTATTGTGTTGCACTTTTGGTTTGCCTTGGCATTTGGACTTCTTGCACATTTTAGCCCATTGTCTTCTTGTAGAACATGACTCACATATTTTATAAAATGCCAGATGTTTCTTCTTGGTAGGTGTGAAAAGCTACATCTTATACAATATTTCGATATTTCATTGAATCTATTCAGAACTGCAAATGTTATTGTAGAGTCAAGCACCTGACGACATTGCTGGCCTGTTAGTCTTTCTTCTAGTAATTCATCAATGGTATATATAGATAACACAGTGCGGAGCTGGAGGAGCACAACAGGCCAAGCAGCATCAGAGGAGCAGGGAAGTTGACGTTTCAGGTCGGGACCCTTCTTCAGAAATGGGGGAGGGGGAAGGGAGCTCTGAAATAAATAGAGAGGAGGGTTGGGGCTGGGGAAGGTAGGTGGGATGCTGATAGATGAGTGCAGGTAGGCAGTGGTGGGGATTGGTCAGTGAGGTGGGAGGAGTGGATAGGTGGGAGAGAAGATGGACAGGTTGTGTCAGGTCAAGGAGGCGGATATGAGAGGGAGGGTTGGTCATGGGATGGGGCCAGGGGTGGGGAGATTTTGAAACTGGTAAAGTCCACACTGAGACCACTTGGGTTGCAGGCTCCCAAGGCGGAATATGAGGTGCCGCTCCTCCAGTTTCCGGGTGGCACTGCGAAGCCTCATCAATGGTGTGTCATTGGTTTATCTAGAAATGCCTTTGTGAAAGATTTAATGGGTGTATGAGCTGTGACCAGTTTGATAAGCTAAGTTAACTTTGATAAATTCACATTCTGTAGCTTAATGTTGACAAATGCTTAAGAATTGGTCAATTGCTATACCTCGCTGTTATCTGTATCATATGGACTTAATCCAGTGCATTCTGAAGTTGACTTGAGCTTTAAGTTGATCTTCAAAAATCTGGAAAATGTTCTCAGGATATTCGTGCCCTTCAGAAACACCAGAGGATTTGACTCTTCTGAATTCTTCATTTCCTAAAGCAATTAAGAATTTTACAACCTGTCTTTTTTAATTAGTTATTTGTTAATCAAAGAAGTAAAGATTGATGTTTTCTTTGATTAACTGAAATTCTGACAAGAGTGTCAATGGTGTTCCAATCCATGCTTAGATGTTTGAATTCCATCTTTATTGTGTTCTTTAAAGTGCCACCATAAAACTCTGTATGACAATGTCATGTTTTTTTGTATTTCTAGTATCATTTCTCTCTGTTTCTCTCCTTATTGTTGCTTTACAAGTAGCAGGCTGGTGCCTGTAGGTGGCATTCACAACAAAAAACGAGGATAGCGTTGCCACATCTATGCTTCTTTTTATTTTTTGCACTGTATCTGAGATGGCAGAATTAGCTGTTGGCTAGACATAAATAAAGCCTTTTTGACAGAGAAAATGTTTTTCTCTGTATTTTTCTTGAACGCCACAACAGTAGATGGGAAATGGCAGCACCTTTAAACTGATGTTTCCTAAATCCAATCAAAAAGAAAGTGAAATAAATAAAGAAATAGACTGTAGTTTCTTACTTGGAGCATTTTTTAGTCCTGGTTGTAGTCGTCACTTCAGCTTCACTCAAGTCGATACTGATGAATGACTGTCAGAGAAAAAAAAATCTTCACAATTGTCAGTGCTATCACCTTTCAGTACCACTTGCTGCCACTGTCTCCACTAGCTTTCACTGACCATTTGTTGTCATCATGACCTTGATGTCATTTCTTGCGTCAAACACAACTGTGATCTATGACCTGAGTGCTGCCCTCTGTGTTAGCTCACGATCATTTAACACAAAGATCAGATTCTTATTGAGTCAGATACATTGAAGTGTATGAACATCACTAACTCATTACATTGACATAATATCACAGACTTACGTCCTGCACTTTCATATGTAACTGTACATTGTGTAAACATGGCTTAATGAACTAACAACCCTACATTGACTCTATTACACTGAGAGCAAGACAAAAGGTGAGGAGGGTACAATTATATTGCAATGTCACACATCTGGTAATTGTCTTAAATGTACACTGCCTTCCAGTTTGGAATTTTGCAATAACACAACAAAATTTACTGTTGAATCACCTTCCACCATCCACTGAGGAAGTGCAGTCCAAATTAGAGCTCAGTTCTCTGTTGGCTGTTTTGTCAATTGCATTAAATCTGTCTTCTCTGGCTTCCCACCTTCCTACCAGTAGAACTAGCATCTACCTGTCCATTCTATCAAAACTTTTGAAAACCTGTATTAAATTTCCTCTTAAACTTCTTTGCCTTTCGTGTGGCCCACTTCCAAAATAAGGAATAAAAGAAGCATAGAGCAGAACTCTAGTTGTTCATTTTTTCAAAATCAATACTTACAAATGTTAACATTTTCTACATGTAGATGGGGCCTTGATTAGCGGTTAGCTGGTCATATTGCTACTCAATGTGTTGAAACCCATGTAATTATAGACTGCTGTCAGATTGTTAAGTGAGTGTTTCCATCAATGGAAATATCAAAAACGGTGGGGGGGTGGGGGTTGGGGAACTGCTGTTTGAAGCATAAGTTGTTACATTGCACCATCAAGGATGTGGCTAACAACCTGTTACAGATGGTTACACAGAAACAATGTGGCTGCCTTTAAAATCTTAAACTTCACAGCTTGCAGTTGTTGGAATGTCACTGTGTTCTCGAACATTTCACCCGTTTAAGGATGGCCTGCTGAAATATTTATTATGTAGTGGATTGTACGCAAGTTTCCCACTGGGATTTGTGTGGTTGACAAGTATATTATTTCCCACGGTACAGTCCAACTCTTGGGTTCAATAAAACTGAAAACAAAAAAGAAAATCCCCCACATTGATCACAGTAGTGTAAACTAGCAGTCAATATAAATACTAAATTATACGTTACTTCTTCATTTCAACTGTTTTGAATTGGTTCTAGTTTCATTTTATGGTATCATAAGTTATCGTTGAGACATACCTATCCCCACTTTGAAGCATGACAAATATACATATAGAGTAGCCTTGAGGCAATTGTGACTGCAATTGCGGATCACAGTATTGATACAGAATGAAGTAGACAGCCATGGTTTCTTCATGAGTAATGAAGATATCTTACAGATGAAACCAACATTTTGGTCAATGCGGCTGCATTTAGTCCGTGTTCGCATTTAAAAATCAGGTGATGTTTAACCTTACCATGGTGCGGCCGCACTTGGACTATTGCGTACAGTTCTGGTCACCGCATTATAGGAAGGATGTGGAAGCATTGGAAAGGGTGCAGAGGAGATTTACCAGGATGTTGCCTGGTATGGAGGGAAGGTCTTATGAGGAAAGGCTGAGGGTCTTGAGGCTGTTTTCGTTAGAGAGAAGAAGGTTAAGAGGTGACTTGATAGAGACATACAAGATCATCAGAGGATTAGATAGGGTGGACAGTGCGAGCCTTTTTCCTCGGATGGTGATGGCTAGCACGAGGGGACATAGCTTTAAATTGAGGGGTGATAGATATAGGATAGATGTCAGAGGTAGGTTCTTTACTCAGAGTAGTAGTAAGGGCGTGGAATGCCCTGCCTGCAAAAATAGTAGACTCGCCCACTTTAAGGGCATTTAAATGGTCATTGGATAAACATATGGATGATAATGGAATAGTCTGGGTTAGATGGGCTTCAGATTGGTTTCACAGGTCGGCGCAACATCGAGGGCCGAAGGGCCTGTACTGCGCTGTAATGTTCTATGTTCTATGTTCTATGTCCCATATCCATCCCATGACCCCTGTTGCTTAATTCTTCTGCATATGCAGTGATACATTTCAATATTGGCACACATATAATTGATGCAGGATGAGACAGGTATCAGCTTTGGGCCTGTTAGTAACTCTCTCACCTCAGTCAGAAGATTGTGAATTTGAGTTCCACCTTTGAATGATCGGGTTGTCACTACAGCGTAGTACCGAAGGACCACTGCGCTGACAGAGATGTCATCTTTCAAATAAGATGTTAAACTGAGGTCTGCAATCCCAGGTGAATGTAAACACTTTCATGGCACTATTTCAATGAAGGGTTGGGAGTCCTAAAGTAATGGCTAATATTAATCAACTTCTTGAAAGCCGGTTATCTGGGTGTTCACTGCTATGTGCGAGACCTGTTGTAATTTTCACCATTTGTTTGAGGGTTTCGTCATCACTGGCCGGGCCAGCTTTTATTATCCATCTCTAATTATCCAGGAGGCAGTTAAGGGTCAACCACATTGCTGTGGGTCTGAAGTCACAGAGGGTAGACCAGACAAGGGTGTCGGATTTCATTCCCTAAAGGACATGAGTGAACCAGATGGGTGTAGTCTGACCACTGTACTTTCTACATTAAAGCATATGTAAGGTTTTATACAACGGTTGTGCTTTGGACTGTTTCTTTAATTCTATGGAGCACTGAATGGAATGGTGTGATCTGCTTTGAGTTCTGCCTAACAACAAGCCTATGGTTTCAGGAGGCTGACTCAGGGCAAGGTTAAAAGACTCATGCTTGAAGACAAAGGCTGGTGTAGCTGGGCTGACTGTAGGCAAACTTTTATTGCAGAATCATCCCGGCTGAGGCAGGTGAGGAAGGAGCTGGGGGAGGCCTGGGATGTTAACCAGACTGTCATTAGGGCTGCTGCTTGCTGTCTTCCTGGCTATGCCTGTGAATGTTTCAGAACCTTCCTGCCCTGTGTCCTCTTAAAACGCTTGAGTGGTCAATTAACAACTGCTTAAAGAGTCTTGATATTTACACACCTGGGTCTTGAACTCAGATAAAGACATTACCAAGAGAACACCCCTGCACCACCCCCAACCCCTTAAGAAGACTAAAAGCATCTCAATGCCAATTTCTACCTGGCTGAGGTTTTCTCGGGTTCGGGTGCGGGTGCGATAGCCTTCCAGTGGCCCACCCAACCGGTAAACCTGCAGGGCCTGCATGTCAATTTGGAGGGGTCCTTGGTGTGTAGCAGATCCTGTACATGGTTTAAGACATGGGCACAGGGTTGGCGGGTGTGTAGGTGCACTCAGCCAATACCTGCCATTGCTTCTTACTGCCACGATGCCCCACCAAATGAGATCTCCCCAACAACGTCTACCCATGTCCTTGGATTGGTCCTCCATCCTGGGAGTCCAGAGGATCCTATCCTGGCAGACAGCAATCTCGTCCTTTTTCTAGAAACAATATTGTTCATGGCTGTGGAAAGTCAGCATTTATTGCCCATGGGTTTGGTAGTAGTTAGCCATATTGCTGTGGGTCTGGATGTCACATATAGGCCAGACCAAGCAAGGGCAGCAGACTTCCTTCCCCATAGTGAATCAGATGGATTCTTGCAACAATAATTAGACCATTGTATCTTTTTTTTTTGTATGTTCTAGATTTTAACTGAATTCAAATTCCAGTTTGAATGTTATATGGGATTTGATCCCAAATCCCCAGACATTAGGCAGGGTCCCTGGATTCCTAGACTAATGGCATTACCAACATGCCACCACCTACCCCGTTGCCAGTGAGCATCCTTGGTGAGGAAAACTTGACATTGTCCACTTAGTGGCTGATGAGCTGAAGAGTGAACAGTCTTCTGTCTAAGTTTGAGCATGAGTGGCTTGTCCCTTTTGAGGGCAATGCACGAGACATTCACCTAAAAACAAAATTCCTGCGTCTGAGTCAGAGTCCTTTCTAGAGAAAAGAGAGAGATTTCTCAAAGGAATAAAGATTGCAGTAATCAACAGAGGGAAGAAGACTGACTGTACTGTGCAAACTACCAGGCAGAATGCAAGAGAAGGGATGATCCCTTGTTGAAAAATATATACATGTCCCACAGAATTCTAACGATTCTGGGAGATTTGCCTTGCTAAGGCCAAGAAAAGAAATCACTAGAGCGCATTTTACTTGGAATTCTCTGCAAACTTAGCAAAGCACCTTTTGATGTCATTTGACATTACAACTCAGTTATATGGACTATGTCAATGTTTTGGAAGCTAGGAGTGACTGGACTGGAGAGCTTGCATAGAGTTATTGGTCATGTTACGACATTAACAACGATGATCTTTTCCGTTGTTTAAAGTATTATTTGTCTCTTGGTTAGTATTTAGTCAACATTGCTTTTAGTTCATTTAGAACAGTACATGTCTTAAAACTTGAAGTCCTCTGGTGCAATCCTTTTAAGTTATCCACTGGGAAATCAAATATTATGTTCAAATTTATTGGTATCTGCAATTATTGCAACATATTCCATCCCAAAATTAATAATTGCCTGTAAAGGTCTTTGTCATATCTGAAGTTATGAAGAGCCTTATATAACTACAAGTCTTTTTCTTTCTTCTTCTGTCTTGACTACCTCATTTTGAGTAATCCTATACTGGTAGGTATGCTCACCATATTTTAAGAATTGAGGAAACCTCAGAAAATAAACATCACTTTGAAAAAAGTTATGGAAAAGGCAAGAGCATTTCCAGTAAAAAGTCTATCAAAGCAGTTGATGTTATTTTTAAAACGTGAACCAGAATTGCAATGCCACTAGTCTTCAGCACAGATATAGCCACAGTTACAGGCATAGCAAAGAAAATAAGAACCTTTCTCAAATATCACATAGTTTAACTTCATTAAATTATACTAATTGTTAACAGCAATTCAAGCCCTGAAAAGAATGAAAATTAAAGTTGCCTTTTGCAGGCCTATTCACCAAAATAAGCTTTTAGACTAAAGATCTAACATAGCCCAAAGTAGCTTATACAACTATGCAGACATCACACTATAATTGCAATCTCTTTCTTTGTCTTAAACTTGTAATTCCCAGGAAATTCATTCATGATTTTGGCAGTTTCTCCTTTGGAGTGGATGATTAGTAAAGGACTTGGGTATATTTTTATCAAATCCTATTCTTGCCTAGCAACTTTGTGAGTGATATCATTGCAGACAAGATAAATTAATTTCCTGTGCCAGTATACTCATAATCATCATCTCACCTCAGCAGGTATAACATATTTACTGCCATGTCACATCACTCTTACACTCAGTGACTGGAAGCTTGGTGTATAGTTTTGTAGCCAGTGAAAGTCCTTTCCTTAATTCTTTCATGGGATGTGGGTACCATTGGCAAGAATGGCATTTATTGTCCACCCCTAATTGCTCATTGATTGTGACTTGCTTGCCATTTCAAGAGTCAGCCATGTTGCTGTAAATTTGGAGTCATATGCAGGTCAGATCAGGTGACGATGGCAGATTTACTTTCCAAAGGGATTTTATTAGGTTTTTTGCTACAATTGACAATTGCTTTAAGTGTGTAGCTTTCAACTCTACATTTGAAAAAATAATTAAATGAAATTAACTTTGATCAACTGCCAAGATGGGATCTGAACCATGACCAAAGACCATTAACTTGGCTACTGGATTAGTAATCCAAAGACATCACCAACATGAGAAAGGACAGAATTGTATACAATAGTAAAAAGAGATGAGACCCATCATGCCTATGCCAGATGTCTGGAAGAGCTGTCCAATTATCCCCACTGTTTCAAATTCATTCCCTGGATGTGGGCATCATTAGTGAAGGCAGTATTTGTTGTCCATCTCTAACTGGCCTGTACTAGGTCACACTGAGCTGTCTTCATGAAACACTGCAGTCCATGTGCTGTATGTATGCCCAAGTTGTTAGGAAGGAAGTTTCCAGATTTTGACTTAAAAACAGTGATGGGAGAGTAATGTAGGTCCACGTCAGATGTATGTTGCTTGGAGGGGAATTTGCAAATGGTGGAGCTACCATGCATTGGCTGCCCTTGTCCTTCTAGCTGGTAGAGGTCATTAGTTTGGACGTTGTTGTTGAAGTAGTCTAGCTGAGTTCCTATAGAGTATCTTGTAGATGGCACTCACTGTTGTTATTGTGCATTGGTGGTGGAGGGAATGAATGTTGAAGGTGGTGGATGATATGCCAATCAAGTGGATTACTTTGCCCCGTACTGTTGAACTTGTGTGTTGTTGGAGCTGTGCTCATCCAGGCAAGTAGACAACAGTCCATTACACTCCTGACTTGTGTCTTATAGACAGTTGGCAGGCTTTGGGAGTCAGGAGATGAGTCACTCATCACAGAAATCCCAGCCTCTGACCTGTTTTTGTCATTTCAGTATTTAAATGGCGCATCTAGTTCAGATTCTAGTCAATGATAATCCCCAGACTGTCGATAGTTGAGTTTTCAGCAATCGTAATACCATTAAGTATTAAGGGGGGATAGTTTCATTCCCTCTTTTTGGAGGTGGCATTTGGAGATTGCTGGCATTTGCATCAGCATTTATCAGTTCACTTCCCAAGCCATACGCCAGAGAAAATAAGGTTCCAAACCCCTTTTGAATGGTTTAACAGACTGTTTTTGGACAGACAAGACAGGCTTTTTGAAATTGTGTTTGCTTTAAGAATATTACCGAAGCCTTCTTTTCCATATTGTATCATGTGAACCAGGAGATACAAATGGATGATCTCTCCATACAAATTTACATTCCCTTTGATATGTTTCATTGATCTACAGTGTTCTACTTTTAAAGCAAGTATTTGGGTTCCAAACATACTTCAAGTTTACAAATAAGTATTTTAATAATATATTCTAAGTTAATTTAATATTTCAATTGTCTGAGTCAAGTCAGCCAAGTGCATCTGTGTTACCATTTTACCTTACATATGTAAATAGGCAAAACTTCTCCAGAATATTTTATGGATTTAAGTACAGAACTACAGTGAATTTGATTTAATGGGAAACCAAGCAATTAGTTTGGCAAGTTATCTTTCCTAAAAGACAAGCCTCCAATTCAGGCTCAATGACCACCAGCAGGAATGCCTGTATGTGGTATGGATGCAGAACATACATTTTAGCAGCTCACAGATTTTTCTACCAGAAATCCTGTGGCCTATTACACCTTTAAGTTTTAATATGTCACAGGCCCATGTTCAGGGCATTTTTTAAAACTGTCAGCTATCATATTGCTGGGGCGGCTTTTTACAACCATCAATTAGTTTCTGTTGGGGTTTCAAGGTTTGATATATCTACCAACCTTCTCACCATCTTTCCAGAAGCACTTCTTTCACTAACTTATTGGGAATGTCACTGCCTTTAAACCTATGAAATGTTAGCCTGCCACTCTTCATTCTCCTAATTAATCAGTTTTGAACTTGCATTCTCAAGTATTTAAACCATTCACTACAATGTACAACTTAACACCATCAGCTAAGCCTCTGATATTCTTCACAATGATGACTAGTCACATCAAAGTTGCTTCTTTTCCTTAGATGACAAAGTCCAGTTTCTTCAACCTTTCTTTATTACTCAAAAGAGTATAATTATTCTTTGTTCTGGCTACTAAAATATAAAATTTTCTGAAATTTATGTCAATGTTCTCTGTATGGAAAGTTGACTGAATAAGCACTTCATGCAAGTTAGAGACAGGCTCTGGCACATTTACTGGTTTATTTACATTATTTACAATTTGCCACAATGATAGCTAAAACACTCCTACATTCGTCAAGTTGTGAAAATAATAAACAGCTAATTTATTTTATCACTATACTTGGCTTTTATGATTTTGGCAATCAGACACTTAAGCACGGATAACATTTCCCGCTAACTAGAGTAACCAGAGACCACTGTATCTGAGAGAGATTATCCCCTTTAGATCCATAAGATAATGTCTCTTACCCACTGAGCTGTCAATCAAGTTGTTCACCAGTCAACCAAAAGTTGAACCTTTTTTTCAAGAGACTCAGAGCTTGCTGGAAAGCAAAATACTGAAGCTAATGTGAACTGTACAGGTTTTCCACTTGAATGCATGGGTAAAAACTAATTCCTGGACTGAAGGCATTGAAGTAAATTCAGCTGGAGGAATACAAGCCCTTTAAACCAACAAAATGCACTTTGTTCTTCTAATTGGTTAATTTTAAATTTACGTTCTTGAGTATTTGAACTGCTCCTGTTGCTATAATCTATATTTCTCCCAAAAATGGATAAAATTAGTCAATTTGTAGAAAAAAAGGTGATTCATAGAGACAGTTAATGCGAAATTGTTGTCACAGAGGGTTATTAGAACATGTAGCAGAACAGGTGGGTACTGAGGCAGAGAATATCAGTTTTAATACCTTTCTTTATTCTGTGAGTCACAATAAGGTTAATATAAACAGGATCCCTTCCTTGTGGATGCCTTTCTTCTGAACCAAATGAACTCTTGTTTTAAAGGAGCTGAATTAAATGAACTTCCTTGAGTCAATAAAACAGTGAGTTTACTGTTTATGAAATGCAAGAAGAAAAAATGATACAATATGTATACACAGACAAGGAATAAGACTCATAGAATCCCTACAGTGGGGAAGCAGGGCATTCTGCCCATTGAGTTCACACTGACCCTCTGAAGACCATCCCACCCCTTACCCTATCCATGTAGCCCTGTATTTCCCATGGCTCATCCACCTAGCCTGCACATCCCTGGACACTTTGGGCAATTTAGCATGGCCAATCCACATAACCTGCACATCTTTGGCCTGTGGAAGGAAACCAGAATACTTGCAGGAAACCCACAAAGACACAGGGAGAACGTGCAAGCTCCACGTAGACAGTTGCCCAAGGTTGGATTCAAACCTAGGCCCCTGGCACTGTGAGGTAGCAGTACTAACTACTGAACCACAGTGTTGCCCTTAGAAGTGAGTCTAAAAAAAAAGTTAAAAAAAATACAAACCAGTCCCTCAGGATCATTTGAAAAGAGTAGATAGTGGAATGTTGATAGTTGAACAGGTTCCTTTTGAAGTGACCGATTGACAGTCCTCAGAGCGAGGGAGTCATTCTGTTGACCTGTTTCCTTTTGACTGGTTTGTCTTCTAGCTCAATGAATGAATTGGTCCTTCTTACCAGCAATGCAAGAGTAAATAGTTAGTGGTTCTTTAACCATGATCTTCACAGCGCACTAAAATCCAAATCCAGGCTCGTACACCACCTTCCACTAGTACACCCTCTTCCACAAGCACACCTCAAAACAGCACATCCATACTAGTGTTACGGTCAGTTTTTAAACCCCTTTTCATGTATATTCCTGGAAGAACAAAACACAAAAATATTTGCAAGAGGTGTCGTTGTTTTGCTGAGAGCAGGGGGAGATATTCAGACCACCTGTTATCTCTTCTTGTTATGTCTCTTCCTCTCTTTTGAAGTTTTCCTGATTTCCATATTTTGGAATTAAAAGTTAAAATGCCCATAGCAAATAGAATCATGGAATCCAAGAGTTTTTACAGCACACAAAGGGGCCCTTTGCCCTTTCATGTAAACACTGATCATCAAACGTCTATCAATTATAATTCATTTTTCCAGCCCTTGGCCTGTAGCCTTAGATGCCATGATATTTCTAGTGCTCATCTAAATAATTCTTCAAAGTCTACAGGTTTCCCTCCTCTACCATCCTTTCTGGTAGTGACTTCCAGATACTCACAGCCCTCTAGGTGAAAAAACAATTCCTTAAATCCACTCCAAATCTCCTGCTCCTTATCTTAAAATTGTGCTCCATGATTACTGACCCTCTACAAAGGGGACAAATTTATCCCTATCCACCCTGTCTACATTCCTCAGAACATTGTACATCTCTGCTTTTGAGTTCTGAACCATAATCCTGACATTCATAATACGTATATTGTTTCCGAACCTTTTTCAATTTGTTTATTACCTACTCAGTAACTCAATAAAGGTAGCAAGCTCAGCGAGCACTAATCACTATATTTGGACATAGTAAATACCATGAAATGATTTCTTCATCTTCAATATGCAGAAAAATAAATATACCGTGAAGCTACAGAGTTAGTGATAAACTATTCAATGAATACCAATATTAAATATAAACTGTGGATTTTCATACTGTGCTCTTCTTTGAATATTAAAGGTAATAAAATTCTGTCCCCTATGTTACCCCCAACATATACTTGATTGTGAAATTGGGATGCTTATGTGTTATAATCAAACAGTATAACAAGACTCTGACAAGCCTGTTGCCAGACAACTTCAGATTGACTGCCATCTTCCTGAAATTCAGTCAACATATAGTCCAGATACATAGGAAGGTAAAATCAGGACAAAGTGCAGGAAATCTCTCTGTTGGGCACTGGTAATTCTCCAGATCAGGTATGATGACTAAAGCAAACAGAAGAATAATGAATCACTGTCATATCAACCATGATCCTATCGAATGGTGGAGGAGCCTGGAGGGAATAAACGGCCTACTCTTGTTCCTATTTCTTATGGTCTTAACAATATGTAACAATGTAACAATAGAGACTTTTAAGCGACTCTTGGATAGGCACATGGATGATAGTATAATGTAGGGTATGCAGGGTAGTTTGATCTTAGTAGGATAATAGGTCAGCACAACACTGTGGGTCGAAGGGCCTGTACTGTGCTGTACTGTTCTATGTTCTATGTTCTAACATATTTAGTGACTTAGCTTTGGCCAGTTAATGCTGGGGTCAAGCAAAATCTAATTCTAATTCTAATTGTTGAGATTAAAGCTTGAAGTTGCAAAAAAGATGGCGCTGATTTGTAAGGTGACAACACATTCATGGACTTCCAGATCAGAAACATATTTTTCTGGAGGCTTAGTGATCTGAATGCAAACTGGTGTTCCAACATTTAGTGTTGTAGACAGTATGAGCTGTGAGCAACGCGAGCAGGAAGTCTCGAAGCCCTGCTAATGTGCATCATGCTGCCAGCAGTAAACATCCCTTTAATCAGTCCTTCTACCTGCAAACCCACACAGAAAATACCACGTAACCACAACTGAGTCATATGAAACCCTCGGGAAGTCTTGCATCATACCAAGTTAATCAAATTGGATAGTGGTCTGGCATAGTAATTACTCAAATGAACATTGTTTCATGGATTATAGGAAAGTTCAAAAATTACTGCATTATAGAACAAGGTCACTGAATTTCTTTAGGGCACTCTGAAGATTTAATGGCCATAATTGTGGCTCTGCCTTAATATACTTGACTCATGCTCAGAAGTTAAGGCAGCATCTTTTAGTAGATCCCATCCAAAAAGATCCAAAGCCAAAATCTTAATGCCTGGAGTCAATGGATTAGTGTGACACAAGCAGAGCAATGAGCTTTTATTGTTTTTTACTGCACATCCGTGTAGGTTTTCTGTGGAACACCTGTCCCCTTCAAATGATGGAGGTACAGTAGAAATTGTAAAGCCTACATTTTGTGGTGGGATACCGAATGTCTTTATTGCAAAAAAGAAATTCACGTTCAGCAAAAGTAAGTGCCACAGAGCATTGACTTTTGACTGAATTATCACAGCACAGAGGAGGCGATTTAGTCTTTCATGTCTGTGCCTGCTCTACACAAGAGCATTGAGTGTCACTTCCTTTCCTTTACTTCTGAACCCCATAATATGTCTCCAGGTCTGTTTTGAAAGTCCCCAATGAATCTGCCTCGATCATGTTGTGCATTTCAGAATCCAGTCACTTAATGTATATAAAAGGTTTTCCTTAAGGTGGAATCTCCCCAGCCACTGGACTGTGGTGAGAACGTTGGGAGAATTGTGTGCGAATTGCGGCAATGAGGAGCTTCTCGACATGCATGGCAAAAGTCTAGGGCCAACAAAAACACGGGTACTTCAAAGGCCATGTGTTTGGAAGTTAAAGTGCACACGTTAATAGCAATCTAAAGTGGTCCAAACAAAATGGGGGTGAAGGCTAAAAAGGTCATCAGGGTCACAAGGACAGTGACACAAAGGGAACATGAAGGATAAGGGAAATTCATGGGTGGTACATACATACTAGATAACTCACTCTTGACTCATTTCAAGATTCTCGGTCTGTATGGGGATAGTTGCTGGAAGACAAGGAGCATCCCTTCAAACATGCCTCATGATACAGGGTTGAGGAGGTCCTCTGAGTGTTAGAGACTTTAGACACTTCTTGCTCCACCAGCTGCAGAGGCACATATTCACCGGATTGCGTTCCTGAGTCTAACCTACAAGTGTAAGCATCAAGGAGTCAGTCTCTGAGATAGTGGAGGATGCAGGTGAAAGCCTTGCTCATGCATCCTCTGAGGGGTCAGCGGCTCTCTCGTTGTCAAAGGACGAGGTGGAGCTGAGGGTCTCTGAAGTCTGTTAGTACCTGTATAAGAAAATAGAGGGAATTAATTGTAGAAGATGCGTATAAGCTTGTCCCAATTAAGATTGAGTTATCACTGGTGGCAATGGGTGAGCAGTGCAGCACAGCGCAATGAAGCTTATTGGGTTGGTTTCTCATTGAGGTCTCTACCAAATGATTGGTAGTGCACTTTTCTGATCAAATCAATGACTTTCTTCTCATTGGGAATGAGGATCTTCGTGTCCTCCATCAAACACAAGACCTCCTCATCTGACATCAACCAGTCTGAGAGTTTTCTGTCTGGTTATAGGCCAATTATTCCTGCAATGAGGCAAAGAAAGGGATTGAGTTTCATGGAAGTGGATGACAAAGAAGTTAGTGATAAGTGAGTAGGAAGTGAGATGTTTGTGTAGTGATAGATTTGGTGTGAGTACTCGCCCTGTTAATGTGAGATAACAAAGAGAAGGTGGTGTCACTGACCCTTGCAGAGTGCAGAAAATCGTTGACCTTTTTCCTATGTCAGTGGGCATCCCATTTCACCCAGGATACAGTGCTGGCCCAGGCTGCAGTCTATGTGTAGGTTGGCTGTGTCCATTGGCGTGGTCTTTTGGGCTGCTCTTCTGTAGAAAGACAGTTCTCCTTTCTAGCACCCTATCCACTAGCACCTCAATGATCCTGTCTGCAAGGCAAGGAACTTGCTTATCTTTCTTGTGGGCCAAGTGGTCACCACAGCATGAGGGCCATTTCCTGGCTTGCAGCCTCAGAAGTGGTGCGCAACTGTGGTTTAAATAAGGCATTAGGAGCGGGTTTTCCAGAAGGCCTTAGCATTTCTCTATCTCTGGTTCTGCAATTCCAAAAGCCAGCTGCGTAATGAATGAGGTGAAGAGTAGAAGTTTGTGTGAGAGGTTGCTTTCAGCCATGGTGGACTGGGCGCTGTAAAATTGACTCACCAAAATGTGAACTACAAATGGGAAAATTCCAGCCCTCCAATATTCTTCTTCCCGACGTTTATATTGGAGAGGCTTTGCTCAATCATAGCTGTGGTTTGGACACATAGTATGGGAGCACACGGGCTGTGCAGGAGCCAAAAGTGGTGGCAGAAAAATTGTATTTCATCAGCATACCTATGACAGTTGGCATCACATTTGTAAATGATGTAACCAAGGGACATTATGTGGATAAGGACTGAGTGACTGCCATGCAGGGAGGGGAGACATTGTGAGGGTTGCTCTGGCTATGATGACAGGCTTACAGGATAACTTTGGAACCAAGGGAGCATAGTTCAAAAATATAAAATAAAGTTGACAGACAGTGAAGTGAAACAGTGAAGTTGAACATGATAACATAGCAAATCTGAGGAAGGTATACAATATCAAGGCTCCCTCTCATGGGGGATTTTAGCCTTTGGTTAGGGGGGTTGCAATGTCTCTGGCATTCACAGAAACTTGATTGGAAAGATATGAGTGCATGGACAAAGATTTTTGACAAGGAGTATCCAAGGAATTTGGTGAGAAAAGGAAGATTGAAATGGGCTGGTAATTAGTACAGATGCTATAAGAGCTGCTGGTTCATTAACCTGATCCGCTCAGAAACACAGGGCATTTTCAAAGGCATTTCACATGATTCAGTCAACAGGCTTGACAATGATTGTAAGGACTTAGCAAAAGTGGTAAATTAAAAGATTTAGCAGAAAAGGTGCTGTTAAAGAATTAGCAAATGAGTGGTTTTAAAGGCTTAGCCAAATCCTCAAACCTGCAGCTGATCTTTATTTGAATCTATGCACCTTACATGGACTGATCAAGATCCTGAATGTTAAAAATGATGACGTCCTGCAAGAACTAAAACAAAGTCCTGAACATTCCTGGATCAATCCTCATCCAGAGAGCAGGAGAAAGCAAAACTGGAATAGAAGTGGTTCAGGGAGGATTCTCACTGATGATGGAGCAAGGACAGACTTGCTGCAGGTGCCTGGGGCCTGAGCAGCTCTCACTTGACAAAGGAAGGCAGCTGTTGCAAACCAAGCACGAAGCCACAGATCAAAACCTTTTACAAATGAACAGAGTCAAGCACATGCCAGCTGCCAAGTGGTCGATGTACATTTACCTCAATTCACTGGAAAGCTTTAGCTATAACCCCAAAGCATTAAACTCATCATTGATTCATCTTCCATGTTTTTGGAAGCTAACAAAAAAGTAGGATGTTTTCGTTGTTAAACAGAAGGAATGAACTCAGGGTGTCCCAAGAAGTTTTACACCAACAGTGCAACACTTTTCAGAAGCCCTTGTCAGTGTAGCAGCAGTGAGTCAGTGCTCAGAGAGGTCCCACAAACTGCAATGAGATAATGATGAGAAAGTCTGCTTGGGCAATAACTACAAGGACCCAGGAGAACTCCCTTGCCCTTCGTCAAACAGTGCAACGGGATCATTTATATCTGAGGAAGGGTCACCAGACCCAAAACGTTAACTCTGATTTTTTTCTTCACAGTTGCTGCCAGACCTGCTGAGCTTTTCCTGCAAATTCTGTTTTTGCCCCTGATTTACAGCATCCGCAGCTCTTTCAGTTTTTATTTAGGTAAAAAAGGACCTTGGCTTAATTGAATCAGAGTTAGTAGGAACTGCAGATGCTGGAGAATCCGAGACAACAAGGTGCAGGGCTGGATGAACACAGCAGGCCAAGCAGCAAC
>NC_063345.1:60528716-60562375 GCF_021869965.1 Rhincodon typus | reverse complement strand
GTCAGAAAGGCTGCATTTGGGAGAGCAACATTCCCTCTCGGCTGAAACCAGAATTGTTGGCCCAAAGACTGCACTTAGGTGTTGGTGTGGGAGCTAAACTTTCAAACTCTGATGTGAGTATGCTGCTAACTGAACTATTAGCTGCTTATTGGTTGGATGAGCAGAGGCAAGAGCAGGTCATATGCTAGGAATGCTATTGCGAGTAACTCACCTCCTGACTCCTCTGTATTGTACACACCCATGAATGAATTTTTAAAAAGGCAGGCGCAGGGGAGCTTGCAAAAGAAGGGTCCATATTTAACTTTAAAAAAAAAATGAAAGTCCACTGTGAATCCTGGGTTACAGTCCTCCAAATTAACACGGAACTTTGCTCAACTTGTCATTCTCTGAGAACTCCTCAGTGCAATAGACAAAGGGGAGAAATATGGCTAACCATACTGAATTACAGTCGAACAGGCCAGACCAAATTGCATGGATGTATTTCAGAGATTGTTTTCTGTGTTCCTCAGTGAGGTGATGGTTGGCATAAACCAGGGAACTGGAGCTTAGAACTTACAGTTGATGACATTAATAGTAAAATGCTTCACAAAGGTAAATTAGCATTAAGGTAGATAGCACCTTATGAAATGGCAGGAGAGCACAGCCCATGACTTTCTATCCCTATTAACTTTAACTTTCCCATCATAACTTTGAATAAAATGACAATACTAGCTGATAACGTTCACTGATGATTACATAATGTTCAGCACTGTTCATGTCTCCTCAGATACTGAAGCAGTCCATGTTAAAATCAACATGATCTGTGCAATATCTAAGCTTGGACTGACAAGTGGCAGGTAACATTTGTGCAACACAAATGCCAGGCATTTACCATCTCCAACAAGAAACCATCTAACCATCGCCCTAGACATTCAATGGAGTTACTATCACTGAATCCCCCACTATCAATGTCCTGGACTCACCACGTATAAATACAATGTTTACAAGAGCAGACCAGAGAGTAGGAATATTGCAACGAGTACCTCGTGTCCCGACTCCCAGAGCCTGCATACCATCTACAACACACTTGACAGTAATGCAATGAGATATTCCCAACTTATCTGACTGGGTGCAGATCCAAGAACACAAGAAGCTCAACACCATCCAGGACAAAGTGGCCCACTTTATTGGCACTGCATTCATAAGCATGCATTCCCTCCATCACCGATAATCAGTAGCAGCTGTCTTACTATTTACAAGATGCGCTGCAGGAATTCACCAAAGATCCTTAGAAAGCACCTTCAAAACCAATGACCACTTCCATTTAGAAGTACTAGAGCAGCAGATAAGTGGGAAAACCAACACCTAGAAGTTCCCCTCCAAGCCACTCACCATCCTGACTTTGAAATATATTGCCGTCCCTTCACTGTTGCTGAGCCAAAATCCTGGAATTCCCTCCCTAAGGGCATTGTGGGTCAACCCACAGCACGTGGACTGTAGCAGTTCAAGAAAGCAGCTCATCACCACTTTTTAAGGGCAACTAGAGAGGGGCAATAAGTGATGGCTCAGCCAGTGATACCCACATCTCATGAGTGAATAAAAATAAAGGACAAAGTCAGCTGTCCTGAATTGTGAAAATGGCCATGATTCTCAGGTTATGGAATACGTCACATCAACCTGTCCATTAAGGTCTGTAATGGGAGTCACTTCCAACATGAAAATCCTTTGTGTCCAAGACCAGATCACTGTTTTCTGCACATCAACTCTTTTAATATTGTGGAAGGCACAATAGTAGGTAAGACAATACTCATTGGGTTCATATACTAGTGGGCAAAACGTATACAGAGCACTGAGCATGGTGGGATCATCAGTACATTTTCTGTAACTTCTCTTTGTAGACTGCCCCCAAAAAAATGTCTTCACTTAAAGTAAAAACCTATGTCTCCCCTTAGAGCCTGCTGCTGGCTAACTGACTAATGATTGAAACATGGTTTTACCAAAGCCTCTCCTCAAACCCCAGCAATTTGCCTAAACCAACATCTTCATCAATGGCCAAACCATAATAATGAAATAAACTGGGAAAAAAAAAACTGCCAGCTTTAGTTTTAGAAATGGATAAATTTATTGAAACATGTAAGATCCTGAGAAGTATTTGCAAGAAGGATATGGATAGAATGTTTTTCCAAGTAGGAGAATCCTGAAATAGAGGTCACTTTTTAAAAGTAAGGGGTTGCCCAATTAGGACAAAGATGAAAAGAATTTTTTTTTTTCTCAGTGAGGGTTGTGAATCTTTAGAACTCTTCCTTAGAAGGTGCTGGTAGCAGGTTCTTTGAATTCTTTTTAAGGCAAAGGTAGATAAATTGTTATAAACACTTTTTGTCTTCACAACGTATCTATCTGGCATGTGTAATCAAAACATTTAGCAAACAGACCTCCCATCCCTTCAACTAAGTCATTTATATAAGTTGAGGTTCAAGCAGAGATTCCTGTGGCACACCATTCACTACATCTTGTCAACATAACACGGGCCCATTTGCAACTACTCTCTGCTTCCTGTTACCCAGCCAACCTTTAATCTATGTTAATGTGCTACCATCTATACCAGTTCATTTTACATAATTACTTTTAAGTAATTAAAAAAAAATCCTCTGGAAATCTCAGTACACTACATCAACCGGTTCCCCTTTATCCACACTACCCGTCATTTCCTCAAGGAACTTCAATAGGATGTTCAAACTAGGATAAAGTGCAGTGGGACCAGAGAACACCAACAATTTGCTCAGTATCAATGATTGTGACTTTCTCCCTTCCTTTCCATCATAGGTTCCTCTCTCCTTTCTTTTGTGAGTTCCCCTCTCTCTTCCATTTCCTGACTTATCTCTGCTTCAAATGTTACTTGCAGTTGCTGAAGTGATGGTGATGCAAATGCGTGTTCAATTTATGTGTCATTTTCTAATTTTCCAACACTAATTCTCAAGTCTCACTTTCTATAGAACCATTGCTCACCTCATTTACTCCTTTCATTAAATATTTACAGAAATTCTTATCACCTGCCTTTACTTCTGGCTCACTTTCTACTGTTTTCTCTCCTTAGTAACAGTTCCTAGTTCACATGTTTGTATGTAATAGAATAATGAAATGCTTATGGGCAGAATTGAACTGTTGTTGATGTTAATCACACTTGAAGTTCAACTTTTCTCAAAGTTAAAGATCAGCACTCTTTCCAATTATGGCACCAACATTTTATTACTTCTCAGGACATTGTGAGAAGTTAGGGAAGCAATTTCGGGGCCCCAGCAGAGATATTTCTATCATCTATAACTACAGGTGAGGTGCCAGGTAACTGGAGGGTGGCTAATGTTGTGCCTTTATTTAAGATGGGCTGCAAAGAGAAGCCTGGGAACTGTAGACCAGTGAATATGCTGTCGATGGTGGATACGTTGTTGGACGTAGTTCTGAAAGATAGGGTTTCCATGCATTTGGAGAGGCAAGGAAAGTTTAGATATAGTCAGCATGGTTTTATGCAAGGGAAATAGTGTCTCACAAACTTGACTGAATTTTTTTGAGGAAATAATCAAAAAAATTGACAAGGGTAGAGTGATAAACATTGTTTGCATGGACTTTTGTAAATCCTTTGACAAGGTTCTGCATGGTAGACTATTAGTAAAGTTAGATCACATGAGATTCAGGGTTAGCTTTTCAATTGGATACAAAATTGGCTTGATGATAGGAGACAGAGGATAGTGGTAGAGGGGTGCTTTTCAGACTGGAGGCCTGTGACTGACAGTGTTCCACAGGGATTGGTGCTGGGTCCACTTTTGTTTGTCATTTATCTAAATGATTTGGATGAGAATTTAAGAGACATGGTTAGTAAGTTTGCAGACGACAGCAAAATTGGTTTTATAGTGGACAGTGAAGAAGAATATCTAAGTTTACAAAGTGATCTTGATCAATTGGGTCAGTGGGCTGAGGAATGGTGGATGGAGTTTAATTTGGATAAATGCTAGTTATTACATTTTGGTAAAACAATCAAGGGCAGGACTTATATAAGTAATGGTAATGTCCTAGGTGGTGTCATAGAACAGAGACTTGGGGTTCAGGTATATAATTCTTTGAAGTTTGCATCACATGTCGACAGGGTGGTTAAGAAGGCATTTAGCATACTTGGCTCCATTGCTCAGACCTTTGAGGGTAGTAGTTGAGAAGTCATGTTGAGGTTGTGCAGAATGTTGGTGAGGCCTCTTCTGGAATATTGTGTAATGTTCTGGTTTTCCTGCTGCACTAAATAGGAGTGGGTTCAGAAAAGGTTTACTAGAATGTTGCCAAGAATGGAGGATCTGAGTTATAAAGATAGGTTGGATAGGCTAGGATATTTTTCACTGGAGCATAGGAGGTTGAGGGATGATCTTATAAGAGGTTTATAAAATCATGAGGGCATAGATAAGGTGAATAACAAGGGTCTTTTCCCTCGTGTGGGGCAGTTCAAAACTAGCGACATGTTTTTTAAGGTGAGAGGAGAAAAATTTTAAAAAGACATGAGCGGCAACTTTTTTTTTACACAGAGTGGTTCATGTATGGAATGAACTGCCAGACAAAGTGGTGGATGCAAGTGTAGTTACAATATTTAAAACACATTTGCGTAAGTATATGAACAGCAATAGTTGGGGGGATATGGGCCAACTGCAGCTAAATGGGACTAGTTTGGTTTGGGAACAGGTTCGCTGTGGACTAGTTGGACCCAAGAGACTGTTTCCATGCTGTATGACTCTATGATGAAATAAATCCTAATTGCAAAATTATGGCAAATAAATATTGTGTTTAGTCACAAGTGTAATTTTGGTTGCGGTGTGTTTCAGGAATTGGTTTTAGCTTGAACTAAATAATCTAGCTGATAGACAACTGGGAAGTCTTTGGCTGGATTTTTGCCATTAGCTGGATGATGAGTGTAGTTTCTGAAGGTGATTTTCATAAGTCGGCCAAATCACTACTCTTGCAAAGTCATGCCTGGAGCAGAAGGATTTTAAGTTCTGCAGCAAATAAGCCAGGCCCAAACAATCGCTTAACAGTTTAAAAGAATTGGCGAAGTGCCCCTTGACTTGTATGTATAATCTTTCAGGTATTTCCAACAGCAGAGAAGAATGCAGAATTGGAGAGAACACAGAAAAGAAACAGAAGTGAAAACAATCCGTGAGTGAACTTGGGTTTCCGTTTGGAGGTACTGAAAGTAAAGCCCTCCATTTCTCCTAAATCCATTTCTTTTAAATCATGTAACCTCCTCTTCCTGAAAAGCCACTTGTGGTTAACAATTTGACGTTCTAATAAAGCTCTGTGTGATTTTAAAGATATCGTAACCTTCTCATTTTGTTCACCAAAATCAAATTTAAACACTTTTATGACCACTTCATTGACGAGTGGAAGTATGGTTTTTCTATTTCCTTTGTGTCATTTCCATGGTTTTGAAGATGCTTTATTAGAGCCTTTAAGCCTTCTCTTCCATCGAAAAGGCAATTGACCAAGTCTTTCTTTTTGGTTTATCTATTCAACAGATAGGGAGATATGAGGTAGCTTTGCTGAGGTGGTTTTAACTTCCAAGAATGAGTGTGTTTGAGAACAATGGAATTAGGGGTGCTGAAATTGAAGTGGATCAGGCAGCTGACATCCACGTTTAACAGCTAGTATGCAGAAAATCGCTTGCAGGAGAGGTCATTTAAAATCTTAATAGGTGGTCAAGTGTATGATTTTACTGGGGTTTTCAACTTTAATCATAGAGTCATAGAGATGTACAGCACAGAAACAGACCCTTCAGTCCAACTCCTCCAAACCAACCAGATATCCTAAGTTAATCTAGTCCCATTTTCCAGCATTTGGCTCATATTCCTCTAAACCCTTGCTGTTCGTATACCCATCCAGATGCCTTTTAAATGTTGTAATTGTACCAGCCTCCACCACTTCCTCCAGAGCTTATTCCATACATGCACCACCCTCTGCATGAAAATGTTGCCCCTTAGGACCCTTTTAAATCTTTCCCCTCTCACCTTAAACCTATGCCCCCTAGTTTTAGGCTCCCCCACCCTGGGGAAAAGACTTTGTCTATTTATCCTATCCGTACCCCTAATGATTATATAAACCCCTGTAAGGTCACCCCTCAGCTTTTGACGCTCCAGGGAAAATAGCCCCAGGCTATTCAGCATCTCTCTATAGCTCAAACCCTCCAACCTTAAATCATATAATCTCCTCTTCCTGAAAAGCCACTTGTGGTTACAATTTGATGTTCTAATAAAGCTCTGTGTGATTTTAAAGATCTGGTAACCTTCTCATTTTGTTCACCAAAATCAAATTTAAACACTTTTATGACCACTTCATTGACGAGTGGAAGTATGGTTTTTCTATTTCCTTTGTATCATTCCCATGGTTTTGAAAATGCTTTATTAGAGCCTTTAAGCCTTCTCTTCCATCAAAAAGGCAATTGACCAATAATGCACTGACCAATAAAGGCAAGAATACCAAATGCCTTCTTCACTACCCTGTTTACCTGCGACTCCACTTTCAAGGAACTAGTAATCAAGAGTGTACAGGAAGTGGCCCAATGAAAGCAGGGTAAAAACAGAATGATAGTCAAGCAGGTTGAAGACATAACTTGCAAAACTGACCTGAAGTACTGAACTTGCGCAGCAGATTTTTCTGTCTGATTGTGCTCGCAATGTTTGTTCTGAGACATTGGTGGAATCTGGCAGACAACAAAGGTCATGGCAGTGGCCTGGAGAGCTAACCAAAGATCCACACCACCTCGTTCTGGGAAGGCTATCTGCATTTATGACATTTTGGCTTTTCACAGGCCAACAGCAGCCTCGGCCCAGACCAAGAGGGAAGAATTCCTGCCACTGAAGAACTGGCCAATCAGAGGCACAGTGCTTTTGTACTCAGTGGCGCCACTGTAATGGCAGTGGCTGCTGCTGGGACTACACCCATCTTAGAGCTTATATCAATATATGGGCCCAGGTCAGTCATGGCATAAGGGAAGATAATGGGGTAGAGGACCTGAGGGAGTGGTTGACAGGTGAGACCTTTCTCAGCAAAGAAGGGGAAGATTCCTCTCAGTAAACGCTCCCTTTCCCCATACCAAGTCCCTCAATAAAATGCCAAATGCCTTTGAATGAGGGCTCGACTTGGAAGCCCTCAAGCCATTGTGCGCTAGCACTTTCTTGTCAAACATCCCACATGGGAAGCTCCCTTCCCATCATTGAATTAATACCAGCAGAAGGATAAACCCTAAAGTGGGCATTAATTGCTCTAATTAAGGAACAGAAAGGCTTCCAAGGGTCTTCTCATCATGGATATCATCTGGGTAGTGGAGAAGAGGGACCCCACTTGCCACTTTCCTGCCTGACTAAATACCCTCCTCAACACCAAAACTGTTATCGAGCAGGGCACAAAATCCATCCATTAGTTTCACTACTTTTCAAGTTCATGTCGCTGCTTTGGAGATTTGTGCATCTCACCTCCACTTGCTACTCGATCAATTAGTTCAAAAGGGAAGCAGTTTATACTGTTTTAATTGATGAGGACCGAGATGATTAACAGCAGGAGGAGTTGCAGCAACGTCTCCTCATTGACCTGCTGTGACACAGCAAACACACCAGGTGCCCATGCATATCTGTATCTGTCAAAGACACCACTTTGCCTTTCAGCAGTTGGCAATACCAACGGCTACTTTGAGATAAGAGCTATCCTTTTAAACTCAGCTAATAACAACTGCAGGAAGCCCATGCAGCGATGCCCAAGAACAATAGAATCAAAGCCATTTGATGAGAAGTTGCATCACTGAACAAACAATTGGCACACACATGAATATCTCCCAGTTAGCCTCTCCCGAATGATTGCGATTTGCACAATGCTGCAGAGTCGTAAAGACGGGACCTTCAGGAGGAGATATATGATGTGGCTATGAGATTGGACGGGGGTGCCCAGGAAGCCCTCATAATGGTGAGATTGCATTCATGCGGCAGTGCTCCAGTTTACCGTGCATCCCTTTCATAGGTGCCTATTGTTCAATTTTGTATCTTATCTCAGCATTCATCACAAGTAAATAGGCCACTCATCAAGCAGCAACCAAAAACAAGTGGGTGGGGAGGCTGGGTCAAAAAACATCATGGAATAGTGGAAATGTACAGCGCAGAAGGAGACCATGCAACCCATCATGTCTGTGTCAGCCCAAGAAAGATCTGTCCAGTCTTATCTCAATTGCAAATTCTTGGATTGTAGTCCTGTAGGTTATGACACCTCAGTTACATATCCAAATGTTTTGTTTATAAAATGCAGTTTGGGTTTTTACTTCTGCCATTCAGATCTCCCACCAGCCTATGGTTGAAACATTTTGTCCTCAAAGCCCTCCAACCCTTTGACGAATTATTGTGAACCTACCCCCTGATGTTTGACCACTCGGCTTAGGAAAATAAGTTCTTCCCATCCAATCTTCTCTAATTTTATGCTCTCGTTTAAATCGCCCCTCTCCCAACTTCTCAACTCTGAGTTTAGTTCCTTCCCCTCCCTTACGTTCCACTCTTCCCTCTGCATATGTGGCATCCTGATTCTTGTAACTTGTTGCATAAAGACTGCTGTCACAAGTCTACATGTAAAAATACGTAAATGCAGGAGCAATAACATTCATAAGGTAAATTCAGTAACATTTATGTAAGTCATGTGATTAATTTTGCAAATCAGATGTCATGTGGCCTGGTACTACGTAGACAAAAAGTCACATGTTGAAACCTCCAGTAATGTCTCCAACAAGAGTTGGCAATCTTATTTCTTGGCGATTGATGTTAGTTCAGGAGCCCACATTGACCATGAACCCGATAAATAGGCATTGACCTCTCATCTGATATGATCTCTACCCTGGCCAACTTTCTCTTAAAGCCACACAGTGAATCACCACTCATTACACTGCAAGCCAACTACTCTTACGGGAAAACCTATCTCTCCACTGTCTATCGAAACATAGAAACAAGGAGTAGGAGCAGGACATTCTACCATTCAAGCATGCTCAGCCATTCAATATGATCATGGCTGATCCTTTATCTCATTGCCATTTCCCACTTTATCTGAATGTCTTGATGCCTTTAATGTCTAAACATTTATCAGTCTCTTTCTCGAGTATATTCAGTGACTTGACCTCCATAGCCTTCTGTGGTAGAGAATTCACCACCCACAAGTTCACTACACTTTAGTGAAAAAACCTTTCCTCAGCTTGGTTCCAAATAGTCCATCCCTTATCCCGATACTGTACCCTTTGGTTCTAGACTCCCCAACAAGGGCAAACATCCTCCATGATTCTAGTCTGTCCAGCCTGTTAGAATTTTATATGTTTTAATCAGATCCCTTGTAACCTTTCTAAACCCTAGTGAATACATATGCAGTCTAACCAGTCTCTCCTTGTAAGGCAGTCCTGCCATCCCCGGTATTAGCCTAAAGAACCTTCAATGTATTCATTGTACGGCAAGGATAACTTTCTGTGGTAGGGAAGACCAAAACTCAGCTTCTGACTCCCCAAAGCCTGCCCACCATCTGCAAGGACTAAGTCAGGAGTGTGATGGAATACTTCCCAGTTTGATGAGTGCAGGTCCAATAACACTCGAAAAGCTTGACACTATCCAAGACAAAGCAGCCCACTTGATTAGCACCACAAGCATCCACTCCCTTCACCACCTCAGTTGCAGCAGTGTGGACTATCTACAAAATGCACTGCAGAATTACACCAAAGATCCTTAGGCAGCACCTAACAAAGCATGACCACTTCCATCTAGAAGGACAAGGGCAGCAGACACATGAGAACACCAGCCACCTGCAATTTCCCCTCCAAGCCACTCACTATCCTGACCTACAAATATATCACCTTTCCTTCAGTCTTGCTGAGTCAAAATCCTGGAATTCCCCCCCGAATGTCACTGTGGGTCTACCTACAGGTCATGGACTGCATCAGGTCAAAAGGCAGCTTACCACCACAATATCAAGAGTAACTAGCGATGGCTAATAAATTCTGGTTTACAAATGAATAAACAAACAGTACTCCAGGTGCAGTTTCCCCACGGCCATGATCACTTTACACGCAATCTAATCCTGTAATTATTTACACACCTTAATCAAATCTCCCCAGGGTCAACACCTCTCTAAATTATATAGATCCACTCCTTAGACCAATCTGAGGAGCTAAGGTGCATTTAACTGAGAGTCATTGTGCACTTATCCACTGAATCTTTACCCTCTCAATCACAATATTGTACACCATGTGAAAGAGCTAAAACTGGACACAGTTTTCTAAAGGGGCTTTATTTGGTGTTTTCTACCAGATAAGATGACAAATTTCATCATTTTCTAATGGATAGCCATGTGAAAGTAGTTCAGTACCTTATTTACTTTAGTTATAATATTGGTTGTTATCCTTCTACAAGCAACAATCATTTATCTACATTCACTCCATATTCCTGGATGCCCCTTTAAGGATACACTTCAATTTCAAAAGCAACAATATTTATTTTCTGTTACAGTTGTGTTGATTTTAAGCTCTGTGGTAGAGAATTCCACATCCGTAGGTTCGCTATTCTTGAATGAAGGAACCTTGCCTCATCTCAGCTCTAAATGGTCCACCCCATATCCTGAGATTGTGACCCTTGAATCAGTTTAATTTCTGCATTTGGAGAAGCAATAAGAAAGTAGATTGCATGTACACTTAACAGTCAATGAGGTTAGTAGTCAAGGAGTAGATGATGTTTGTCTGAGTCCTGTCTGTGCAAGTACCTCCCACTTCATTAATCTTCAGATAGCCCATTGAACATTGTTTCCAGTCCAGGCTAAAACTTTCAGCACTCTTCTTCTGAAGGCAATCAATTCTAGTGCACTGCAATAGAGCTCTCCAAAATAAGAACAAGATGGCAATCTTTGAAGGTGTTTCAACTACAGGCCCATTTAAAACTATTCCAACACAAATCAAAATAAATAAACCCAACACGAAACCAAACACAATTATAGACATAAATCGATTGGAAGGTTGGGCAGAGAAACTGCAGATGGATTTTAATCCGGACAAGTGTGAGATGATGCATTTTGGGAGATTAAATGCAAGAGGAAAATTTACAATAAATGCCAGGACCCTTAGGAGCATCGATATTGTATAGGATGGGCCGAAGTTCTAACAGTTAATGATGATATTTGGCAGCTGCATGAGAAAATAGATTGTATAGGATGGGAAAATAGGTTGGGAAAGTTAATGATCATACTTGACAAGCTGCACGACCTTGACTGAGCCCTGTGAGCATTTCTTCGTGAGCTGAAGATGACACCTGCAGCTTGTTCTCCCATCTTGTGTTTTCTGAACTGCAGCCAGCAGTTTTGTCTTTTCTGTATCTGCTTTCTTTGTGCTGGCTGTTTGTCGCACTGTATAAGAGAGAGACAGTTTTGTTCCTAAGCGCAGAACTTCACCTCGGACTGGGATCGTGAACGGTGCCAGGAACAAATTCAGCATCTACCAGCCATCAATCGAAGGGGCCCCGACTGGCTGAAGGGCATGATGCCTTTTTTTCCCCTCTCTTTTTCATTTTTTTTATTTGTTTAATACTTTACTTTCTTTTTTGTCTTTTATTATTACTCAATAAATGTTCAGATATAAGCAAATTGCTGTTGTCGTGCCTTCTCTTAACTACATGTAACCGAATTTGAAAAGAACCATTTGGATACACTCGGTGATCCAAGACAAATATACAGAGTGGTCTTGGGTTGCAAGTACATAGATAACAAAGTGTGGAGTTGGAAGAACACAGCTGGCCAGGCAGCATAAGAGGAGCAGGAAAGTTGACATTTCGGGTCGAGACCCTTTTTCTGAAGGAGGATCCTGACCCAAAACGTCAACTTTTCTGCTCCTCTGATGCTACCTGGCCTGCTGTGCTCCTCCAGCTCCACACTTTGTTATCTCTGACTCCAGCATCTGCGATTCTTGCTATCTCTTGCATGTACGTAGCTACCTGAAAGTGGCAACACAAGTGGATAAGGTGGTAAAGAAGGTGCACGGCATGATTTCCTCCATTAGTCAGGGCATTGAGTATAAAAGTTGTGTTGGAGATATATAAAACTTTAGTTAGGCCACATTTGGAAAATTATGTGCAATTCTGGCCCCCACACTACAGGAAGGATGTGGAGGTTTTGGAGAGAGTTAATCAGGATATTGCCTGGTTGAAGTTAGTTATAAAGAGAGGTTGGACAAATCTGGATTGTTCTCACTAGTGCTTCGGAGGCTAAGGGAGGTGACCTGATAGAAGTCTATAAAATTATGAGAGGCATGGATAGGGTGGATAGTTGGAGTCTTTTTCCCCAGGATGGAAATGTCAAATACTTGGGGGCATAGGTTTAAGGTGAGAGGGAGGATGGTTATAGGAGATGTGCGAGGCTGTTTTTTTTTTACACAGAGGGTGTTAAGTGCCTGGAACACGCTGACAGGGGTGGTGTTAGAAGCAGATATGTAAGATGCAGCATGTAAGATCATTTAGACAGACACCTGAACAGGCAGGGAATCGAGGGATACAGAACACGTGCAGATAGATTGAATTAGTCCCTCCACCATCGACGCTCAGTAGCAGCAGTGTGCGCTATCTACAAGATGCACTGCAGAAATTCACCACCACCTCCTCAAGGGCAACTAGGGATGGGCAAGAAATGCTGGCCAGCCAGCAACACCCACATCCCAAAATGAATAGGACAAGAAAGTTTAGATTGACATCATGGTAGACATCGACATGGTGGGCCGAAGAGCCTGTTCTTGTGCTGTGCTGTTCCACGTATTTCTCCTTGAGCCCCCAGGATACAGTCTTGTATCCATATTGTTCAATAGATCAGGACATTTCCATAGAGGCTTTGAATAGTATTCTTCAACAATCCCAAGTGTCATGAATGGGAAGAATGTATGCAAAAGGCCATGTAAAGCTGCAAACCAATCAACATAGTCCACTCATTAATTCAAACATTTTGCACAAAAGTTTTGATCACTATCCCTGCTCTCACCGACTCCCCTCTGCTCACACCAATGTGCACCCCAGCTTGTCTTTCACAAACACTTACTCCTCCATTCTCACAACCATCTCCTCTCATCTCACCAGCACCTCCCAGTTTCACCAAGTGTCCCTCATTGTATGTTCTCACCCTGTCTGCCTGTCATCCAATGTGACAAAGTTGCTAGCACGCAAAAGTGAGACAAAAATTGGAAAGGCGTAAAGAATAAGACAGAATGACATGTATTGGCAGAATAAAGTAAAGATCTGAGCCGCAGCAGGTTGTGTCCTGCTTAAGAACAACTGACTTGATCTGGATACACCAGGTACTGTATCAAAAAATAATTGAGAAACATTTTTCAAGGCTAGAGCACAGCAAGGTGATTAATCCAAACCGAATATACCTTTCAATAGTTTGCATTGCAAGACTTACACATAAGAGCTAAACTAAAGTAAAAATGATCAAAGTATTCCTGGAAAGTAAGCCTGTTGTGCTAGGCAAGTAGTCGTAATTTAACAGCTACCAATTTCAATCAGTACATGCTGGGAATCTACATTACCACATGGCGAAATTATCACTTCATAGCAGGGGATTTAATGAGAACAGCTACCTACAAATTATACAGACAGCTGTCTAGAGCATAAGCAGTCAGAAACCAACACTTTTATTTAACATCAATGGAGTGAAGAAAGTAAAGAAAAACTTCTAATTACAGAGTGGCCACAATGGAGAGAACAGGACAGTCAATTTACCCTCAGCAAGCTCTCACAATCAGCAGTGAAATTAATTACCAGGTCCTCTGTGCTTTTCTTTGTAGTTGGCTGAGATAAGAATTGACAAGGACATCAGGAACCCTCCCTTTCTGTTTCTAATAATGTCACTCAACCTTTCACATTTGCACAAGGGAGGTCTCCGCTTTCATGTTTCATCCAAAAAGTGACCCTTTCAACAACGTGGCAGTGCATTAGAGTGTCAGCCATTGGCTGCAGCAGGAAAAAGTGATGGCAAACAATTACAACCCCTTTTCCATCAATATCTGGTATGCCACAACTTGGAGCAAGATGAGGAGCAGGAAAGTTGATCTATGACCTGAAATAATTAGGAACTGGCTTTAGTTAGAATGTTAGCCTTCACTCAGCGGTAGCCATTCTCCTCTGATTCTGAAGATATAAGAAAATGCATTACTTCGCTAAAGAACAGGATAGGAACATACAGAATTCTAAATACCAGGCTAGGTGGATAATTGATCTAAAGGATTATTAAGAATTAAAATCATAGATGGTGGGAATATGATTCGGCTAATTATTGCAGGAGATGATTGTAATGCATCCAAACCCCCTGCTGCCTGCCGATCAACATGATTACGGTGTGCAGACCAGTGGAATACATGCTGCTAGTCAACAGGGGACCCAGGTACACGTGTAGCTAACACAACACACGGCCACCCTGCACTCTGAGGCTGTAGTAGTCTTGTAAGTAGTCTTGAAGATAGTTTGCATTATTTTACACAGGAAATGCACTCAGGCTGCAACAGCTACTTAATGAGTCTGAAGATAGCTTGTTGTCAGGAAGACTGCCAATAGAATATTAAATCAGACAGTGAATACTCAGGTTATTAGTTGTGATGCTGGAGGCCAAAGCAATGGAGGTCATAGAATTATAGAATCCCTACAGTGTGGAAGCAGGCCATTCAGCCCATCAAGTCCACACCGAACCTCTGAAGAGCAGCCCACCTAGACCAACACTGCTACCTTATCCCTGTAACCCTGCATTTCTTATGGCTAATCCACCTAACGTGCACATCTCTGAACTCTATGGGCAATTTAGCATGGACAATCACCTAATCTGCAAATCTTTGGACTGTGAGAGGAAACTGGAGCACCCGGAAGAAACCCAAGCACCCAGAGGAAGCCCGCACAAGCACGGGGAAAATGTGCAAACTCTACATATACAGTTGCCCAAGGGTGGAAACAATCCCTGATGCTGTGAGGCAGTAGTGCTAGCCACTGTACCACCCAGATGTAAAAGGTGAAGTGACAAAGCTTCCCTAGAGGGTTCAAACGTCCTCAAGACTCACTCTGTGAAGGGAACTCAATGGAGTTTAAATGGATGAGGGGGACTTCTCATTGAAATTTACAGAATACTGAGAAGCTTGGATAGAGTGGATGTGGAGAAGATGTTTCCACTAGTTGGAGAGATTAGGACATGAGAGCACAGCCTCAGAGTGGAGGGATGACCCTTTTGAATTGAGTTGAAGAGGAATTTTTTCAGCCAGGGGGTGGTAATCTGTGGAACCCATTGCTGCAGAAGGCTATGGAGGCCGAATTATTGTGATTATTTAAGTTGGAGATAGATGCCTCTTGATTAGTAAGAGTCCATGGGTTATGGGGAGAAGGCAGGAGAATGGGGTTGAGAAACATATCAGCCATGATCGAATGATAAAGCAGACTCGATGAGCTGAATGGCTTAATTCTGCTCCTACATCTTATTGTATTATGGAGTAGTTACAGCTGACCAGGGAGATGAATTCTCAGAACCATGTCCCAATGATCTGGCTGCCAGTGTCAGAAAAATTTCAGTGACCTCACATGATTTGTCAAAGTTAGTAAATACATCCTTGATTTAGATCTCCGAGCCACCACACCACTCACACTGCTCGATTTGCTGATGAACAATCACAATTCATACTCCGTGCTCGGGTTTTGCCCCACCTCATCCGCTCACACCACTGATGCAAATCTCGCAGCCACATCTCCACATTCCTCCAGCTATTTCATTTACTGTACGTCACATCAATTCATTCCAATCCATTTACTGGCATTTTTCACTCTGTTGTAAAATCACACATAATGGCAAGGTGTGGCACCGAACCAGCAGGGGACAGATACGTCTGCTTCTTCTGAGACCCAGGAGGATAGGCTGTTTAGTGGTAACTGAGGCCATAGCACACAGACCCAACAAAAAAGCATTTAGAATGATATGACCCTTCAACTTAAGGAACCTTCCCAAATCTTACCTCACCCTCACATGCTATGTGGCAGGACGACAGACTTCTTGCTTTCCCTGATGGATTGGAACTACAGCCTGCTTTGCTGAAAAACAGGCCTGCTGAAGGGTCTAGGCCCGAACCGTCAGCTTTCCTGCTCCTCTGATGCTGCTTGGCCTGCTGTGTTCATCCAGCTCTGCACCTTGTTATCTCTTGTTGTCCTTTGTCAAAGTCCTGCACCACTGCACTGAGAACTGAAAGAGTATCCAAAACTCGACACAACAGTGTTTCTGCTCACTCTGCGGCAGTAAATAAAAGTCAAAGTTACCTTACCTAGAAACCCCATGGTGATGGACCTAAATGACATTAGTGGTGGTGGTGTGGTAGTTGATTGTGGTGGTGGAGGGAAGGTGGGAGTGACCCTTGTATAGCGTGTAGTATGCTTGACTGGGAGTCATGAAGAGAGGGCACTAGCTTGCAGGTTCCGAGATGATGGACCAGAAGCTAAATAGCGTCAAACACTGCAAGAAATCACAATTTATTTTCTTATGGCAGACAGTCTGAATGCCCACAGTCATTTGCCCTAGCCAGCAGTGGATTAAAGCTTTTAAGATATTCACCATTGATCGAAACATGGGACAGAGATTGCTGAGATCTAATCAGGTACAAGGTTAATGTTGAGCACGCATCGTACCTTATGTACATTAAAGCTACCACTGGGTGAAAGCAATGATTGTAAGTTACAGTGTGAAATGAGAAAACAGACCTTGCATCACTATAGCTAGTGGTTCAAAGAACTGGAGACTTAAATAACAGATGGCTACATTCTTCTGAAAGCAGACCATAGATAAGGAGGTGATATGTTTTTGTTCACTTAATTTAGAAGACCTCTCGACATTTTCCAGATCTAGTAGCTTGAACAAAACAATTTTCACAGTTCCTCAGCAAGAGTTTTTTATGAGAGTGTTTGATGTGAGGCTGAAGTGTGTTGTTTAGTCTGGGATTTTAAGATAAATGTTCTGTAATAATAACAAACAAAGTTAATTGTTTGAAATATTACTGCCTCTACCTTTTCAAATCTGTTAAAATTCTAACGGAAAATTGTAGGTCCAAGACTGATGTGCAAGACTACGAAAGGAAATGGAATGGATGGCAAGAGTTCTGTGTTTGCGGTGGGAATGTAATGTGTTAGCTCTCTTCTTTCCTGTGTTTAACATGAGAACATTGTATCTCATTCGCGACTTGATTACAGACCAGCAGCTTGACAGAACAGAGGTAGGGAAGTGTTGAGAGAGGAGTTGGGATCATAGAACGACAAAATAGTATTATAAGATGGAACACTGAGACCAGTTCACAACATGTCGAGTGGAAATAACAAAATTGGCAACTCATTTTACATGAGTGTTGAATTAGAGTGAACGTCAGATATCTTAAAAGCATTACGAAGAGTTCTTTTAATTGAGTTTTTTTTACTGAAGCTTTAATAAGCCTAACATGTGTCAGATGCGCTGGTTCACAAAGTGATAGGGGCCTCTAGGCTAGGTGATGGCACAATAGGTGAATCAGGCATACTGCATTGCTGATAATAAAAGGTCATCTTTGCAATGTGGTACCATGAGCAACCATTGCATTATCAATCCTTCTATGGGCACTGCTTTGGTTTCCACGATTGTAGCTTATGTTGCTGCTGATTTGGAGGTCAACTTGATCTCTAATAACCAAATAACACTTGGATTTTAATCAGTACCATCAATAAAACTAAATCCTCCCCAGTAAAAAAATTCTTTCAACGTCACGTTCTCACCTGTATTATTACTTCTGGCTCTAACCACCTGGAGTAATCCCAAATCAAAATGATCCAAAGATCCATAGTAGATTCTGTTCACAACGCCTTATTACTTAAGCATGTTGAAAGTACTGTATTTTGATTTTACAGCAATATATAGTGGAACACATTGTCCAAGTGTGGGACATGCTGTAGTGATTGGAACCAAGTGGATCTGAATGGCTATGAGATCATTGACTGGGGTTGTTAACCTGGGCCAATCAGGAAGTCCTGGCTAAACTAAAACAGCTGGTGGTAATGGGGGAAACAGAAGGGCCATCACAACCAGGATGGAAACCTTTCTGAACCCAGTGGGACCGGATCACCGTAGAGGACAACTTATTACTATGGGGAGCAAGAGTGTTTGGCCAAAGTTAAGGACGCTGCCAGATACTGGCTGAACTCCACCAGGGACATCCAGGGGGGTTCCAAAATGAAGATGTTGGCAAGAAGTTGTATCTGGTGGCCAGGATTCAATGCTGGCATAGCTGCATTGGTGGGGCAGTGCCCACAATGCCAACAAGGACAAAAATTGCCACTGGCAGTGCCCCCACTTTCAAGAGAATGGCCATGTATATCCTGGACTCAGATACATGTTGTCTATGCCAGTCCTTTGATGGGCTTAGTGTTCCTGGTCATTGTGGACATGCAGAGTGTCCATCTGGCAAACTCAGGGAAAAGCTGTGGGCATCATTTGTGATACACAGACTCCCAGAAGGATTGGTCATGGACAATGGGACGTCATTTACTAGCAGGGAGTTCAAATACTTCCTAAGGCCCAATGGTGTTCAGTACATAAGGACAGCTCCATACCATCCATCGTCCAATGATCTGGTGGAAAGAGCAGTCCAAACGTTGAAGGCAGGCTTAAAGCAACAGCCTACAGCTTCACTCAATACCAAACTATCCCAGTGCCTGTTCAATTAAAGGACCACCCCTCATGCAACTACAGGGATAGCTCCAGCAGAGTTGCTGATGTGGAAAAAACTCCACACTAGGTTAAACCTGATCTTTCCCCAGAGGGTGAGGGTGAGAGTGAAATGGCAACAGGAATGCCAATGCCGGCCACATGCTTCCTCTAAGCAAAAGAGACAATTTAATTCAGAGGATGAAGTTTAGTACCAGAAACGGCCCGGGCATGGGTGCGAGGCGAGGTCGACACGAGGTCTGGTCCTGTGGCATACAAAACTCAAGTAGGTGAGGCAGTCCTGAACAAACATGTGGATCACCTGAAAGCTGCTACCTCGCAAACAGGGCAGAAACAAAACATACCTGGCCCCTCAGAACAGCCAGAATGCCTGTCAGAAACTGTGGGTTCACCCCCTCCTTCTAGTATTGAGGAGACCTCAGAGTCAAAGATGGATGCAGCCTCGATACCGTTACCAGTGGAAGAAGAAGAAGAAACTCTTGCAAGACGCTTCAGATGCAAGAGACAGGCTAAGGCCTGGTAAACGCCACCTGTGTCCAAGTCCAAGTGAGAGAAATTGGACCTGGGGCGAAAATGCCTGGGTGAAGCTCAGAAGAGGGAGAGATGTCAAAATCCTGTCCCCAAGATAGTTGAAAGAAACTTAAGGCACTGCATGTACCCAAATCTGCTTGCCATTGCTATGGTGCCTGTAACCAGTGCAAAAATAAAAGAAGACAATTGTTTCATCAATTCCAATTTGTAAGTTGAAATAGAATAGGGAATGTGCACTATAAGTTGCTGCATTTTTATTCTTAAAGTAAAAGTCAAGCAATGATTTTTACTGCTGTTTTAGGATTAAATCAGGTGAATAGCAAAGCATCTAATTAATCAGTCTCAACCATATCTGGTCCATCACACTTTGGGTAGGACAGGAGACAGCCAAACAGTAATCCCACCAGAAACTATTGGGTCAGATCTGGCATTGTGGCTAGCACTGCTGAATCAGGTTAACAAGGTTGTGATTTCCAAACCCCCTTCAGAGACTTACACAAAATATTAATGCTTCAGAGCATGCTGGTCCACTCTTTCTGGTGGTATAATAATCTGATATAAATTGCCCTTCCAGTTGGAAAAAAAGATCCTGTGACATTATTTGAAAAAAAGCACTGATATACTGTTTGTTGGGGCTCACAAAGGGGAGAGAGGATCTTAAAAGGTGGCGGGGTTTGGGAGAAGATAGAGAATCTGCAAGGTTAGAGAGGAGAGGGACTTGAAAGCTAGTCTTAGTATTGGTGGCTATTTAACTATTGTTGATTGATGTAAAAACTCATTTGGCCTACTAATTTTATTTAATGAAGGAAATCTGCTCACCTTACCTGATCTGGCCTACATGTGACTCCAGGCCCACAGTAATAAAGTTGACTCTTAACTATTCTCTGAAACACCCTTGCAAACCACTCAGCTGAAGGGCCGTTAGGGATGGTTAACAAATGCTGGCCTTTCCAATGATGGCCGTACATTATGAAAGAAATAAAGAAAATACAATGCACATGTATGCATTGAATACAATGTCTACAATGCATGCAAACAAAATGAACAAGCAGTGAATTTCACCCACATTGTGCTTTCCAAAAGGTCATGGTTAGGTAGTAAATAATCCCACACTTCCTACATGCCCCCCTAATTCCTGACCATGCTCACCCCTCCATCTCGCAATCACATCATCCCCTGGCTAAAGGATTCTTTCATTCTTGGTTAATCGAATTTGCTTGCAAAAAAACTGCATTTATTGCCCATCTCTAGTTACTTCGAGAAAATGCTGATAAACCTTTACAATCATATTTTTAATCACGGGAGTCATGTATTGAAGGTGTGCTCACAAAACTCAGTGATGCTGTTCTGCATTCAGTAACAATGAGGAACAATGGTATAGTGTATGACCAGAAACAGCAGTTGGAGGTGATGGCATTCCCATTCACTTCCAACTCTTGTCCTTCTGCGAGAAGTGGTTGAAAAATCCTGGATGTTTTAGATACTGCAGTCGCTCTGCACCAACGCTGGAGGGAT
Source organism: Rhincodon typus (assembly GCF_021869965.1). NCBI lineage: Eukaryota > Metazoa > Chordata > Chondrichthyes > Orectolobiformes > Rhincodontidae > Rhincodon > Rhincodon typus. The sequence continues at coordinate 60,541,576 of NC_063345.1, read as the reverse complement.
TGAATTTTAAAGCTGGTGGAATGTTAAAGCTGATCAAATGAACTGCTTTATTCTGATAGTGTTGACTTTGTTGAGAATCTTGGAACATTAAAACTGGCAGTGGCAGTCAGGCAGACAGTATCGAAGCTTTTGGAAAGGGATATTTGTTTAGTTTTTAAATCATCATGGAATGTGGGCTTTGCTGGCAAGGTCAGCATTTATAGTTTCCCTTGAGAGGTGATGGTGAACTGCAACTCATGGGTTTCTGGGGTCTTATATTGAGATGGTAAGTTGAATATTAATCCCTGAGATTCCTTGACCTTGATAAGATTCATCATAAACTGGAGGTGAACGCGTTAAAGTTTTGCGTAGGCAAATTGGAGCTGTCTAATCCTTTCTGTACCCTCCCAATGTTCTCATCACTCCCTGCCATTGTGATCCAAGAATAGTTCCAGGCCCTGGTACGAAATGAAATGTACTATTGGCATATCGTTGATGAGAAACATTTATTTTAAATAATTGCCATGTCACAGTGTTCCACAACACACTTGGTTAAATAGGTGGACAAGCTTCAAGAAGTTTAATGTGTTTTTCCTCTTGAAACAAGAAAGGTCACAGCTTGAAAATCCTGGCATATTGCTAAAAGAACAGAGTAAGGAATGGAACTAAATTATCCTGTCCTGTTTGTGCCTGGCACAACGTAGTTACCCCAAAAGAGCGATGCATGGACAGTCTAATGTGAGCCAATGCTTATGCTTTCATGATGGTAGAAGTTACAGAGTCTTCAAATGCCTCCAAACTTGATGCATCCTCAAGAAGCTGCCCCAATAATTGTGCTTGGAGGAGATGAGCCTATCTCCTCACCAGAGGCAGCCAGGTCAAGAGTCCAGAGTCTGGACTTGCTACCCACATGCTTATCCCACACTGAAAAAATTGCTTAATTGGGAATCACAGAATAATCATATTTAATTGTCTCTAGAATTGAAGCAACTTTGTGAAAATCTAGCTCCAGTTGTTGCTGCTGACAGACATTGTAGGCCAAGCGTTTGAAATTATTCCAAAGTACACAACCAGAATAGCATTGTCATACTTTTCCAATGTGAAATGCTAAATTGCAACCTGTTATAAAACCAGCAATGTCTATAGCATGAGTAAAATCTGTCAAAGTAACACTTGCTATCTGCATAGGTTCATTTCTCTGCAGAGCTAAGGGTATACACATATGAGGAATGTGATATTTAAGATGTGAAATGTCAAAGTGGAAGCAGATAAAAACATTTACTCGCCTTAATGTTACCCACTAGTGTTTGTTATGTTCCCTCTTCGCACTCCTGATTTCTTCCTGAAGTAACTTCCTGCACTTTCTACACTCCTCTAGGGCAAAGCCGGTTTTGTATCCTCAGTATCTACCGTAAGCTTTCTTTCTTTTCCTTATTCAACCCTGTACATCCCTTAACATCCAGGGTTCTCTGGACTTGTTAGTCCCAGCCTTCACATACAAGGGAATGTGTTAGCCCTGTACTCTCACCATTACTCTTTTGAATGTCTCCCACTGCTCTGATGTTGATTTTCCTGCAAGTAGCTGCTCCTAATCTACTTTGGCCAGATGCTGTCATATTAAGATTGGCCTTCCCTCAGTTTTGAACATTTATTTCTGATAAAGAATGCTGTTTAGACATATAATAACATACTTGACCCTGGCTCACAGAGGCGACACACCATCTTAAAGTGACATCTGCGGTTACAGAAATATTCATTTGCACCCTCACTAATGAATCTCCCAGTTTTTCATTGCAATGCACTCTGGGGCTTTCCTGACTACCTGCTTGTCTTCCCTTCCTCTGACTGATGGTCACCCATTCCTCTCTCTGACTGCACTTCCTTGAGGAGGACCACATCAAAAAACATGCTCTTCATGTAAACTCAGCCTCACAGTTACACTGCTGAGTCTCCAGATGATGCTCAAACCGCTATTCAAACTGCTGGCACTGCCTATCAATGTTATCATCCGCACCCCCCAGAGCAGCTAAGACTTTCCTCATACTGCAGTTCATGCAACTCAGGGGAGTCAGCTCCCCTTCCGTACCTAGGCTTGATGTTAAATTTACTTCTTTTACATTAACGTTGACTCTCCTCCCTAATTTTGTCTACTCTAACGAACCTTTCTGCATCTTGTTTACTAAAAGCTTTAGCCATAAAAATATTCAATGATTCTGCTTCTTCAACCATTTGAGGAATAGAGTTAAAAAGACTCATGACCTCAATTCTAAATGGGTGACCCCTGAAATTTAAATGGTGAACCCCTAGTTTTAAATTCTCCCACAAGTGGAAACATTCTTTCCACATCTACCCAGGATCTTACATAAGTCAATGTTTTGCTTAAAGAAACGTGCCTGACTCCTCTTACATAACTGACTTGACTGCTAGCCTGCTTGGTCTCTGGACTGTCCGATTTTTGCACAGTTATGTCTGGCTCTGTTTATGAGTGGGCCAGTGAGATTTACATTGGGAAAAGTTGTTAAAATGATCTCCCACTAACATACTGACTTTCTAGCCAGGACTAGAAATCCCCTCTTTGGCCCGACATGGTAGGGTGCAGTCTGATCTATCTGACACATTGACAATACCCTGAGTACATGCGATTCACTGATAGACGCACTGACGCAGGTAGAAACACACATATGCAATGTACTTTCCCTTATCTCCAGATGTCAGTTGTCCCTACTCCACCTGCAATTGTTACCAAAGCCCATGACGATCTGTTACGGGAATTGCATTACTTACCATGATCCCTTCCTTAGCAGATCCTAGGGATCAAGAGCGAGTTTCTTTCACTCGAAAGTTGTGGGTCCAAAGGTGACCGAATAGCCCAATGCTGGACCCACATACCCAAGCACAGGTGGGACAGGTGATGTTTGGTGAGGCAAGTGGGTGGGATGCTTTCAATTTCCTACATTCCTCCCACTGTTTGTTAATGGCCTCCTTCTGGGCCCGTTGGAGATGCTCAAAATAGTTGGCACTTTCATGGACGCTTCATCTCCAGGTTGGGCGGTTTTGGGCTCGAAAGTCCCATGAATTGGCAGCGATAGTGTCTCTTTTCAGAGAGGCTTTAGGATGTAAGTGTTTTCTCTGCTCTCCTGGTAATCAATAGCCACCAACAGGACTGAGAGTGGAGAGCCTGTTTTGGAAATCTTGTGTCAGGCATGCAGATATGTAACTCATTGAATGCAGCTGGTTAACTAACCAGTGCCTCAATGTTGGAGACGATGTTCTGGGAGGGGACACTGGCATATGTAGCGCCTTCCCTGCCAGTGGATATGCAGGGGTATTTCCAGGTGATATTTCTCTCGGGATTTGGCCTGCTGTATATGATACTGGTCTCTGCTGCCTACAGGAAGACTGGTAACACTGTAGACCATGCTTGGCATTAGATTTGAGGTCTTTCTCATCAAACACTCTGTTCTTTAGACAACCAAAGACTAGCACACTGGGAGCAATGTTGAATTTCATTGTCAATATCATCTCTTGTCACGTGAAGGCTCCCAAAGTATGAGAATTGATCCATGCAGTCCATTGTTTCGCCTTGGGTCTTGGTAGTCAGGGACAGTGTTGCGTGTCGGAGAAGGCTGGTAGAGAATCCCTGTCTTCCAGATGTTTAGAGTAAGGCCCATTTTCTGAAATGCCTTTGTGAATGTATCAATGATAGTTTAGAACTTGGCTTCTGAGTGTGTGCAAGCATTGTCTACAGACTCCAGTTCAACAAAAGGTTGGTGTGGTCTTAGTTCTAAACTGGAGGCAATGCAGGTCGAACAGTTTCCTGCTCATCTTGTCGAGAAGCCCCGCTCCAACAAGAAGCTTCATGTAGATGGGGTGGACTGTTATGGTAATCAAGTTGGAGAGGTGCCTTGGAGCAATGATTTTGCTTGACGTGGTTTACACCTGAGACCAACTATCATGATATCAACGTTTATACAAGACGATGCCAATGACAGGAAAAAAAAAATAATTTTCAAGTTATTTCTTTTTGATTTGATAAAGGCTCAATTAATCACGGCCTTATTTATTGAAATAAGGTCAGACAATATCAGTGACCACATATGTCATGTCCTGTTCTTCTATTCAGCTAAAAAAGTAAGTTTTCATATTTTTGCTTTATTCTCATGCAACTTGAAATGAAGATTTATGGAGTTTTAGTTCAATTTGAATCTTTTTTTATTCAAATAATACACATCAGCACATTACTGTATCTCTGCATTACTGTGAGGCTATCAAAGTTTTTTGAAGTTGTTTGTAAGAACACTGCGAAACTTGAAAATTGTTCAATGATCACAGGTTTCTTGCAGACGGTTGCTCTGGACTGGAGTACTGGATTAGCCTGCTCTCTGGGTTAACATGACCTGGTTTCAAATTAGTCCCACGATGATTGGATTGAATTCAGTCTAGATTGATGTAATTGAGCTGACATGAGAAATGCATTAAATGATCCTATCAGAAGTAAGATTTCGTATTAGTAAGAGGAGGAAATAAAGGTCACGACTTTGCTTCAAGTGTTGGAAACCAATGCCAGGGCCATTTTTAAGTCCTGTTCCTGCCCGGAGTTGGTGCGTGTGGGGTTATAATCCAATCTTGGGCCTTTATTGCAGAGGTGGAATGCCAAATGACTGAAGGGCATGTTGTTAGCCAAATGGCATCCACAGGTGTAGGAAGTAGGTGAGATTCTGTAAGGATTATTCTTATTTAAAATCTTCATGGCTGCCATACCTGAGGGATGCATTTGAAAGAACAAATCAGGCATTCAGGAGGATAGACAGCAACTCGGTACTTGCCCCTTGCCCCACAGACACTGAACTCAAGGCGCCTCTGGGCAGCACTGAGCAAGCAGAGGGACTCACTCCTTCCAGAGTGTAGGAGGTCACCCAGAAAAACTTGCAATAAAATTAGAATCAAAAAGACTTGTGCTCATACTCAGCCTTTCACAATAATAAGCTACCTGAAAGCACTTTACAATTAATGAAGATACTGTTCAAGTGTAAGTTACTGCCATAATGAAGGATGAATGGTAAGTAATTTGTGCACAGCAAGCAATGTGATCATTACAGAATCTGGTACCCCATCACCAAGCTATCCTCTACTTACAGGTGGAAAGTCCTTGACACTGATCCAGCTTCCTCAGAGTTACACAGGGTTCCCTGATTGGTCCAGATTAACAGCCCTGATCAGGGAACTCATATTCTATGAGGTCCACCTGGCTGACCTTGTTACAGTCACCTCATCCCTCTCCCTCTGAGTCGAGGAAATAGGCTGGTTTGTTTTTTTGTAGCTTCTCCTGGGGCATTTTAGTACTGGGTCAGGTTCCTCCAAGCCTGCCTCTGATAGAGGTGGCGAGTAAAACACAGTAGCTCACGCCCAGAATATTTCACAAGAATTTCATTCTCCTCTTCAAGTGGCAAAGGTGTCGAGGAGGCGACATCTGCCCTGTCCATCTCAGATTCCGAGGTATCTTCGACATTTGACGGAGAGGGAGAACCCACGGGTTCAGGAGCAGTCGGAAAGGCAGTTGAGAAACCGGGCAAGTTTTGCTCCCGCACCGTTTGCAAGTTTGCAGCTTTCGCATGGTCCATGTGCTTGTTCAAGCCAGTCACATCTACCCGGACTTTATATGTCACTTGACCTGACCTCGCATTGGCCATACCTCTTACCTATGCAGTGCCATTTCCTCGGTTCCTACCTAAACTTCATTCCCTGAAGTAAACCTTCTCCCTTGCGTAGCGGAGTCTTGTGTTCAGCATTGGCATTCCTAATGACCTCCCCAGGTCTTGGAAGATCAGATTTCACCTAGTGCAGAGTCTTCTCCGCAGTAGCAACTCTGCTGGACCTATCCCTGCAGTTGCATGAGGGGTGGTCCTATAATCAAGTAGGAACCGGGACAGTTTGGTATCTAGCAAAGCTGTAGGCTATTTCTTTAAACCTGCCTTCAAAGTTTGGACTTCTCCTTCTGTCAGACTATTGGACGATGGATGGTACGGAGCTTGCCTTGTGTGATGAATACCATTTGACTTTAGGAGAAACCCAAATTCCCTCTGCTAAATGATGGCCTGTTATCTGTGACTAACATTTCCAGGACTCTATGTATTGCAAGAGATGCGCGCACTTTTTCTATCATCGTCCCCGTGTTTGATGAATGAACTCTATGTGGGTCCAGCCATATTGAGTGGGTGTCCACAGTGACTAAAAACATTGAGCCCTTGAAACGACCTGCTCGGTTGAAATGTAAGCGAGTCCAGGATTAGGGCTTTTCCCACGAATGTAGAGGAGCTGCTGGAGGTACTTTTTGTCCTTGTTGGCACTCTGGGCACTGCCTCACCAATGCAGCTATGTCTGTATCCAACCCTGGCCACCAGACATAATCTCTTGCCAAGATCTTCATTTTAGAAACACGTGGATGACCTTGGTGGAGTTCAACCAGTATCTGTCAGCGACTTTTGCTCAGAACCATCATTCTTGCTCCCCATGATAATATGTTGTCCTCTGCTGTGACCCGGTCTCTCCGGGTCCAAAAATGTTGCAGTTCTGGTTGTGATGGCCCTTTGATGTCCCCCATCCTCACCAGCTCTTTTAGTTTTGCCAGGACTGGATCTTTCTGTATCCAAAGTTCTGATATCGTCAGCTGTGACTGGAAGTGTGTCCAGAAGATTTAAAACCATTTCGGACTCTTCCTGTAGAGTTAACACCTGTGGTGTATCTGCCAGTGGGAGGTGGCTCAATGCATTCGCATTTGCTACTTGGCCTCCTGGACAGTATTCCAACTTGTAATTACATGCATTTAGTATTAGAGCCCACCTCTGAATTCAGCCTGAAGCTATGGGTGGCACTGCCTTGTCCTCTTCAAGTAGACCTAGAGGGGTTTGTGGTCCATTATTATTACAAATTTTCTTCCATAAAAGTATTAGTGAAACTTCTTGACTCCAAATATGACCACCAAACCTTCCTTCTCTATCTGGGTGTATTTGTATTCTGCATTAGCCAAAGTCTTGGATGCATGCAATTTTGGGCACTCCTCTCCATTGGTCCACCTATGAACTAATACTACCTTGAGGCATCACATGTCAATACCAAATGTCACTTGGGATCATAGTGTGCCAACAGCTCAGAGCTTTTTTTTCACTTCGCTGAAGGCTACGGCTTGGCTGTGCTTCCATTTCCAAGGTTGACCCCTTTTTAAAAGTTGATGCAAAGGTGCCAGGATGGAGGTCAGGTTATGTATGAACTTTCCATAATAATTCACCAGCCCAAGAAAAGACCTAAGCTCCAGTACGGTTGTGGGAGCCAGGAAACAATTGAGCACCCTCACTTCATCTTCCAATGGGTGTAACCCAGTCTTGTCGACCCTGTGGCCCAAGTAGGTCAGGGGAAACTTGGAATACACATTTTTCCCTTCTAAGGCATACGCCCACCTGGGAGAAATATCTAAGTATGATGTCCAAGTTCTCTAAGTGCTCCTGATTGGTCTTCGCTGTTATTAGTATGTCATCTAGACAAATGACAGCATGGCGTAGACCTTGTAAAATGTTCTCCATGGTCCACTAAATAATTACACGGTCTTGGGTCGTAATATTCCTTAACCAAATCTCTCAAGTCTTGAATGGGTTTAGCATCTGGTGTCTCAGGAAATATCAGAGTCCTAATAACTGAAAAAGCTGCAGGTCCACAAGCTGCCAGGAGAATTACTCATTACTCATCTGCCCCAATGTCAGTTGCCCGGAGAGTATAATGCATTCTTTCCACAAACTGGGCCCAGTCTTCAACGGCAGGTTTGAATGAGTCAAGATTCCCAAACAATGGCATGATGTCAGAAATGCTTACCACAACTCAAAGATGGCTATTGTGAATGAATTTCTTCTGGAGCATGCTTTTGTCTCATCACCACTGAAATAAATCCATAGTAGCCAGTCTCCTGTCACCAAATCACCCATTATTTACATGTGGAAAGTCCTTGACACTGATCTAGCTTCCTCAGTGCCAGCTCTCAGAGTGAACGGAACCTCTGTTACTCCTGTTCTTATCTGTCAGCCTGGCTCCTTTTGATTGGACCAGAGACCCCCAATCGGGGAATTCATATTCTATAAGGCCCATCTAGCTGACCTTACTACGATCACTACAATCATGATTAGATAATCTGCATGTTTTATCCCATGATAGTATTCCAAAGAGGACCTCCTTCACTGTTTCTTGAAACATTGCTTCGTGTCCTTTAGTTCCACCTGAGGTCAAAGATGAGAGTCATCTTAATAGCTTATCTTAAAGACAGCCAACTATGCAATGCTGCCTTAATACTGCATGGCAGTATCAAGCTACATTATGGGTGAATTTTCTATTCTTTTGGCCAAATTCGAGACACATCGAGTTTTTTGAAGGGTTTGTCACCAAGAGACCACAAGGCTTTTCTCATCCTCTCTTTCCAAACTTGCCTTATTAAATACCTCTACGTGCTTTTGCCAGAATAACTCACTGCTCAGCAATATCAGCTGGCTGAAGAAATGCCCAGGCCCACAGTAAAAAAAGTCAATGTGCTTCTCCACATCACCAGTCATCATCTTCTCTCTGAAACTTCACCCTCAATCTAAGACTGCTTCTGTACCCACATTGCATCAGGCTCACACTCTATCACTGTCACTATTGCCTTCCCACCTCCAATACCATTAACTCTGCACACCCTCTGTGTTTCTACCCATCATCTCACAATAGGGTACAAAGAATGAAGACATGTGAGCTGCCTATCATTTGAATTTGCATCAATTTTGAGGAGACAATCCTGACTACGAACCACCCCAAGCGTGTCTTGAATTGGTCTTGGACGCTGCCCTTGATTGAGTTTGCCTGAGTGATGACTATCCCCTTTGACTTGGTTGGGGCTTGCTAACAACCAGTTAAAGCTTCCTGGCTTTGTGTCTGCACTAAACAGCATAGCATGACAGCAGTAATAAGAGCCTGGTATTTCTGGCCAATGGGCCAAATGCATAAGGCAAGGCAAGGCAATGCAAGGCATTGATGCTGTGAGTATCCAGGTAAGCTTTGAGTAATATAGCACTGTAACAGCAGGTGAACAAGCTGGAGATGGAGCCTGGTCCAGTCTGTGCGCTGGGTGCAAAGTGTCCTTGCTGCAGCATTGTAATGACAGTTCTCAATGCAACCCAGGTGCAGCATTGAAGTGCAGAAGAATCCTATAAGTGGACTGGAGATGGACCATGAGACTTCTTTGAAGTTGGCATATGTCAGATGCCAATGACCATGGACGTGGCATGCTTGTGGCCTGTAGATATTGGTGCATGGTTCCTCATCACTGAGACGAGCTTTTTAATTACAGATTTATTAATTGAATTGAAATTCCTGCAGCTGCCATAATAGGTTATGTATTTCTGCTCCTACAGCATTAGTCAGGGCTGCTGGATTACAAGATTGTTAACAATACCACTACACCACTGGCCGCAACAGGTGGGTAATGTCAGCGCTTTCTGGTTTTACATCAGATTTCCTTGGCAGATGCATAAGGGGTGGCATGGTGGCTCAGTGGTTGGCACTGCAGCCTCCCAGAGCCAGGGACCTGGGTTCAATTTCAGCCTCAGGCAACTGTCTGTTTGGAGTTTGCACATTCTTCCTGTGCCTGTGTGGGCTTTCTCCGGGTGCTCCTGTTTCCTCCCACATTTCAAAGATGTGTAGGCTAGGTGGATTGGTTATACTAAATTGTTCATACTTCCCAGGCATGTGTAGGCTAGGTGGATTAGTCATGGGGACTGTAGGGTTATTAGGGTAGGGTTGGAGGGAGGGTTTGGGTGAAATGCTCTTCACAGGGTCAGAGTGCACTCAATGGGCCAAATGGCCTGCTTCCACACTGTAGGAATGTGATTCTAAGAAGTAACATTTTGATTTAAAGAGGTTGATGAGGTATATGCTGACACTGTGCGAATGTGTGTGTGTCTGTGTGTGTGTGTGTGTGTCTGTGTGTGTGTGTGTGTGTGTGTGTGTGTGTGTGTGTATATATATGTCAAAAAACAAACTGCTGGTTAAAACAGGTGTCTTTGTTTTGCAATACATTTGACAATTGTCAAAATTTTAATAGAAAGTATGTCACTGTCGTCTGGGTACAGTGTAGATTTGCACATGTATGTCAATAAGACGTAAAGAGCATTCTGAAATTTCAGCCGACTAATTTACTTCAATTGCAAGGACAAAGGTCAATTATCCAATGCTTGTGGTCAGTTATGTTATGGTGGTACATGTGAATCAATTTAAAGCCAACGAGTCTAATTATTATGTCTTACTGTAGTTAAACAGAAATTGTCTTTAGGCAGATTTAGATGTCAGGGATCAGAGTAAACCCATGGGTAGAAAAAGAAAGCTTGACAACAGATTTTTCATGCACCACATTTGAAGAATGATGAAATATTTCAAGACATGTACTTTAGTCATGGTTTTGAAGAGGTAAGAGCATTTATCTTGCAATGTTGGTTGCTGTGTCTGGCACTCTGATTAATTAGCACACTGATGTCAGAGAGTACTGAATATCTTCAAAACTGATGAAGTAAGGTTTATTTTACAGTGAATCATTTGTAATTGTGGGAGAGGTGGTGTTATTTTCCCTCATTTTTGAAGAGTTAACACATCAACTCTTCTCTCTCTCTTTCTCTGTCCCTCCTCCAAACCCCCACAGGTACTGGCAATTATGCTAAGTGTTTCCAGCACTGCTTATTTCTGTTTCTATCTTGCATTTCCAACATTTGTAGTATTTTGCTTTTATTTCAAACTTGAACAGTGAAAAGGGCTTGTATGCAACCACCACTTGGCACAGTTCTTACCCACGGTTTCGATCTTGATCGTTAGTTATCGGAAAGAGCACAACTATATTTCTTCTCAAACTCATAGCCATGAAATGTAGTTATGAATTAAATCTGTGGTCTCAAATTTGCAAATAGCTGCCTCATCAGTAGCAGAAATCACCAGCAGAACCTATTCACAACAGATTTCAAGATACAGCAGAACTCAGATATTTTAGTCATCCTATTCTTTTTTCCTTCAAAGCATTTGACTACATGTATTGTTAGTTTTATTAAATTAAAGTTGATGTTATCTTTCTATCTCCAGTTTGGTATAAACAAGCTGATTTGTTGGGCTGTCAATTACAAGTAGCTTTTTGGGCATCCTGTCTTTGTTTTAACTTGTGAGGATGTAGTTATACCAAAGTCAAGCATTTTCTTCAGTATCCTATAGTTCCAATTGTGAAAATCCAACAAGACCTTCTTCTCTCGATTGTAGAGATACAGCAATTAAGGGTGAAATTTAATACATAATTTGGTGACTGGCACATTTAATCAGATGGGTAAATCATGGATAAGGATCCTGTTGACTTCCTACCTCTTCCCCAACCAGGTCTGTGGCAGGAAGTTGTGTGGATCTGATCTAACTGACCTGCCCCAGACTTCCTTCAGGTCAGCTCAGCATAGCCGTCAACTTCATAATATTTCTATCTAAAAATTCTATTCTAAAAATCTACCCATTCTCTCATTAAATACTTTCAGTGATTTAGCTTCCACAATCCTCTTGGATAGAGAATTCTAGACATTCACGAACCTCAAGGAGAAAAAAACAAAATCCTTTTCATGTCAGTTTTAAATCAGTGTCCCTTTTCTGTAACTCAATCCCTAGTTCAAGATTTCCCCACGAGAGGAAACATCTAATCAACTTTCAATAAGATCACCGTTCATTCTACTAAACTCTAATGAATAAAGGCCTAAGCCTTTGTTTCATTTCAGGAATCAACCTCATGAAGTTCTTTTGAACTGCCTCAAATGTCAATATATTCTATTTTTTAACGACAGGGATCAAAACTGCACACAGTATTCCTGGAGTGACTTCACCAACGCCCTGCACAGTTGTAACTTGCCTGCTTTTAAATTACAAACTCGCTAACAAAAGGTCCAAAATTCCATTTGCCTTTTTAATTACTTACTGCGCCTGCATGTTAAACGTTTGTGTTTCATGGACAAGAATACCCAGATCCCTCTTTGCTGCACTTTTTTTAGAATCTCTCTCTATTTAAATAATAGCCCGCCTTTGATTCTTACTCCTAAACAGCATAACCTCCCTATATTTAACTCCAAGCTTTTGCTTTTACTCACTCAACTCATCTATATCCACTTGTAGATCCTTTATGTCCTCATCACTGACATGTCCTCCCATCTATTTTTGTGTTATCAACAAATTTGGATACATTTCATTCTATCCCCTCCTCCAAATTTTTAATGTCGGTAGTAAATAATTGAGGCCTTAGGACTGATCCTTGTAACACTCCATTAATTATGTTTTTATAACCTGAATGAGATCCATTATTCCCGACTCTGACTTCTGTGTGTGAAACAAGCTTCCATCCAATCTAATACATTATCTCCAATACTGTGCACTCATTATGTACAATCCCCTTTAATGGAACTCCTCACAGAATTGATGACTTTAACAGCCTTATTCCACTGCCACTGTGTTCACACGGAGGAACGTAAGTCTGAGATAACAAGGTGCAGAGCTGGATGAACACAGCAGGCCAAGCAGCATCAGAGGAGCAGGAAGGCTGACGTTTCGGGCCTAGACCATTCTTCAGAAATGGGGGAGAGGAAGGGGGTTCTGAAATAAAAAGGGTGAGAGGGGGAGGCAGATAGAAGATGGATAGAGGAGAAGATAGGTGGAGAGGAGACAGACCGGTCAAAGAGGCGGGGATGGAGCCAGTAAAGATGAGTGTACGTGGGGAGGTAGGGAGGAGATCGGTCAGTCCAGGGAGGATGGACAGGTCAAGGGGGCGGGATGAGGTTAGTAGGTAGGAGATGGGGGTGGGG
>NC_063345.1:60503890-60508716 GCF_021869965.1 Rhincodon typus | reverse complement strand
CAGGGCTGGATGAACACAGCAGGCCAAGCAGCGTCATAGGAGCAGACCTCTCTGCTCCTATGATGCTGCTTGGCCTGCTGTGTTCATCCAGCCCTGCACCTTGTTGTCTCGGATTCTCCAGCATCTGCAGTTCCTACTATCTCTGTATAAATATGGGGTGATAGTTTTATGAAGTGCGGTTAACTGAAAAAAAAACTCTCACTAAAAGAGTGGATTCAGGCTTTGTTCAGATAAGTTGTCTTCAAATGAATAGTCATATGGGTATATGTCAGGAATGCTGCACCAAAATCATGGATACATTGCAAGAAGGATGTTAAGCACCGGATACATATTCTCAAGGTGAGTGTGTGTGTCCTCAAATGACACATTCCACCAGTGGCAGCATTGCTGAATTCGCTGCACCCCATCATACACCTACTGACAAATCGTTTCAGTCAGGACACTACTCTATCATTCAATTTCTTTACCTTGTCCTTGCAGGAAGGGGAGGTGATGGCTTGGTGGTATCATCACTGGCCTGTTAATCCAGAGACCCAGGTAATGCTCTGGGGACCCAGGTTCAAATCCCACCATGGCGGGTGGTGGAATTTAAATCCAACCAAAAAAAATCTGGAATTAAGAGTCTAATGATGTTGATTGTCAGGGGAAAGAAATCCACCTGGTTCACTAATGTCCTTTAGAAAAGGAAACTGCCATCCTTACCTGGTCTGGCCTACATATGACTCCAGACCCACAGTGATGTGGTTGACTCTTAACAGCCCACTGGGCAATTAGGAATCAGTAATAAATGCTGGCCTGGCCAGTGATGCCTTCATCCCGTGAAGGAATAAAAACAAATTCTGCAAACTCACACCCACAATTCACAGAACATGCTTGCTGGTTGTTATTCAACCATGACAACTAAATCACTCAAACATATTGCAGGGAAAGGGGCTGTGTAACAGCAGGTAGCAACAAATAAACTGGAGAATAACAAATCCACCTGTGTGTTTTAACTCCTATGGAGGACATTCAGCATAAGAGACATCAGTGATGGATATTAAAGCAATCAGAGTATTCTCTTTCATAATGTACTTTCTTCTATCCCATTTTCCCACCCCTCAGTCTCAACTAACTCTCTTATTTTCCTCCCAGATCACGTCAGCAGTAAAAACTGCTGAGCTTGGTTTGTTTATGTACACATACCACACGTGCTCTCCTTTTCTCCATAGCTATGAAATGATGCCAATGCAAATGAAGGAGCAGGAACGTGCATTTATGCAGTGACTTGTCACTTTCGCAGGATGTTCCAAAATGCTTCATATCTAATGAATTATTTCTTAAAGAGGCACTCAATGGTGTTACTTAAACAAATATGTCAGTTAACTTTGCACATTTTCCACTCCATCCGATTTTGTTACTGTTGCTTGAAGTGTTTTGGCCAAGAAAATGGTCAATGGGCTCTTTTGCTCCAACTGAATCACCGTAGTGGACTGTAAAAACCTCAGTTTAACACCTTATCGGCAAGATACACCTTTAACTGTTCTACACTGTATTCAATATAAATATAAAAATATGAAATTATAAACTAAGATGGCATGCTTAATACTGCAAATGTAGTTCAATTACAGAACCTTCTGCTTCAGAGTGACACTAGCACAGCCACATAAATAACAATCCCATAATATCCACTTTTCACTATTTTATTTGACACATCATCCACTTAACACACTAGTGCACCAGTTCTATTAGTTTCCCACTAAGAGTGGGACACATTGTGAAAGAAACATGTAATTTACGGTGCAAGCAAATGTAGACCAAGTATAGTAAAGGCAAAATTGTTTGGTGTGAGAAACTTGTCCTGGAATAAAGATGTTCCTCCACAAATCTAAAAACAACTTAAATGGGCTGTAAAGTCAGCTTATATCCTTTTGATTTTCCACCACTTATTTCTTGGATTGCTACATTCATTGCCTGAACATGCCAATCCTATCCTCTCTTGTCACAAGTGCTATAGTCTCAGTTATTGGACCTTCAGTGTTCTTTTCAGCTCAACCTTGTGTTTCTACATGGAGCAGTATTGCTTTTTGTCAGCACCTTTACCACCTTTGCCTCTGCCAAACATCACAGCCCAGACGCAAACAGTTGTCCACAAATGTTGTTGAACATTACCAACAATCTGCTGGGATTCATTCAAGATGATGTGGCTCTCTGCTTGTGTTAACATTTGCAGGATGTACTGATTGAGTTTACCATGAAGGTTCTCTTTCTCAACCTCTCCTTCACCTGAGGCGTGGTGACCCTCAAGTTAAACTCACTACCAGTCATCTCTTTCTAATGACAAAGCAGCTCCATGGTGTCTGGGACAATGGCGACTTTACCTTTACCTGTTACCCATGCCTACAACAGCCTGGTCTAGCTGTAACATAAATCTGATGGAAGGGGTTCGTCTGTAAGTGGGACCAAAGGTAGACAGTGAACACACTGGCCACAATTGTTTAATTTGCAGGAGTAATATCCAAATCTGGAAGCAAAGCAAGTGCCACTTGCCAATCTCTGCCATGTTCAGACAACGTGGGACAGCTGGAGTTGGAATGAAGCTCCATATTGACCATATTGGTCAAAGAATGTGGTAGAATACCTTCCTCAGACAAACCTGAAGCAAAATTTGCGAGGAAGCAATGTGAATCTGGGTCTGAAGAAGGATTACTGAACCAGAAACATTAACTCTGCTTTCTCTGCCAGACCCCTCGAGTCTCTCTAGCTATTTCTGTTTTTGGGTTCAGGTCTGTTCTGGGAACACAATGGCCTTGTGGTATTACCACCAGACTATTAATTCAGAGATCTCTAAAAAGATCCATGGACTGGCGTTCAAATCCCGCCACAGCGGATAGTGGAATTTGGGTTGAATTAAAAATCTAATAATAATCTAAAAGTCTAATAATAACCACGAAGCCATTGTTGATTGTATGGACAAATGCATCTAGCTCACCAATGACCTTGAGGGAAGGAAACTGCTGTCCTTGCCCATCTGACCTACATTTGACTCCAGACCCACAGCAATGTGGTTGACTGTTAACTGCCTTCTAGGCAATTAGGGATGGGCAATAAGTGCTGGCCTGGCACTCGATGCCCAAACAATTTAAAGGATCATTCAACCAGGTACAGCTTCAACTTCTTTTCCTCTCTACTATGGTGAATTGCTGGAAGAATTTGGAAGATCTTACAGACCATAAGAGGCAAAATACCATTCCCTTACATAGGTATGGGGACAATATCTACTTGTTCTGCAATATAAACAGGACAAGCAGAGGAGGAGACAAAGTGGGTAATCTGTGGGAAAGGATAAAAAAGAGGTCTCTCTTTAGAAGGCTTTACAGAAATTCCCTTATAGCCTGGCTTGCCTTTGCTTGTCCTGACGTTCCAATGCAATGTCATTGCATTATTTGAAGTTTGCCTGATGGAAGGCTGTTGGCTTTCAATGGGGGAGACTGTGGATGGTCTTGGAGGACAACTTCAATGAACTAAGGGTCTAGGCTGCATCACCTCAAAAAGTGTAGTAGCAGTCAAAGGGTCATCAAACTGAAAAGGGTGACGATTTCTTTCTCCACAGATGCTGAGCATCTCTAGCTTTTCTGACGTAATTTCTGATTTCCAGCATCTGCAGTGCATTGCTCCAGTTTGGCTGACATTAGTCTAAACTGACTGGCTGACAGTCAACAGCAAAGGAATTGACGGAGTGCCAGGGATGTGAGAACAAATGCTGTCATCCTAAAAGAGGGCAGCAAATTTGTACTTCGTAGTCTCACCGCCATAGGGAGGTACTCAATAATCCTAGCAATCTGGGAGCATGGATCACTGGACTGCTACAAGAGCCTAGATATTTGATAAACACTAAGATCTATGCCTAGGATGACAAAACCGAGGTCAATAGGAATCAGAAGGAAGCATCAACTCTTTATAATCATTTTTAGCACAAAGAGAAAGAATTATGGTTTTTGAGACCAATCGTCTCAGACAATGGACATGTCTGCAGGAGTTCCTTACAGCAGTGTCTTAGGCTCAACTATCTTCATTTGCCTCGTCATTGATCTGCCATCCATCATGAGGTCAGAAGTGAAAATATTCTCCAATGATTGCTCGGTGATTGATGAACGGCTGCGGCTATGCACCAGTGACTAAGGGAGTGAATATTAAGGGAGGCAGATGTGGTGCGAATCAAGCAACTGCTTTGTCCTGGATGGTATCAAGCTTTTGAGTGTTGTTGGAGCTGTACCCATCACACTCCTGAGTTGTGTGTTGTACTTTGTGGACAGGCATTGGAGAATTAGGAGGTGAGTTACTTACCATAGACGACACCAAAGTCGGTGGAGTTGTGGATAGTGCGGAAGGACGTTGCAGGTTACAGAGGGACATAGATAAGCTGCAGAGCTGGGCTGAGAGGTGGCAAATGGAGTTTAGTGCGGAAAAGTGTGAGGTGATTCACTTTGGAAGGAGTAACAGGAATACAGAGTACTGGGCTAATGGTAAGATTCTTGGTAGTGTGGATGAGCAGAGAGATCTCGGTGTCCATGTGCATAGATCACTGAAAGTTGCCACCCAGGTTGATAACGTTGTTAAGAAGGCGTACGGTATGTTAGGTTTTATTGATAGAGGGATTGAGTTTCGGAGCCATGAGGTCATGTTGCAGCTGTACAAAACTCTGGTGCGGCCGCACTTGGAGTATTGCGTACAGTTCTGGTCACCGCATTATAGGAAGGATGTGGAAGCATTGGAAAGGGTGCAGAGGAGATTTACCAGGATGTTGCCTGGTATGGAGGGAAGGTCTTATGAGGAAAGGCTGAGGG
>NC_063345.1:60467660-60503880 GCF_021869965.1 Rhincodon typus | reverse complement strand
GAGGGGACATAGCTTTAAATTGAGGGGTGATAGATATAGGACAGATGTCAGAGATAGGTTCTTTACTCAGAGAGTAGTAAGGCCGTGGAATGCCCTGCCTGCAAAAGTAGTAGACTCACCAACTTTAAGGGCATTTAAATGGTCATTGGATAAACATATGGATGATAATGGAATAGTTTAGGTTAGATGGGCTTCAGATTGGTTTCACAGGTCGGCGCAACATCGAGGGCCGAAGGGCCTGTACTGCGCTGTAATGTTCTATGTTCTATAGAATTCCTTGTCTTTTACATGCTCTTGTAGTCACAATATTTATATGGCTAGTCTAGTTCAGTTTCTGGTCAATGGTAAAACCAAGGATGTTGATAGTGGGTAATTAAGTGATGGTAATGACAAGGAATATCAAGGGGAAATGGATACATTTTATCTTATTGGAAATACTCATTGCTTAGCATATGTGTAAATATTCATGGAATCACAGAACTGATATGTGCTTAGGGTGGCCATTTGTCCCATTAGTTCATTTACCTAGTGCCAATATCCTGGTATTTCCCCATATCCCTGCCCACTATTTCTGTCCAAATAATCATGCAATGCCCTCTTGACTGTCTCAACTGAACCTACCTTCACTACATTTCCAGGCGTTGCATTCCGTACCCTAACTGCTTATTGTATGAAAAAATTTTTTCTTTTATCATGACTGCTTCATTTGCATATTTCTAAATCTATGCCCTTTCATTCCTTTTCCTTTAAAGGGTGGGAACAAGGACTGTGCAGTAGTCAATCCTTCTGATACAATCAGGGAAGATCACATCCGCAACATATCCCACTTGAGAGCTTTTGCTAATTACATTTGATCGACAGCCTTTCAAGAGGTTCAAAAAATGAGTGTTTTTGTTTTAATTAAACTGCAAGGAGACCAGTAGTGTTGTTTTAAAGGCTTATAAACTGTGTTTTTTTAAATCTATCGATGCTGCTACACACAAATGTAATGAACAAATGGTACAATGTTGCTTTTTTTGAACAATTTTCAATTATTTAAAATCAAATTACTCACAGAGAGTGGATTGCTACTCAAGTTAAAAATGTAATAAACCCAATAATGCTGTGTTAATCAAACTGCACCTAGTTATTGCTTTTAATTAGATATGTACTTTATTTATATACACACACACACACATAAAAAGGATATAATAATGTATACCTGGGATAGATGCACAGAACTGTTATATAATTAACTTGACAGTAAAATTAAACTGTTTGTAAAAATCATTTGAAGCCTGATCTCGGGTAACTTTTTGCATGTTGTTAATGTTTTAATTGTGCAAGGTCATTTTTCCCCCATTTGATTCTGTGGAATAATGTTCTATGGCAAATCCATGGTTTAGGATTCATCATGGAAATTTAACGTAAAGTTACCTGTAAGTAATGAAAATATGTTTCAAATATGAATTTTTAAGTGTGTCAACACACCAAGAAAGGTAAGATGGTTGTAGTTCCTATTTCAATGCTGGCAAATTCTGAAAGTGGGATTATTTCTATATCTGTCCCACAATTCTTGTTCCCAAGGTTAGGGAGTTTTCCAAATCCCACAGGCCACTAGTGTTTGAATGGAAAGGGATAGCTCAGCAATACATTTTGGTCCAGTCGAAACTTAGAATTAACATAGATGTTGAAATCCTTTGATTGATCACAATGAAGCAAATTATGGAGCACAGGGAATGCACCAAGTGAAATATAGAATTAAAAACAGTTTTCCAAAATACTGAGTATTAGTGCTCACAATACCCTCTATTATGATAAATTGTGCTTTCTTTCCTTCCTTGAGGGTAAACCACCAGTGTCCTTTGTTTGTAGTAGATATTTGTGAACTAAATCATCAGAAGTAATAAGTAAAACATTTTATTTCAAATTGGAGGTGTCTGAATCACAAATTCTATTTCTCTTTCCACAGAGGCTGCTGTGTATTTCCAGCATTTTCTGTTCTTATTTTTTCTTCGATCCCCTGCTATCCTCGAAGTGAATGTTATTCAGGCTTCATGAGCTGGTGATGAGAAATGATAGATCTTATTGACGTGGTTATAAGTAAATGGTGGTGCACAATAATACAGTTTTGATACACAATGCAATGCTTACAAACCAATGCGTATTCTTCTTCTTGTTTTGAAATCTGAGGCATAAGCATAACTCACTCCCAACTTCATTTCATCAAGAAATGATCAAAAATCCCAAATCATGGCAATCA
Organism: Rhincodon typus; assembly: GCF_021869965.1. Taxonomy (NCBI): domain Eukaryota; kingdom Metazoa; phylum Chordata; class Chondrichthyes; order Orectolobiformes; family Rhincodontidae; genus Rhincodon; species Rhincodon typus. The sequence continues at coordinate 60,501,638 of NC_063345.1, read as the reverse complement.
AATAAACTGGCATGCCAGTACAGAGAACTGGACGACATAACATGATACATTAGTTCTTAAAATGATACATTGGGCAGTATAGAAAATGCTATTTTATACAACAATGCACCAATTTGTAAAAGTAGTGTACAAAATAATAGAGATAACAAGGTGTAGAGCTGGATGAACACAGCAGGCCAAGCAGCATCAGAGGAGCAGGAAAGCTGACGTTTCGGATCTAGACCCTTCATCAGAAATGGGGGAGGGGAAGGGGGTTCTGAAATAAATAGGGAGAGAGGGGGAGGCGGATAGAAGATGGATAGAGGAGAAGATAGGTGGAGAGGAGACAGACTGGTCAAAGAGGCGGGGATGAACCCAGTAAAGGTGAGTGTAGGTGGGGAGGTAGGGAGGAGATAGGTCAGTCCAGGGAGGACGGACAGGTCAAGGGGGCGGGGATGAGGTTAGTAGGTAGGAGATGGGGGTGGGTCTTGAGGTGGGAGGAGGGCATAGGTGGGAGGAAGGACAGGTTAGGGAGGTGAGGACGAACTGGGCTGGTTTTGGGATGCGGTAGTGGGAGGGGAGATTTTGAAGCTTGTGAAATCCCCATTGATACCATTGGGCTGCAGGGTTCCCAAGCGGAATATGAGTTGCTGTTCCTGCAACCTTCGGGTGGCATCGTTGTGGCACTGCAGGAGGCCCAGGATGGACATGTCGTCTGCGGAATGGGAGGGGGAGTGGAAATGGCTCGCGATTGGGAGGTGCAGTTGTTTAGTGCGAACCGAGCGTAGGTGTTCTGCAAAGCAATCTCCAAGCCTCCGCTTGGTTTCCCCGATGTAGAGGAGGCCACAATGGGAACAGCGGATGCAGTATACCACATTAGCAGATGTGCAGGTGAACATCTGCTTGATGTGGAAAGTCTTCTTGGGGCCTGGGATGGGGGTGAGGGGGGAGGTGTAGGGGCAGGTGTAGCACTTCCTGCAGTTGCAGGGAAAAGTGCTGGGTGAGGTGGGGCTGGAGGGGAGTGTGGAGTTCACAAGGGAGTCACGGAGAGAGTGGTCCCTCCGGAAAGCAGATAAGGGTGGGGAGGGAAAAATGTCTTTGGTGGTGGGGTCGGATTGCAGATGGCGGAAGTGTCGGAGGATGATGCATTGGATCTGGAGGTTGGTGGGGTGGTACGTGAGGATGAGGGGGATTTTGTTTTGGTTGTTATTGCGTGGAGGGGGTGTGAGGGATGAGTTGCGGGAAATGCGGGAGACACGGTGGAGGGCGTTCTCAACCACTGAGGCGGGGAAGTTGTGGTCCTTGAAAAACAAGGACATCTGAGATGTATGGGAGTGGAATGCCTCATCCTGGGAGCAGATGCAGCGGAGGCGAAGGAATTGGGAATAGGGGATGGCAATTTTGCAGGAAGGTGGGTGGGATGAGGTGTATTCTAGGTAGCTATAATATTTCTGAACATTTATAGAATAGTATGCATGGTTATTTATATAATTTTATAGCAATATTTTAAAAGAAATATCAACACGCAAAATGAGGTGGTCAGAGACAGTACTGTGTGTGAGACTGATGTATTGCAATTGTCTGTATCTGCGTGAATGGGAGACTGATTTACTGTTATTGTCTCTCACATAGACTTACAGCAGAGAAGAAATGGATGTGAATTTTCAATTGGGAAACCTAGAAGTAACAGCTATAAACTGAGGGGTGAAGGGGAGGAGGCTGAATTGGACATTGTGAATTGGTGTCAATCAACATCATGGGGAGATGAATTGGATTTTCTGAGTTTTATTTTGAAGGTGAATCACATATTGTGAGATTGAATTGGAGAAATTGGGCATCACAAGCACGAATTGGATATTGTGCGAGAGTTGATTTAGGCAGTAAGAGTCAAGGATGAATTAGCCAACCTGAGTTTGGCTGGTGGCTGTATTTACTGTAATTAATTCTTGGCATGCAGGCATTGGTGGCAAGGCCAGGGTTTGTTGCTCATCACAAAATGCCTTTAAGAAGATGGTCGTGAGCAGCTTCATGAACCCTTGCAATCTATATATGTGGGTAACCTCAATGTGCTTTTAGGACGGAGTTCCAGGATTGTGACTCATTGACAATGAAGCAATGGCAATATTATTTTAGGATAAGATAATGGTTGGCTTGGTAAGGAACTGGCAGGGCCTGTGTTCCCTCTGTCTCCTGCCTTTACTCACCTTCAATACTCGTTTGTCCCCTGGCTTGATGACAATGTTGAGCAAGGAGTGTTCCAGGTCTTGTCCGATCCACACTATTTGCCTCTCCACCTATTTTTGTGTCATCCACAAACTTAGTGATAGTGCATGCACTTCTATCGTCAAAGTCATGAACATATGTTGTAAATAATTGTGGCCCTAGCACTGATCACTCGTCCTCCAGTAGTTACAGATTACAATCCTGAAAATACCTCATTTATCCCAACTCTCTGTCCTCTATTGGTTATCCAATCCTCCATGCTCTTATACCACTCTAACACTATGGACTCATCTTATTAAGTAGACTTATGTACAGTACTTTATTAAATGTGTTTTGGAAATCCAAATATATTGGTTCTCATATCAATGTTCTTGGATTAGTTATTGGATTTTTGCAACAAATCTAACTGAAATTAATAATCAAGCAATTCTGCTTCAATAAAGTCATCTTAAAGGCATGAAGTAAAAACATATTCTCATACACCTACCTTTGGGTCCATTTCCCTATTTTTAATAACAGTTGCTTGTTTTGTTACTTAGTTCATTAATGTCTACTTCCTCAGATTGGAAGAAAAATCTGATTGCTTCAAGTAGCTAATTATTATTTGACTTAAACAACAGCTTCACTGAACATCTATTGTACTGAACCATCAAGTTAGACTCAAAGCTGATTTTTGCAGGCCCTCTTCCTAACTGTTGTTTTGAGTTATATATGTTCATTGTGTCTGAAGCAACAGCATTCAGCCCCTTTTATTTCACTCAAATCTATCAAGTTGTTTTGCTCCTTGAACTGAATATCAATGCAACAATCAGTGTGAAGAACTTAAATCTCAGTTGCTTCCTGCACTTTAAATTTAGTGTTTTTCCAACATTTTCTGCTGGAATATAGGCCCTGCTCCTCTTCATCGGAGCTACATGGACCTTCCCCATTTCAAAGCCTACATCAAACATCTGGGAAATATTGAAACATCCTGCCTATAGCTTTATTGATCTACGTTGAATTTGAAAGGGGACTATCCTTAGTCTCCCGATCACTGAGAAATATAATAATTTCTAGAGCATAGTATGAAAGGTGTTACTGTGGAAACTGTTAAAGAATGTTCAATGACATAATTCTAATTTAGTTGCATAGACTTTACCTGCTTTTCATTGTTCTCCTGCACAATGAGCAAAATTATTACTTCCTGAATACCACAACTTAAATTTAAACCTGATGAATCTATCATACGACATTGAACAATTATTTCATATTCTTCTCATTGAACAGGTTTATTTTTCCATCTTTTATTATGACAAGGTCATGTGTTCCACTACCTTGCATTAAGACTTTAGATTCAGTGTTTTTAACTCTTACTTTGAAAAAAACAGTGTTACTTTGTCACAGTTAGAATTTTCTTCCGACGTGGCAAACACCCTATTGTATGGTTCTTTAAAAACATGTGTCAGGGTATTGAAGGTGATGGTTTGATCACATGTTAGAATTTTCCTACCACCTCACATATACAGATTTACAGATAGCACTCCATCCTTATCAAGACTTGGCCATGAGCTTCAGTGAGAGCTGCCTTCGCTCACTTGTTTGATGAGGGATTTGGCTAGATTTTGGCAAATCTAAAATCTGCCTGTGGTTTTGCTTTGGCTTCTAGTGATGGACTTTGATTAATCATTGCTCTGGTCACCACACATGAACTTGTTCTTGTAACTGGTCTGAAACAGTGACCATGCTGTGATCACTCCAATCTATAATATAGATTGATGCATATATTTCTGAGGACACGATCAGGTAAAAATTTTCCTCCTGGTTGGTTTCCTCACAACCTGCCAAAGACCCAGTTTGGCATATTTGCCCTACATGACTTGCCAGCTCAATCAGTGGTGGTACTCCTGAGCAACTCTTTCTGATGGACATTGAAGTGCCCCATTTAGAGTACCCTGGGCCACCCCCAATACTTCTTGGTGGATGAGTATTGATTCATCAAGCTGAAGATCGGTAGTTGTAGTAATAATCAGCGTGAGGGGATATTGGCAGTGTTAGAGTGATTAATTTAATCAGACTCCACGAGCTTAATTAGATATTCCAGTGAGTGAAATGAAAATTGTGGAGATACATGTGTTGAATTGGATCTCACCACAGTGATGATTGTGGTAAATTGGAAATTGTTAGGGCTTTTATTAGGCTGAATAGGAAATCACTAGATTGGTGGCTGTGGTAAATCATAACTTGTTGAGGCAGTGATTGAGAAAATCAGAAATTGTACTCTGGAGTAGTGAATCAGAAATCACTACGGTAGTGATTGGAGTGAATTGCAAGTCGCTGGATCAGTGTTTGGGTAAATCAAAAATTTCTGGAGAGATGATTGAGGTGAATTACGAATCATTGGAAAGGGTGATTGGGGTGATTTGGAAATTACTGGAGTAGTGATGGGATGAATCGGTAATTGCTGGGTTGGTGATTGTGGTAAATTTGAAAGCACTTGGGTGGTGTTTGTGAAGAATTGGATATTGGGTGGAGGTGAATCAGTAATCCAGCAAATTCAAGAGTTCATAGACATCATAAGGGATGAATCAAATATAATGGAGGTTCATTGTATGTCAGTCAATAAAATTGTTACAGACCAGTCTGGCATGGGGTAGATCTTGAACTGCTGCTGTGGTTTGGACTTTTCCTCCTTCACCACTTTGTATCTGATCCAGCAATGCTTATCTTAGTTCCTATAGCATAAAAATTAGATATGGGTAACATGATACTGAAATATTCAACAGATGTTTATTCATCTTGTGACATAAAATATGTTGCAGTTGCAGGGGCTAATATTAAGCTATTCAATTACAAAACAGGCACACACCTGCATCAGCATGTCATGCTTCAAGTGGTTACTGCTAGATGGAGCCTGAGACTTTCGTACTTCAGGTCACATGTTGTGATCGGATGATGAACTCATGAGTCTGTCTCTTTAAGGTACATTTTATACTAACTGTGAGATATAACACATTAGGATGGACATGAATTGAGCATTGCAAGGTTGATGTGCACATCATGGGTTGAGAGATTGTAGGAGATCAATCATGTAGGGATAAGCTTAATGGGCTGTTCATTTTAGTCCATGAGCAGTGCAAAAGGGCACTTATCTCATGGATTTAGCCCTTTGTGTCTTCTTTATGAGGAGACCAAAAAGTTTGCCTTGTACATGTTATGCTACAATCCACACATACAGCCCAAAATCATGAAACATGTCCAATAACATTAAGTCATTACAAACATGAAAGGAAATAAACATTAAACAAGGGTGTATTCATTGAACTTACATGGAATGAAGCTGTGATTTATAGTATGGAAGGAATTGTTTGTCTCTCTGTTTCTTCTTCCCATGAGACATACTTCTTCCAAAGACATTTTCCACCTGAGAAATAGTAAGAACTACCGATGCTGGAGTCTGAGATAACACAGTGTGGAGCTGGAGGAACACAGCAGGCCAGGCAGCATCAGAGGAGCAGGAAGAAGGGTCCCGACCCGAAACGTCAGCTTTCCTACTCCTCTGATGCTGCCTGACCTGCTGTGTTCCTCCAGCTCCATGCTGTGTTATTCCACCTGAGAGAGTCTATTTGACTGCTTTCCCTCACCTACTCCTGGAGGTCTCAGCAAAACTCTTTGAACTCCTTTGCTCAGTCCCGCTCCCTCACTGGAGGTTCTGGTGTTAAAATAAAATTTTAAAAACTCTTTTCCAGTTACTAAAAGGAGCAATTAAATGCCTCCCCTGTATGAGGATGTTTAAACAAAAAGACCTATTAGTCAGGTTGCTTAAAGAACAGAATTATGGATGTATTAAATCAAAACAGAATGTAAATGATGCAATATTTCATTAACATAACAGAATCAGTATAAATGCTTATCCCCTAAATATCCCCAAAAGTGCAAACCCAAATACACACATCCACACACGCACACCCGCACACATGCACACACACACACACACACACACACACACACACTTACTCACTCACTCAATCTTCAGGTAAAAATCAGGCAGGTTTCTCTGCAGATTAATTTTCTGAAAGAAAAATAGCTTCAGCCAATGTGTTATTCTTAAAGGGAAAATGATAAAGAATATGATGTTCTTGAGTCTGCTGCACAGTATTCTAGTTCGTGGAATCAAGTGCCTAATCAGACATAGCTGTTTCTGAAATCATACAGGCACAGCTGGCCTAGGGAATACCATCATGAGATACTCTTTCAATCAATTTTTCAAAACAGCCAGGTTTTAGCATGAACTTATGTACAGAGAATTATAGATCCAGTCAGCCCATCAAGTCCACACTGACCCTCCAAAGAACATCCCACCCAGACCCACTCCATCCCTGTAACCCTGCATATCCCTGGACACTATGGGCAATTTAGCATGGCCAATCCACCTGGACTGTGGGACAAAACCCACATAGACATGTGGAGAATATGCAAATTCTACACATAGAGTCGCCTGAGGCTGGAATCAAACCTGGGTCCCTACCACTGAGAGGCAGCAGTGTTAATCACCGAGCCACCTTGCAGCAGATGATAGTAAATTTTCTTTTTCAGCATTAGGAGAAATCAGCTGAGTAGTTTATTCATAGCAAACTTTCCACCAATTCCATTTGTTCTTAGCAGGCTTTCTTACAGCCTGGCTAGATATAATCTCTGCCAGCCAGTCAATGTTCAAAAACCAATGTTCAAAAGCCTCAGCAGTGTCTACAACAAAGTAAACAGGTATCACTGGGCATGAGCAGCACGGTGGCTCAGTGGTTAGCACTGCTGCCTCACAGCGCCAGGATCCCGGGTTTGATTCCACCCTCAGGTGACTGCCTGTGTGGAGTTTGTACATTCTCCGTGTGTCTGCGTGGGTTTCCTCCCACAGTCCAAAGATGTGCAGGTTAATTGGATTGGCTGTGCTAAATTGCCCATGTTGTTCAGGAATGTGCAGGCTAAGTGGATTAGCCATGGGAAATGCAGGGTCACAGGAATGGGCTGGGTCTGTGTCAGTGGTCTGCTTCCACATTGTAGGGATTCTAATTGATATCTGGGAAGCCTTATTAAAATAAATCTTAAATACCTGCATTGAGCCTTGGATCGCCTCTTTTAAAGAAACCACTTCAGGTATGTCCAGAAAACCTGAAATAAATTATTTTTTTACAGAACACTTCCCAAAACCTAAGCCCTTCAATATTAAATATAAAGCATCCTTGTAACAATGAGAAATAAAAGAAAGAGTTGAAATGGAGACATGCAATCTCCTCAAACAACCTGAAATATTGACCCACTTCTTGGAAGCAAGTGACATAGCCACCCCTGAATCTCCCCATTACCATCTGGAAACAGAAATGGGCAGGTAAGGTGGGTTGGCCACGCTAAATCACACCGCAGTGTCTAGAGATGTGCATGTTGGGTGGGGTAGCCATGGTAAATGTGGGGTTAATTTGGGGGCTAGGTCTGGGTGGGGTGCTCTTTGGAGGGCCGGTGCATACTCAGTGGGCTGAATGGCCTCTTTCTGCACTGTAGGGATTCTATGATTCTATGAGTTTCATGTTGAGAGTTGAAGAATATTACTTCTTTTTTACTTCTCCACCTGTACCCAACCAATCTAAAATGCTCATTAAAAGATCTCCAAAAGAAAACAATCTATAACCTGAAATTAAATTATCAATACACACGCCAACATGCAAAATAATTTGTTGATGGATAACATTATTTGCTTATATTCAGAATGAGGCATTGCTGTATAAAATCAGTTTTGCACCAATGAATTGGTTTGATCTGGATATCTGTTGTGCTTCCAGACAAAATGCAAACAGTATTGTGTGTTACTTGCCTGAAAGGAACAGACTACTCATAATTCAGAATCTTAACTCCTCTTGTCAGCTCAGTTTCATTACTTGTTATGTCTCTCTCTCTCCATTGCACGTGATGTACTGCCAGTATCAATTATACTGATCTACTAGAGCACCCCTCAGTGAACCTTATCAGTCAGAAATGGTTCTGTTTTTGTCAACAAGACAGCAGTTGTGAAGAAGGTTGACTCCAGGAGTTAAAAATTTATATTCATAAAGCGCTAATGCAAGACCAGAGTTATGTAACAGCCCTTCTAAATGACTGCAACATAGTCTGGAATTGCATCCCAGAATCATAGCCATCTCAACAATCATTACACGATCCAGTATTTACAACACTTTCCTTCCATTTATGTATTACCTTAATTATTACATGGTTTTCTGTCTCCATTTATCTACATTATTGATATTTTCCTACAGTCCATTTCTATGAATACATATTTAAATCCTTATCACTGAATCAAAAGTTATTTTCAAATAAAAAACACACTTAGCCACCCAGAAAATAAATCAAACATGCATTGCTACATCAGCTTGTATCTTAATGATTTTCAAAGATTTTACATCTCGTACTCTATTTATTAGGTACCACTCGCATGAAGAACTTTCTGATATCAATGCCTTTAAGAATAACTTTGAACCTGCATGCTCTTGTCCTGCTCGCCAAATTTTCTGAGATTAACCTTTTCCATGCCACAGTTTTATGGGATCAGTTTAGCTTTGGTGGCTGGTTTGCAATGCAGAGTGATGCCAACACTGTGTGTTCAATTCCCATCACCAGCTGAGGTTATCATGAAGGATTCTCATTCTCAAACTCTCCCCTCGCCTGAGATGTGGTGACTTTCAGGTTCAACTGCTACCGGTTGTTACTCTCTAGTGAGAGAGCAACCCTATGGTCTGGTAAGACTGCGATGACTTTATTTATGTACCTATATGAAATTGTCACTCACTTTCTATTTTCTTGGGCTGTATTTGAAGTTAGAGATTAGACCTTCTAGTATTTCTCTGCAGTGCTCCAACACTTGATGATCTCCCTTTATCTTGATGAACAGAGATGGACCCCCAGTGTTCAAGGGAGATCCTGACCAGAACCCTCTTCATTCAAGTCTCTAAAGAAAGATTCACATTTATGCAACTTTTCTCCTATCCTCAGAAAATTGCAAACTGCCCTGAAACCAATGGAGGCCAATTATGTACAAGGTAGTTAGTCCTTGAAAGAATTAACTGACATCACAAGATAAGCTTTGTTAATCAAAATATTAAGGTCTGTTTTTGGAAGATGCCAACCAGTTACAGTAAATAACAGAATGTTTCAACAGCAGTAATATTTATTTACACCTTAGTGGAACCTGGTGTCTCATAAAAGGCAATTTTATGTCTCAGGTGTAATGGAGCCATTAAATACTATGCAATTAATCTTTAATGCTTATCCAGATTGAGCCTTTCTTCTACTGAAGACTTCATGTGAGCATCCTTTCCCATTTGATATCATTATTTTAGGCTAACACCAATGAGATGGATTGGTGGCAACGGATTGACCCAAAGTATCTCCAATGATTCCAGCCAACGCAACCACAGCACCATTGTATCATGCTGGCAGTGCTGAGGAATGAAATTATACAAATACACACAGCAGCCAATCACGCACAATCATTCACAGAGCAGCCAATCATCCTCAATCATCCCACAGAGCAGCCAATCAACTATGTTAGCCCACATAGCAACCAATCACCTACGTTAGGCTACACAGTAGCCAATTGCCCACAGACACTCGCAGAGCAACCAATCACCTGCAATCACCTACACAGCAGCCAATCACCTACACACAGCAGAGTGTCTCGAACAGCAATATGATACTAACCAAATAATTTTTTTTGAAATAATATTATTTGAGAGAAGTCCACTGGGAGAATGCGTTGTTCTCACTTGCCACATTCAGAGCAGACAATGCCTTGATTTAATATCTCATCCAAAAGTCAACAGCTCTAATGAGGCAGCACTTCTCCATTATTGCACACCAGAGAGAAATCACACTGGGAATGTTACAATGAGAGCCATATGACTACCAGATGTGTCATCGAGTCATCTTGTGAAATATTGAAAATGTAATACAGGTCCCTAAATAGATCTAGAGGCAACCTTTAGTCCTCGCCAGCAATGCTGAATATTCTAATAATGTTGTGCTATATCCTGCACACCATATCACGGGAAAGTGGAGAAAGGAGACACTCATCACTCAAATGCAGAAGCTGTTAATAAGGAGGATATAAGATTATCCATTGATTGTCAGGCCAACCACTCACATAACCGCCCCAGATACTTTGGACGCCCTTAGATATCAAAGGTGGTAACTCATGCAGGAAAACATTTGGATCCTTCACTGCTCTTCTACTTTCAGCACAGTGGCCTCTCACTTTGCAGCAAAGAGAGTTTTGAATGTGCAGTCACTCATTGTGCATCCACCCATCTGCCCAACAGGCAAAATCAGCTTTGAGCTTAAAGCAAATAAAAGACTGAGGTCATATCCTGAACACGTTAATGATCAAAAATAGGAATTAGTAACAAGAAATAACATTTGTGACCGTATAAGAAAATGGAACTTTCAAAATAATTTGTCAAACATACAACTGTGACCTGTGGTGAATTATGATAGCTCTCATTTTTTCTTCCTACTGTTCCTATATGATACATCCTGCATGATTTTAGCAGTGGCTCAGTAGTTAGCACTGGTGTCTCACAACACCAGGGACCCAGATTTAATTTTAGCCTTGTGCCACTGTCTGTGTGGTGTTTGCTTGTGCTCTCCGTGTCTGCATGGGTTTCCTTTGGGTGCATGGGTTATCTCCCACAGTGCAAAGATGTGCAGGTTAGGTGAATAGGCCATGCTAAATTGCCCATAGTGCCCAGGGATGTGTACGCTAGGTGGATTGACCATGGGAAATGCAGGCTTACAGGGATAGGGTAGGGGGGTGATTCTGTGTGGGATGCTCTTTGGAGGGTCAGTGTGGACTTGTTGAGCCAAGTGGCCTGTTTCCACATGGTAGGGGTTCCATGATCCCTGTACATAGACATGCTTTGTATTTCCTCAACTGTAGAAGACTAAAAGGTTATCTATTTAGGATAATAAAATGCTTTGATAAGGTCAATAGAGAGAAGCAAGATCCTCTGGCACCACAAAATAACAGCAGAAATTTCATTATGAGCAAATGAGTGAGGAGCAGTGTATGTGAATCATCTCCTCGGTTCATTGCAAGAAAAAGAATTTAGCACAAGGTTATACCTCTCTCTCAATAAAATGTATTCAGTCACTTCATCAGAAAGAATAGGGGTCAATTATAAGGTTTTATTAAGTGAAAGAAAGAGCCATTCTATTATCTGCTAATTCCAAGAAAAATAATAAAAACATGACATCAAACATACATACACACAGGTACAAACTTGAAAAGGGTTAGCACCTAATTCAAGGGCAAGATGAATCCAAGATGGTAGTGAAATAGAGCTTGTGAGCTGGAGCTCATCTGCTCTGATTGCTTTTCTTTCTTCTTTTCTCGATTCATTCTTTGTTCATTAGCTCCTTAGTTTTTTTTCCCTACCTACCTTCGGGATGGAGCTCAGTGGTGGAGGCAGCGACAGCAGCGGCTGGGGGCCCAGAGCGGGCACTTTGGCAGTCAGCCACGGGGTGACTGATGTGCCCAGGCAGAACTCTTGTGGTCAGTGGCATCGTGGCTTCTTCGAGGTCCGGAACATTACCAGAGCAGGACCCTGTGGTGAGGCGGCTGGTGAGCCCAAATGTCAGCTGGCATCTGGTTTGGGCTGGGAGTGCGGACTGGAGCGAGTCCCTGTCTTGCAAACCAGAGGCAAGTGGTCCAGAGACAAGGCCCTGACACATGGTCTGGAGGCAAGGACCCGTTATGGTCTGGACGCGAGGCTCCAGCGTTGTCTTGAGGCAAGGCCACCACGGACTGGGTAGAAGGACAGTAAATTGAGTAATTTTTATTTCTTTAATTTTCTATTTTATTCCTCTGCAGGACATTTTATTTCTTAAGTTTCCTTTCTTTTTAACCAAATAATCTGTACTTAAGTATTTGTACGCAGATATCTTTGAACGTAAGGTGACGCTGTAAGTGGCAACTTGTTAACTTTTCATTGGTACTCATGTGAGTGCATGTGAAATAAAGCTAATTCTAACATAGTTTACAGCTCTTGGGCTGCCTTTGAGCCATAAAATTTTAACCTGGGAACGCAGCTGTTTAACGATGGCTTATATCCTCAGTTATAGCTATTTATTCCATAATAAATATAATAATTATCATTTATATCCACAACAATCTGATGTTTCCTGTGAATCAGCTGTGTCACTGGGCACTTTTCCTTCCTGTGAAGCTTTCTCCATCCCAGTTCTAAATCTGATTCTACAAATCTATCTCCTCTGCCTTGCCAAAAGCAGTTCCCTCATAATAGTGAGTTTGTGTACTGCAGTGTCTGAATTCCTCTTTCCAAGCTTGATACGTGTAGGCAATGGCAATGTCTTTCATCTCCAACATGTCAAACCTATCATACACATATAGATTAAAATGGATGAGGGTTTCTTCATGCCTAATTCAACGGATTAGTTTCGAAGTCTCTTACTAAAAAATGTCAATTGCAGTTCAGTCAGTTTTGTTTGTTCCATTTTGGTTTCATGAAAGTTGGCTGTGTAGTCAGTTGGTTGCTGTGGCCTTTCCGTTTTTGAGACAAATTTAGTCCATGAAGGTCTCAGGTATTAAAGTCAGAAGATGGAAATTGAAAATCAATAGTTTTGTTTTATCTCTATCATGAGACAATGTTAAATGCCCATTCAAAAGTGACATCTTTTTATGCGAAGGGTAATGGAAATTTGAAACTCTCTTCCCAGAAACTTGTTGAAAAATCTTAAAATTGAAAATTTTAAAACTGATATTGATATATTTTTGTGAAGCAAAGATATTAAGGGATGTGGGAACCAGGTAAATAAGCGGAGTTGGCATACAAATCAACCATAAATCTAGCGGAATTGTCAAACAGACAGTTTATTTCTTCTCAAATAAGCTTTTACAATGCCATACAGATCATAAGATTTATGTTACATTCCAGGGTTCAGTAACTTTTCTTTTAAGTAGAGAAAGTGTGAGTTTCAGGGGACTTACTAAAATAATAAAGGAGAAAGGTTCCCTGGTTTTGAACAAACATAAAAAACTTTGCAACATTCGAACAGTAAAACAAACAAAGCTATGTGTAAAACTTATTTCTACCATCCAGAACTAACATGCAATAAATACATGTAATAGACTGCAGCTGAGTATCCCATAACACAAATCAAATATCAAATCTGATCAAGACTGATCCAACGGATTTCTGAGCAACTCTCCACAGACCTTAATGACACTGTGAATCATCAAATCCTAATGAACTTCACAAGGAATCACAATTCTTCATTGTTTGATTGATGTGGCCTTTAAACTCCTCTCAAGTGCCATTCCATATAGAATGCATCAATGACTGCTCCCATTCTGATTAATCATCCTCCCATGTTAGCTATCCTGGACTCCAAAACTGCTGTCCACCACTTACAGGAATAACTTGAACTCTTCACTGACAGCTGCCCTCACAAAGACAATCCTGCCTGTGGGTTTTCTCCCGAGCTCCAAACTTGTTCTGTTACATCAAGCAAGTATTGCTTGTTCACTTTCAAACTCCACTCATTGTTATACTGAACCACTAAACATGCATTGGGTTCTTTCCAGTCTTTCGACTGCTCCGGGACTTCCTTGAACCTCCAACTCTACAGAATCAATGTATTACGGTTGCTTATTAATTGAATACAGGTCTATTTTGAGCCATTCACACATCTTTGGACTTCCCTGAGAAAACACTACACAGTGCTATTCAACTCCAGTAGGACATCTCACAGTTCCAACAGCACAGAACCTGTGCAGTCCAATTGCCTTCAGAGCACAGCAAACAGCAATCCTGCCTAACATGGAATTCGATCTGACTCTGTTCCCAACTAACTAGGACTCCCAAAACTGCTCTTCATTGACCCCCTAAACTTTTTTGAGTGACCTATTGAAAACCTTGTAATAAATCCCTCCCCATTGCTCAAAGAAAGAGTGAATGCAGCTAATGTTTTGGAACAGGCAAATGTAGAAAATCAAATTCTCAAAGGGCAGCCAAAGGTTGTTGTGCATAGTGGTACCAATGACATAGGTAAAAAAAGGATGAGGTCCTGCAGAATGAAGAAAGGGAGTTAGGCATGAGATTAAAATGCAGGACTTTAAGGGTAGTAACCTCTGGATTATTCCCGGTGCCACGTGCTAATAAGATTGGGAATAGGAGGATAGACCAGATGAATGTGTGGCTGAGGTGCTGGTGCAGGGGGAAGGGATTCAGATTTTTGGATCATTGGGATCATTGTTGGGACAAAAGGTGACCTGAACTGGAAGAGGACCAATATCCAAGTGAGGAGATTTGCTACGGCTATTCGTGAGGGTTTAAACTAGTCTGGTAGGGGATTGGGACCCTTAGCAATCGTGAAACAAAAGAGAAGGTTGAGGCTGCTACAGAAGTTATTCAGAGCAAGTTAAACAGACAAAGCAGGCAAGAACACAGCAGGCAATGAGTTAAGATTGATTAATAAACTGGATTTATTTTAATGCAAGGGGCCCAACAGGTAAGGCAAATAAAGTCAGGACATGGTTGGAAATATGGAACTGGGATATCTTAGCAATTACAGAAACTTGGCTGAAGGTTGAACAGGACTGGCAGCTCAATGTTCTGCAGTACAGATGCAATAGGAAGGATAGAAGGGGAAGCAAGAGATGAGGGGGAGTGGCGTTTTTGATTAGGAAAAACATCATGGCAGTACTTAGAGAGGATATCCTTGGGGGGGGGCGTTGCTGTGCAAAACTATATTGGTGGAACTGAGAAATGAGAAGGGGGTGATCACTTTGATGGGATTGTACTGTAGGCTCCCTGGCATCAGTGAGAAATTGAGGAGCCAATATGTAGGGAAACACAGATTGCTATAAGAATAATAGGATTGTAATGGTAGGGAATTTTAACTTTCCAACCATAGACTGGGACTGCCATAGTGTTAAGGGCTTGGATTGGGAGGGATTTGTTACATGTATTTGAGAAAACTTTCTCAATTAATATGTAGATGGCCATACTAGAGAAGGGGCAAACTCAACCTCGTCTTGGGAAATAAGTGGGGGCAAGTGACTGAGGTGTTAGTGGGGGAGCACCTTGGAACCAGTGATCATAATGCTAGTAGTTTTAAAATAGTTATGAAAAAGGACAGGCATGGTCCACAGTTTTAAGTTCTAAATTGGGGCAAAGACAATTTTAATGGTATTAGACAGGAACTTTCCAAAGTTGATTGGGGGAAGCTGTTCACAGATAAATAGACGTTTAGCTAGTGGGAGTCTTTCAAAAGTGAGATAACAAGAGTTCAGGGCCAGTATGTTCCTGTTAGAGTGAAGGGCAAGGCTGGCAGGAGTATGGAGCACTGAATGCCTAGAGATATTGAGGCTCTGGTCAAGAAAAAAAATTAGGAATATGTTGGACATAGACAGCTAGGATCAAGTGAATCCCTTGAGGAGTATATGGGGTGTAGGAGTATACTTAAGAGGGAAATCAGGAGACCAAAAAGGGGACATGAGATAGCTTTGGCCCAGATAAGGTTAAGGAGAATCCAAAGAGATTCTAAAAGTATATTAAGGGCAAAAGAATAACTAGAGAGAGAATAGGGCCCCTTAAAGATCAACAAGGCTGGCTATGTGTGGAACCACAGGAGATAGATGAGATCCTAAATAAATATTTCACGTCAGTATTTACTGTGGAGAAAGACATGGAAGTTAGGGAAATAAATCGTGATGTCTTGAAAAGATTCCACATTACAGAAGAGGAGGTGTTGGAGGTCTTAAAATGCATAAAGTTAGATAAATCCCCAGGACCTTATTAATATCCCAGGACATTGTGTGAAGCTGGGGAAGAAACTGTGGAGCTTCTAGCAGAGATATTTGTATCATTGATAACCACAGGTGATGTGCTGGAAGACTGGAGTGTGGCTAATGTTGTGCCACTATTTAAGAAAGGCTGCAAGGAAAAGTCAGGAAACTATAGACTGGTGAGCCTGACATCTGTGATGGTTGACTTGTTGGAGGGGATTCTGAGAGACAGGATCTACATGCATTTAGAAAGGCGAGGACTGATTAGGGTTAGTCAGCATGACTTTGTGCATGAGAAATTGTGTCTCACAAAATTGATTGAGTTTGTTTGATGACATGACCTTGGATAAATGAAGGCAGAGAGGTAACTGTTGTCTATATGGACTTCAGGAAGGCCTTTGACACGGTTCTTCATAGTTTGGATGAGAATATAGGAGGCATATTTGGTAAGTTTGCAGATGACACTAAAATTGGCGGTATAGTGTACAGTGGAGGAAGGTTATCTAAGAGTAAAATAGGATCTTGATTAACTGGGTAAGAGGGCCAAGGAATGGCTGATGGGGGTTTAATTTATGTAAATGCGAGGTGTTGCATTTTGGTAAGACAAACCAGGACAGTGCTTACACAGTTAATGGCAGGGCCTGGGGAGTGTTGTCAAACAGAGAGACCTAGGGGTGCAGGTACACAGTGCCTTAAAAGTGCTGTCACAGGTAGGCAGGGTGGTGAAGAAAGTGTTTGGCATGCTTGCCCTCATCAATCAGACCATTGAGTACAGGAGTTAGGACATCATGTTACGGCTGTACAAGACATTGGTAAGGGCACATTTAGAGTACTGCATACAATTCCGATCATTCTTCTATAGGAAGGATGTTAACAAACTGGAAAAGGTGTAAAAAAGGAGTACAAGGATGTTACCAAGGCTGGAAGTTTTGAGTTATGAGGAGAGGTTGGATAGGCTGGGATGTTTTTCCCTGGAATGTAGGAGGCTCAGAGGTGACCTTATAGGAGTTTATAAAATCATGAGGGACATGGATAGGGTGATTAACCAAGGTCTTTTTCCGAGGGTAGGGGAGTCAAAAACTAGAGGGCATAGGTTCAAAGTGAGAGAGGAAAGATTTAAAAAGGACCTGAGGGGTAACTTTTTCACGCAGAGGGTAGTACGTGTATGGAATGAACTGCCAGAGGAAGTGGTAGAGGCAGGTACAATTACAATATTTAAGAGACATTTAGACAGTAACATGAATAGGAAAGGTTGAGAGGGATATGGGCCAAACACAGGCAAATGGGACTAGTTCAGTTTGGGAAACCTGGCCAGCATGGTCGAGTTGGGCCAAAGGACTGGTTTCCATGCTGTGACTCTTATAACTCTCTGTTCTTTGAATGTTATCATTTTCACAGAATTCTGTTTTCCAACACAATTGGTTACAGCAACAGAAGGAATCGTCACAAAGCAGTCAGACATCATGGTCATTTGAATTGGCTTAATCAGTTCTTTTCCACCTTACCCTTAGAATGGAATACTTAGCTATGATAAATTCATCTAACAAACAGGTGAGCTGAGCTCTATTAAAAGTAGCACAGTGAGGATTAACATGAAGACTGTAAGGCCAATGATTCGAAGGATTGTATGTTAAGATACTTTCAACAGGGTAGCTTCAAACAAAGTCCTTTGGAGCCAGTATAAAATAACTTGTAGTAACAGATAGGCTCTTTTTATTATATATAAATTATTAATCTTGTTCCAGAGCAAGAAAATCAGAGGAATTGCAAACATTTATTTGAAACCTCATTTAAAATTTCCACTTTTTATTGAACACTGTAAACAAGTACACAATCACCAAAAACAGAACAAAATAGATTTGTACACAAGTCTAGACATGAAACAATAAAAATGCAGAAGGCAACAGCAACAACCAGCACTGAACAATCTTCCATTCACATTTCACATCATAAATCTTTGAAGTTCGCTTTTCAATAATGAAAGAAAAGATTTAATTATCTCCAAGGTACACAAAAGCCTTAGGTGGATCTTCTTGTTTATTTGTTTTCATTTCAAAGCTTCTCATTAGGCCCATTTTATACAAGGGTTTCTGTACCACAGTTATATGTAATGAAACAACAGTTGCTGAAATGGCCCTACAAGTGACTAGTGCACCGAAAATTTCAATTGATACTTGATAATTGTGTGGGTGCACCATGAGTACTTACAACTCTGATACAATTTTACAGTGAATGGAAAAGAACTGCACAAGCCTGGATTATTTATTCCTCCATCAATTAAGATCTCCTCAAAACTATTCTACATCTCTCAAACTGCCTCTCAATATGCCAGTAACTGCATGTTAGGAATATATAAAATCACCGTGGTAATGCACTTGACAATTTTAAAATACTCTGTTGTATTAGTAGAAAAATATTGGCAACTCAGTATCGCAGCTGGTGATATAATTGTACTCAATTCACAGTTTGCAAAATCATTCTCTTTTGCAATGCAGATACATGTGGCATGATCAGCTTCCATTACACTTAAATGGACAGTAATCAATAGTTTTCAAGTTAACCAACACAAATCAAGGTATACACTAGTTTTGAAATTCTGATCTGTTTACAACAAACTGAGGAATACGAGATTGTACAACATCTTCAGAAAACAGGAACAGGACTGTCAAAAGGAAGAGATCTTGGCCAGATAGAATGATGCTGCTCAATTTGTTTCCATATTCACGGAGTTCCAGGGTTAAATGTAGTCTCTCAAAACTACTTAGGCAAAATATAGAGCTTTATATTTGTATTTGACTATATACATATGTATTTTGTGATTTATACAATATAGGAACACCAAGAACAACAAGTCTTTGAAATTACACTTTTGTAAATATTAACACATGAGTACCTAAAGCATTTGAATGAAATTCTTTTAGTATGCTATTTCAAATTATTAGTTAACCCATGTGCTAATATTTGGGAGTATAATTTTGAGGTTTATACGCTTAAATACACTAAAAATAATCTGTAGAAAATATAGTTTTACTGCTGTATCACTCAGCATAGTGCATTCAATTTTTCGTTTGCATTGAAAGAAAACTTGTATTTCGCTTGGGCCTTCTACAACCTCAGATAATCCAAAAGCACATTGAAGTGTAGTCACTGCAGTGATGAAGGAAAAGGGCAGTTATGGCAAGGTCTGACAAACAGCATTGAGATAATGACCAAATAATTTGCTTTTGTGATGTCAGCTAATAAATAGTGGCCAGGACACTGGAGACAATTCCTCTACTTTTCTTCAAGCAGTGTTACAGGATCTTTTACAATCACCTGAGAGTGCAGCAAGGCTGATGATTTAAAATTTCAATTATAAGATATTTAACTCTGACAGTGTAGCACTCCCCCAGTGTTGGTCTGAATTAGTAGCTTAGATTTTGAGGTCAGGTTTCTGGCATGGGGCTTGAACCATCTGGCTCCAAGATGTGAATGCTGGTATCAAACAAATGCTGATAGTATGCCGTTCAAATGTGATAATTTTTGCTTGTCTTACGGTATATCATTTGTTCAGTGGTTTTGAGCAAATTGTAATATGTATTTTCAGCTTTGAAAATGAGATGAGAACTGACCTGATTTTTTTTTTCATTTAATGCCTTGAGTTACAATTGGCTGTAAAAATATCTCCCCCTTGTCCTGAGATAACAGAAAATCCAGTGCCAGGAATTTTGATATTTGTTTTATAAAACATTTATAGTTTTTGCTTGTATTGATTCATTGATTGTAATAAACAGGCTCTTTTCTATTTCTGTGGCAAGGGATTAAGGTTTGGTAAATTTAGTATGATGCAGAATAACTTCCTAATATGAGATTTGTATTATGTTCCACATTCTTGTTTGAAAAATCAGGCCTATGCTAAAACGAAAGTTGGCCATAATGAAATATTATTTGACAAAGTGGTCTTGAAGATTTTAAAAAAATTGCAGTTTTGAATTTCTTGCAATATTCATTTTCATCTGGAAACAGCCCAGTCTATAGGCCAGCTCCCAGACCAGCCAGGATTTATTCTGTTCAGAATGGACTTTAAATTCCAATTGAAAGTGAATATTTTACTACATCAAGAAAGTGTGTAACTAGGATTCCTGGGACATCCTGCCCTCTAGCCCTATAAGAAATCCTTCAGTCGAGCCAACAGTGGTTAAGACAAGGCTTCTTCGCTAGCCCAAAGTAATCAATCCCGGAAGAAATATTCCTTAATTAGAATGGCTTTGGAAGAAGCCAAAGGAAGGGAAACAAGTTTCTCTTTAGTCCTTAGTACAATTCTGCTCCATCTTTTAATACTGAGACAGGCATGGGCTTAAATGGTTACCATTGATTAACCACAAGTAGACCTGTTATAATATAGGTCTTAGGGCAGGGTTTCTAGACTTGAATAAAGTTGAACAAAGCCAGGTCCCCAAGAATTTCCAAGCTCCTGGGCCATGTAAAAATAATTAAAGCTATATCACTTCTTTTTTGCAGTAAGTAGACTTAACCACATTGCTACCAAATTGCACTTTCCTTTCACTGGATTTTTCTGTTGTTATAAAGACAGCGTTCATTGGTAACATGCATTGACATTGTACTTCTCAACTTCTCACATTGAGTTTAGAAGTAGTAACTAATATTTCCAGATATATTGTCATCAATTAATTGCTTTCTTTGTGTTTTATTTAATTCCAGATGCAACCTCTGAATCTTGGCAGATGTTGCTGTAATTTTTCACCTGTAAGAACATTACTTTTTTATTTTTTCTGTAAGTGACTCGAGTAAATTGTGATTCTTCACAGAAGGTGCTATGTTGTCATAAAGACAGATATTCTACAAAATACTTCCTTTGACATTTTTTTTTGAATGACTCCCAGAATGACAAAGAGGAACTGCTGTACTTGTTAGCAAAAAAAAATTTTCCCTAATATGTGATACTTCAGTTGAGTTGGATTGAATAGAATGCATTTGTCTTTAAAAATGAATACCTTTTTTTGCCAAGAACAAGGTTACCTATTTTTCTGGTATCTTTCCATAAGGAATTATTAAAAAAAAACAATTGAGGAGTCTTCAGGTTGGAAGAGATGGTGGTGTAGTACATTATACTAACGATCCAGAAGTTTCGTAGTCTGGGGGAAATGGTCACAAATTCCACAACGGTAGCAGGTAGAATTTGAAATCAATTTATAAAATCTAGAACCAAAAGTTAGTCTTAGGAATGGTGATCATGAAACAATTAATGATTGCTGTAAAAATCCATCTGGTTCACCAATATCCCATAGGAATGGAAGTCTGCCATCCTTACCTGGTCTGGCCTACATGTGACTCCAGATCCACATCAACATGGTTGACTCTCAACTGCCCTCTGAAATAGCCTAGCAATTCATTCAGTTCAAGGGCAATTGGAGATGGATGATAGATGTTGCCCTTGACAGTAACACCCATATCCCATCAATTAAGGAATAAAGAAAAATAAAATAACAAAGGAATGCAATTGTGGACAAAGGCCATCAGCCCAAACAAAAGATGAACAGAAATCTTCTGTTCAACAAATTGCTTACATTCCAGACATAAACACAAATGTATGCTTGAAACATTTAGAGTGATGAGGAAAGAATAGGGGCATCGGACGAATTGATGGGTTTTTCAAAGAGCTGCCTTCCGCACAAGCGGGTGAAATGGTCACCTTCTTTGCTGTATGATTGTAAGCCAACTAAAGAATAATTCATTTTCTCTACTCTCAGTGGTCTTCTCTATTAACTTATGTTTTCTGTATTGTTGCTAACTTTTTTATATAGAGATAATTATGGCAATTACTGGAATCTTATCCAAAGTTTTGTTAATAAAGTGAACAGTTTTTAACTTTTTAGCTGAAGAGAGCACTGTTAAATACATTATTGATTGATGTTTCTTCATCATTAATAGACTATTCTGATTTCCCACAACCATTGATATCTTCTGACAAAGGCGCTAAACAATTTGGGGAACAATAAATTTTACTCAAGAGAAAACTGGCAGATTGAAATTAAAAGTAGAATTATAATGTTTAATAAAGATCAGTGAACTATTAAAATGCCTTTTGCATGATTACACTGCAACATCAGGAAGTACCGTTAATTGTATTTAGAGTGATATATATTTTTAACACTTTGAATTTCCAAGTATGTGTGAGTGAATGGCCCTTCACATGACTTTTCTTGCATTCAGTTTTATTAGCACTGCCTGGAACAGAATGGTGGTGTATCAGTCAGTTCTTGTGAAAATTGCAATCAGTAACTTCTCTTGCAGTCAACTGCTTGAATTCAATTACCTGAAGTTGATGAGTCAGTTTCTGAAGGCTGCAACAGAAATCTCAAAGACTCCATATCTGTAAATGATACAGGCGACCCGCAGTCATAAAAACATGTAGTCACTTGTAGAAGTTATGTTGCTGGCAACGGCATAATTAGATAAACGGTTCATTCTATGCCATAATATGCTTGAGTGTAATATGAGCTGTTAATTAATTAAATGCGATGTCTCCAATCCCAAATTAATGATAACTAAATGGCACATCCTGAAAGAATTATTGGATGCTTTAATGACCTATCTACATAGCTTAGGCACTTGTGTGACGCAATATTTACAAACAATCTTTGGTCAATAAAGTTTTTCTTTGTCACAAGATCATTTCACGTTGAAGAAATGTTTTCTACACATACTTAACTGTTATGTAACCAGAACAATTCAAGTACAATGTGGTTATTTTCAAAACAATCATTATTTCTGATCTCAGAGTAGCTTTACCATCTGGTCCTAACTACAATCACCAAAGCAGGGGTATGCAGGACTATCAATCCCGTCATCTAACTTCACCTACTAATATGTCTTTCTACATTTGTATTGGTTCAACATTTACCTTTAGAAAAAAATCCCTACATTATACTCCATGCATCTGTGCTTAGTCGGTCTTTTGACTATTCTTCACTGATTAAGCACATATCATTATTAAGTGGCACACCTACTGTTTGGTCATCTATTTGCAGGTCACTTTCAACATGGATTACCCAACAATTGTCATATATCTGACTTGTTGACTTCATTGGCAACCAACAGCACACTCAATGGGTTACAACCGTCCTCTTACTTCAGATCTCCAGGGACCTGAAAACTTGTGTCTTGTTCAAAGTCAAGCATTTGCATTCTGAATATCATTAAACCAAACCAGTCTGCATATTAATATGCAGCGGATAGGGCTGATACACAAGGTGTGGCTGTCCGTGTGAAATGTAGTAATTGCTAAAACTCCGGTCACTGACATAAGGGGCAGGTTGATAGTAGCAGGTGACATTGGCAGCATTTGGAATGATATTCTGTTCACCTAGTACTCTCAGAGCCAACAGGGTGATCATGTTCAATGTCTGCCTTCTTTCATGTCCCATCAAACAGACTGTGCTTTCGTTCACAACTTGGCGCAGTATCATCAGGTAATCATACTTGCTTTTCTCTTCACCGATGAAATGGTTTCGTAAGTAGGACTCAATCTTCCTTTGCTGCTCGGACACATCCGGGAAGTCAATAAAAAACCTTGAACACATGTAGCGTTCTAAGCCTTTGAT
This sequence comes from Rhincodon typus, assembly GCF_021869965.1. Classification (NCBI taxonomy): domain Eukaryota; kingdom Metazoa; phylum Chordata; class Chondrichthyes; order Orectolobiformes; family Rhincodontidae; genus Rhincodon; species Rhincodon typus. Next base: position 60,478,007 of record NC_063345.1, on the reverse strand, counting down.
TTCTGTATCAGATGCTGGTTTAAATTCTCGAACCAAGAGATTGCTGTATTTAAGCAAGCCACCACCTCGAATCTCTTCAGGGTTTCTTGTGGCTATCAGTTTGTATCTCAGGTGACCCATTGCCTCTTCAAAATTTCCATACATGCTTTCTGCTATGACAGTTGGATGGGACTCCTCTGTCATTTCATTTTCTTGACAACAGAAAAGAGGTAACAAAGAGTCAAGAATTATTTGGAAAGAGTCCACACTAAATTCAAACTGCCGCCGTAACGAATTAACAAATTTTAACTCAACATTTTTCCCACTGTTGTTTGACAAGGAGATGAGACTCCATCGATCATAATCATTGGAAACTTTAACCATTTTCTGAACGTAGGCCTCTTTCAAAGTAAGCCCTGTGATCTTTTCCTTATTTACACCTTGTGGTAGAAAGTCCAGAAGACAATCCAACACCACTCCCTTTACCACCTGGAACTCTTCCTCACCAGGCAACTCTACTCTAAAGATAATGTCAAGGTCTTTGTAACTTGTTCCGTTTTGCTTTGCAAGGATGTGACTTGCTGTTGAGCCATTGAGACGAATATCATGGACCATAATCCCATTCTCTTCCAACCGATCCTTCACAATATGAATAATGTCTTTTGGCTTTATTTCCAGTGTGGGGAAGTTGCCTCTTCCGTGAATAGGTATCACTTCTGTTAAGACTTGATCCAAACTCTGAACCTGTTCCCAGTTAAGGTTGTTGAATCTACAGTCGAGATTCTCATCCATGATGCAGTTTGGCAGGTCAACACTCTCATCCATCTGCCAAAACATGTAAATAATAAAACTGCAGTGAAAAGTGATAAGTTAAACAATGGTCACATTTCACATGAAATTTTGTCCGTTCTAACTTTATTCTGGATGAACGCACAAAATATGAAGTTGTTTATTTTAGCCTATTCATTTTATTCACTGTCAAGTAACCATACTTACAGTTAGAAACTCATAAGCTGAAGTTAAACCTATTACATCTGCTCATGACTTTCAATGATAATTTTCATCCTATGTTTAATTCATTGCAAGAATTATTAAATGTGTCAAACAATATTGGCACAGTCTTCAATCCTAATCTTAAATTTGGTTGGATTTATGCCTGAAAACCTTCATGATCCCAAACATGACGTTCATTTACACAACAGTAAACATTACTTTAATTTTACATTGACTAAAACATCCAGAGGAGAGAGAAAAGAAAATCATTAACACATTAGTCTTAAATCTCCACTGCATGGCTAAAATCCTTGAAAATCTGAATTTCTGGGAGCCCTGCCCTTATTACTGGAAAATAGCAATCTAATTGAAATCAGTCTTACCATCACAGGAAATGGGTTTTATTAACATAGCGGCTGCCAAGACAAACAGTAATGAAGTAACAAAAACAAAAACCTGATGCAAAAAGCTTTTTATGTTCAGAGAACCCAGTTCAAAATTTTTTTGCAGATAAATTAAGAGTTGTTTTTACTGAGAATATACTGCACCTTTTAATTAATTGGAAATCATTGGTGAATGATATTATTGAACAAATAATGAATATTATTGAACAAATAACTTGGCGGCACGGTTGCACAGTGGTTAGCATTGCTGCCTCACAGCGCCAGGGACCCGGGTTTGATTCCACCCTCGGGCAACTGTCTGTGTGGAGTTTGTCCATTCTCCCCGTGTCTGTGTGGGTTTCCTCCGGGTGCTCCGGTTTCCTCCCACAGTCCAAAGATGTGTAGGCTAGGTGGATTGGCCATGCTAAATTGCCACAGAGTGTTCAGGGATGTTTAGATTAGGTGGGTTATAGGGGTAGGGTCTGGGTGGGATGCTCTGAGGTTCGGTGTGGACTTGTTGGGCCGAAGGGCCTGTTTCCACACTGTAGGGATTCTATTCTTCATTCTATGAAATGTTTAAGCTGTATGTATTAAATTAATCTATGTGGCACTTTAATGGAAATATCACCCATTCAATACATAGTAGTTACTACAGAAGCAGATTATGTAAAAGTCTCTGCAATGTTCACTCTCATTATAGGCAAATAATTCAAATTACGATCAGAAAAAGGGTAGCACTTTCTCCTTTGAATCAGAGGATTGTTGATTTAAGATTCCCTCCAGTGACTGTAGCACAAAATCTAGGCTGGCATTTCTGAATGAGATGTTGAACAGAGGCCCCATTTGCCCCCTGAAGAGACTTATGAGCATGAAAACTCTCTTTAATGGCCAAGCCAGCATTTTCCCCTCAACCAGCATTACTAAATCAAATTATCTGGTCATGATATTATTTGTCTTTGTGTGACTTTGCTGTGCACAAATTGACTACCACATTTCTCAACAATGCATCGATGGCTACATTTCAAAACTACTTTTATTTTATTTGTTCATGGGACGTGGGTGCTAGACTAGCATTTATTGCCCTCTCCAAGTTGCCGTAGAGGAAGTTGTGCTGAGCCGCTTTCTTGAGTTGCTATACTCTTCAGCAGTAAAGCACTTTAGGATATTCTGAGGTTACAAAAGATACTGAAGAAATACAAGTATGTATTTTTTCCTTTGAAGGGCCGATAGAGAGAGCAGACAGCAAAGTGGAGTTGAGGCTAAGATGAGATCAGCCATGATAGCATCAAATGCAGAGAATTTTGAAGGGCTGATTTGCCTACTCCTGCTTCTAGTTCTTATTTTTTTCTCTGTAATTATTTTTGCCCACCCTATACCTAGATCATTTCAACTACTTTTCCTCTCTAGACCAATCCAAACTTGAAAGTTTCTCAAGTTTCTGCTCAACCACAGTTCATGAACATGAATTCCACATCCTCATGTTTAAATGTTTAAATAAGGTTTGTTGTGCTTTCTATCCTTAATCGACTTTTGATCTCGTACCTATGATCATTCATTCTTTAACTCTCAACTGTTGTGATAAAATATCTTAAAACAATGCCCTCAATAACTTGCCAGGGAGAGAAATTTGATCTGAACACTTTGTCAGCTTAGCAGCAATGTCTAGCTTAAAACATAACCTTAAAGCAAATATTGTGATAACATTAATGACAAACATTAATATAGCACTGCTGGCTAAAGAGGAACATGAACAGTCGCAATAGCTAAAGGCAAAAAGGCCAGGGTGCATCTAGTTCACCTTCCATTATCTTGTTGAATGAACATTGATAGTGTTATTGACAAAGCACAGCAATCAATCTCCGCCATCTCCATGAAGAATGTTCCATCAATTTACCAATCACTCAATAGAATAATTATTTCTGAAGATTGCCTCTAATTTGTCACCCTCTAACCACTTACCCCAGTCTTAACATATAATGCTTTTGTCAAAATTGATTTTTCTTAATAAAAATGGTTCCATTGAACTTTTTTGCAAAAATCGCCAAATGGCTACTTTCAAGATTTGCATATTCTGAAATCATGGAACAATTCATCCTATATTTTAAAAACTGTTTCACGGGGTGTGGGTGTCATGTGTAAAGTCAGCATTTGTCTCCTATCCCTAATCGCCCTGAGTCATTGCTGATGAGCCATCTTATATTGCTGCAGTTCAGTTGAAATAGGTCTTGGTGCAAGAATAAAAGTACAGAGCAACTAGCAGGAGTGACAAGGAGCCTGCAATCCAGTCCTGCTTCCTGCATCTTAAAATGTTATTTGAAAAAAAATTCTTCAAAAGCATTTAAAATAAATTGCCTCAAAGAAGTCCAATTGGCATAAAGACCAGGTGCCTGATCTAGATTAATTGAAAACTCATCATCCAGTCAGAAAACACTTTCTCATTTTGAGCACCAGATGTCAGCATTCATAATTTCCATTTTGAATATAGTAAAGTTAGAGGCAGAGTAAATATTTTTATTAGTCCCAATAATGCACGCAGACTAAACCTCTGAAAAGTATTACCTTCTTTCCTGTATCTCATTTTTCAATTTCCTCACAGCATTCATTCTGAGTTAGATGATAGTTTTATTTTCCTATGGATTCTTGTTCATTTGAATGTAGATTGGGTTAAAATCATGTATATAAGATGTCAACAGCTGATCTATCTTTCCTCCATAGGTTTCAGAGAGATAAATCACATTATTCAAAAAATCCAAAATACATACTAATTTCTTTCTTTGAAAAAGGTCACAATGTTTATCCCAGGTTTATCTGATTTTCAACAAATGGCCCATTTTCAGCTCTGAATAGCTTGATAATACCCATGAACTAAAAATAACCTTGGTTGTGCACTACATGATGATTGGAAGTATCAACTTACTGTTAAATTTTTCATGGATGAATATGTGTTCTGATTTATTTCCCTGATTAATGCAATCTTTATTCTCAAATCCCTGTGTGTCCTCTATGTTTCATACAATGGCATTATTATACAACATTGTTCAGCTGCTTGAAAAGCTAAGGTTTGAACCTCTGTGGGAGGACAGCAGACATTTAATATGAAAAGCCCTGCCAAACTGTAACTGTCAAGAACACCTGATGTAAAGGATAAACATGTTCCCAGGACACTTAGCCATAACAGTCCCCATTCACTTATACAGCATGGAAACAGACCCTTCAGTCTAACTAATCCATGCCAACCAACTGGTCAACCAAATTAGTCCCACTTACTTCCGTTTGGCCAATATCCCTCTAAGTCTTTTGTATTCTGTTGCCCCTTGGTTTTCTTTTCCATCTTTCTCCTCTCACCTTAAAAATATGCCGTCTAGTTTTGAACTTCCTCACCCTAGGGAAAAGACCTTTGCTATTCACCTTATCTATGCCCTTCATGATCTCATAAACCTCTATAAAGTCACTCCTCAAACTCCAACACTCCAGTGAAAAAACTCCCAGCCTATCCAGCCTAGGGTAACTCAAACTCTCCAGTCCCAGGAATATACTGGTAAATCTTTTCTGAACCCTCTCTAATTTAATAATATCCTTTTTAAAGCAGGGCGACTAATTCCTATGCTCAAGGGTCAATGAAGATAAGTGTGCTAAATGCCCTCTTAACCACCCTGTCTACCTCTGAGGCAACTTTCAAAGAACGATGTACCTGAACCCCTAGGTCTCTGCATTCAACAACACTACCCAGTTCCATTCCTGTTATTGGTAATTATTTGTGCACAGAACAGGGTTGTCCCTTGAAATATCAATGTTTGAATTGCTGCTATTAGACCATAAGACATAGGAGCAGGTATAAGCCATTCAGCCCATCACATCTGCTCTGCTACTCAATGCAAACATGGCTGATCTGACAATCCTCAACTCCACATTCCTGCCTTTTCCCTTTGATTCTGTTACTGATTAAATTGTGGTCTTTCTCAGCCTTGAATATATTGAACAACTCAGCCTCCAACAGCTCTTTGTGCTAAAGAATTCCACAAATCCACTACTACCTGAAATAAGAAATTTGTCCTCATCTCTGTTTTAAATGTGCTACCCCTTATTCTGAGATTATGCCCTCTGGGCGAGACTCTTCCCTGAAGGAGAAGCAACCTTTATGCATGGCATCATTTGCTGAATTAATGTGCAATGGTCATACTTACTTGGTTATGAATTAAAACTCCTATTGAAACTATTGATACAGTTTTTTTTAACTATTTTAATCAATCAAAATATTTTGCAAGAACAAATGCCACTTATCCATTAAAAAAACAACAAATTTCAATCTTGATGTCTTAATGTTGCAATTTTGAGAAGTTATCAGGAAGAAGAGAGGCATCTAACTATTAATATACTTTCTGCTGCACACATTATATCTGAATCTGCAGAAAATGTGATTGATATGTTCATACTGCCTGTATCTACCCTCTCTTCTTATTTTTAACCAATGAAAGAGAAAGATGAAAAGCAAAGATCAATGCCATAAATACAGTAACATTTTAGCCTATAATATGGAAAATAGCTTTTAAAAAATGTTTAAAAATTATTTTTATATAATTTCTAATTACCAGTCAAAAACAAAGGTGACTGACAAGGGTGGACTTTGCTACAACTTATGGTCTATTGGTGATCAATAATATTGGCCTGGTTGTAATCTGATTGGTAAAACCTGCCTTGTATAGGTTTCATGCTTGCTGGTCTTGAAATTTGAAATTTGTTAGCTCAACTTTGCAATTGTATGCCTCCAGACTCCAATAAAAGTTTGTGAGGAAATCTTCATTTGAAACCATTGCACTCTGCTATTATTATGAGTAAGACTAATAAATTAAGTTCCTCTTATAATATAATGAGACAGCAATGCCCATTTAAAGCCATTTCACCGCAAAACCAAACACACTTCCTTTCTAAATAATCTATGACCTAAAAGAAGAACAACTGGATCTGTATTTTTTTATATAACAGTTTTCTATATTTAGCAGTATTCAGTCATTTAACTCCTTCGACTTAGTACCATGTCACTCAGCACATGGACTGCATCTCCTTTCCGAAATGTTCCGGTCACATGGAAACAGAGGCAATTATTATTCAACCACTGAAGACGGCCGAAGTGTCTAATTTGCCCCTTAGTAAGCATTATCCAATCAGTCTCGGTTTTCCAGCCTCCCCTCACAACCCGGCAGCTTTTCCTTTGCAAGTGCCTATGACATTCCTCTTCAAATGTTACTATTGAATATCCTCCCGCCCAGCTTTCCAGACGATGCATTCCAGATCAGAACAACTATTGATTGGGAGTAACAGCCTCCCGGTGTATGTACCAGCTGGATCCTCCCTAGCCTCTCCAAAGCTATAAGTGAGCATAAGGAAAACAAAATTTAAATTTGTTTATGTAAAAATTAAAAGTATAACTGATTCTTATAATTCCAGAGTTGATGAGCAGTGGCTAAAATGTTGAGAGATTTGAAACGGCAGACATAGACAAATCACTTCTTCTGGTGAGGGTCATAATCTTCACATTGGACAAAAAAAGGGGCAAATCCGGAAGCTTGTTTTGATACAAGAGGTTGCAGGCATTCTGTCCCCCCACAACCGCCCCCGCCATAGTCTCTCAACCCCTTCCCTCTATAGGAAGTAAAGGATGTTATACATAAACTTTCAAGACCGATTGATTTCTTTTTGTTTTGTTTGGGAACAGTCTGGAGGAAAATGGAGCACAGCCAAGTAAATGGAAAACAGGTGCGGATCAGCCATGATCTAGTTGAAAGAAGGCTGAGATTGAGTGGCAAACAAGTACAAAAAAATCCACGTACAGTACTAAAAACATCCCTGTGCTGACATAGAGTATCTCACTCCCTGACGCACGAACAGACTTGACCTGTGGGTCAGGTTCATCAATTATGTATGGTACTGGTTGATAATGATAGCACAACGGACTAAATGATGCGGCTTATTCAGCAACCTAACCTTAAATTAACGGGATTGATATAGCTGTGCCACTAACATCGACCATGCCCCGTGCTCTGGGGAGAAACAAAGGTGACACTTCCAAGACTTGTTTGTTTGTTAATGCTTGGGACTAGTGAGGATGGAGACAATGTGATAGATGTGTACACCCCGCTGGAGCTCGATCCCACTAAAAACTGAGCGGGCTGTCAGAGAGAAGCAGGCCGACAGCCGGCTGACCCCACTCTCCCTATGCGGCTTCACTGACGACAGCATCAGATTTACCCAAAATCTTCCATTGCAATTCTGTGCCACAGTCCGAAATCCCCACTCTCTCAGTAGCTTCTGCTCTCCCGCAGCCTCTCCCGATCCTCGATCGGATCTGAATGTATTTCTGATGGAGGTCTCGCAATGGTTGAAAGCGTTAGTGAACAGCAGACTAACAAGATCGATTAATTAATAAAATCAGCTCGCCGTCCCAGAGCTCCAGGTGCCAACCGCATTGCTAACCGTGATCCTAGCTCACACACACTTACTCTGGGGGCTGGGGGCTGGGGCTGGACTCGCTTCACCTATGGCAACTGTTTGCAGCACTCTGTATAAACTGCCGCACATAGATCTCCATACACAGCTGGAAGATGTTGTACATATGAAATGTTATGTAATGCACAGTTGTTTCTCACATCTCTTGACAAGAAAACCGCTCTGGGCGGTGATTACAACGCGGTGTAGGTATACAGAGAATGGCTGTCCCACACTGAGATGGATATAGACAGAACTTGTGAGCGCTGTAGACTGGCATCTCTACCCCAGTGATAAGTGGGCACTCTGTGCAATTGTTTCTCAACCCGGTCCCGGACTTTAAACCGTGCACTGGAGAGATACAGTGAACAAATTTGACCAGGCGGGGTGCTGTTACCTTTACATGACTGATATTAATAGGGTATGGAGTCCTATCCTAGACATTGTTGCTCTCACTCTGACTGCGAGAACACAATACGGTGGACAGGCTGATGCAGAAAGAGACAGAGTTGATCCCAGGCTGTCAGGGCGTCCCAGTTTGAACTTGCTTAATTCGCCATGTGGGTATTATTACTGACCCAGTGGAGAGTTGTGCCGGACTGAGGTTTAATCTCCTCTGCTACTCACCCTGAACATTAACTGTGGGGGTGGGGGGCAAGAAATCAGAAAAGGCAACAGACGTTGATGCCCGTGGTTTATCCAGGAATTCTGAGGCAGTGAAGTGAGAGGCTTTCTACAGTGGGAGAGATCTGACTGCACGCTACAAGTACACATACTCACCAAGAGTGAAGTTTGCGATGCCTGCTTTGGTGCAGGTTCAGGGACAAATGGTGATAGAAGTTAAAAAAAGTGGAGTTTCTGCGGCTGGGCACTGGCTTTCTGCGCGCAGCTGTCTGCTCCTAATCTCGGACTCCCTCGGTGAATGTAGGTCTGTGACCCAGATTCGGAAAGCACACACTTGGCTAATAGCAACTGGATTCGGGTCAGGACCACTCGCTTCCCTGCCTGAGCTGCAGGTTTTCGGCTGGTGTCCGGGGCCGCTGTAGGTTTTTAGATCCGGACCTGGGGCGAGTTGCACTGTTCTGGCTCAGGGAGCGTGCGGCAGCAGGGAGCTGTCCAAAATCTAGTGGGTACTGAAAGGAAGCTCGGTGTCAGTGTGTTTTCTAGCCCTGTCCTTGCAGCGTAAAGCTGTTGTCCTGGAGATGCTGTCGTCAGACATTTAAGGTGGTCCGGGGCAAAAAAAACAAATCAACGGCACTTCGAGTGACACCGAAGAATGAAAGGCACGTCCGCAAGCTGACAGCCACTCGACTCGTGTCGGAAATCTTTCTGATTGGGTTCAAAATGAATCAACAGGCTTAGACTGGGAAGACGAGAGGTGCGTTGGAGACTCTCTTTTTAGATCAACCTGCGTCACGATCTTTCTAAATATGACAACCTTGACATTGAGAAATACTGCAAACTGCACCCGATCACAGAAATACTGGCAAACTGTCCCCCATCACACAAACACTGCAAACTGTCCCCCATCCCACAAACACTGCAAACAGCCCCCATCCCACAAATGCTGCAAACTGCCCCCCCGATCCCATAACTACAAACTGCCCCCGATAACACAAACACTGCAAACTGCCCCGGATCACACGAACACTGTAAGCTGCCCCCGATCACGCAAACATTGCAAACTGCACCCGATCACACAAACACTGCAAACTGCCCCCGATCACACAAACACTGCAAACTACCCCCCGATCCCAAAAAATAACTACAAACTGCCCCAGATCACACAAACACTGTAAGCTGCCCCCGATCACACAAACACTGCAAACTGCCCCCGATCACACAAACACTGCAAACTGCCCCGGATCACACAAACACTGCAGACTGCCCCCGGTCCCACAAACACTGCAAACTGCCCCGATCACACAAACACTGCAAACTGCCCCCGATCACACAAACACTGCAAACTGCCCCCCGATCCCAAAAAATAACTACAAACTGCCCCCGGTCACACAAACACTGCAAACTGCCCCCGATCACACGAACACTGCAAACTACCCCCCGATCAAAAAAATAACTACAAACTGCCCCCGATCACACAAACACTGTAAGCTGACCCCGGTCCCACAAACACTGCAAACTACCCCCGGTCCCACAAACACTGCAAACTGCCCCCATCACACGAGTACTGCAAACTGTCCCCGGTCACACCAACACTGCAAACTGCACCCCCACCATCCCAAAAAAAAACTACAAACTGTCTCCATTCACAGAACACTGCAAACTACCCCCGTCACACAAACACTGCAAAGTGCCCCCACCCCATCACACCAACACTGCAAACTGCCCACATCCCACAAACACTGCGAACAACCCCCGTCACACAAATGCTGCAAACTGCCCCCGATCACAAAAAATAACTACAAACTGCCCCCGATCACACAAACACTGCAAACTGCCCCGGATCACACAAACACTGTAAGCTGCCCCCGATCACACAAACACTGCA
>NC_063345.1:60466869-60467560 GCF_021869965.1 Rhincodon typus | reverse complement strand
GCAAACTGCCCCCGGTCACACAAACACTGTAAGCTGACCCTGATCACACAAATGCTGCAAACTGCCCCCGATCCCAAAAAATAACTACAAACTGCCCCCAATCACACAAACACTGCAAACTGCCCCGGATGACACAAACACTGTAAGCTGCCCCCGATCACACAAACAGTGTAAGCTGCCCCCGATCACACAAACACTGCAAACTGCCCCAGATCACACAAACACTGCAGACTGCCCCCGATCCCACAAACACTGCAAACTGCCCCGATCACACAAACACTGCAAACTGCCCCCGGTCACACAAACACTGCAAACTGCCACGATCACACAAACACTGCAAACTACCCCCCGATCCCAAAAAAAAACTACAAACTGCCCCCGGTCACACAAACACTGCAAACTGTCCCTGGTCACATTAGCACTGCAAACTGCACCCCCCACCCATCAGACAAACACTGCAAACTGCCCTCGGTCCCACAAACACTGCAAACCACATCCGGCCCCACAAAAACTGCAAACTGCCCCATCACACAAACACTGCAAACTGCCCCCAGTCCCACAAACACTGCAAACTGCCCCCGGTCCCGCAAACACTGCAAACCACATCTGGCCCCACAAAAACTGCAAACTGCCCCTGGTCCCACAAAAACTGCAAACAGCCCCTGGCCCCATAAAAACTGCAAACTGCCCC
>NC_063345.1:60412074-60466769 GCF_021869965.1 Rhincodon typus | reverse complement strand
GCAAACAGCCCCCGGCCCCATAAAAATTGCAAACTGCCCCCATCACACGAACACTGCAAACTACCCCCAGTCACACCAACACTGCAAACTGCCCACATCCCACAAACACTGCGAACTACCCCTGTCACACAAACACAGCAAACTGCCCCCGGTCACACAAACACTGCAAACAGCCCCAATCACACAAACACTGCAGACTGCCCCCGGTCCCACAAACACTGCAAACTGCCCCAATCACACAAACACTGAAAACTGCCCCCGGTCACACAAACACTGCAAACTGCCCCCGATCACACAAACACTGCAAACTACCCCCCGATCACACAAACACTGCAAACTGCCCCCGGTCACACAAACACTGCAAACAGCCCCTGGTCACACAAGCACTGCAAACTGCCCCCCCGATCCCAAAAATAACTACAAACGGCCCCTGATCCCACAAACACTGCAAACAGTCCCCGGTCGCACAAACACTGCAAACTGTCCCTGGTCACACTAGCACTGCAAACTGCACCCCCCACCCATCACACAAACACTGCAAACTGTGCCCGATCACATAAACACTACAAACCGGCCCCAGCCCCACAAAAACTGCAAACAACCCCCGACCACACAAACACTGCAAACTACGCCCGGTCCCACAAACACTGCAAACTATCCCCGGTCCCACAAACAGTGCAAACTGCCCCCAATCACACAAACACTGCAAACTACCCCCAGTCACACAAACACTGCAAACTGCCCCCGGTCACACAAACACTGCAAAGTGGCCCCCGATCACACAAACACTGCAAACTGCACCACCACCCCCATCACACAAACACTGCAAACTGCCCCCAGTGCCAGGAACCCTGCTAACTGGCCCCCGTCACACAAACACTGCGGACTGCCCCTGATCCCACAAGCACTGCAAACTGTCCCTGGTCCCACAAGCACTGCAGACTGCACCCCCCACCCATCACACAAACACTGCAAACTGTGCCCGGTCCCACAAACATTGCAAACTTCCCCCAATGCCAGACACTCTGGAAACTGCCCCAGGTCATGCAAACACTACAAACTGCCCCTGGTCACACAAACGCTACAAACTGTCCCTAGTCCCACAAGCACTGCAAACTGCCCCCAGTGCCAGAAAGCCTGCAAACTGGCCCCAGTCACACAAATACGCAAACTGTCCCTGGTCACACAAACACTGTAATCTACCTTGATCGCAGTGAATTTGTGAGTTGCCTCTAATCACAGACACAGAATTAACTATCCCTGTTCATTATCCTAAACGCTGGTTATAGTGACACCATTAACTGGCACCATGCTGATCCCATTAGTGGGAAGCTAGGGCCATAGATTGTCATTTTGTACACAAACATCACCTGGCGTGGATCAGAAGCCAAACTCTGGTGAGTCTCCTCCACATTTATTTCAGAGGAAGACTCTGCATGATTCACTGACCTTTGATTTATCTTACCCCTCCTCTCAGCGAGTTGATCTTTCTGATCATGCTTTTTTCTTCTGAAGTCCCTCCAAACTGTGAGCCTCCAGAGGTCATAACTGTCAGTGACTGTCATCCAGTTTATACCAGACTTCCAAGGTGTAAAGCAACAAATGGGGTGATGGACTGCAAAGGAGGAAGAGCACCAAAAACAGAAATTGCTGGATTGACAGCATCATAAGTACTGAAGAAGGGTCACTGGACCCAAAACATTGAATCTGCTTCCTCTCCACAGAGGCTGCCAGACCCGTTCAGTTTCTCAAGCAATTTCTGCTTTTGTTTCAGATTTCCAGCATTCGTAATTCTTGGTTTTCAGCCTTTCAATAAAGATTGCATGAAGACTGTCTATTGGATAATTTAGTACTGAATAGTTATATTTCATCAAGATTTACATTTTATGTGTGTTATCAGATTTCAAAGTGCCTCAAATATCGTGAATTACTTGAGGTGCTGTGAATGTGTTATACACAAAAATGCAACCAGTTAGCTGTGGCCTTACCAATCTGGAGAATACACATTATAAAGATGGCTTTATGTTCATAGGTGTTGGTCAGTTTTTTTTTAAAGAAGGCATCTGTTGTTTACTTATGTCTGTTCTTGCCAATTTAAATACTATGATATTTAAAATTAATGATTTCCTTGTGTATTGTGGATTTAAATCTAAATGTGTGGTGATGATTATCAAGCACCCTGTTGAATTCTTCTAATTCTGCTTCTGTGTGAGTCTAAACACCCAGCTGGTTAGCACAAATACATAAAGTAATGTCGTGATGAAACTGCATAACTTAATAAAGTAGTTAGTAAGAATGAGAAAGGAATCCATCAAAACCAAAATGTAGCTTTCAAGTGTCAAAAAGCAGCCTTCCAGAAAATCTCAACCAGAACCCTCCAAAAAAGAGAGTCCTGGTTTTCAATTCATTATACTAATGTCTTTGGGTAAATGACCATCATCTATTTGATTTATGTAACTGAGTCATACAGAAATCTTTAGGTTAGGAATAAATGTATGCAGATGGAATTAAAATGTTCCAAAACCTCCAAGCTGACAAATTTGTCTGCCAAGAGACATCAAAGGTACATCTGAGACAGCAAAGGTGCAAACTATTCAGCTTTTTCTTTTGCCAACTATATCCTTTCCACATCTCAAAATTGTAGAGGAGTGCTCTGAGGGCACAGCATTGGTAGTCCTACAGTTTGCCTTTCTCATTTGGCATGCTGTTATTCTACTGCCTCTCAATCGGTTTCAATATAACAGTGCTTGTTGTGTGTTGATTCATAATCAAGTCACAAATGATTGTGGAGCTTAGGTATTGAAGCTATCCACAATGACTAGTGTCACATTCTCAGTGCTGATAGTTGGCAACAACTGGAGAATGACATTTGTCTTCCTGATACTGATAGCCAAACCAAGTTCTTTACAGGGAGGTGAGGGTCTTTCCATTTGCCACTGCAAGTTCTCCTCAGTGTGAAATGTTCATGTTGCATCATTGGTGTGAAACAATTCTCCTATGAAGGATTGGCACATGCCAGTCTTGGATCTGATACAGGCACAGCCAAATAGTATTTCATGAGAGATAGTAGGAACTGCAGATGCTGGAGAATCTGAGACAACAAGGTGCAAAGCTGAATGAACACAGCAGGCCAAGCAGCATCATTCATCAGTTCTAGTTTTCAACTAAATACTCTCTGTAGATGACCTGAAGGCATATGACAGCAACAAAGAGAACATACCAAAGAGTGTCAGTGCCAGAACACAATTCTGCTCAAACCTATGATGCATCACAAAGCGTTCTAATGGTGCTCAGTCATAACAGATCCTCCTCATCATGTTTCATGAAAAGAGACAATCACGCTGAGCAGCTACAATGGGCCATCAATGTTTTTCAGGTTGCCTTTGTTAACATAGCTGAATGCCCTGGTGAGATTGGTGAAAGCAATATTTAGAAATCTCCTTCGTTTAGGACATTTACCAGCTGCTGAACTGAGAAGACCATGTCAATTGTGAATATTCCAGTTCTGAAAACAGACTGGAATTGAGGGTAGATTTCCTCAGCCAGGGAATGGCTGTCAGAGAAGGGCAACACGGCAAATACTTTTTCCACAATGTTGTAGGGAGTTGCCTTGAAAGTTGTTGTAATCACTGTGGTGGCCCTTCTCCTTATACATAGTCACAGACTTTGCATGACACATACCCTGGATGCTGCTTAGCAGTGACAGAGAGGTTTGTGCAGGTCCTGCAAGAAGGCTGAGTTCAGACACTATAGCATTGATGCTCAGAAACCCGTTTATAGGAATTGAGGCAATTGTTTTGTAAGCTTCTCCACAGTTGGAAAGCTAGCTCTGCCATGCTCGGCAGACATTCCATGTTGCAGAGCCTCCGGTGTTGGAAGTGCTATTCCTAGTTGCACCAATTTTACCCATCTCTGCAGATGATTGTTGCATTTGTCAATAATACCGTCAGCCTTTGCTTCCACTTGAGACATTTTCTTTGTTGATCCCCCTTTTACATTTTTTGTCTCTTCATATACATCCCTGGCATTCCCTATGTTAAAGAATCTCTCATAACCTGACAGAGTTGTAACCATTAGTCTCTGAGGTACTGTCCAGCAGTCTGTTGGGTTTTATTTTGAGCTTCTGTGAGTGAATTCAAGGCTTTCTTGCTCATATCTCTGTCATGATGAGAAGCCAGCTGATCTGGTCTCCTCTGAGAGGTTCCAACACAATGATCTTAATCCCAAATCAGTCAGCATCTTTCCACTCTTCTTCCCATATGTTGAGAGTGACGTATGTAGATAGTAGCTCAAAATATGCTCTATTTCAGTTCTGCCCTCTAAGGGAATACCAGAAAGAGCCTGTTCAATCAAGATGTGGAACAATTGGTTTAATCTAGGTTGGCAGTATGGCTGATACAAAAATGGTCATTGTTCTTTGAATGTAAAAAGTTTCAAAGTTTTCACAGTCGTCCTAGTGCACACCAGTGAGTGATCAATATCACAGTCAGTGTTGTGCTAGCTCTATGTGCTGATAATGCTGCTCAGAGAGTCATATCTGGTGATGACCAGATCTAGCTGGCACCATCACCCTGATTTTGGATCTTTCCAAGACATCTTGTGGGATGGTTTGTTCTGAAAGAAAGTGGCATTGAAACTAGTCAAAATGTTAACTGCCTTTGATGCTGATCCTAGTCACACCACTAACTGCCCCTGTCACTGGCCCCAGTCACCATGCTAATTGGACTCATGCTATTCAAACTCAACCTATTAAATGCCCCTGAAACTGATCCCAGTCACACAGCCCATCTCATGCCTCATATCACTTCTGAAATCACATTGATGTTGTTTGAATCTTTCTTTTGACATTTGTACAAGTATAATCCCATTCTGGATAGATTCAGTCACATCTTCACAATTAACAGAAAATGCTGCCAATTTCACTTAGTCTAATCAATGTATTGATACTACCACACATGCATAATATTGTAATATATACAGTGTGTGTGTGTGTGTACATATGTGTAGGCACACACACACACATCTCAATGCATTTAATAAATAGACAGCAGCAACTGAAACTATGTAAGACCAGAAATAATAAAGAAGGTTATGGCAGTCAAGAACACTGAGTGGGGAAAGTTATCACCTATTTCAAGGGGCAAAGTGTACACATTCTTTCGAATGAATGAATGAATGAATGAATGCAAGTTGTTTAAATGGTATTAAATGTCTGGTAACCATTTTCGATCCTGGAGCATGTTTAAACCAAATGTTTTAAAAAAACTTGCAAGAGGTGTTAAAATTAACTTTGAGCATTTTTGAAAAATATTCTCCAAGTAATATTTTGAGATGCAGTGAGCAAGATTGGATTGCAAGCTCACTATGATTCCTGCTAGTTTGGACACTGAAACTTGTACACTGCACTTCATTTTTCCATCCATGCAGAGAGAGTGAAGTACATATATTGCGCACAGTGGAATGGATACTTCTGATTTAATTCTCCTGTGAAAATCCCAAGCAAACAGTGCTTCCTCACTGTGATATTGATGGAAACACTGCTTTCAGCTGCTTTACTGCAGCTGTCCTTTTTACAGTCGTATTTAATTTGTTTTAAAGTGCAATCCTTGTTATTCTAATTTAAACTAAATTATCTTACAGCAGTAATTATTGGCAAAATCTCAGGGAGAGATGAGAAGGTGTTGCAAATGTTGCATTTAAAATGGGACAATTTTCTTGGAAGAATGGTGGAAGTAGACCCAATGGGAACTGCCAAAAGAGAATTTACTAATTGCTTGATTGAAAAACAAAGAAAAGTGCAGAGCTCAGGGAAAGAGCAGAACAGCGGGAAGTCAGCACAGGTACAAATGTGCTCAATCGCCTTTTTTGGTCAATGATGAGGACGGCACAGATGATAAAAGGAAATTTTGGAGATACTTCAAATACTCTTTGCTAATGATACCAAACTTGGAGCTGTGGAAAAGAGTGAAGATGATATCATTGGACCGCAACATGACATAGATAGGCACGTGGAATGAGCAGATGGAATTTACTGCAGACAAGTGTGAAGTGATATATCTTGACAGGGATAGGAAGAGACAATTCAGACATAATGCCAAAGTTTTAAAGAGGGTGCAGGGACAGAGGCGACTAGGGGTTCATGTGTAAAGTGCTTCAAAGGTGACAGGACATATTCATAGAGTAGTTAGTTCTGACAGGATCTTGTGATTCATGATTTGAGGCATTGACTACAACAGCTTGCTGACCTTTCATATTGGTTTGGTAACAGATCACAAATAGGTTATTGCCTCCAGTTCTGGTCACCAAACTTTAGGGTGAATGTAAGGATTCTGGAGAAGACCCAGGGGAGATTTACCGGAGTGGTTTAAGAGATAGGGGAATGTTAACTTCAAGATTAGTTTGGGGTTATTGTTCTTGGAATAATGGACATTAAGGGGAGATTTGAGATAGCAGGCATGAAATGATGACAGGTCTAGATAAAATAGTCAGAATAAAGCTATTCCAATTAGTTGGTGGTAGAGGGCTAAGAATTACAGATTTAAGGCTTTGTGCAAGGAGTGCAGCAGTACATCTTTAATGAGAAATCTTTAATGAACAAAATCAGAAGTTGCTGGAAAAGTCCAGCAGGTCTGGAAGCATCTGCAAAGAAAAAATCAGAGTTAACGTTTCAGGTCCGGTGACCCTTCCTCAGTTCTAAGGAAGGGTCACCAGACCCGAAACGTTAACTCTGATTTTTTTCTTCAAGATGCTGCCAGACCTGCTGAGCTTTTCCAGCAACTTTTGCTTTTGTTCCTGATTTACAGCATCTCCAGTTCTTTCAGTTTTTATTAAGAAATCTTTCATACTGTGACTCACATTGCTTGGAACTCATTGTGTATATGAAGGTGCTGGATGCAAAGCCTCTCAATGATTTTGAAAGGAAGTGAGGTGTACACTTAAGGAAAATAAACTTATTGGGCTACCAAGATAGAACTGGTCTGCAGAGAGCCAGCATGTAATTTATGGGCTGAATGGCCTCCCTCTGTGCATAATTATGCAATGGCAATGTCCTAACAAAATAAATGCAGTCCAGAAATGCTGGAAATAGTCAATGGCTAAGGCTGAATTAGTGTAGAAGGAAACAGAGGTAACGAATCAGGTTGATGATCTCAAATGAGAGCATTTTGTGCTAAAAAAAAAGTACTGTGTTTACACCACACTTTATCATTAATGGCCTAAAGGGAATCACACACAGGGATATTACTTTACCATGTCTTGCTGTTGTGTGGCTAATTATGTTGACAGTTATTACCCGCTGACCTGGCCAGAACTTATTCCTCAATCAATAGCAGAAAAGGGAATTACCTAGTCATTAACACATTGCTGAATTGTCCTGAAGAAGAATCAGTTATATCGGGCTCCACACGCTAACTCTGTTTCTCCATGCAAAGATGATTGCTGAGTTTCTCCAGTTTATTTTGTGTTTGTTTCAGATTTTCAATATCCACAGTATTTTGCTTTTAGCTCAGTGTGTGAGGCTGACGTGAAAATTGGCTGTGGAATTTCCTAATTTCAAAAAGTGAGTGTATTTTGTTGAATATATGGGCAATTGAGATGCCTAGTGATTGTGAATGATGCGCTTGAAATGCAAGTCTTTTCATTCAGAGGATGAGTTTAGAGTCACAGAGTCATACAGCATGGAAACAGACCTTTCAGCCCAATATTTCCATGCTGACCAGGTTTCCAAACTGAACTAGTCCCATTTGCTTGCATTTGGCCCATAACCCTCTCAACATTTCCTATTCATGTACCTGTCCAAATGTCTTTTAAATGTTGTAATTGTACTCGCCTCTACCTCTTCCTCTGGCAGCTCATTCCATATAGACACCACCCTCTGTGTGAAGAAGTTGCCTCTGAGGTCCCTTTTAAAGGTTTCTCCTTTCCCTTTAAACCTATACCCCGTAGTTTTGACTCCCTTACCCTGGGGAAGAGATCTTGCCTATTTACCCCATGTACACCTTTCAGGATTTTATAAACCTTTATAAGGTCACACCCCAACCTCCTCCACTCCAGGGAAAGCAGAATAATTAACATTTCTCACCTAACCAGTGTGGGTGGGCCTAATCTCCCCTAAGAATTAAAAAGTTCAATTAGAAATTGATGTCAATTGATGTCGAGATAAGCCAACCAAGAGTCCAATTCAAGTGAGGAACGTTGCAAAGCAGGATCAAATATATTGATTAACTCAAATGATGTGAGGCTACTGATTCAGAGGCCCTGGGTGTGTCAGTTAATTTTCAGCCCTGTATTCTGGATGTTCATTGCAAGTTAATGTGAAGCCAGAGATGTTTTCACTAAGTATCCCATACAAACATCCATAGATCTTTTGAGGCATTGCTTCTAAATGCATGAGAATCTTACTGTCTTCACTTCCTTCTGTAGCTGAATTATAAGGTCTCACAAAAAGGAGATTATTTATGAATGGCACAGCACTGAGACTTCATTAACTGAGAGCTCTGGTGATCTTTCCCAAACCTGTAACAAAAACAGAAGTTGCTGGAAAATCTCAGCAGGTCCGGCAGCCTTTGTGGAGAGAAATCAGAGTTAATGTATTGGGTCCAGTGATCCCTCCTCAGACCTACTAAGCTTTTCCAGCAATTTCTGTTTTTGTTTGTGATTTCTAGCATCCACAGTTCTTTTGGTTTCCCAAACTTTTCTGTGCTGACCCTGATTCTCTTCCTTCTTATCTTTTACTGTACCCAGTGCCCTCTACAGGACAAAATCGTAGTCTTGTTCTGATCCGCATATAAACACCATATGGGTCAAACAATTCATGACCTACCTTCATGATGACACATGATCAGTATCAAATTTCTTCTGAATCACAGGGTGAGGGAAAATGTGGGGATGGGATCATAGCAGACAAAGGTTTGCCAATATAAAATGGATAAAAGCAATTTACATTTCACACCTTGCCACTTTATCTTGGCTTTACACATAGTTTTGTCTACGAAATGTGTGTAAATATCATCCGTGCTTGCAGTCATTGACTTGTTTACACTGCTTTGATCACATGCAAACCTTCCACAGAAATTAATGATTTATGGAGATAAATAATATTAAAGATGTCAAAACATCACTCGACAAATTCTTTAATCTGGTTCAAACATTGCAAAAACAGTTAAACAGTCCTCATTTTGTACGTTGGTATGATTCAATAATAATATCAAATTATTTTTATTTTATAATGTTATTGCAATATATGCCATTTTATTCTTAATAATGTCGCTTCACTTGTGGGAAAAGTATCTCATACAGAAGCAGTTTCATTTTAGATTCTCAATGTTGCTATTAATTTCCCTAAGATTATTGTCCCACCTTCTTTTTATAATTTTCAGCAGTCACATATGCCGTGATGGCCCCTAGGCTAGGAACTGCAGGGTTCTGGTTTGCAATCAGTATTTTGCTGATTTTTAGGTGGTTCAAATTACCCTGGTTCTGACACTGGACTTATTTAGGAATGTGAAATGAAGAAGGCAGTAGACAGGTGTTTCAGGGCAAAAGAATCTCTGTGTTTATTAAATACAAAAGGTAAGTATAATACAAGAAATAAAGGTGAATATAATAAACAATGAAATCGACACAGTCTACTATACTGAGGACAGTAATTAACTACACTATTAAATCAAAAACAGGTTAGACAATATTAGAACTAAACAGCAGTTTTAATCACAGGAAACTTTAATCAGGCTTCCTACACTTGTGTTTCCTGGACTGTCACCATTCACCTTCCCCTCTATAGAATCCCTACAGTGTGAAAACAGGCCATTTAACCCAACAAGTCCACACTGACCCTCTGAAGAGCATCTCACCCAGACCCATCCCTGAAACACTGCATTTCCCATGGCTAACTCACCTAACCTACACATCCCTGAACAATATAGACAAGTCAGCACAGTGAATCCCAACTTGCACTGGGGGACAGAAACAGAGCACCTGGATGAAACCCACACAGACACAGGGAGAATGTGCAGACTCCACACAGACAGTTGCCCAAGAGTGGAATTGAACCTGCATCCCTGGTGCTGTGAGGCAACATTGCTAACCACTGAGCCACCATGCTGCCCTCCCTGCTAGCTAGGTTGGAAACCTCAGTATCTTGAAAGTTTAAGGTCACCCACTTGGGAAAAACATGATTTTGAAGTACAGCTGACTGTTCCCGCTTGCCGTACCCAGTGCCTCGATGAAGACTTTGGACGGTATAGGCCTTCAGTCTGGGTTGAGTCTGCTGATGCAGTAGGACACGTATTGGATTTATCAGGTGAGTACTTGGTTTTCCTTACTTTCTGGTGGTTTTGTGGGCTGGTTTTCACCTCAGGATGTGTCTGAGGTCTTGTGGTGTTGTTCGGGTTGGTAGTTTTTGGAGGTTGTTGGCTCTTAGGTCTATTGGCTATGGTCGCTTGCTGCTGGGTCCCCGGTTTCAGAATTGCTGTCAGGATCCCTATTCTGGACATAGCTGTGCAGATAGTTCTCGGGGGAGATAGCTCCCTCAGAATCCTTCTTCTGGAGATAGCTGTGGGGATAGCTCTTTCAGGTGAGATCGAAGCCCGAAATTATACCAATTGTGAGCTTCTTATCTTCATCCTGAATCTGCGCTTGCCATTATGTTACTGATGTTCCCTTTGAAGTCAGTTGGCTTCCTCACTGTTAAGAGTATGTGTGAATGTATTTTGATTGAATTTGACTGTCTGGTACCTGTACAGTTTCCATAATGTCTGTGTTGGGTAGCCCAATGTATAAAAGTTAGTTTCAGTTTAAAGTGTTAGGTTTGGTTGATGGTTCTCTTAGAGTGGAGGTGTACATTGGAATTTCAGGCTAAACGATAGTCCCAGGCAGAAATCATTCTGGCACTGTGTGTATTTGTTGCAGCCTGAGCTCAGGATTTTGTCCAGTAATCTAGATATTAGAAAAGTCCAGGGTCTTATCCAGTATTTTAGAAGATGCGGTTTTTGCTCAATCCTACAGAACACAGGAGCATCGGAGCAGGAACCTCTCAAGCTTGCACTGCCATCTAGATCAAAGCTGATCACCTAACCCAATGCCATTTTCCGCTCACTATCTTCATATTCTTTGGTGTCATTAGTGTCTAGGAATCTATCACTTCCTTAAGCATTCTCAATGATTGAGCTTCCACAGCCCTCTGGGGTAGAGAATTCCAAAGATTTTGCCCCCTCTCACTGAAGACATTTCTCCTCATCTCAGTCCTAACTGACTTGCCCCTCATTCTGAGATTGTACCCTTTTGTTCCAGACTCACCAAATATTCTTTCTGCTCTGGTAAAAGCAAAATACTGCAGATGCTGAAAGTCTGAAACAAACGCAGAGGACGCTGGAGAAAGCTGACAGGTCTGGCAGCATCTGTTGAGAAAGAAACAGAGTTAACATTTCAAAAGGTTTGTGTGTGTGTGTGTGTGTGATCCTATAGCTATTTCTTATCGATGCTGGAATGACAACTGGCTGACTAACAGAAGATCTGTTCCAATGTTTTCATCCTCATTGTTAGACATTCTTAACTCTGTACATGAATTTTGGAAGGTTCAAATGTCATAGCAGACATATTAATCTAGTTTCTAATGAATATTTGTTTCAATTTAATTTTTGATTACTTAAGAAATATTAAAACAAATGTATACTGTGTAGTGGATTAGGGTTGATGTATAGGATTACATGGAAATTATAACTTAGAAACCAATCATTTGCTCCAATCAGTATATATTGTTGTTTATCCAACATGCTAACAGTTGTTTCAATTCCATGAACCTGCCCCTTTCCCACATCCTCGTTGTTGTTTTCATTCAATCACCTCTCTAAACTATTGTTAAGTGGTTACAGTCTTTGTTTTAATCACCAGTTTTGGTCATGCGTTCCACAATTTCACAATCCTCCATGTGAAAACATTGCTCCCACTTTCTGTTTGAAATCTCTTACATTTAACTTTAAATCCTCCCCTCCACCCCAGCCCCTACATCAACCCCATTCTAGAATTTCCCATTGAATAAGTGTGTTTCTGTTTTGCTGTACCCTATCCATTCATTATTTTGAACGCAAAGTGGTTTTTAGTGCTGTCAACATGCTAGTGGCTGTTTGGCACATCATTTAACATAGCTTTCACACCAGGCATTGATAACCCTAGCACAGTGTGAATGTATAAGGATTTCAAAACCTCTCTGGTGTTATGTTGGATCTCCCAGATGACATTTCATAATTTAATTTTAAGTCTTGTCAAACCTTAGAAGAATGTGTATGCTCCCTTTTGACTCTCTTTCTCCCTCTCTCTCTCTCTCTAAACATTAAGGTGTAGAAGCTGAGGATGGATAGCTTGATGTCTGCATACAAACCGGTGTTCAGACAGCTGTCTTCTAGCAAGCAGAAAGCATTGAAGCCTTTATATAGTTCAGGCGTGTGCCTACTGTACTTCACACTCTAGAGTTACTAGGCTGTCCGTCTAACTACAGTCTTCACATTTTCTTTGATTCTGCAGTAATTTAAATAAATAATAAAATCCTTCCCAATGCTTCTGACTACAATGGTACTGCATTGATGTTGTTCAAGGCCTTGAGAATCAGAGCACCGCTGCTGAATAAAAGCTCAGACAGCACCATCTTATGGTGTCAAACTTATACCACAATGGACTGGTGTAAACAGCAACTAAATTGCTGAGAAACAGATGAGTTGTGTTGTGACTAAAACATATATGTGTTTACATAAAGAGAATAGAGAAATAAGTATTTTTCACATGGAAATTATCACAGTGAGGCAAATATCCTGGAAATAACACAAACTTCAAATGCAATTTACCGCATAGTGGTAGCACTCTCATCTCTATTCAACAAGTTTTAGGTTCAAGTTAGTGTTATATACATGAAACTTCTAGATGCCACCGCAGTAGAATACTGAAGGAGCGTTATACTGAAGGAGCTGCTTTCAAGTGAGACATCAGAACCAGACTTTGTTCTCTTAGCTGAATGTAAAAGATACCAGAGCATTATTTGAAAGAGGAGCTAGGGACATGGACACAATGGAATAAAAGGCCTCCTTTTGTGGCTTTTCCTTTCATGTTTCTGTTTCTCTCCCTGGAATGCTGACCAATAATTTTCCATCTAGTAACATTACAAAAGTCACTTGTCACCTGCACCAAAACTAACAGCAGTACCATTGACTTTTATCTCCCTTAATACCTGCTCCTCACATTCCAGGAGGAAAACAGATGACAACAGGGCAGAAGGATTGAAAGTGGATCAGAGATGTGCCATGAGGGATCTTGAAAACTGGTGCATCAGATGCCAATATCCATGGATATGGAACTCATGTGGCCAATGCTCATAGAGTGTGCCCTGAGATGCTTCAGTGTGGTGACCAACATGGACGCTCATCACAGCCTGCAGTTGAAGTCACAAAGTACCTGTTTTGAATTTCATGTTGAAAGTTCCCAGTGCCTTGCAGTGGATGGTAAGATGAAAAGTTGCATGTTAATGGGATGAGACCTGTACTGGAAAAGGTCATTAACAAGCAGTAACACCCTTTAATAGAATCTCACCTGGATACCTGGAACTTTGTCCCCCAGTGTAAGCTCAGCCTCATTGTACTTCCCACATTACTGTGCCACATTTCTCATCCTAGTTCACATCGTTCAGACCCGACATGATTCCGCTGTTACTATTGATCAGTGTCTACAACAATTATTGGCTATTTCCATAACATACAACAGCAATGAATATGCCTAGGATGCAGTTTCCAGTTCCACAACAGGCAGCCTTGTAAAATGTCAGTGTTGTTCTCCACATAGGAGATATGAATGTGGAATATATACAATCTTGTCACTAAGTATGTTTAATATGAATGTGTTTCATGTCAGGGATTATTAGGGAAATCTTTTTGAGAAGGCAGAAGGCAGCGTTGAGGCAGTAAATGTGTATTTTGCATCTCTCTTCAGCAGAGATGAGGGTACTGAAAAGGTAACAGTAAAAGAGGAGGCAACAGCAATATTGGATCAAATAAAAAGAGGATGCACTTAAAAAGGTGACAACACTCAAAGTGGAAAAGTCACACAGCCTGAGTCAGACGGGTAAGTTGATTGAGACATTAAGAGTGGATATTGTGGAAATTCTGGCCATAGTATTCTACCCATCCTCGGATACGGGGATGGTACTAGAGGACTGCAAATAATTTAAATGATTTCATGGAGGATTGACATCACAGGCAAGGCCATGATTAGCCTCTTATTCCTAACTACACTTGCAGGGGTGTGTGGGAGCTGTTTTGTTGAACTATTGCCATTCATATAGATTAGGTACATCAATAACACCATCATGGAGGATTTGGACCCAGACATATTGAAGAAATGATGATATACGTCCAAGTCAGGAACGTATATAGCTGAGTGGGGGAACTTGGATTTGTTGGTGTTTTCATGCATCTGATACCCTTGTCCTGCTAAATGTTTGAAGCCATTTAATATAGAAACAAAATTAGGCTGCTCTACTGTTTGATCATGGTTGATATGGTTTTCAACCCCATTCTCCTGCTTTCTCCCCATAACCCTTGATCCCGTTGCCAATCAAGAACCTATCTGTCTCTGTCTTAAATACACTGAATGATGCGGCTTCCATGGATTTCTGTGACAATGAGTTCCATAGATTCACCACCCTCTGGCTGAAGAAATTCCTCCTCATCTCAGTTCTAAAGGGTTGTCCCTTCACTCTGAGGCTGTGCTCTTGGGCCCTAGTCTTTCCTACTAGTGGAAATATCTTCTCCAAATCAGTCTATCAAAGCCTCTCTGTATTCTGTAAGTTTCAAGAGATTCCCCACGCACCCCTCCATCTTTCTAAACTCCATCGAGTGTAGACTCAAAGTCTTCAGCCCTCCATCCATGGGATCATTTTTGTAAACCTACTCTGGACCCCCTCTAACACCAACACACTTTTCCTTAGGTACAGAGTCCAAAACTGCTCACAATGTTCCAAATGCAGTCTGAATTTGGGAAGGTGCTGTAGAAGGAGACTGGTATGTTTCACCACTGCACGTTGTACATGATACATACTGCAACCACTGTGCACTGGTGTTGGAGAGGTTAAATGTTTAGATGGTGGATTGGGTGCCAACCAAGCTTCTTGAGTGTTGGTGGGGCTGTACTCATCCAGGCAAGTAGACAGTATTCCATCACATTCCGGACTTGTGCCCTGTAGATGGTGGACAGGCTTTGGGAGACAGGAAGTGAGTTACTTGCTGGGGAATTCCCAACCTCTCATATCCTTTTACAGCCATAGTATTTATAGGACTAGTTAAGTTCATTTTCTGATCAACGGTAACTGCTGAATAGTGACAATGGTCAATTTGACTTGCATTGAAATTCACATATCATTACACCCAATATTTGCTGATGAATGCAAGATGAAAAGCTTCAACAAAACATGTGCCCTTTTGGGCAGGACTCATGTTTTGTACTACCAAATGACTACTTATATTTTTGTACACAGAATGCTGTTATGACATGGAAATCTCTTGGCCTGGGAGTAATCAGGATAGCAAGTGGAGATTTGAAGGAGAGGGAAATGCATTTTAGGTTATCAAGAAGACATCATGACAAAAGGATTAGCTATGAGCTGGTCTAGCAAAGAGCTGGTACAGACATCATGCGATGAATAATCTCCTGTCCTGCAGCCTTCTATGATTCTATATGTACACATTAGTCTGTCAGTGTGAATCATTGTTGCTCCAAATCAGTGACACACAGAATGATCATACTTTTCAAAATGGATAGAAAAACAAGCACAACTTCAAGAGACATAATGACGTTTTGTCCAGTAAAGCCAGCATTTGTAATGTCTGTGACCAATTATCTTCAAGGCATGTCATAGACTCTCACATTTCCTTCACACTGCAAGTTTCAAAGGAGACAGTGTGACCATTCCAAGTATCAATGTAAACAGAATGACATGATGGGGAATCATCGTGCTCTTGAATCTTGCCAGCGAAATTAAACATAGCCGCAACACAAAACAGGAATTATGTCTGTGTTTTTGTTTGCATGTTCACATTTCTCACAAGGCCAACATTTATTCCCTTTGGTAAGCTGGTGGTCAGTGACCTCCTTGAGCCGTTGTGATCCATGTGGTGTAGACCCATAGTGCTGTTGGAGACAGGTCCAGAGTTTCTGCTCAGCAACATTGAAAGTATAGCAATATAGTTCCAAGTCAGGACTGAGGAACTCAAGAGGGGAGCTTGCAGTTGGTGGTGTTTCATGTGCTTACCGTCCTTGTCCACTTAGCAGTAGATGACAGAGGTTTAAAGGCACTATACTTAACAGAACACAAAAAGGCTAAGCAATTGATGTAAACTGCTCATGCAATAAACTGGAAACCAGGCTGCATGTAAGAGAGTTTCAGACCTCCTTGGAGGGGTGATTTTGACATTGTATAATAACTGGCAATGTGGGTCAAGCTGTCTATTTGACATTCCTCATGCTTTTGATTTCAATGGTCCAAATAGCAATTAAAATCAGAGAGATGTGCTCTGATTGGCTGATCTAAAAAACACCCATTCCATGCTATTGTGAAAAGTTAAAATAATCTATTTAGAATGTTGCAAGGATTAAGGCAAACCAATCGGGTTGCCTGAATTCTGAATTGTTATTGCACTTCCAGGTTTTTTTTTGTAATAGTAATCTTTTTAAAGATTCAATTTAATACACAAACATTTAAGGCAAACTTATTGAATTTCTCTTGCCTGCAACTTCGATACTTCCTGCTTTCTTAAAGTAAAAACAAATGAAATTCATAAAAAATGTATTAAATATTTGTATTTTTCTATTATTTCAAGGCTTTATTGAGTCTTTCTGCTAGAAATTTATGCATCCAATACTGATTTTTCACCCTCCATTTTGCGAAAGAAATGCATATTTATCAGCAACACTGTTTGCCTTAATTGTATATTCTTCAGCTTATTAATATAACCACTTGGCTCAGTCTTTAAAGGTATTCAACAGTCAGTGAAGAGTTGGAACAAGTGGCGAAAGCCACTTCCATTTCCACACTTTACTAATTCATTTGGTGTAGACTATTCCATTGATCCCTAGCCACATTTTGCAGCATACGCTGTTGAAGGTCATGCTTGCTTTCTCTGAGGCAACTATAGCTGCAGGTTTTTTTCATTCACCAGTTGACACAAGGCAATTGAATTGCTACACTATTGAAGAGAGATCTTTTGCTAGGTTTCAGTCAATGTGATGATGGCAGCTCATAACATTTTATTCAGGGAGCTTGAGATTTCTCTGGCAACATGCATTTGTATCTTACAGTGGGAGATATGGATGGTGATTTTAGAGTTCCAGATTTCTTTCCAGCACCTGACTGACCAGGAATCTATCCCACTCTAACCATCTGCCAATGGTGCGCTGATAGGTTTTGCAAATTATTTGTCAACATTATGAATGCACCTTCATTGATCATCAAGTTCTGGGGAGGAATTGGAACTTTGGACATCTGGTTTAGTGGCAGGGACGATACCTGTTACACTACATGATCTGATTTAAACCAATATTGATGGAAACAAGGGGAAAGTTCAAAAGTAATTGGAAGATGCTGCCATCAGTAAAAAAGGGAAAGTCGACATAGACTTACCAGACCATAAGGTTGGTCTCTATTAGAGAAAAACATAACTGATTAACATTTGAGGGTTATTGATACCTCATGTGACAGGAGAGGTTGAGAACAAGAGTCCTTCATGGTAACACCAACCAGTATAGGAATTGAACCTACTCTGTTGGCTTCAAACTGCACAACAAACCAGCCATCTAGCCAACTGAGCTAACCAATGTTGAAGGGTGAAATCTTCCATTATGCAACCTAGGTTTGGTGCCAACTTGGAAGTGAGCGGCACCTAGCTTGGCTTTTCGCACATGATCATGCCATCCTCAGCTCATTCCAAACGCTTGCAAGATGAGCATGGGAAATCTTGAGGCAATAGTGGACGCCAGATCAATATCCTCGTCATTTCCTGAATGGGCTGAAGGTCCCGGTGTCTGTTTAAAAGCTGCCTGGACAGGCATTCATCACCTGCAAGAGTGGACCATCATCAGGCTTTAAGAATGGATGGCTGCAGCTAAACATTTTGCCCCTCCCATCCTTTCCTGGTCAGCCTTGCCTCCAACTCTGGTCAGTCCACCATCCCTTCTTTGACCAGACAAGATTTCACCCTTGGAAGTCTTCCATGACCTGTACATATTACTCTCCAATCTCCTGCCCTCAGTCATCCTCTATGCTCTGTATAAATTAGATAATCACAATGCAATCTTGATCATTGCCGAGACGAGCTGAAAGATCCCCAAAGAGGAAAAGGCGGCAGCTTCTCAATCCAAAATCCAGTACCTCATCTGCTGCACACCTTATAAATGCAGTCAGGAATCTGAGGGCACTTAGTTCTCACTTAAACAGAATACAGTTGGGAAAGGAAATGTCATTCTGATGAGCTGGCCCTTAATAAGCATGCATGACATGCAAATTGCAAATGGGCTTGCAAACTCTTGCTATCCGAAACCTCAATTTGACCTTCGCGTGGTAAGAACTTAATCTCAAACTTCCATCCTACTGTCAGGAACTCGATTTTTATCTTCTTCCCGCTCCCAGGAGTGGCTACAAATTTCATCCAAACTCTTCAAACATGCAGTAAAGTGATAATTAGCCTATTCTACCTAGCCTGCACCACTGATGTCTGGAGTATTATGCCTAAAGAGATCTTGATCAACCACAAGTCACACAATCCCAACTCCAATCCTTAACCTACCTTCACTACTGTGGGATAGGCAGAAATGAAGAGAAAACTCCGAACAAATGAAGAAAATGAAAAAAAAAGTGACATCTTTCATATTTGGCTCTAAGAAAGGAGTAGTGAAAAGAATGTGGAAAGCTTACAATTGGAGTGTTGGGTCATGTAGAGACAAAACGCTGGCTCAGACGAAAGGGCAACATTGGTGTGCTCCTGAGCTGTGAAATTCTACAATTCCAAGCTGCTGACAATGCGTTGCCAAGATAATGTTAACATGCTCCATGAATTATTATATCCCTCAGGATTCTCTGTTGTCCATTACCGATAATACTGTGCGGGCTGTCAAAGCAGACAGTGCAACCAGTGATGTTTAAGAGAAGCAGCCAGGAATGCAGTTTGCAATTGATATGCCCCAAAAGAAATTGTGAACAAGGCTATTGTTGCACAAATAGATTAAGTGACTTTGAGCAGAAATGAACAGTGTGACAATGAAGAAATGATTAATTTTCTTAATCACGTGGAATGTCACAAAGTATTCGAAGAAGAATATCGGCACAAAAATAATTTTTAAAAATTTTACTTGATCGTGATCTTTTACACCATCCCTTTTAATATTCCTTGTTTTGAAGGACCGAGAGAAGTAATTTTACAGAGATACATTTCTCTCTTATTCATTGAATTGCAAAATCCCTATGTTGTGGTAAGAGGCCATTTGGCTCATCAATTCCACACCAATCTTCTGAAGAGCGTCCCACCTAGACTCAACTCCCCACCCTATCTCTGTTACCCCGCATTAACCATGGCTAACACACCTAGCATTCACGTCCCTGGACACTACGGGACAATTTGGCATTGTCAATCCTCTTAACATGCACGTCTTTTATTTCTTTTCCCCAGCAACGTATATATGACCTCAATTTGCCTAACAACATGAGCCTAAAGTCTGAAATAAGCTTGTCCCTGTGAAAGCTGCAGCACTCTCTGGTCAATATGCACTTGTTCCAGTTCAAACATGCTGAGTGGCCTATGGTTAAATAAAATGGTCAACGAAGTGCTGGCATACAAGACAATGGAGCAGCTATTAAACTTTGCAAATATACACACAGACTGCACCTGTTTCAACTCAACAAGATAGGTGACAGCCATTTCTGGTTCATTTCTCAACATAATGCCTTGAGCAATCAGAGTCAATTTTGCTGCTTTACAAATTTAAACAAAGTCTGACTGTTAGCTGCCAATCAGTATTAATGGGTGCATTCTCCATGTCAATGCCTCTTTCAAAAAGAATTTACATTCCAATCAATCAGCACTTTCCTCTCATGTTGTAAAAACATTGATTTTTCTCTTGAATTTGTATTTTTGTGAAATGTACTGATGAGAGCAAGATGAAAATCTTCAACGAATTGTGTCTTTCAGAAAATCTCAAAATCTGCACTACTAAATAGCAGTTTATATTTGGCTACAAGGGCAGAAAAAAATGAGAAAAAAAAGGATGGCTTTAAAGAGCAAAATGGCTAAAAAAGCAAAAGGAAAGACAAAGGATTAGCAGGACATCCCAAAAGTTCTCTCCAACCACTGAAAAACTTTTTATTTTAAGAAAGTGTAGTCTCTGTTATAGTGTAGGAAATACAGTAGCCACTCTGTATCCAACAAGGTCCCACATGTAGCTATAGTATAAATGATTGGATGAACTGTTTATCTTAAGTTGACTGAAGGCTAACCATTGGCTGGGTTCCCATGATAACTGCCCTGTTCCTCTTTCTAGTCGTTCCATGGGAATTCTCATAACCACCTAAGATGGCAGACAGGACTTCAATTTTGTGCTTATTCTGAATCATGGCATCTCCAAGAGTGCAGGACTCTCTCAGTACACACTTGAGAGAAAGCTACTTTTTTTATTCGTGAGCCTTACTGTGAGAGAGGAATCTATAACCAGGATAAGTGGGAATTCAACAGCTGTAGGATGCAATAGGTAAGTGTTACACCTCATTGGGCAGTCCATTCGAAATCAAGCCCTGTTATTCCCGGAGTCATCAGAAAAGTCAAAGATTTTACCAATGTATGCAAAATTCTCCAAGTTATCTGCCTTTTTAGACTCTATAAAGAAATTTAGAATTATTTCTTATAATAAATATTCAGAAGCGATTGTCAAAATGTTGTAGCCTCATATATATAAACTCACAAGCCCACATCTAGGTAGCTGGGAGGATTGTGCAGCAAGACAGCATCACTATGAAGCCAACTGAGAGGAGATATACAAAACAAACAAATATGGTGTGAGAAAACCCCTTTTTTATACAACGAACACTTAGGGTCTGGATTGCACTACCTGGAAGTGGAGGTAGTTTCACTTATTCAAGAGGTCATTAGCTGATTCTTTGGATAGAAACACTATGCAACATTACGTGGAAAAAGTTCTCAGTTGTGAGCGGGACAGGCAGGAGATTCTGTGGACGCAGAAGAGACACCAGGATGGTTTATTGTCTCCCGGGTGCCAGGGTCAATGATGTCTCTGAGCAGTTGCAGAATATTCTGAAGGGGAGGGTGAACAGCCAGAGGTCATTGCGCATATCGGTACAAGTGACATAGGTAGACAAAGGGATGGGATCCTGGGAAATGAGAATATGGAGTTAGGTAAGAATTTAAAAAGCAGGACCTCAAGGGCAGTGATCTCTGGATTACTCCCAGTGCTACATGCCAGTGAGGATAGAAATAGACAGATAGGCCGGATGAATGGGTGGCTGAGGAGCTGGTGTAGGGGGCAGGGATTTTAGTCCTTGGATCATTGGGATCTCTTCTGGAGTAGAGGTAACCTGTACAAGAGGGACGGGTTGCACTGGAACAGGAGGGGGTCCAATATCCTTGCGGGGAGATTTGCTACTGTTACCCGGGAGGGTTTAAACTAGTTTGGCAGAGGGGTAGGACTTTGAATAAGAGAGGGACCATTAGAGAGTCGTGGGAAAATACATAAGCCATTGAAACCAAATTTACTATTCAGGATAGGCAGGAGCACAGCAATGGGAGGGAAAAGACTTCTGGTTTAAAGTGCATTTATTTCAATGCATGAGGCCTGACTGGTAAGGCAGATGTACTCAGAGCATGGATGTGGTCTGGGGACTGGGATATTATAGCCACAACAGAAAGATGGCTGAGAGGAGGGCAGGACTGGCAGCTCAAAATTCCAGGATACCAAAGCTACAGGCATGACAGAAGTATAAGTAAGCAAGGAGGGTGGGTTGCCCTTTTGATAAGGGAGGATACAACAACAGTGCTTGGAGCGGATATTCTTAAGGGGTCATCAAATGAGGCCCTATGGTTGGAACTTAGAAACAAGAAGGGGATGGTCACTCTGTTGAGACTGTATTATAGACCCCAAATAGCCAGCGGGTACTAGAAGAGCAGGTGTGTAGAGAGATTGCAGATACCTGTAGGAATAATAGAGTAGTATTGGTTAGAAATTTTAATTTCACCTGTATTGACTGGGCCACCCAGAGTGTAAAAGATAGAGTGGAATTTGTCAAATGTGTCCAAGAAAGTTTCCTAAATTAATATGTAGAGGGCCCCACTTGGGAGGGTGCAGCACTGGACCTCCTCTTAGGAAACAAGGTCAAGCATGTGGCTGAAGTGTCAGTCGGAGAGCACTTTGGGTCCGGTGACCATGACACTCTTAGTTTTAACATAGTTATGGAAAAAAGATAGAATAGGTCCACAGGTTAAGGTACTAAACTGGAGCAGGGCCAACTTAGGGGCCATTAGACAGGATCTAGCAGAGGTTGAGTGGGTGAGGCTGTTTGAAGGTAAAGGAATGACTGACAAGTGGGAGACTTTTAAAAGTGTGATGTCAACAGTCCAGGCGCAGAATATTCCTGTTCGGGTGAAGGGAAAAGCTGGCAGGTTTAGGGATCCCCAGCTGATGAGGGATATTGAGACTCTGGTCAGGAAAAAGAAGAAGACAAACATTGGGTTTAAGCTAATATGCTCAAGTGAATCCCTAGATGACGATAAAAAGTGTAGGAGCACACTCAAGAGGAAAATCCGAAGAGCAAAAAGAGGGTTTGAGATTGATCTGGCAGATAAGGTTAAAGATAATCCCAAGAGGTTTTATAGCTATATTAAGAGTGAAAGGGTGTCTAGGGAGAGAATAAGTCCCCTTAAAGATCAGCGTGGCCATTATGTGTGGACCCACAGGAGATGGGGGAGATTTTTAATGAATATTTCTCCTCAGTATTTACTGAGAAGAGAATCATGGATGCTAAGGAAATAAGGGAAACAAGTGGGGATGTTTTAGACCACATACTTATTACCAGAGAGGAGGTGTTTGCAGCCTTAAAGCACATTAAGGTGGATAAATCCCCTGGGCCTGATCAAGTCCATCCTTGGACATTATGGGAGGCTAGGGAATAAATTGCTGAGGCCCTTGCAGAGATTTTTGCTTCATCTTTAGCCACTGGTAAAGTTCTGGATGACTAGGAGGTGGCTAATGTTGTTCCAAAGTTTAAGAAAGGTAGCAAAGACAAGCCAGGGAACTGTAGGCCAGTGACCCTGACATCAGTGGTAGGCAAGTTATTGGAGAGGATACTAAGGGACAGGATCAACCAACATTTGGATAGTCAAGGTCTGATTAGGGATTGTCAGCATGGATTTGTGTGTGGGAAGTCATGTCTGGCAAATCTTTTTGAGTTTTTCAAAGAGGTAACAAAGAGGATGGATGAGGGTAGGGCAGCGGATGTTGTCTATATGGAAGTTAGTAAAGCCTTTGACAAGGTCCTTACGACGAGCTAGTCATGAAAGTTAGGTTGCATGGGATCCAGGGAAAGCCAGCTAATTGGATTCAAAATTGGCTTGATGGTAGGAAGCAGAGGGTGATGGTTGAAAGTTGTTTCTCAGACTGGAGACCTGTGGCTAGTCGTGTGCCACAACGTTCAGTGCTGGGACCTTTGTTATTTGCTATTTACATAAATGCTCTGGATGTGAATATACAAGGCATGATTAGTAAGTTTGCGAATGATACAAAATTAAGAGGTATTGTTGATAGCAAAAAAATTATCAAAAATTACAGAGAGATCTTGATCTGATGGGGAAGTTGGCTGAAGATTGGAAAATACAATTCAATACAGATAAGTGTGAAGCGTTGCATTTTGGAAATTAAAACCAAGGTAGGACTTATGCAGCAAACGGTAAGGTCCTGAGGAGTGTTGTGGAACAGAGGGACTTAGGAGTACAAGTACACAGTTCGTTGAAAGTGGCATCACAGGTGGACAGGGTGGTGAAGAAAACATTTGGCATGCTGGCATTCATTGGTCGAAACATTGAGTATTGGAGTTGGGATGTTATGTTACAGTTGTATAAGTCGTTGGTGAGGCTGCACGTGGAGTATTATATACAGTTTTGGTCACCGTGTTGTAGGAAAGACATAGTTAAACTGGAAGGTGCGCAAAGAAGATTTACAAGGATGTTACTAGGACTAGTAGGCTTGAGTTATAGGGAGAGAATGGCCAGGATTGGACTTTATTCCTTGGAACATAGGAGAATGAGGTGTGACCTTATTGAGGTATATAAAATCAACAGGGGCATAGGTAGGATGAATGCATATAGTCTTTGTCCCTCGGATGGGAAATTGAAAACTAGAGGCCATTGGTTTAAGGTGAGAGGGGAAAGATTTAAAAAGGACCTGAGGGGCAACTTTTCCCTGCAGAGAGTGGTGCGTATATAGAATGGGAGAAAGTGGTTGAGGCAGGTACAATAGCAACATTTAAAAAAAACATTTAGATAGCTACATGGATGAGAAGGGTTTAGAGAGAATGGACCAAATGTGGGCAATTGGAACTAGCTGAGTGGGCACCATGGTCAGCATGGACCAGTTTGGGCAGAAGGGCCTGTTTCCATGCTGTATTACTCTATGGCTATGTGAGAACAGATTCATATGTTGACGAGGTCGGGTGGAAGGGGTGGAGAGGTATCGGTAGATAGTAATTAGCAGAAGGTGTCCTTGCCCATGTTTGACCTGCTGCCATGAGACATCATGGGGTCCAAGTCAGGATTCCCAGGGCGATTCCTCCAAACTGTGCACCACTATAATGACAACTCTGGTTGGTCAGATCTGGCAGACAGGACATTGGTCGATGTGTTTGGGACCTTATCTGTAAAGTATGATCATGTAAAAACTCGAAAAGATTTGCCAGACATGACTTCCCACACACAAATCCATGCTGACAATCCCTAAGTGTGTAAGAGACACATCTGAGGGACACCTCTCCACAATTTGGTGCAAGAGCCAAATATTAATAGGAACCTTGCAGGATCGACAACACCGTGTCTGCCATTATTACCTCCTGTGAAAGGTGAATCCTGTGAATGCCTTGTGGCATCCAATTTCATTCTTTATAGTGGTCAGATACCTCTGATTTGGCTTGCTAGATCAGTTCAGAGGGTAGTTAAGAATATTTCTACATTGCTTTGGATCTGGAGTGAAGCCAGGCAAGCCAGGTGAGGATAAACAGCTTTTCCTTCCCTAAAGCACATTAATGAACTAGATGGGTTTTTAAAACGAAATTTCATGGTGACGCTTAGACTAGGTTTTCATTCACTTATTAATTGAATTCTAATTTTCCCATCTGCCATGGTGGGATTTGAACACATGTTCCCACAGCCTTAACCTGGATCATTAGGTCCAGTAACATATCACTATGCCATTATCTTCCCTAAATAATAAGTCAGTACCAAGCTCAGAGAAAGGGAGTCTCGAGGTCTATAAATTCCAAGGTTTTGGGTATGTCCACAGGCATAGTGGATGTAAATTCTACAGAAAGATTCATATGTCCATCCAAGCAGCATGCTGTCCCTATGCTTAATCAATTAGGATCTTTCGACAGACTAAGCAGCCTGTATAGAAGTTGAAAATGTTACTTAACCTATGAAAACCAATTTGGGCACCTGTTGATGTCCATTCAAGCAAGAATATATAGTTCAGAATGTTTTGTATGATTGCAGTACATGTTTAAAGTTATGGTCATGGGTTGTCTTTATTGAACATGATAATGGGAAATAAGGTCTACCATCTGTCTATTCAATCTCTATTGGACAAAGAAATTATTAACACATTTTACTGAAGATCGCTCACGTAATATCTGACAGTTCTGCTCACGTAGCAATATAAATCATATACAGGTATAAGACTTGGGACAATTTGTCATGCCAACACTATCTCTTCAGCCTCTTTCTCTGTCTAGGTATTGTTTTATTTGACCCCTGTTACTACAGGTGAGATGGCACCATTCTGAGCATATGCCCTTGCAAAATTTACCCTTTCCAGAATAAAGGCTTAATATTGATATAAATGTTTTGTATATCTGATTTCATAAAAATATAAATGCATGACATTTTTAGTTCCCTTGAAATTTATAACTTATAAAAAGAATACAGGATGACAATGCCTAATTATAGATCTATGTTCCATTGTTGCTATGGGGTGTGCTCAATATTTGATGAAAGCAGTTAAGACTTCCATTCAACGCAGGCAAGGTCTGATTGTGATTCACTGAGATACTAAAGCAGCTATATTGAGATCCATAAACACTCCATTATATTATTCTTTTGAGTAATAGTCTTCACTTAGTACAGACAAAACCTCAAAGCAAATAAATGAACACTGTTTTGTGGCTTTCCCAGTGCCTGAGTTCATGGTGTGTTGTTGTCATTATGTTGTGGGAGGAGCCATTGAGTGAAATTGAATTCAATTAGGTAGTTTCTCAGGGTGTGAGATTAGCCACCAAAATTAAAATGAAAGCTGGTGTCAACGGTTGAAGAACATGATACACGGAAAAGATTCTGCTTCGTATCTAATTTGGCCACCATATGATTTTTGTCAAGCAACATCAATCACTGTCAAAAATAAATACCATTATCTTTTAAAAAGAGCTGGACATTAAATGTGGACCAGCAGCTCATTTCTCAGTAGTGCAGGCATGTCACTGATAGTGTGGCCATTTCCTTCAACATGTCCATTGCTCTGACCAATAGAACACATCGGTAACTGTGAGAGCATGCTGCTGATGTTCAAGCATCGCC
Organism: Rhincodon typus; assembly: GCF_021869965.1. NCBI lineage: Eukaryota > Metazoa > Chordata > Chondrichthyes > Orectolobiformes > Rhincodontidae > Rhincodon > Rhincodon typus. Next base: position 60,439,902 of record NC_063345.1, on the reverse strand, counting down.
ATAAATAAGGCCCAAGGCTTCTCCAGCAACAACAGACAGGTAATTCTGCTTCATTTGTGATCTGACCCACTATAATTTTCAATGCGTGTTCTTCATTGGATTAATAAACCTTTAAATTCAAGGTACAGGGAGTTAAATAACAGTCTATCATCATCACTCAAACTCTGAAAGGATTGGTGAAATGTGTTCTATTTTATTTAGTTGAACCAAGACTTGACACAAACTGATATCTGAACAGCAATGTCAAAATGCAGCAGCATGAACTTTACACATTGCATAGAAATATGATCTTCACGTACTCCACCTCTGGTCACACTAGTCAATACAGCAAGTGCATGTGTTTTCCCTGTTCTCCTGTGAGGATCCATCTGAAGTGATCCCAAATCTCCGCAGACTGGATAATTCACTCACATCCAGTCCAGGGAAATAGTTCGGCATATCATTAAGTGTAACAACAGGAATTACAGCTAAAGAAGTGAACAGTCAGCCTTAAATATTTTCGTTTAGTCTTTTAAGTTACTGAGAAACGCCAAAGTAGAGAATCCCTGGTGTTGTATAAAGCAATTAACTGACATCATGCAATAAGTTCTACCTATCATGATCTAAACGGCTGATCATGGGAGGAGCTAACCAGTGTGCTTGAGTGTTGTAGTCGTTGTTCTCGTGTTTATTCCATAGAGAACAATGATCTGGACTTATTCTTAAGTCAAACCTGATGTCTCACAAGAATTGATCATGTATCTCAGTTCTAATGGAACTAATTTTTAAGTTCCAAGTAATAAATCTGTTGTGTTTATCAAGCTTGAACCCTTCTTCTGCTGAAGACTTAGTATGGACTCTTTTCTCACTTGGTATTGGTAACTTAGATCAATGCCAAAAAGAAGGATGAATGGAAATCAATTGACTCAAAGTATGTCAGATGGATCTGGTGGGCATGACTACGGTATATACTATGCTGATAAAGGGGGAAGGGGTCAGGGGATGTTGGAATTCACTACATGTACCTCCCAGGATTATGTACATTACGTCTCTGGATATAAAGGATCCCAACAGATATATAGTTCTCCAAACTGGATTCAGCATACCAACGCTTAACTGGGTCGTCAACAGGTTAGAGAGTTATGACTTCATAATTTCTCACTAAATAATCAAACAAGAGGCCTGACAAACCATTCTATAGAATCACAACTTAAACTTTGAGTAAATAAGCAATTCAAATGTATGTGGTTGTCATGGTGACTAAGCAACTTATGTAGGAAATTATCCACGACGGAGTTCTTCAAAAAAAATAGCATTAGTCTTATAGATAATTCAGTACTGTCACTGTAATTCAGATCCATTGGGATCACTAAATATCACATTATAGCTGACTTCAATGACTGACAAAATCAATGCCACCAACTGGTGCAGTTAAATTCGATATTAATTTCTAGGTAGCTGATGATTGAACAACTTTAAATAGCCAGTCCACTATTATCCTAAGTTTGGTGAGCAATGTGTTCACAGTTAATAAGATGTAATATTTATAAGCTTGGGTTGATCTCCCCTCTCCCAACCCACCAAGGTGTCTGAGTTGCTGTGGCAATATACACTTGCATATTGTAGCTTGAAGCTAGGACGAATGATGATAGCGGTTACAATCTGTCTCCAATACATGGCTCCCCAGGAATGCCTCCTGTTCTTGCCATCCTCCATTGGGCATGTGTTAGAAGGGCTTACAAGTTGATACCTGACCTATTGGCAATGTTATGAACACTTTACATGGCCATCGAGTCCAGAAGTGTTGGGATTTGAACCTGCAGCTTCAGAGACAAGGACATCATTCACAGTGGCATTAGACCTCCCTCATACAATTAAAGAAGTTGTGCTGAACCTTTGTAAAGTTCTGATTAGGTTCTAACTAGAATATCATATCCTGTTCTGGTCAGCACACTTGAGAGAGTGCAGGAATTTAGCAGAATGTTTCCAGATATGTTATTCACAAGTTTACAAGGTTAGGTTGGACAGGCCGTGCTTATTCTCCTTGGAGCAAGGAATGTTGAGGGGAAATTTGAGAGAGGCGTACGAGAGCATGGCAGGTTTAGATATTGTGGACAAGGAAATCCCTTTCAATTTGGTGATGGTACAGGGACTGGGGAACAAAGATGAAAGATTTTGGGCAAAAGAAGCAAAGGAATGTGAGATAGGACATTTTGACTGTGAACCCAACACCTTTGAGGATGGTGGAAGCAGAAATGATCAATAATTCTCAAGGAAATTGGATGGTCACTGGAAGAAAATTAACTGGCCGGGCTAGAGTGATCAAGCAGATGAGTGAAATTGACTGGATAGCTCTGCAGTGAGCCGCGTGGACTCAATGGACCAAACGCCTTCATTCTCTGCCATAAATAGCTAAGAGTCTATGAGTCATATCTTCACTTTCCTAGAAAAAAATAAGGTTCTTGAAATTTTGCTCAGCACAAGTGGCAGAATGGCCAGCTGCAGTGCCAATGACCTTCTCTACTTAGGCTATGTATCTCAGCTGCTCTTATGCCAATAATTTTGAGAGGGTGCAGATAAAGATTGTTGGGTTAGACATTGTCTTACGAGGCAAGATCGAACATGTTCAACATACACACATTGGAATTGAAAGAAAAAGAGGCGACATTCCATTAATTCATTCATTGGATGTGGGTGCTACTGGCTGGGCCAGCATTTTATGTACTCAGCAAAGGCATCAGCTTTATTCCTCTGCGTCCCCACCTTAACGAATTTCGGGCACGACATGATGCCGAACTCTTCTTCTGCCATCTTTGCCTCCGTGCTTATTTCTTTGGACAAGAGTCCTCTCCCCGGGCCACAGACCCCTTCGCTCAGTTCCAACACTCTCCCTCCACCTGGACCCCTCCCTCCGGCCTTTTACCTGCACTCAATCTGTTCATTGAGAACTGTCGACGTGATATTGGTGGCCTCAATTTCTCTGCCTCCCTCACCAAATCCAACCTACCTCCCTCCGGACTGACTGCACTCCGTGCACTCAGATCTAACCCTGACTTTGTTATTAAGCCTGCCGATAAGGGTGTTGCTGTTGTAATCTGGTGTGCTGACCTCTACATTGCAGAGGCTGAGCGCCAGCTCGCAGATACCTCCCCCTAACTTCCCCTGGACCATGATCCCACCATGATGCATCAGGCCATTATATCTGCTATGATAACTGATCACATTTCATTCATTGATCTCCCCAACTCTGATTCCAAACTGATGGTCGCCCAGACCCACACAGCTTGCTTCTACCTCCTCCCAAAAGTCCACAAACCGGATTGTCCAGGCAGACCCATTGTTTCAGCCTGCTCCTGCCCCACAGAATCATCTCTTCCTACCTTGACTCAGTCTTCTCTCCCCGGTCCAATTCCTGCCCACGTACATCTCTGACACCTTACGCCGGTTTCAAAGCTTCCAGTTTGCAAGTTCCAGCCACCTTCTTTTACCGTGGACGTGCAATACCTTTACACATCCATTCCTCACCGGGAGCGTCTTAGGGCTCTCCGCTTCTTCCTGGTGCAAAGACCTGAACCATCCCCACCCATCACCACCCTCCTCCACCTGGCTGAGCTTGTCCTCACCCTCAACAACTTCTCTTTCAACTCCTCTCATTTTCTTCAGGTCAGAGGGGTGGCCATGTGTACCCAGTAATGTCTGTCTCTTCGTGGGGTACATGGAGCATTCCTTGTTCCAGTCCTATTCCAGGCCCCACCCACAAATCTTTCTCCGATACATCGATGATATCATTGGTGCTGCTTCCCTCTCTCATTTGGAATTGGAAAAGTTCATCGATTTCACCTCCAAATTCTACCCCGCCCTTACTTTCACCTGTTCTATCTCTGATTCCTCTCTTTCCTTCTTCGACATTTCTGTTTTTATTTCTGGGGATAGACTGGCCACCAATATCCACTACAAACCCACTGACTACCTGGACTATACATCCTCACACCCTGCTCCCTGTAAAGATTCCATCCCATTCTCTCAGTTCCTCTGTCTCCATCGTATATGCTCAAATGAGACCAACTTCGACATGGGAGCCTCTGAAATGTCCACCTTCTTCCTCAACCGAGGATCCCCCAGCTCCGCTATCAATGCCCGGGTCTGACCTACCTCCTGCTCTTCCGCCCTCACCCCTTCTCCTCCCTCCCGCAACAGCGATAGAGTTCCCTTTATCCTCACCTACTATTCCACAAGCATTCACATCCAGAAGATCATCAGACGCTATTTCCACCACCTCCAGAGAGATGCCACCACCAGACACATATTCCCCTCACTTCTCTTGTCTGCCTTCCGCAGGTACTGTTCCCTCCAGGACACCCTGGCCCACACTTCCTTCACCCCCAACATCCCTCCACAGCCCTACGGCACCTTCCCCTGTAACCAGCGAAGGTGCAACACCTGCCCATTTACCTCCTCCCTCCCTCCCCAGTACCCAAGGGCCCAAACATACCTTCCAGGTGAAGCAAAACTTCACCTGCACTTCCCAGAATCTAGTCTACTGCATTCACTGCTCACAATGTGGTCTCCTCTACATTGGAGAAATGAAGCGTAGACTGGTGACCACTTTGCAGATCATGTACATTCTGCTCGCAAAAAAGACCCTGAACTACCCGTTGCCTGCCACTTCAATGCACCACCCTATTCCCTGGCGAACATCTCTGTCTCTGGCTTGCTGCAGTGTTCCAGCGAAACTCAACACAAGCTGGAGTTTTCCACTTGGGATCCTGCAATCCTCCAGACTCAATATTGAGTTCAATAATTTTAGGGCCTAAACTCTCCCATGTCCCAGCCCCCTACCCCACACACCAGCCTTGTTAACACATAGCCTGCCATTACACACCCCCTGTTGTTAGTCACTAATAGTCCCCATTAACAACTAGTCACTCTCCTAGCCTGATCGTTATCAACTTTGTCTGTCCAACTGCTCTTCTCTCTCTTTAGGCTCTATCCAATCATTTACTCCCTACCCCATCCCCCTCCCTATTTTCTGCATATAAACTGACATTTTCCCAGCCAACATCAGTTCTGAGGAAGGGTCACCGGACCCGAAACATTAATTCTGAATTTTTTCTTCACAGATGCTGCCAGACCTGCTGAGCTTTTCCAGCAACTTTGTTTTTGTTCCTGATTAACAGCATCCGCAGTTCTTTCTGTTTTTATTTTGTTACCCATCCTCAATTGCCCTTCAGGTAGTGATAGTGAACTGCCTTAATGACCTGCTGCAGCCCTTGTAGCGTCTGTACCTATAGACCTGTCAGGAAAAGAGTTCCAGGATGTTACTATAAGACCATAAGACATAAGAGCAGAAATTAGGACATTCAGCCCATCTAGTCTGCGCCATCATTCAATCATGGCTGATAAGTTTCTCAACCCCATTCTCCTGCTTTCTCCCCAAAACCTTTGATTCCCTTGACAATCAAGAACCTATCTATCTATCTCTATCTTAAATATACTCAATGACCTGGCCTCCACAGCCTTGTGGCAGTGAATTCCACAGATTCACCACTCTGGCTGAAGAAGTTTCTCCTTATCTCCATTCCAAAGGGTTGTCCCTTTACGCTAGGGCTGTGCCCTCGGGTCCTAGTCTCTCCTGCCAATTGAAACATCTTTCCAATGTCCAAACTGTACAGGCCATTTAATATTCTGTAAGTTTCAATTAGGTCCCCCTCATCCTTTTAAACTCCATCGAGTATAGACCCAGAGTGCTCAAACGTTCCTCATATGCTCAGCCTGTAATTCCTGGGATCATTCTCATAAACTTCCTCTGGACCCGCTCCAGGCCTAGTACATCCTTCCTGAGGTATGGGGCCCAAGACTACTCACACGCCTCTAAATGTGGTCTGACCTGAGCTTTATAAAGCCTCAGAAGTACATCTCTGCTTTTATATTCTAGTCCTCTTGAAATAAATGCCAACTTCGTATTTGCCGTCCCAACTACTGACTCAACCTGCAAGTTTACCTCAAGAGAAACCCAGACTAGAGCCATCAAGTCCATTTGTGCTTGAGATATCTGAATTTTCTCCCCATTTAGAAAATAGCCTATGCCTCTATTCTTCCTACCAAGGTGCATGACGTCACACTTTCCACTTTTTGTGTTTGATCTGCCACTTCTTTGTCCACTCTTCTAACCTGTCTAAATTTTTCTGTAGCCTCCCCACCTCCTCAATATACCTGTCCCTCTACCTATCTTTGTATCATCTGCAAACCTAGCCAGAATGCCCACAGTTCCTTCATCTAGGTCATTAATGTATAAAGTGAAAAGCTGTGGTGCCAACATCGACCCTTGCGGAACACCACTTGTCACCGGCTGCCATCCTGAGAAGGACCCTTTAACCCCACTCTCTGCTTTCTGCCAGACAGCCAATCTTCTATCCATGCTAGCACCTTGCCTCTAGCACCATGGGCCCTTATCTTACTCATCAGCCTCCTCTGCGGCACCTTGTCAAAGGCCTTCTCGAAGTCCAGGTAGATAACATCCATTGGCTCTCCTTGGTCTAACTTGCTCATTACCTCCTCAAAGAATTCTAAGATATTTTTCAGGCAAGACCTTCCCTTGATAAAACCATGCTTACTTTGCCCTACTTTACCATGCAGTTCCAAGTATTCAGAAATTTCATCCTTCACAATGGACTCCAGAATCTTACTAATGACCGAGGTCAGGCTAATCGGCCTGTAATTTCCCATCTTTTGCCTTACTTCTTTCTTAAACAGGGGGTTACACTAATGATTTTCCAGTCCTCTGGGACCCTCCCTGACTCCAGTCATTGCTGAAAGATCACCACTAACGTCTTCACTATCTCTTCAGCTATCTCCTTCAGAACTCTGGGGTGTAGCTCCTCTGGTCTAGGGTGATTTATCCACCTTCAGGCCTTTCAGTTGTTCTAGCACCTTCTCCTCGGTGATGAACATGTATTCATCTCTGACCCCGAATCTCTTGAATTTTTGGGATATTACTCGTGTTTTCCACCATGGAGACTGACACAAAGTACTTATTCAGTTCCTCAGCCATTTCCTTGTACCCCATTACTACTTCTCCAATGTCATTTTACAATGGCCCAATGCCCACATTTGCCTCTCTTTTGCCCTTTATGTATCTAAAGAAACTCCTGCAATCTTGTTTTGATATTACTGGCCAGCTTAGGCTCATATTTAATCTTCTCCCACCTTATTGAGTTTTTCGTTGTCCTTCTCTGTTGATCTTTGTAGGCTTCCCAATCCTCTGGTTTCCCACTCCCCTTCATCACATTAAATGCTTTCTTTTTTGCTTTCTTCTGCTGCCCCAGACTTCCCTTGTCAGCCATGGTTGCCTCATCCTCCCTCTAGTATAGTTTGATTGATCCAGTGACAATGAAGGAATAGTGATATGTTTCCAAAACAGGATATAGATGGCTCCGATAAGACTGTGCAGATGGTGGTGATCTTATGTATTTGCTGTGTTTGTCCATTGTGATTGTGGAAACTGTTAAGTGGGAAGGTGTTTTCGAAAGGCTTGTTCTCGAAAGGTAGCTTGCAGGATTTCTTAATAATCAAGTGCATCAGAGCTAAAAGATTGCGTTGTTAAGGTGATAGATGATGTGCCAGTCAAGTGAATTGCTTTCTTCAGTACTGTTAGAGCTGCACACATCCAAATCTCATTGAAACAAAACATGCATATATGGGTTGACAAGGTAGTTATTGAGTAGTTTGTCCTTACACAGAAGTCTAGAACTAAGGCGCACAGCTCCAAAATAGGGGAGAACTTATGTAAGATGCAGATAAGAAGGAATTTCTCCTTTCAGACGCACGTTAATCTTCGGAATTCTCTTCCCCAGAGGACAGTGAAGGCTGTGATATTGAACAAATTCAAGGCTAAATCAAACAGATTTTTACTCTACAATGGAGTCAATGGTTGCAGGAGGAGACAGACAGGAAAGTGGCACTGAGGTCACAATCAGCTTAGCCATAACCATATTGAATGGCAGAGCAGGCTCAAGGAAATAAATACCCCAATCCTTCTTTCATTCATTACACTTTTTAAGATGTTCTCGTGGTCTCCTCCTTCTTAAGTATTCTGCTAGCAACTTTCTAACAAATGATTCAGCCATTTTATTCATCGCTGTTTCAGGACCATACTGCAGGCATCTTGGATGCCCAATTTCCTACATTGTAACCATGTTAACACTTCAAAAGTTCTTCATTGACTGCAAAGTGCTTCAAGACACCTTGTTGTTTAAACTGCTCTGTGAAAATGCGATTTTCTTTCTCGCTGCCAAAGCAAAACTAAAGCAGGAAAGTGACCCAAAAATGGGACCTCGATTGACAAATATCTGACTTACGAACGCTTATGAATGCTAACTCATACTTACAAATGGCTATTTTATATTGGCCTGCATTGTGTTCTAACTTGTGTACAAATCAACTTGCAAGCAGACTCAGGAATGGAAGCTGTTCACAACCCTAGGACTGCTGTACAGAGAATTTCACAGCATTTCATACAGGTAAGCCTGCTTTTTGGATTGTAGGCAAATGAAAAAAAGCATTTGGGGTTCTCAGTTTTATACAATTTAGGGAACATTTTGTTCGTGAGAGAATTGAAACCAGTGACAGATGTGGATACTGCAAGTTGCAAAGTCAGTGGAAAAGCCCTTTGAAAGGTAAAAACCCATTATGAACATACTGATCACTATGAACATTACTCACAATAAATAATTTCCAAATGAATGCAGCTAGTGCCAACTTTATCACTTTTGTTCACAGTTGCAGGATATTTGCTTATTTTTATTTTAAAAGTTAACAATTATATTCTCTTGTTTCTATCGTGTATTGTATAGAATTGAGACAAAGTGTTGATAAACTTAACAGATCATATTGACCAGAACCTTACAATGCATTTAAACCCAATGCTACATTATATAAGTCATAAGATACATGGCCCTCGATCAACGAGCATTATTTTACCAAATGCTAACAAATGAAATTTTTAAAAAAGACAGAATTACTCTAAGAGATGATTACAAAGCTAGAACACTTCGAGCTGAGAGTAATTGTCATAATTTAATTTTGATAATAAATAGAACAGTGCGTTTCAATTGCAATGCTTCATTCCAAAAGATGCTCAGTTTTTACAAGATTTTCAATTTTAGTTGGGGAACTGTTCATCAAACGAAGCCCACTCCTTAACTACTGCGCTGAAGGTGACAAGTGCCTATGGGTTTTTACTTTGATTTCCACTTGTCACTGACTCGATCAGTCTGATTGAGTTCTGATTCCAAATGTTCTTGTCCATCTTCTGAGAGAACAGGTCTTTGGCATGTTCTGTGTCCAATTTGTTCTGTCTGCAGTTTTCCGTCAGGTTACCTTTCATGTTGCAGATCACCTGCAAGTATTTTTTCATAGCCTACTGTATGTCTTTACAATGCAACTAAAACCTATTTATGCTGCTATTAGATCACAGACTTACATATAGAGCTGGATGGTGTGAGTAATGGCAAGACAGGTACGAAAATGTGGGGAAAATGAAACATTCAGAATATCACAACATTTTTCCCAATTTCCCCCCCAAGCCTTAAATGGCAAATTCAGAATCTTGCCATTGACAGGCAACGACCTTATATCTATGTATCTGCATCTTGTTAAGGCCCAAACTCACTTTATTTAAACAGCTGTTCCAGTTCTCCTTTCTATCCCTTAGAAAATAGATGGTGCAAGTTCAATCTGAGTAGGTAATTGGTGCTGCAACTTGCTGATCTGTTTGTCTCAGTCATCATGCAACATCTTTGACCCTGAATTCTCCATGGCCAGCATCTTCCTTGACCAATCATCCCAACACAAGTTGGCAGCAGCAAGATACTATTCTGATTGTATCACCACGCCTGCTCTTGGGCCAACTCAGACACCACTTCAGCTTTTCAACACTTGACTTTGGAACTCAGAGACAAACTCGGACTTTCATGCTTCTGTCAAACTGCTTTGCTCCCAGGGACACACATATATCTACATAGGATACATCTCATGGGTCTTAATTTGCTTTTTTAGCACACACACTTACTTGGAGGCTGCCAGCCTCTGTTTAATTCTTAGATTTCTTAGAGCGCACTCATTGACATCCATATTGACCAGCTGGCTGCACTCTCTGTGTCTTGCATTGCCTTTTGGTGCACGAGTTCTTTAATGCTCAGTTACAAGCTGCCAATCTGTGTGGTTTACATTGTTTTATAGTGTAGGGGAGGGAGACAGGCAGTTTGTCATGGTGGGGAACACTGAACAATCAATGGAGTGGTCACAACACCGACTTACAAGGATGTTGCCAAGGTTGGAGGGTTAGAGCTATAGGCTGGGGTTATTTTCCCTGGAGCATCTGAAGCTGAGGGGTGTCCTTATAGAAGTTGATAAAATCATGAGAGGCATGAATAGGGTGAATAGCCAAGCTCTTTTCCTCAGGGTAGGGGAGTCCAAAACTAGAGGGCATAAGTTTAGGGTGAGAGGGGATAGATTTAAAAGGGAGCTAAGGGGCAACATTTTCACGCCGAGGGTGGTGTGTGTATGAAAAGAGGAAGTGGTGGAGTCTGGTACAATTGCAACATCTAAAAGACATCTGGGCAGGTACATGAATAGGAAGGGTTTAGAGGGATATGAGTCAACTGGTGGCAAATGGGGCGAGGTTAATTTAGGATATCTGGTTGGCTTGGACAAGTTGGACAGAAGGGTCAGTTCTTATGCTGTACACTTCTATGACACTATGTCACTAGAGCACTGTGCTATGTCAACATCACACCAACAGCATATGGCAAACATGCTGAATGTGCTTCAAGCAAATGGCCACACAATGCTATTAAGGAGGAAATTCCAGGATTTTGACCCAGCGACAGTGAAGGAACGGCGACATATTTCCAAGTCAGGATGGTGAGTGACCTGGAGGGGAACTTGGAGGTGGTGGTGTTCCCATATATCTGCTGCCCTTGTCCTTCTAGATGGAAGTGGTCATGGGTTTGGAAGATGCTATCTGAGGATGTTTGATGAATATCTGCCGTGCATCTTGTAGATAATACACACTGCTGCTACTGAGCATCAGTGGTGGAGGGAGTGAATGTTTGTGGATGTAGGGCCAATCAAGTGGGCTGCTTTGTCCTGGATGGTGTCAAGCTTCGTGAGTGTTGTTGGTGCTGCACTCATCCAGGCAAGTGGGGAGTATTCCATCACGCTCCTAACTTGTGCCTTGTAGTTGGTGGACAGGCTTTGAGGAATCAGGAGATGAGTTACTCACCTGCTCTTGTAGCCACTATGTTAATGTGGTGAGTCCAGCTGAGTTTCTTGTCAATGGTAACCCCCATGATGTTGGTAGTGGGGGATTCAGTGATGGTAACACCATTGAATGTCGAGGGAACGTGGTTAGATTGTTTCCTATTGGTGATAGTCATAGCCTGGCATTTGTGGGGCGCGAATGTCACTTGCCCCTTGTCAACCCAAGCCTGGATATTATCCAGATCTGTTGCGTGTGAATATGGACTGCTTCAGTGTCTGAGGAATCACGAATGGTGCTGAACATTGTGCAATCATCGGCGAACATCCCCACTTTTGACCTTATGAAGGAGGGAAGGTCATTGATGAAGCAGCTGAAGATGGTTGGGCCTAGGACACTACCCTGACGAACTCCTGCAGAGATGTCCTGGAGCTGAGATGATTGACCTCCCACAACCACGATCATCTTCCTATGTGTCAGGTATGACTCCAACCACCGGAGCGTTTGCACCCCGATGCCCAATGATTCCAGTTTTGCTGGGGCTCCTTGATGCCACACTCTGTTGAATGCAGCCTTGATACCAAGGGCTATCACTCTCACCACACCTCTGGAATTCAGCTCTTTTGTCCATGTTTGAACCAAGGCCGTAATGAGGTTAGGAGCTGAGTGGCCCTGGCGGAACTCAAACTGGGCATCACTGAGCAGGTTATTGCTGAGCAGGTGATGCTTGATAGCACTGTTGATGACACATTCCATCACTTTACTGGTGATCGAGAGGAGACTGATGGGGCGCTAATGGGCCAGGTTGGATTTGCTCTGCTTTGTGTGTACAGGACATACTTGGGCAATTTTCCACATTGCCGGGTAGATACCAGTGTTGTAACTGTACTGGAACAGCTTGGCTAGGGAGCGGCAGGTTCTGGAGCACAAGTCTTCAGTACTATTGCCGGAATGTTGTCAGGGCCGGTAACCTTTGCAGTATCCAGTGCCTCCAGCCGTTTCTTGATATCACGTGGAGTGAATCGAATTGTCTGAAGACTGGTATCTGTAATGCAGGGACCACTGGAGGAGGCCGAGATGGATCGTCCACTCAGCACTTCTGGCTGAAGATTCTGCGAATGCTTCAGCCTTATCTTTTGCACTGATGTACTGGGCTCTTCCATCATTGAGCATGTGGATATTTGTGGAGCCTCCTCCTCCAGTGAGTTGGTTAATTGCCCACCACCATTCACGACTGGATGTGGCAGGACTGCAGAGCTTCGATCTGATCCGTTAGTTGTGGAATCGCTTAGCTCTGCCTATCACTTGCTGCCTTTGCTGTTTGGTGTGCAAGTAGTCCTGTTCGGTGGCTTCGCCAAGTTGATACCTCATCTTCAGGTATGCCTGGTGCTGCTAATGGCATGCCCTCCTGCTCTCTCCATTGAACCAGGGTTGATTCCCTGACTTGATGGTAATGGTTGAGTGGGGGATATGCCGGGCCATGAGGTTACAGATTGTGCTGGAGTACAATTCTGCTGCTGTTGTTGGCCCACAGTGCCTCAAGGATGCCCAGTCTTGACTTGCTTGATCTGTGCGAAGTCTATCCCATTTCGCATAGCGATAGTGCCAAACAACACGATGGAGGTTGTTCTCAATGTGAAGGCGGGACTTCGTCTCCACAAGGACTGTGCGATGGTCACTCTTACCGATACTGTCATGGACAGATACAACTGCAGCTGGCAGATTAGTAAGGATGATGTCAAGTGTGTTTTTTCCCTGTTGTTGGTTCCCTCACCACCTGCCGCAGACCAAGTCTAGCAGCTATGTCCTTTTGGACCCAACCAGCTCGATCAGTAGTACTGCTGCTGAGCCACTCTTGGTGATGGACATTGAAATCCCCCACACAGAGTACATTTTGTGCCCTTGCCATCCTTAGTGTTTCCTCTAAGTGTTATTCAGCATTGAGGAGTACTGATTCACCAGCTGAGGGAGGACAGTATGTGGTAATCAGCAGGAGATTTCCTTGCCCATGTTTAACTTGAAGCCATGAGACTTCATAGAGTCCAGAGTCAACATTGAGGACTCCTAGAGCAACACCCTCCCGACTGTATACTACTGTGATGCCCCCTCTGCTGGGTCTGTCCTGCTGGTGGGACAGGACATATCCAGGGATGGTGATGTTGGTGTCTGGGACATTGTCTGTAAGGTATGATTCTGTGAGTATGACTATGTCAGGCTGTTGCTTGACTAGTCTGTGAGACAGCTCTCCCGATTTTGGCACTAGCCCCCAAATGTTAGTGAGGAGGACTTTGCAGGGTCGACAGGGCTGTTTCTTCTGTCATCTTTTCTGGTGCCTAGGTTGATGTCAGGTGATCCATCCAGTTTCATTTTTTTGAGTCTTTGTAGCGATTGGTACAACTGAGTGGCTTGCTAGGCCATTTCAGAGGGCAGTTGCAAGTCAACCACATTGCTGTGGGTCTGGAGCCACATGTAGGCCAGACCAGATGAGAGTGGCAGATTTCCTCCCCTGAAGGACATTAGTGAACCAGATGGGTTTTTCCGACAATCGGCAATGATTTCATGGTGATCAGTAGATTCTTAATTACAGACATTTTTTTTGGAATTCCAATTCCACCATTTGCCATGGTGGGATTTGAAACCGGGTCCCCAGAACATCAGAGATAACAAGGTGTAGAGCTGGATGAACACAGCAGGCCAAGCAGCATCATAGGAGCAGGAAGGCTGACTTTTCAGGCCTAGACCCTTCATGAAGGAAATCCGGTGGAAGTAAGTTCAACTGAATTATTCATGAGGGTGTTTGATGATTATTCAGATAGAAAAAAATTGCAAGGATATGGAGGAAAAGCAGGACATTGTCAGTAGGTAATGAAGAACCATTTGAAGAACTGGTGAAGACACAATGGGCCAAATATAGCACTTCTGTAATTCAGAGATTCTGTGATTCAAGGAAAGGCAATAGATTGTTCGTATCAATGAGAAAAAAAGTCATTTTTACTACGCAGCATTTCAATTGCATTTCCATCTTTAATAACTGATAAGATGACAAATCTGTTCTCCTGCTCGCAAGATCTTGTCCCAAGTTAGACAGTATTTACCTCCTGTGCTACCTTGAATCCAAATTAATCTTCAAAGAGGGATGTCCCGGTTTCCCATTGATCAGTGCCCTTCCCTCGTTCAAAACCTCCAAGATATTTTCCCTGCATTTAGACATTTATCACAAAGACATTGCAGTATTATGAAAAGGCATTGACTTGTCATGATGTGGGATGAGCACTACTGACCATGACAAAAAGAAATGCTGCTGTGTCACAGCTTAAGGATAGATTTTTGTTAAGCATTGTCTGGGCAGAGAACAGAATGAAACTCTAGCAGGAAGGATTATACAGCAGAAACAAAGTATACTGAAAGGAATTAAAAAGAAGTACAGTGAGTTTTAAGGACAGACACTCATCCTTAATCAGAGATTCCTTTCTGTGCAGCCTCTGATTGATGGTTAGCATTCTGCAAGAAATGGGAGCATTCAGCCTTACCTCATTGGACTTTATTACAAGCCCTCAAGACTTGCCAGATAGAAAGCTGTTGAGAGTTATTATCCTTCCCTTCCTTCCTGAAACCAATCTATTGTATTAGGGCTCTGAGCAGCACCTAAGCAGCCACTGAGCAGAGAAAAATTGTGGGATTCATTTCACCTGGAATTATTTCCAGTAGGATTTCCACCGACTCATTCAAAAAGACCATCGCAGCAATCGTGGAAACATTAAAAAAAAGGGAGCAGGAGTAGGCCATTCAGCCCTTCAAGCCTGCTCCGCCATTAAATGTGATCATGGTGCCAATCATCCAACTCAATACCCTGTCCCTGCTTTCTCCCCTATAAGGTTTGATTCATTTTGCGCCAAAAAAATCACATAGAATTCCTCATTGAAACATTCAATGTTTTGGCCTCAATCACTTCCTGTGGCAGAGAATTTCATAGGCCCACCGCTCACTAGGTGAAGAAATTTCTCCTCATCTCCGTCCTAAATGGCCTATCTCAATTCCTTAGACTGTGACCCCTGGTACTGTACTCCTTCCTGTTTTCACCCTGTCTAGTCCTGATAGAATTTTACAGCTTTCTATGAGATCCCCCTGTCATTTTTCTAAACTACAGTGAATATAGGCCTAACCAATCTGGTCTTTCTTCATATGTCACTTCTGTCACCCAGGAATCAATTGGTATCCCAGAAATTCAACTACTGCAGCCATTTGAATGGCTGGGCAGAATGGACACTGATCAACATGCTTAAGAGTCAGAAAGGAGGCTGTGCTGAAGTGACGATCCCATGGATGATCACCACAGAGAAATAGTTTGAATGATGGCTTTAAAAATGCACTGTTATTGAATGTTATCACATTCTATTGAAGTGCCAGCCCAGTTACTTTACTTTAGACATGTTAACAGCCATGTCCACACTGAGCCTTTGTGGTAATATTCCTGCCTCTGAGTCAAAAGGTTGTTAGGTTCAAACCGCTACCAGACAACCCAAGCGACATCCAACAAAATCCATGAATTCAGCAGTTATGGTCAACTCCAGTTAAAGTTCAAACATCATGGAAGCTTACAAATGCCCCACTGCAGAATAAGCACCATATTGGTTCCCATAATAATGGTCACATCATTGATATTGTGGTCTCTCAGACTACAGGTTGATTAGAAAATACAAAAAAAAATTCCTACCATTATTTCACACTATTCTCCAAGGGAAGAGCATGAAGATACTAAACAACAAAAATTCCATTGAAATGATGTAAAAGGTAAACATATCAAGAGACCACACACTTATATTTCATGCTGCAATTTCAAGGCCACTTTTATTTGAGGATTTACAAGATATAAAATTGAAGATGCACAGATGATGAATAAAATGTATTTGAGGGGTAAAGCGAATCAATGTAAAGACATTTTCAATGTGAATTTATTTTTTTGCTCGGTTTGCTTAATATGGGTTATCTTAAACTATGCAAAATAACCTAGCCTAAAGTAGTCACAAAGCATTGACTTATCTAGCTTACCATTGCAATAAACCAAAAAAGGATTAAAATAATGAAAGGTTAATAATTCATAAAACTGTACTTATATTTTTCTTCATGTTTTGAGCACTGATATTAATTGTCCTTGCTTGGAAGGAATTCCCTAGCGACTGGTAATGAATGCAAATGAAGTTCGTGGAAAACAGAATACATTACAAAATCTTTGGACAGTATTTAAACAATCTCATATATATTCAAATCATGAAGCTGCACAGAACACATACAGTGATCAGCTGCAGAATTGTCCAAAAATGAAACAACAGAAAGGTAAATGGAGACAGTATTGTTCCGAGCATAATGAGGTGTTTTTGAGTCACTAACTGTTGAAATAATAGTGCTTGTAATAGAGATAACAAGGTGTAGAGCTGGATGAAGACAGTAGGCCAAGCAGCATCAGAGGAGCTGGAAAGCTGACGTTTCGGACCGAGACCCTTCTTCAGAAAAATGTAATAGGCTCTGTTCTTGAAATACCCAGAGCTTCTTGCTGCCACTAATATTGCTGAGTATCACCCAGAATTTTTATCATTTGATGTTTCAAAAGCATTCATTGTATGATACATCCCTCTGAGATCTACTTTAACAGATTCATTTAAAGGAAATAATTTAGGCCTCACATAACATGCAACTTCCCTTCTCCACTCCTTTTGGCCTCTCCCATCTTTCTTGGGATTACCACATTGCTCATTTATCATCCTTCTCCATCTCCTCCTTTTGGTCATTCATTCCACTTCAAACTCCACTGTGTCTCACACCACTGCATCTTCTTATCTCATCTTAGGCTTTCCTCTTATCCTTCTCCCTGGTAGAATCACATATCGCTCACCTCACATTTCCTCACTCTCTCTCTCTCTCTTCAGTAGACAATCACAACCATTTCAATCTCTTTTCAGCTATTTTCTTCAATGCTCCCATAATCTTTGCTGATCCTCTCTTGTAATGGTTCCTGATTTTGTCCTTTCTCCTCACTTCATGCATCATCTAAACATCTTAGTCTCATTAGGAGTCAGTCATTGTTCCTCTCTTCTTGATGTTGCCCAGAATTCTAGAGTTTAGATTAAGACCAGTCTTACAACCCAACATGTAGCTTCTTCCTTTCAGTCACAGAGATATGTTCCTAGCACATTCAACCCCATTGCATTTATTCCAATTATTCCAACTAGAGCCAATTTGTTGATTCATTTCCATTTCCATTCATCTATTTTCTGCCACCACTAACACCAGATACACAAAACTACTCACTGTCCTCCACACTTCTTTTTAGCCTTGTCTGGTACTCTAATAGATATAATAGTCATAGAAGGGGACTGTATTTCTTTGGGCCAACCCACTGAACTTTTCCCCCTTCTCACCACCTCCCTTACCCAGCTCAATGGAGGAGGTAAGTGTATTCAATGTTATGATGATTAAATGGAATGTACGGTTAGCAGTAATTCAGAACAGTGTAGGAGCTGGTTCTGGTTAATTTGTTGAATTAATTGTTTCACTGTAATGTCCTCCTTGCTGTCGTAAATGTATCTTCCATATTGTCAGTGGAAAAATCATTTATTTCCTTTAACTACAAAACCTGTGTCTCAGTACAATGCAAATCCCAGTATGAAATTTTTAGGAAATAGAATTAAAAATATTGTTTAAAGGACCTGCAAATCTTACTTAATTTTAGCAGTATGCATGATGTTATTTAGGGAGATGACTAAGAAAGCAGAATGCTCTTTCTATATTTGGACACTTTTATTGATTCAAATCCCCTTAAGGCCTTCTACGAATGGCTGGTTTTAGCCGCTTTGCTAGCTATAATCAATTTTTCATGACATGTAATCACAGCACAACCATTACAATGTGAAATGTGGCAGCAGTGTTCAAATCAAAGATTGGATTTCAGTAATGAACATCACAATTGACGTCATTAACCGGTGAAATAAAAAAGGGGATTATCTGAGTGACAGTGTTGTGTGGGTTGCAAGTCCGGAAAATACTACAAAATGCATCATTGTTATCGTACTGTGGAAATACCAATTTAATTTTCCCAGTTGAAAATTCAATAGGCTCAAGGTTATATTATCGTAACTAACTGCAGTTGTTATCATGTGTTACGGGAAACAAGCTCCCAACGTTTACCCGAAGAAAATTCAATGTTTTCTGAATGAAGTAGTGTGACGCTGTCTTGTTTTTATTGTTAACGAAAAAGTGATAAACATAGTGAGTCACCTGAAATGGAGAAAATATACAGTGTTGAGTTGAATAATTGGGCTTCAGACAACCAACTAAGTTACCAAGGAATGTTGATTACTATTTGTTTACAATGTGCCAGTGGATATTTGGTCAACATTAAAATCTATTGTGGAAGTCTGCTGTTTGATTGTGTCATGGCAAATGTCACATTTCAAAGAATCACACTATATTCCAGAAAAGGGGGCCCTTTTGTGATGCAGTGGTAAAGTCCTTACTCCTGGACCAGGAGGCCCTGGTTCAAGTCTCAACTGCTCCAAAAGTGTGTAATAACATTCCTGAACAGATTGATGAGAAAAATACGTTAATAAAAATCATCAAAAAATTATATTCTCGAGATATAAAATGACTTTAACAAAACAAAAAGAAAACCAATCATTTCCTGTTGGGTTTTCTGACCTGAAGACAGGAAATATAGCCACCTACAGGTGACCTCCAGTTAGATATAGCTACAGTTCTCAGGATTTAACTAATTAACCACCTCACCATTACAATCTTAAAGAGACAATGTGAGCAACAACATACCATTAGCCACAAACTCCAGCTACTTATTCAAATAACCACCTCAATCCTTGAGGTATGACATTTGGGATAAAATTCTGAAGATATAACATTTACGGTGTGGCACTTCTCAGCTCATGCATTGAAGTGCTACATCTTTGGGAAATGTTATGTGACAGACTCTGTTATTAGATAGGGTAAAGAGCAGATGTATTGGCTGCTGAAAATTGATGCAAGCATCAGTTCTGGTTTTTGCCCCAGCTTACCTCTGCATCAATTTCTGACCAACATGATCATAGAAACATAGAACATAGATCAAAGCTGATCTGTGACCTAACTCCATATAATTGCCTTTGGCCCATGTCCCTTAATGCCTTTGCTGAACAAAAGTTTATCTTTCTCAGCATTAAAATTAACAACTGATCCTGCATCCAATGCTTTTGTGGAAGACAGCTCCAAACATCTACCACCCTTTGTGTGTAGAAGTGCTTCCCAGCAAGTTCCAGAATCCCCAACCAGTGGATATAATTTATTTATATCGAGCCTGTCCTTTCCTGTTAATACCTTGAAGGCCCTTAACGTTCTAAATTGTAGAGAAAACAGGCCTAATTTGTAGAATCTCTCCTCATAACTTAACTCATGAAAACCAAATATCATTCTTGCAAACTTACTTTGCACTCCCTCTAAGGCTTTATATCCTTTCTAAGGTGTGGTGCCCAGATCTGCTCACAATACTTCAAGTAGGGCCTGACCAGGGTTTAGTATAACTACAGCATAACTTTTGCATCCTGGAACTGTCATAGTCTTAAGGCCTTGGAAAGGGAGCAATTTGTTAAGTCTGTACAAGGAAACATTCCTTTTCAAAACGTGGATGTACCTGCTAGAGAAGGAGCAATACTTGATCTTCTGTTGGGAAATAAGGCAGGGCAAGTGACTGAGGTATAAGTGGGGAAGCACTTTGGCTCAAGGAGTTACAATTCTATTACTTTTAAAATAGTTATGGAAAAGGATAGAACTGATCAAAAAGTTCTAAATTGGAATAAGGCCAATTTTGATGATTTAAACAGTAACTTTCAAAAGTTGACAGGGAGAGGCTAGTTACAGGTTAAGGGATGGTTGGGAAGTGGGAGGCCTTTAAGAATGAGACAAAGAGAGTTCAGAGACAGTATGTTTCTGTTAGAGTGAAGGGCAAGCCTGGTAGGGAATACTAGATGACTAGAGATGTTGAGGCTCTGGTCAAGAAAAAGAAGGTGGTATATATCAGGGACAGACTACTGAAATCGAGTGAATCCCTACAAGAGTATAAGGGCAGTAGGAGTACACTTAAAAAGGGAAATCTGAGGGGCTAAAAAGGGGACATGAGATAGCTTTGGTAAATTGAGCTAAGAAGAATCCAAAGAGATTATGTTATTACGTTAAGGAAAAAAGAGAACCTAGGGAGAGAATAGGGCCACTTACATCACGTGGTCGTCTATGTGTAGAAACACAGGTGAAGGTAAGATACTGAACGAATATTTTACATCTGTATTTACTATGGAGATGGACATGGAAGCTAGGGAACTTGAGGAAATAAATAGTGATGTCTTGAAAAGAGTTCATATTACAGAAGAGGAGGTGCTGGATGTCTTAATATGTATAAAGGTGGCTAAATCTCTGGGACATGATCAGATGTTTCCCAGAACTTTGTGCGAAGCTAGGGAAGAAATTGCTGGGCCTCTTGCTGAGATATTTGTATCATTGATAGCCACTGATGAGGTACCAGAATGCTGGAGGGTGGCTAATGGTGTGTTATTATTTAAGAAAGGCTGTAAGGAAAAACCAGGGAACTATAGACCAGTGAGCCTTACATCCAAGAGGGGATTCTGAGGGATAGGATTTACATGCATTCGGGAAGGCAAGGACTGATTAGGGATAGCCAGCGTGGCTTTGTGCATGGAAAATTGTGTCTCACTACCTTGATTTAGTTTTTTAAAGAGGTGACAAAAAAGATTGATGAAAGCAGAGCGGTAGATATTGTCTACATGAAGTTCAGCAAAGCATTCAACAAAGTACACATGGTAGACTGGTTAGATCACATGGGATCCAGGGAGAGCTAATCAATTGGATACAAAATTGGCTTGAAAATAGGAGATAGAGGATGTTGGTGGAGATAGAATAGAATGCCTACAGTGAAGAAACAGGCCATTCGGCCCATTGAGTCTACATGCACCTGTGACAAGTATCCCACCCAAACCCAGCCCTCTATCTTATCCCTGTAACCCTGCATTTCCCATAACCATCTAGCCTGCACATCATGGCCAATTTAGCATGGCCAATCTGAGTAACATGTACATCCTTAAACTGTGGGAGGAGACCAGAGAACCGAGAGGAAATCCACGCAGATGCGGGGAGAACGTCTAAACTCCACACCGACAATCGCCCAAGGCTGGAATTGAACCTGGGTCCCTGGCACCGTGAAGCAGCAGTGCTAACCTCTGAGTCACCATGCCACCCCAAGAGTTGCTTTTCAGACTGGAGGTCTGTGACCAGTGGTATGCCACAAAGATCCGTGCTGGGTTCACATCTGTTTGTCATTTATATAAATGAATTGATGATAATATAGGAGGTATGGTTAATCCCAGATTAATTGAACTTTTTCAAGTGTTACACTTTAGGCTTTGATTTTAGGCTCCAACAATTTCCCTACCTCAGATGTTAGGCTGACTGGTCTGTAATTCTCCAGTTTTCCTCTTTCGCCCTTCTTAAACAGTAGAGTGGCATGGTCAATTTTCCAATCCAGAGGGATAACTCCTTTATTTAGAGAACTCTGCAAGAGTATTATTAGGGCATTTACAGTATGCTCTCCTATTTCCTTTAACATCCTCGAATGGAAACCATCAGTTCTTGGGGATTTGTCACTCATTAATTCCATTATCCTCCTTATGACTGAGCTTTACTTACTTTCATTTTATTCATTCCCTATTCCCAATAACAAGCAAATTTTTCATCTATCAGCATGAGCTAAGACGTCATGCCTGGGGATTCCCATGGTAATTAAACTACGCTCGGACTATAATTTTGTTAAAGTTTAGAGCCAGATTATTGTCACAAGGTATAAGAATTAACTCACTGTCGACAAATGGAGTTTCTTCATGGTGTAGAAATGGACAGCCAAGTCAGTTATAACGTGGGCAACTATCTGAATATGTCACATGATGAAATTCTATTGTCAGCTTTTATTGAGTTTATTTTAATTAATTTGATCAATTGCAAAATCAATTAAAAAGTAGATACCATTTTAACAATGTAGTGCACCACGAGTAATGTGAATAACAGGGAAGTAACAGTTAACTGTTCCAAAAAAACTCAATGCTTATTAATTTAGCATTTAGTTGAATAAATTCAAATGCGTTTGGAGTATTTATTTGGGCTCAATATCCACATCTGTTTAAGTTTCAAATTTGACACTGAGCTCTGACAGAAGACTTGCTGAAATATTCAATCTGTTTCACTTGGGCTAATCCCAAAACTTCAATGCGTCAATGGGAACCAGCTGCAGTGCACTCTAAAGTCTGTCAATGGATTGGGATGGGCACTTCTTGTATACCTTTCCACAATCATGCCACTATAGACAGTGCCTGATTCTTACTGAAAACCGGTAGTAGACCTCACTTAAGTCAAAGTTGGTTCACAGCTCTCTACAATTATCTCAAACTGGGAGGTAAAAGCAGCAATTTATTTTCCTGAATTTTACCAGCGAATGACAAGAGATCATCATAAACAAGCATACCCTTTCCCATTTGAGGTTAAAGTGTATCGTGCGTGGTAAGAAAGGTATTTGAATAATCGTTTTAGGCATCGGAATAAAGTATTTGTTGTTTTTTTGCTGCAGTGAGCACTGGAGGCCTGCCTGACTAGTTCCCGATGAACCTACCCCACGTTACCTGGTTCAAGGACTCTGTGGTTGTAATTTCTCCTGAGCCTCACTGTAGTACTGGCAGTGACCACCGTTCCCAGTGGTACTGTTCGCTACTGCGGGGCTGCTAGTGTCCAGTTGACCAACAGCTCTCACAGGAAGGATCTCATTGGCTTTTTATTATGTTGGGGTGCCGAGGAATAGCCTCAGTGGGCTTTCCATCAGTTCTCCAGCCAGCCCATTACCATCACCATCAAATCCAGCCCAATAAATGTCGCCAATTACCCTCATAATCCAGAATGTTGAGACTGCTGTAAGAGTATTCCTGCCAGATCAGCTGCAATTAACTAATCAGACAAAGATCAGGGATTGTGTCTGGGATCTCCCTGGTCTGCATGGCTCAGTTTTACAATGGATAAGCACAGTGGATCATTACCATCCATTAGCCAAGTTGGTTCAACGTATAACAGCAACATTATTGTTAAAATATTTAGTCAGCAAACAAGATAATAAGGGATTAATCTTTACTTAACAAATGACAGGGATCATGTTATAAAATTGGCCTGCTCTATAATGAGGAAATGACAAAGTCCTAAATGGATTATTGTGTCTGCCTGTTGTCCTCCATAGTATATTCGGTTTATGCCTAGATATAAAGAGAAATGAAAACAAGTCCTAAAAGCTGCAGCATAGAGAGGCCGTAAATTGGAACATAAAAGAAAAACAGATTTAATGTAAGTCGAAGTTGAGCAACATAAAATACCTGGCATCATCTGCAGCCAGGAAGCGAAAAAATGTACTTGGAAATTACAATTTGCAATATTCACATCTGAATACCCCAGAATTCTGTTTAACATTCTTCGGCCCCAGACAGCAGTGGGATAGTAGAGTCTGGCAGCTGTGAATGCATGTGAGTACTCCAGCAGCAGATGGGCTGAATAAATTCTTCCGATGGGCAGAGATAGACAACACTACAGAGTTGGATGTAGGTGAGTTGAGAGACGATACGGGGTAAGAAGCTAAGTTCACGTAGAAAAAGGACACTGAGTTTTGTGAACAGGACTGCAGAGGGGAAGGGTGTCTGGGAAATGGAGATTGTGGAGAGTTAGGGATTGAAGACAATAGTTTCAGTCTTTTCAATATTTAGCTGGTGGAATGTTTGACTGACTGAGGATTTCAACATAAGCAGCATTACAAAACTGTCATCCAGTCTTCATGACATTACATTGAAAACAAACAGTGATGGATAATGCATTAAAACACTGTGATACATTGGAAAAAATGGCACAAGCTTAGAAAGTAATTCAAGTGCTTCATAATTGTCTGAATACTGGGATATGTTATAACCTTGTCCACATTCTCAGTCACATTTGTCATTTGTGCGATTTAATTGTATTTGTCTTCATTAACATCTTGCTAATTGACAATTATTGTCCAATATATTATAATGTTGCAGTAACAATTGGGTTGTTGCTGTCTGGATCTGACACACATGAGGGACTTAACAAGAAGGAAAGACAATGACAATTAGCTGACAGGAACTACATGGTTAATTGAGATGTTTAATACTTTATTATTTTTGTAGAAGTATTGAACAAGATTTTTCAGATGGTGGGGTTTCCCAGTTGCCACTTAAAGGCTAACAGGGATTGTACCCTCACTGATGCTGGCTGCCCTGCAGCCAGCTAAAACTGCATAGAGTTTTAATTATTTAAGGAAGTGTCTTTTTCTCCCATCCGGGGGCAAGTGCCCAAAAATATCTACCAGCAATTCAAATTGACTCAGTAGCTCCAGCATGACCAGGTTTGAGTGGGGCCACTTGTTAGGACTCCTGGTAAGGTAAAGGTAAAGTCACCATAGTGTTACCACACCATTGGGCTGCTCTCTCATCAGGCAGAGATGACTGATGGTGGTTTAACCTAAGGGTCACCATGCCTCAGGCAAGGGGAGAAGTTGAGAAGGAGAGTCTTTCGCAATAACCTTAGCTGGTGTGGGAATTCAACTCATGATGTTGGTGTCACTCTGCATTGCAAACCAGCCATCCAGCCAACTAAGCTAACCAACTCCCTCATGCCAAAACTTACTGGTAATTTGTTGGGCCTGAAGGAAACATTTCTGCTCTCCTTGATCCACAAGCAATGCTGCAAAAACACTGATAGAATAAAGCCACCTAATGTTAAAAATAGAATGATGATTGAAATTTAGGTTTGAGACTGCGCCATAATATTTAAAGGAGGAGGTGAAGGCCTAGTGGTAGTTTGGCTGGACTATTAGTTCAAGGACCCAGTTCAAATCTTGCCATAGCGGAATTTGAATTCAATAAAAATCTGGAATTAAGACCTCAAAACTGTTATTGATTATTGGCGAAAAACCCATCTGGTTCACTGATGTTGTTAAGGGATAGAAACCTCTGCCCTACATGAGACTACAGACCTACAGCAACATGGTTGACTCTTAACTCTGAGCAATTAGAGTTGGGTAATAATCACTGGATAGCCAGTAATGCCCACATCCCGTGAATGAATTGGTTTTAAAAATGAGGTGCACACTAACTGTGAGTGGGTGGGTTACCTCGACCTCCCCTTGTGGGAAGGCAGGAAATGAGAGGGATGGAGATTCTGTTTCTGATTTCTTGCATTTTAATCTCAGGTCTGACCCCAACCTACCCATTGGGGAATTAAAGTTCAGCTGATGGATCAGTGCTCTGGATAATGAATTACATAATTCTTTAAAGTTTGCATCACATACCGACAGGGATGGTTAAAAAGGTGTTTGGTTCACTTGCCTTCATCAATCAGTCCTTTGAGTATAAGAGTTGGGGCATTATGTTGAGGTTGTATAGGACATTGGTGAGACCTCTTCTAGAATGCTGTATCCAGTTCTGGTCACCCAGTTATAGGAAGGATATTATCAAGCTGGAGCGGGTTCACTAGAGGTTTATCAGGATGTTGCCAGGTATAGGAGGTTTGAGTTCTAAGGAAAGGCTGGATAGGCTGGGACATTTTTCACTGGAGCGTAGGAGGTTGAGAGGTGATCTGATAGAAGTTTATAAAATAATGAGAGATATACATAGGGTTGATGGTAGTTGTCTCTTCCCTACAATGCTGAATTTCAAGATTGGGGCACATTTTTAAGGCGAGAGGAGAGAAATTTAAAAACAGACATAGGAGACAAATTTTTTACACAGAGGGTGGTTCACATGTGGAATGAGCTACCTGATGAAATGGTGGATGCAGGTACAATTACAATGTTTAAAAGACATTTAGATGGATACATGAGTAGGAAAGGTTTGGAGGGGCATGGGCCAGGAGGAGGCAGGTGGGACTAATTTAGTTTGGAATTATGTTCGGCATGGAATGGTTGGACCAAAGGGTCTGTGCGCATGCTGTATGACTTTATGACTATAAGGGTGCTGGAGACTCTTGTCACCCAACAGAAATGTAGACTTTTCATTGAATGCTATGTGGGCAACCTAGAGTGAACCACTGCTCTGATGCACACGTTACAGTAGGTATCTACATGTTCTAAAATTAAAGACAATGGAAATTGTATCAAATTATTTAGGAACAGCTCAAAATGTTTTGAAGTCTACTGCTGCAGCGAAATAAATCCAATATATTACTTACGTAAAAAAGAACTGATGATAATTACATCAGAGATAGTAGGAACTGCAGATGCTGGAAAATCTGAGACAACAAGGTGTAGAGCTGGATGAACACAGCAGGCCAAGCAGCATCATAGGAGCAGTAAGGCTGACGTTTCGGGCCTAGACCCTTCATCAGAAATGGGGGAGGAGAAGGGGGTTCTGAAATAAATAGGGAGGGAGGGGGAGGCGGATAGAAGATGGATAGAGGAGAAGATAAGTGGAGAGGAAACAGACAGGTCAAAGAGGCAGGGATGGAGCCAGTAAAGGTGAGTGTAGGTGGGGAGGTAGGCAGGAGATAGGTCAGTCCAGGGAGGACGGACAGGTCAAGGGGGCGGGATGAGGTTAGTAGGTAGGAAATGGGGGTGCGGCTTGAGGTGGGAGGAGGGGATAGGTGGGAGGAAGAACAGGTTAGTGAGACGGGGACAACCTGGGCTGGTTTTGGGATGCGGTAGGGGGAGGGGAGATTTTGAAGCTTGTGAAATCCACATTGATACCATTGGGCTGCAGGGTTCCCAAGCGCAATATGAGTTGCTGTTCCTGCAACCTTCGGGTGGCATCGTTGTGGCACTGCAAGAGGCCCAGGATGGACATGTCGTCTGAGGAATGGGAGGGGGAGTTGAAATGGTTCGCAACTGGGAGGTGCAGTTGTTTAGTGCGAACCGAGCGTAGGTGTTCTGCAAAGCAGTCCCCAAGCCTCCGCTTGGTTTCCCCGATGTAGAGGAGGCCACAACGGGAACAGCAGATACAGTACACCACATTAGCAGATGTGCAGGTGAACATCTGCTTGATGTGGAAAGTCTTCTTGGGGCCTGGGATGGGGGTGAGGGAAGAGGTGTGGGGGCAGGTGTAGCACTTCCTGTTTGCAGGGAAAAGGACCACCTCTACCTGGACCATCTCTAACACCTCTCTCTCCTTCCTGGACCTCTCTGTCTCCATCTCGGGCAACCACCTAGAAACCAATATCCATTTCAAGCCCACCTACTCCCACAGCTACCTAGAATACACCTCCTCCCACCCACCTTCCTGCAAAAATGCCATCCCCTATTCCCAATTCCTTCGCCTCCGCCGCATCTGCTCCCAGGATGAGGCATTCCACTCCCGAACATCTCAGATGTCCTCGTTTTTCAAGGACCGCAACGTCCCCCCCTCAGTGGTCGAGAACGCTCTCGACCGTGTCTCCCGCATTTCCCGCAACTCATCCCTCACACCCCGTCCACGCAATAAGAACCAAAAAAGAATCCCCCTCGTCCTCAC
>NC_063345.1:60404198-60411674 GCF_021869965.1 Rhincodon typus | reverse complement strand
GTTCACCTGCACATCTGCTAATGTGGTATACTGCATCCGCTGTACCCATTGTGGCCTCTTCTACATTGGGGAAACCAAGGGGTCTAGGCCCGAAACGTCAGCCTTTCTGCTCCTATGATGCTGCTTGGCCTGCTGTGTTCATCCAGCCCTGCACCTTGTTGTCTCGGAGGCTTAGGGATCACTTTGCAGAACACCTATGCTTGGTTCGCAATAAACAACTGCACCTCCCAGTTGCGAACCATTTCAACTCCCCCCTCCCATTCCTCAGATGACATGTCCATCCTGGGCCTCTTGCAGTGCCACAACGATGCCGCCCGAAGGTTGCAGAAACAGCAACACATATTCCGCTTGGGAAACCTGCAGCCCAATGGTATCAATGTGGATTTCACAAGCTTCAAAATCTCCCCTCCCCCTACCGCATCCCAAAACCAGCCCAGCTTGTCCCCGCCTCCCTAACCTGTTCTTCCTCCCACCTATCCCCTCCTCCCACCTCAAGACGCACCCCCATTTCCTACCCACTAACCTCATCCTGCCCCCTTGACCTGTCCGTCCTCCCTGGACTGACCTATCTCCTCCCTACCTCCCCAGCTACACTCACCTTTACTGGCTCCATCCCCGCCTCTCTGACCTGTCTGTTTCCTCTCCACCTATCTTCTCCTTCTCCTCTATCCATCTACCATCTGCCTCCCCCTCTCTCCCTATTTATTTTAGAACCCCCTTCCCCTCCCCCATTTCTGATGAAGGGTCTAGGCCCGAAACGTCAGCCTTACTGCTCCTATGATGCTGCTTGGCCTGCTGTGTTCATCCAACTCTGCACCTTATTGTCTCTGATGATAATTACATGATACTTTTCACAACCTCAGGACCTTCCAACACATTTTATTGCCAATTAAGTACCTTTGTTTTGAAGTTTAGTCACCATTGTAATGTAGAACAAGGAAAGACCTGGCCCTTTAAAGGTACATTTTATAAAGCATGCATAGTTATGAAAATTAATGCAAATAGGAATACATTATTCCTGCTTTTGTGTGTAATGGCAATCTTCTCCAGTTCACTTACCTATTTTGCACAATTTATAGATAACACATTTTTCATGTCAGTCATAACGCTGAATTAATTTTTAAAGGCTTTAAGAAATACCTAAAGCACTTAAAAAGGTTTTATTCAGAATAGTGAATTTGTTATAATTAGTAATAGTAGGGCAACATGAAAGGCAACTTTTTTTAAACAGAGAGTGGTTTGTGTGTGTAAGGAACTACCAAAGGAAGTGGTGGATGGAGATACAGTTAAAATATTTAAAAGACATCTATAAAAATCAATGAATAAGGTCACAGAGCACGGAAACAGAAACTTCAGTCCTATTCGTCCATGCCGACCAGATAACCTAAATTTATCTGACCTCGTCCCATTTGCCAGCATTTGGTCCATATCCCTCTAAACCCTTCCTATTCATGTACCCATCCAGATGCCTTTTAAATGTTGTAATTGTACTAGCTTCCACCACTTCCTCTGGCAGCTTGCTCCATGAATGCACCACCCTCTGCATGAAGAAGTTGCCCCTTAGGTCCTTTTATATCTTGCCTCTCTCACTTTAAAGCTATGCCCTCTAGTTTTGGACTCTCCTACCCGGGGAAACCACCTTGGCTCTTCACTCTGTCGACGCACCTAATGATCTTATAAACTTCTGTAAGGTCACCCCTCAGACTCCGAAACTCCAGGGAAAATAGCCCCAAGCTATTCAGCCTCTCCCTATAGCTCAAACCCTCCAAACCCAGCAACATCCTTGTAAATCTTTTCTGCACCACCTCAAGTTTCACAACATCTTTCCTAAAGCAGGGAAACCAAAATTGAGTTCAGTATTCTAAAAGTGGCCTAACCAATGTCCTGTACAGCCTTGCAACTCCCATACTCCATGCATTGAGCGGTTAAAGCAAGTGTACCAAATGCCTTCTTCACCATCCTGTCTACCTGTGACTCAACGTTCAAGGAAATATGAACCTGTACCCCAAGGTCTCTTTGTTAGGCAACACTCCCCATGTCATTACCATTAAGTGTATAAGTCCTGCCCTGATTTGCCTTTCCAAAATGCAGCACCTCATATTTATCTAAATTAAACTCCGTCTGCCTCTCCTCAGCCCATCGGCCCATTTCATCAAGGTCCCATTGTACTCTGAGATAACCTTCTTCACTGTCCACTACACCACAATTTTGGTGTCATCTGTAAACGTACTAACAATTCCTCGCATATTCACATCCAAATCATTTATGTAAATGACAGAAAGCAGTGGGCCCAGCATTGATCCTTGCAGCAAACTGCTGTTTACAGGCCTCCAGTCTGAAAAACAACTCTCCACCACCACTCTCTATCTCCTACCTTTAAGCCAATTTTGTATCCAAATGGCTAGCTCTCCCGGTATTCCACGTGATCTAACATTACCAACTAGTCTACCATGCGGAACCTTGTCAAATACGTTGCTGAAGTCCAGATAAACAACGACCACTACTTTGCCCTCATCAATCTTTATTGTCACTTCTTCAAAAAATTTATGAAGTTAGTGAGACATGATTTCCCAAGCATAAATCCATGTTGACTATCCCTAATCAGTCCTTGCCTTTCCAAATGCATGTAAATCCTGTCCCTTCGAATCCCCTTCAGCTACTTACCCACCACTGATATCAGGCTCACTGATCTTTGGTTTCCTGGCTTTTCCTTACAGTCTTTCCTAAATAATAGCACACCATTAGCCACCCACCTTTCTTCTGGCACCTTGTCCGTGGCTATCAATGATACAAATATCTCAGCAAGGGTCCCAACAATCTCTTCCCTAGCACAAAGTTCTGGGATACACCTGATCAGGTCCTGGGTATTTCCGAAGGAAAGTTTAGAGGGATATGGGTCAAATGCAGGCAGGTGGGATTAATTTAGTTTGGAAACATAGTTGGCATGGACTAGTTGGTCTGAAGGGTCTGTTTCCGTGCTTTATGACTCTATGACTCTCTGGCTATATGAGATGAGAAGGTAGTAAACATTTGCTTGTATCCACAGCATTGGTTTTTCCAATGATTAATTTTATGCGATGCCTATGATGATCAAGAACATATTTATTATGACTTTAACATCTCCACCTGATTGAAACACTGACACATTTTGGAAGGCAAAGCTCCTGGTGCGGAATTTTACCAACAAAAGCTGATAAAATTTAAAGTTCACAAGTAGCTGCCACTGAAATGAGCATTGCCATCACACACCCAGTGTCAGTGTCCAATACTTGAGCTGTATTTACTAATCATATATTCATTTAGCCACATCTGGATTCACAGTTAGCCACAAACAAATGGAACCTAATGCATTAACCAATACTACTTTGCAGAAACCCGTGTGAGACAGAAGGTGCTTAATACTAATGTGATGAATTTGCAACCTGCATTCAATGCTGCAGAGCTAATCAAAACCAGCACAGCTTTGAATCTGGAGTGGGGCCTGACAACATTAACCCTAATGGATTTCCAGTGTATTTTGTGTGTTTATTATGATTAATTTTTATCTTTGATACATATAGGAATACAGTATAACTTCATGTACAATACACTAAGTTATTTCCTTTTCACATTTTTAACCCACGATTAATACTGATAGGATGGCCTAACTTCTAAAAATACCTTCTGCTTATGTCTCCAATTGGAGTAATCTCTAATGTTGTGAACCCTCCACATCTTTTGTTTCTATTTGAGATGTAGACCCTCACTGGTTAGATCAGCATATGTTGCCCATCTCCAATCAGCCTAGAATAGGTGGTGGTAAACTGTTTTTTTGCATGGCTGAAGTAGTCATGGAGTATGGGTTTGCCTGCAGTGCTGTCAGGAGGGGCTGGGACTTCCAGGATATTGACCGGTGACAGTGAAAGGGTATTGATACAGTTTCAAGTCAGGCTGGTATGTGTCACTGAGGGATCTTGCAGGTGGTGGTGGCCCTATGCATCTGTTTCCTTAGTCCTTCTATGTGGCAGATGTCAGATATTTGGAAGGTGTTTTCAAAGGATCCTTGGTGAGTTACTGCAGTGCATCTTGTAGATAGTACACACTGCTGTCACTGTGGATTGGTGGGGTTAGGAGCGAACGCTGAAGATGGTTAACAGGGTACTGATCAAACAGGTTGCTTTGTCCCAAACAGCATCTAACTTCTTGAGTGTTGTTAGAGCTGTACCTATCCAGACAAGTGGAGAGTATTCTATCACAATCCTGACTCATGCCTTGGAGATAGTGGACAGGCTCGCTGCAGAATTCCTAGTCTGTGCTGCTTCCTGAGGCTGTAGAGTTATAAGGCAGTTTCTGGTTGGTGGTCACCCCAGGAGGTTGATAGTGGGGGATTCAGAGACTCAGCCATTGAATATCAAGGGAAATAGTTTAAATTGTCTCTTGTTGGAGATGGTCACTTTTTGGCACATGTGGCACTTGCCAATTACTTGAGACAAAACAAATAGATTACGATCTATAAAACCAGTTGCCATGGTTACGATTTGAATCTATAACCCCTGAGTATTAGCTTGGTACTCTGAATTACTAGTGTAGTAACATTACTACTATAAGCCACTTAACTAATATGATTTGCAAAGAAATGTATGAAGGAAACCATGAAAACAAGTGGTAAAAATGGGCTAAAATATAAGGCATGTTTGACCAATAAAGTGCCCTTCAGAGGCATATTTTAAGAATTTGAACACAGAGATTAGCTCATCTAATTCATGGCCAACAGGATTTAAGGAGTAGAAAATTGGCTCCAAGATATTTATGTAACATGGAATGCAGCATTCTTTAGAAAAGAAGCAATATAAAAGTGGTGGAACCCAAATAGAATATAGGCAAAAGTGATTCAGCAATAAAGGCCATCAATTTTCCAAACAACTGTTGCATAGTGCAGGAGATTGAGAATTTAACTCAACCAGCACCTAGAGATGTTATCCATCCAAGTTGTTCTGTCTACAAGTTAATTAGCTGCATGCTTTTGTGTGCAAAAACAATTTCTGCAATAGCTTCAAGGCATGCAGGAATATTTCAATGTGCACCTTAATTCAGGGGTGAGATTTTGCTTTCTGCCTTCATTTTGAGTGAAATCAAAGGAAGCATGATGTGAGATGGATCTCTCAAAGGGGAACTGTCCAGATGTTTCATTGTGGTTGCTATGGTAGTACTTGTACTTAGCAGTGATGTTTTTATCATAGATTTACTATTATATTGTGGAAATATTTTATCTGCTTAATTTGGAAAAGTTTGTTTTAGTCTCTAGATACATTGTCCTTTTTTTTCTGATAGCATGCATTGTGAGGCTGATATTGAGGATGCATTGTTCATTTTGAAGTAAACTAGTAGAGGGTACAGCCAATGTTGTATTCTGTCAGGCTGTCTTACTCTGAGAAGGGGACTTCACTCAGGGCTGCTATATCAATGTCTAGTCTGGCTAGTTCATGGACTATGAGGACTGAGCATCATTGGGTGCTACTGTTGTCACCAGCGTTGAGCATTGTTCTCGTCTTCCAGCAAGCAAGCTTCCGAATCTTTCTTGTTTTCTCATTTTTTTTTGAAGTGAGGTTGTGATTTTGTATTTTGAAATGGGCTATTGCTATAATTGAAATATTACAGTATGTCTTTAAGTCATGATTGTCCCTTTAAGACCAGGAGATTATTTTGCAATCAGCAAACACAGACTGGGTGTCATTCAGAGCTTAATTGTTCTTTGGGGAAGTAGCTGCAGATTAACCGTTGCTTGCTAATATAGAACTTGAAACTTGCTGAAAAGACAGGGGCATTGCTGAGGCTTTTCACCTTACACTCGTTAAGCTAGGTGCCAGAAGTTGCCGGATTTTGGATTATCACAAAAATTTAAACTCCGCAAGAAAAGGACATTCCTTAGTTGGCATGCTGTTTGAAATTTGCCATTCTTGCATTTGCCTTGATGAAACACTTGCCATTTTATGTTTAAGCTGCATCGGTACTGAAGGGTGACAGTAATGTGTTTGACACACAGTTTTTAATATAAAAAAAGAATTAAAGCTCTTTGCTTAGGATAATGTTGTATTGCAGCTTTTATCATTTTGTTTAGTTAAATTAGTATTTATCTTTACAAGTTTGTAAGAAGCTTGATCCACATAGAGCGTGACTTGTGTATGGAACGAGTTGCCAAAAAAAGTGGTGGAGGCTGGTACAGTTACAACATTTAAAAGGCATCTGGATGGGGACATGAATGGGAAGGGTTTACTGGGACAAATGCTGGCAAATGGGACTATCTTAATTAAGATATCTGGTCAGCATGGATGATTAGGATGAAAGAATCTGTTTCCTGTATGATTCTATGACTCTATGAAATTATAAAGAGAACAAATTGTAATTGAATGATTTGCAAACCTGCAGCAGGAAAATAGTTGAAGGTAAAACTCCACATTCAAAAATGAATGCTGACAACTTTCATGGGAAGTTGAGCAGCTACAAGATATCAGGTGTAACTTGGAAACGGGCGTAACTGTGATCAATTATTTCTTGGTACAAAACAAAAGGAAGACTGACAGGAAATTTACAGGCAATGTAAGGGTTGTACCATTGAACCATAGTAGACATTAACACACAGGTATGATGCTGACAATGTTAAAATGCAGATGCCAAAGCAGAGCAGATTGATATTACGCATTTTCACACATAGTATGAAGTAATGACAGGATTTGATGGTAGATTAATATTCTAAGTAGATTTGAAAAGTGATTGCCCCTTCCATGGCTGCAGCAAGTTACTACGAGAGACAAATTGCCCTGTGCTATAAGTTTCATGGCTCCTTTGAAACATACCATATCTGGACACAGTTAACTCATACGGATGTCAATCCAGGGTTCAAAGGAGAGACTCCAATCTCTACCCAGTTGGACAATTCAGAGCAGAATTTCTTCCATTTGATTCACAGGCGAGAACTCTGCCATCAAACAAGAGGCTGACTCCATTAAGCAGAATATGACATGGTGACCAGCAGTGATTTTCCTTTACAAATAACACAACAACCACAAGGAAAGCAAGATTTGAAGCAATACAGAAGTTATATTTATACCAGGACAAATTGGAATGGGATAAATTAATGGCATTTTATTGGAGTGAGTGAAGTTGGGCAGGGAATGGGTTAATGAGATAACAAGGTGTAGAGCTGGATGAACACAGCAGGCCAAGCAGCATCAGAGGGGCAGGAAAGCTGACGTTTCAGGCCTAGACCTTGCTTCAGAAATCTTCTGAAGCAGGTCTACACTTTGTTATCTCAGATTCTCCAGCATCTGCAGTTCCTACTATCTCTGAGGGAATGGGTTAATGGCAGTTTGTGGGTGTTTATGGGAGTGGGTGTAGCCCGGCAGGGAATGGGTTAATGACAGTTTGTGGGGGGTTTATGGGAGTGGGTCTAGCCCGGCAGGGAATGGGTTAATGGCAGTTTGTGGGGGGTTTATGGGA
>NC_063345.1:60354449-60404188 GCF_021869965.1 Rhincodon typus | reverse complement strand
AGTGGGTGTGGCCCGGCAGGGAATGGGTTAATGGCAGTTTGTGGGGGTTTATGGGAGTGGGTGTAGCCCGGCAGGGAATGGGTTAAATTTAAGATCTCGATGACGCGACACGCCGCGCCCGGCGTTGTCCCCTACTCTGTGACGCCATGACGCCGCAGCTGGAAGCGGAAGTGTCGCTGGTTGTTGTCGTCGTTTGTCGGGCCCGCTGATCAGCTGGAGACCTGCCCGGGGCCTTGAAGATGTCGTCCAGCCTCGAGAGTATCCTTACCCCCGGGGAGGAGAGTGACCCGGCAGGCAGGCAGGCCGGTACTCGGGTGACAATTTCGCCCCAGGAAGCGAGTCCGCCGGGTCCCTGGCAGGGCTGGAGCTGCCGGACAATGTCCCGGGTAGAGCCAGCCCCAGGTTAGGTCTGTCCTCCCAGATTGTAACCTACTGTACCTGGGCGAGGTGCTTACCTGGGCCTGGCAGGTACAATGAGAGGTGGACCATTGCTGGAATAACTCCAGAGCCTGATTTCTAATATGTCTGTCTCCTTTTGGATACAAGCCAAGTGTTCCGTTGGCCCTAGGTGAGAAGCTTTTGTTTTCTAATCCACCCAACTGTGGTTCAGATGAGTGCCAAGGGAATGACATGTTTTCACTTCAGATTTGTTTAGATACATATGTGTATTTTACTTTTATACGTATGTATTAACTCCGTTCTTTCTGTCAATCCCCTTATAGCGCTTCCTTCTCGGTAATGATTTTGTAATCCTCTCGCTTCTCCCACTTCACGCGAATGAGTAGGAAAACTGTGATTGGTGCAAATTGAGTATGAGAGCAATGGAAACTCTCTCAAAAAATAAATTGTATTTTCTGAAGAGTTATATTAGGATCTATTAATATGCTTACGCACTCTAGCTTTAAGCTGCTAGCCGTTGTTCTGTCTGGAGTATGTTTTTTTTTTATTGCTGTAGTTTCTAATATAGATTCTGTCTCTGATAGAAAGCCTAGCCTTGTAAGATGTGCAACTCAACAAACTACCAATTCACATAAAACCAAACAAGTGTCCCATTTCATTCTCTCACAAACCACCAACTATGTGTAAATGCCTCATCATTTGATGAATATTTTTAAAGTTATATCAGTGGCGGAGCTGTTTTGTGACCAAACTAATAACATAAATTCCAAGCAACCTTGCCAGATATATGCTGAAATAATCTACAATGTTTTTAATTGTAAAATATTATCATACACCAGGTTTTCCCAGTTGAATTTGACTCTTGCTGAGATTGAAGGTTCAAGTTCAACTTTTTTTTTACTGGTGTTGACAGTTGTTAACCTGTATCTTCATTTCTGGCATATCCCCAACTCTGTGTATGCAGTTACTGCTTGTCACTGCTAATGTTCCCTGGACTGTGTGTGTCTAATGTTTTCATGATGTCTCATTCTGACAGTCTACTATTTTTAACTTTATTTATGATGTTACGAATCTCCTGAACCCAAACACTGAATATGTAAGCTGGTTCAGGGTACTGTCATCTAGAAGTGTACATAATTAAATTTTTGTTTTTTCTGCATCATGAATAAGTAATATTTGCAATTCCCATTTGCCTAAATTCACTGCTCTGATGACCTACTATTCAGTTTAATTCTGTGTGATTAAAATAACAGCTATTTGCAAAATATGCATATAGAACCTCACCGTTTTATTTGTTCATGGGATGAGTCTTGTTGGCAAGAACAGCATTTATTGCCTAGCCTTAATTTCCTTCAGACTGTCCAGTTTAGGTTTCAAATGTATCAAATCTATTTGAGTTTTGAGACACATGCAATTGCAGAAAAGTTACGTATATTGTTTTGTAAATGCTTTAAATTTGAGCAGCCCTTCAGGAAATTTGCTTGTTCAGTCTAAGTTTCATTTTCACTATAGCTCTGGAGCTTGGTTGTCAAACTTGCATATTGATCATGCTTCAAGGATATTTTGTTTTAATGCAAGTGACTTGCCCTGTGTTTGTGGCAATTAAATAGGTCTTCTGTTGACCTGCAAGCTACTTGTTTGCATTAATAAAAATAGCCATCAGTGACTGGGAGAGATTGTAACAACAAGCAGGCTATGGGAATCATGTGACTTGTAATAAATTGCCCAAGCCTGTCCCTCGTGTTTTCTGATGTCATTGCAATACTTTAGGAAGATTATTTCCTGTTACCCACATCCAGATATCCAGTAAACACTCATCTGACTCTTTCCATGATTTTGCTATATAGCAATCGCTTGTTATCATCCCTTTGAGAAGCAAAATTATCACATCCACTTGAAAGGAAAAATGGGTTTAAGCTGACTGCTTTAATCAAATTGTTTTCAAGTTTCAAGAAACATGTGATTTAGTTGATGTGTATTGCCTGCAACAACTTTTATTTATGCAGCACTGTTAACATAAAGCATCCCAAAGTGCTTCAGAGGAACAATTATCAAGCACGACACCAAGCTGCAGGAGGGGATGTTAGGACAGATAGTCAGCCTGGTAAGTTTTTGAGGAATCACTTAAAGAAGAAAAGCAAGTTAGAGTGGCAGAGAGATATGGGAATGGTACTGGTGCTAGGCAACTGAACGCATGGCCATTTCATTTGGCAATGCACAATAGGGCAGAATTCAAGGAACCTGGTATGGAACAGACATGAACAGATCACGAACATTTCATTTACCTTTTACTTATTGAGTCAGCTAGTAAGAATTTGTTGTGAGACCAGTTGAAGGAGAGTGGGGATTGGCTAAAGCTGATGCTTTTAAGTTATATTCTCTGATTTTGACTGGAAAGTGCAGTTATATTGATGCTGTTTAAAAAGCAAATCAGGTTTAATATCTTCTGGAATTAAATGGCATTACAACACAGTGTACACAGACTGAATAAATGGAGAGTACATTGACATTGACACACGCACCCGCACACCCATGCACAGATCCACCAATTGGTTTCTGAAGGCCGAGCGATGAAGCTGTTCACCAGTTTTCCTTTCTTTTCTGAAGTTTCAAAGTGGGCTGGAATAGTTTCTCAGATTCTGCTTTCTGTGTTTCGTGGTTTGATATGGATCATTAATGCATAGCTCACTGCTCATGCTGTTCAACATAATGTACATAGTTCATTCAGTTTAAGAAGTATTTTTAGTCATGTGACATTGTTCCATATTGTATCTTGACTTGCTGCCTTCCAGTTCTAAAATTTTCTAAAAAAAATTTTCTGATTTTCTAAAAAATGAAAATCGCAATGTTATTTAGTAAGTCCTGAAAACAAAAAAAAATGCTGGAAATCGCAGCATCTGTGGGGTGAGAGCAAGCTAACATTTCGAGTCTAGATGATTCTTCAGAGCTGATGATGAAGAGTCATCCAGACTCAACATTAGTTTGCTGTCTTTCCATGGATGCTGCCTGACTCGCTGTGATTTCCAGCATTTTTTTTTTTCAGCACAGATTCCAGCATCTGCAGTAATTTGCTCCTTATTTACTAAGTTATTTAGAGCCTCAATTTGTTTGTTGCTTCCTTAATATCTGCAGTAAGAAAGTGTGTTTATATTTTAATATCTATCTGCTTGGGTTGAAATTAATTTTGTTACTGCTTTGAAATCAGAATTTATTAGATGCCCTTGAATCACTTGGTCTGTCCCAGCTACAATAAATGTTGAGTCAGGGTGAGGTTTCTTTCAACATGACTATTCTTCGGTATTGCATGTTGGGCCAATAGCAGTGAACATTTTGGGCGATACGTCCTTAACACTTCTTTCCAGAACACTTGTTCAACCTTAAGTTTGCTGCAAAGGAGCTTTCCAGAAGTGCCAAAAAATGTGATAAAGAAGAGAAAACAGAGAAAGCCAAAATCAAAAAGGTAATTTACGTCCTTTGTTTTACATCTTGCTTCACCCAACAGTGATGTAATGTTCCTGGACCAGACACATTTCTAGCTGGTTAACTGTGTCACTGAAACACTAGCCTTAGCTTATACTTTGCCTTCTGGCTCAATTCTTTCTTCCTACAATATGTTTTACCTCAGTTGCTCAATGTCATTTTCACCAATGTTTGTCTTTTCTACAAATCAAAATGTGACATCCTATGCATTACATGAAATGACCCCCATCTTTGACTCTCAGGAATAAGTGAAACCGGGTGAAAGTAGCTTTCCAGTGTTAACCATGTTAAGGGAATTGTTTAAAATTTCTATCAAGTGCTATCTGCTATTGGTCTGCAGTCGTTAGGTTTTTGTATCATCAGAATCCTTGAATTACTTAGAGAAACTGCATTGTCAATTACTCATCTTCCAAAAGCAGAGAGAAGTACTTTTTTTAACTTATTGTATTATGTCTTGTCTGATTGAAGGGCCACCATATGTTGCACAATAATAAGCTAATATGTCAAATGCTTCAAACCAATATTTTTCTCATTTTCTCTAAGGCGCATGAGGAATGGAAGTTTTTTCACAGTTCATTTAATAAGATTTTGTAGATGTAGCATTATCAGTCCACAGGCAGCATACCTGCTACAACACCAATTCACCTTTTTTACATTGTGGTGGCATTGCTGTAGCATCTACAGTGACTTTTGTGCCACTGTTTAATGTTAACTGTTACTCAACATGATTGGTCATTTATCTAAACTAATAGCATGCTTATTTTTTCATTAGACTCTAAGTACATGAGGCTGGTACCAATTACAGATGACAATTTAATAGTTTTGTTCAATCAGTGGACAATGTTGCATTAGCAGATGTGTTTCTTACTTTAGTTTGTAGGGAGGCAAGAGCTCACTTGCAGGGTTGTTAGATTTTTGTCAAATAACGGCTGAAAATGCAACATCAATAGAATTTTGAAGCTGCAATTCCCTATGATTCATATGCCGAAGGTGTAGAATTCTGTACGGGCCAGCGCTTGAGATGTTGACTGCATCATGCCGTTGAATTGTTTTTCTTGTGGAGAGGAGACAAAGAGACATCTCTACAGCTGATAAAGGTTTGTGGGAAATGTTTGGTTTGCTCACTGTGACTCTCTTTTTAAAGAGCCCATATAGGTTGTTGTAAAACTACTTTGTGCAACTGTGCAAAAAGTGATGCAAACACGCAGAACACCAGTTATTGGCTGTTTAATTTACAGTTTTTCTCATCCGAATCTCACCAGGCAAGACTGTTATGTCATTTATGAATGAGCATTAGACGAACTTTTTTCATTTGGGTAAACTGGAGAAAGAAGTTATCGTTTCCACTTGAAGGCAAATCCATCCTTGGCAAACTGCAAACTGATATATTTCAAAGACAGAAAAGAAACAGATTCGTTAATGGAGAATTAAGTGTGCAACTGTAAGCAGCATAAGTAAATTCTTGAAACTTTAACAGATTGTTCAAGGAATAGTTGAGGAAACCCTTATAATTTGCTCCATTTTGTCACATCTGTCTGGCATTCTGAGATTTGACTCACTTTTTATTAGATATAAATGACTTATTTTTAAGATCATTAACTTGAGAATGTTAATATATTTTTGCTAAAATGTCTGGGCAAATTTGACCTCAATTGGATTTGGTAGCTTTTTTTGTAGATAATTATTGTTTGAGATACTGGAAATACTTTTCCTGTGTTACAGCTGGAATCGATGATAAATAGAAGCATGAAAGTTGAGGAATATGTTTGTCATCCAAACCAATTCAAGGCAAACAAGTATAATGGAAAATAATATAATTTTGTGTGATGAATTTTGCAGCTGTAAATTTTATTTTGTAGTCAGGAATATGTACAGATGTAAAATTTGCAATATGCAATTTTGTCACTTAGCAGAAATTTGAAAAAGAAGCTGCAGTTTTTCTAAACAGTTGATTGACATGGTATTTGGCAGAAGATGAAAAGAGTTTTTCAATGTAGAAGCCCATAAATGTAATTTACGCTGCACTAACAAACAACCACTTTTGGAAGACTGAAAGGGAAGACTTCAGATTTATTGTGAAGTAGATACATCGATTATGCCAACCCCAATGTGACCTTCGGTAGCAAAGTTTAACTTGCTATCCAAATTGAATTGTCTGCTTTTTCACATTATCCGATTGTATTTGTAGGCAATTCAGAAAGGTAATATGGAAGTAGCAAGAATACATGCAGAAAATGCAATCCGGCAAAAGAACCAGTCCATCAACTTTTTGCGTATGAGTGCCAGAGTGGATGCCGTAGCAGCACGTGTGCAGAGTGCAGTTACAATGGGCAAGGTAATGGATCTTTCTAAATAAATAAACATATTTAGATGTGAGCCAAAAGGAAAAACATTTCCAAGTATTAAAAATGTTATGTGTAATTTGGCATGTGCATTCCATTTGTCAATATCAGGATTTGAGCAGTAACACTTTTTTTTTCTATCTGTGCTTTTATGAATTTCAATTGAAAAGTGGCCCCTCGATAGTATGTTAAAAAATGAATCACCCTATGTTGCTTCCTCGTAACACCTATGAAACTGGACAGATCCCAGTAAATCACTTCAGTCAGGTTTCACCAACATCAAACAGCTCTAATAATAGTTACATTAAGCAGTGCACTATCGCTTTGCAGCAAGTGCAACAGCTCAGCCTGTAACATGTTTGACCACGTTAGTGTCATACAACACTTCGGCACCATTCTTCATCTTATTGCAACTGCCCACACATGGTTCTAGTCTCGCTTGTCAACTTGTGGCCAGACCCTCTCCAGCAGTGGCTTTTCTTCCTCATTGTGCGTGCTGCCTCTGGAATTTTATGAATCCATTGTGTACTTCTTTATTTTCTCAATTATATGTTGTCTTTTGATGAAATCATCTGCCGCACTGTCAAAGCTTTACTGACTCCCTTTCTTGAATGGTGCACAGTTGTTGCCAGTTTAATATCAGGAAGACAATAGTTTTATATTCTGTACTCCACCCCTGCAAACTTTATGCCTTTGCCACTAACCATCTCCCTGGTCAGTGCATCAGGCTGAACCATTATTTTCCCCATCTGAATCCGTGCTGCAACCTTCCCATCCCTAAGACTTCCCGCTTCTACCTCTATATGATGTCTGCCAGAGCACCTGACCTGTGCCTTTTATCACTTTCAGATTGAACCATTGCAGTACACTCCTGGTTGGCCCCTCATTCTTTGCCCTCGTGATCTTCCTTCAGCTTATTCAAAATTGATCTGCTGGTACCCTTTGCCTGACCAAATCTCTCTCACTTACTGTTTGGGTACTTGTATCGGCACCTGATTCTTCAGTGCCTCACCTTTAACATTCCCATCCTTGTGTTTAATTTGCTTTATGGTCATGCACATCCCTATTTCAATAATTACTTCTGGCTCTGTAATGTTCTTCTCACTCTGGCTCCTTGTGCCACCTCACTCATTTTACTTCACACCAACAATATTTTTGACCCCAGTTCCAGCTTTTATGAATTGCCTCCCTAAACATCTTTGTCTGTACACGTCCTTCTCCTGCTTTTGTACCGACAACCCTCCGCTAACTCACTATGTTGACTTCTAGTTTGACAATGCCTCGGTTTTAAAATTATCATCCATGCTTTCAAATCCGTCCACAGCTTCCAGAGATACGGTGATTGTGTCTTCTCCTCCAGTTCCAAAATCTCTCTGCTCCTATACTGACATCCCCAATTTATCTTCAACAATGGCAGTGCACTTTTAGCTACTTGAACCCAAAGTGGTGAACTCCCTCCTTGAGCCTCTCTGCATTTGAGTAAACCTACTCAAGAATCCCGTACCTAG
This sequence comes from Rhincodon typus, assembly GCF_021869965.1. Classification (NCBI taxonomy): domain Eukaryota; kingdom Metazoa; phylum Chordata; class Chondrichthyes; order Orectolobiformes; family Rhincodontidae; genus Rhincodon; species Rhincodon typus. The sequence continues at coordinate 60,396,459 of NC_063345.1, read as the reverse complement.
GTACCTTTGTATCTAAGATGGTGCCTTAAGTGACGATGTGTAAACTTTTCTGTGTGCTCATTTGAGAATGTGACAATAAAGCTAATTCATTCAAAGTCGATCAATCAATCACCCAAATCGACCCTGAAAATGTACCTTTTGACCAAGTTTTTAGTCATCAGTCATGATATCCTTTGGTGATTTCTGATTGCAGTCCTGTGAAGTACTTTGGGATGTTTTTGCAATGTTTAAGCACAATATATCTGAAACTTGTTGCTCAAAACCTGCTCTTTAAGCAAACCTTTTGGTCACCTTACTTAATATGACATACTAAAGGTCCAGGGCTCTTTTTCCCTCTGGGAAGAGCCTTAGGAAGTTAGTCAACATCAAAGGTATAGGTTATTTGTCTTGCACCTTTTTTCAACATGAGGTCAGTGTGATAGGTCATGTATGTTACATGTATTCTATAACTTTGATACCAAATTTATTTAATGTGTGAGTGAGAACCTGACCCTGGCTGTCTCGCTAGGAGTCCAAACAATTTGATGTATGTTATGCAATCATTCTTATCATAACTGGAGAAGTGTCAAACAGTAATGATGTCACCATCACACTGCATATAAACTGTGCAAGTCAAACAATTAACTATCCTAGGGCCACATGAAAAAAGACTGCCAAAATCACTCCGATATGGAACATGAGCAAAATTGAAGCCAGCAATTCCCGAGTAATGTTATCAGCATCTACATATTCCTACAGTCTCCTAAACTGCAAGTTTGTCATTGGGAATGTTAGTGCTTGGTATTGTATCGTCTCCAAATACAAGAAGCTATTATACCAGGCTAACAAATCCACTTGCAATTCAAGTGTCTTTAACTTGTAGTTTTAATAGAAGCCATTTATGTATTGCATTGTATCTGTTCATTATAAAGGATCTGTTGAGTAGCAGTTTTATTGCACAGATTAATTATGACTGAATTATTTTCTTTATTTATTGAAATTATTACTTTTTGTTTTAGGTAACCAAATCTATGGCAGGGGTTGTCAAATCCATGGACATCACCTTAAAAAGCATGAACTTAGAAAAGGTATCACTTATTCTGGATGACATGAGTTCAATATGTAAAATCATCTTTACAGTCATTGTGGCTGCATGTGTCAATGAAGGCTTGCATTCATTAGTAATTTAATGTGTTTTGTAATCATTACTGTTTTTTTTGTGCAGTGTAACATTACAGAAGTTCATCATATCAGACCGAGTGGAATAATTTCCACTTCATTTGATCAGATCCTGAAATTGGGGGCCCATTGGATCCCAAACTAATTCCTTTGACTTTATAGTGACTGTCTGTCGTTTGGTTCCAACCCATTCCATCAAAAGAAAATCTCCCCACAATATACTCCTGAAAAAATGGCAAAAAGGAGAAAGCAAAGCTCAAGAGATGGTTTTGATCTAATTTGCCTGAAAACAGTAGCAATATAATTCATTGCATATGCAGGTTTGACTCTGGGATCAGGAATGAGGATCTGACCACTTGCCAGCTGATAATAAACCTATCACACAACCAAAACTTTATTGGCTTTGATTTCTAGGTGAACCTTTCAAATATTTGATTCCTTTTCTGATGGATTCACTTTATACCTCCCAAGTGAATGGCACTCGTAAAATAGAATTTTAAAACATATGATGGAGAAGACATAATAAGAATTCTAATATTCAGAATTTCTGAATCGTCTTTCCAGAGGGCGTGATTTAAAATATTATTCCCGTTACTTTCTTAAAGACAATATGACTGTTGTAATTGTTAAATGATCTACAGATTTTTGTGTACAATAGGAATGAGATGCAAAAACGACCACTTTGTTCTGCAAATTTGTGTGGTGATTTAAATTTGCATTTGAAACTGAATACTTCAAATGTAACCATCTTCATACAAACATACAGAATAGAATGTTCCTTGACATTCAGTGGCATTACCATCACTGAATCCCCCAACCATCGATATTCTGGATGTAACTGACCAGAATCTGAACTGCACCAGCCATGTAAATAATGTTGCGACAACAGCAGGTCAGAGGCTAGGATTTCACACAAACAGAAGTTAGGAGCAGAAGTAAGCCTGGCTCCTTGAGTCTGTGCCATCATTCAGTAAGATTATGGCTGATCTGATTAGTCATGTTTCCACTTGTTCTTGATAACCTTTCTCATCTCCCTCACCCAAAAAGGCATCAATTTCTCCCTTAAAAAATATTTGAAGACTGCTTTTTGAGGAACAATGTTTCAAAAACTTACAACCCTCTGCGAGAAAAAGTTCGTAATTCTGTCTCCAGTGGGTGACTTTAAATTTAAAATGGTTCTAGATTTTCCCGCAAGTGGAAACGTTTTGCCAAATCCACCTTGTCAAGCCCCCTCGGGCTCGTCACACATTTCAATCAAGTTGCTTTTACCCTTCTAAACTCAAATGGATGCTAGCCTAGCCTGACTGTATTTTCATCATAAGACAGCATGCCCATTCCAGGTACAATCTAGTTAACCTTATCTAAGCTGCTTCCAATACATTTACATATTTCCTTAAATTAGAACAGCAATATTGTACATATCTGCAGTATGGCCTCCCTACCGTTGTATTCAGTTCCAATCTCAGTAAGTCATAACATTCTATTAGTTTTCTTTATTATTTTCCACACCTTCATATTAACCTTCTGTGATTCAGATTCCTCTGTATCTTAGAGCTTGACAATCTCTTACTATTTAGACAATATGCTTTTATATTCTTCCTGTCAAAATGGACAATTTCACATTCTACTCCATTGGCCAGATCTTTTCCCACTCGCTTAACCTATTCATTTTTCTCTGCAGTGTTATATCCTCTTCATGAGTTACTTCCCTACCTATCTCTGTGTCATCAGCAAACTTAGTGACATACCATTGGTGCATTTGTCCGAAGCATTTATATAAATAGTAAAAGGCTGAAGTCCATGCCAGGAAATTTTCCATTTCTGCCTGCTGTTTTCTGTCAGCTAGACAATCTTCTACCTATTCCAGTATATTAACCCATACATGATGATATTTTAATTTCCATAATAATCTTTGATATGGCATCTTATCAAATGCCTTCAGGAAATGTAAGTACAATACATCCACTGGTTTTCGTTTGTTCACAGGTACATCACTTTGTCGTGTTTCATATTCAGTCAAATGTTCTGACTTGCCACTTTTTGCACCAATTATTTGCTTTAAGTTTGATACTATATTTAAGCTTTTTGGGTAGCCATTAATGATGGATCATAAAGTCACACAGTGCAGAGGACACCCTTCAGCCTCTCTAGTCTGCGCTGATTTATCTACACCAGTCCCACTTTCTGATACTTGGGCCATAACCTTGAGTGTTACAACACTTCAAATGGTCATCTAAGTGTGTTTTAAAGGTTGTGAGGTTTCCTGCTTCTCTTACCATGGTAGTGGGAATCTAGAAAGCACCCTGTGTGTGGAAAAACAATTCAAATCCCTTCTAAACCTCCTGCTCTTCATCTTAAAACTATGCCATCTTGCTATTGAGCCATCGACTAAGGAAAACAGCTGCTTTCTATCTGCCCGGTCTATGCCCCTCATAATCTTATACAGCATGAACAGGATCCTCTCTGCCCTAAAGAAAACAACCCAAGCCTACCTAGCTTCTCTCTGTTAAAATGCTCCAACCCTGGCAGCATCCTAGTGAATCTCCTTTGCATGCAGTCTAATTCAATCACATCCTTCTTGTGGTACGGTGACCAGAACTGCACATGGCACTACAATGAGATATAAGTAATATCCCAGCAATAGCTGCAAATCGGGAAATGGAAGGAAGGATCTCAAGAAAATCACAATCACCAAAGAAATGGTCCTCCCCTACGGAATTTTTCTTTCTTGTTGGAATATATTGATTCTGTGGTACCTGTGGCAACTAACTCGTTCCTGACTCCCCCACACCCATTCACCATCTATAAGCCGCAAGTCAGAAGTGTGATGGAATATTCCCCACCTGCCTAGATGTGTACAGTTCTGACAACAATCAATCTAACTATCATCAAGAATAAAACCCATTTGATTGGTTCCCCATCCACTACCTTGAACATTCGCTTCCTTCACCCCAGAAGGACAGTGGGAAGCAGTGTGTGCCTTCTACAGAATGCACTGCAGCAATTCATCACAGTTCCTTTGACAGCACCTTCCATAGTTGTGACTTCTACCATCTAGGAGCACACTGGCAAGTCCTCCTCCAAGCCACACATCATCCTCCTTTGGAACTATATCAACGTTCTTTCACTGTCACTGGAACTACCAAAGAGTACTCTGTATACTTATCTCCAATTTAGTGCAGTGGTTCTGAAAGGCAGCTCAGCACCAAGTGCAATTTCACAAGGGTGATTAAGAATGGACAAAAAGTTCTGGCCTTGCAATTTGTGCACTTCCCTTCCTCAGTGCCTTTAAATTGTGCCAATGAAGATCCAGCTAATTGTAATGCAGTGCTCTAAGATTCATCTTCCTTGCAGATTTCTGCTCTGATGGATAAATTTGAGCATCAATTTGAGACGTTAGATGTGCAAACCCAGCAAATGGAGGACACGATGAGCAGCACAACCACTCTAACCACACCACAGGTAAGAGATGGATATCATTGGCATTTGCTGATGGAGTGGATCAAGTAATGTGCTGTGTTACAAATAATACTTGCCCTCCTTTGGGGATCTATTGGTGCTATAAAAATTAAGCAGTTTTGAATGCTATTTCAAAAAAAATGGAGAAAGCTTAACTTTGTAGCCTATATTTCTCTTGTATTCTAGAATAATCAAAAATGACACATACGAGAAACTTGCCTCAGTTTGGAAACTTATTCTGCAACTAAATTGTGGATGTGGCCAGTTGGCTACATGAATGTATCATTTAGAGAGTAATGGCCACATTGGAGCCTTCGTGTGGTCTGTGTTCTTCCAATATGCATGCTCTGTCTTTTCAGCCTGCTGTCAATGACTTATTGCGGACATTGTCAGGGGCAATGCTAGCATAGTATTAGCAAAATGGAAGCTAATTTGCCAGTGGGTTTCTGAATTATGGGGAACTGCCATTTGTAATTTCCAGTGGAAGGGTCTTGCCTTAGAAGTCTCATTTAGAGTATTCAAAAAAGTGAATGTATGGCTTATTGTTCTAAAATGAACAGTGCAGGGAAATACCAATAATTCATGCTCATTTTTTTAGGCTCCTATGACTTACTGATGTACTACAGTACTGTAAGGATATACGCATCTTAGAAATGGTTTAAAAGTATTGAACCAGCCATCATTGGGAACACTTATCACAACAGTGCACACAGAACGAAGGAGAAAACAATTTTAACACTGTTTTTAATAAGATGTAAGCGAGGCATATTTAAACGACAGGAGGAAGAAAGGCAAGACAGAATGGTATTGGACAACAGTAGCTCTGTCTCAGTAGAGGCAACATTAGCCTCATTTCCAGAGCAGCCCAAATCTTAACATAAAAATTACAGTTTTTGTAGAGATGTTTTCTTTCTATTGAATCAAGTTCAATAATCTCCCAAGAACATTTATACATGAGTTTTTGTAACTGAGTACGCATGCCACTTTTTTTTTCTTGGTCTGTTTTTAAATATCTGAGGATACATCCTTTGTATCAACTTGTCTTACTTGGTGGTATATTTGCTCGCGTCACAACTTTGGGAACACAGACTTGATTCCAGCAACTTACTATCTCAGTGTAAGTGACACTTCAATCAGACAGCAAACTGAGTACTGCCAGTTTGTTAAGGTGGTGTAAAAAAAATCCAACAGCACAGCCAAAGCAAAACTTGAGCAGTTTCTCATATACCCTGCTTGCTGTTTATTAGATCAAAGTGTAAACTGGTTGCCTTTTTGAAGAAAATCACTGGTAACTTTTTCCAAGAGTAATTAATGTAATATTTTAGGAAGTCCTTGGGGGTATAATTTGCATCATATAAATGCACATTCCTTTTTTAAGCGGTATATATTCCAGTTTATATTTATTTCTTTTCTTTCCAGGGCCAAGTAGATTCACTGCTGCATGAAATGGCTGATGAAGCTGGGTTAGTATGGATGCATGTTTTTTTAAGAGGTTTTGATGTTGAGCTCTTTCTTGAGAACTGCCTCCTTGTTGAATGACTAACTTACATTTTAACCAACTTTATTTCTCAAGTTCCTTTGGTACATTCACTCCTGTTAGAGTGGTCCCCTTCAGAGACTTGAGCACCCGAATCTAGGCTGAGATATCTATGTAATTCTGGGGCAGATGAAAGATTTAAAGGTGACATTTTCCGATGAGGCATCACGTTGCAGTCCTTTCAACTTTTCCTATTGTGTGTAAAAGATTTAAAGAGCAGAGGAGCTTTCTCAATGTCTTCGAATCATAGAATCCTGACCGTGCAGAAGCAGGCCATCAAATGCAAAGAGCAACCCCACCCCACCCCCCCCCCAACCAAAAAAAATCCCCTGCAACCCTGCATTTCCCATGACCAATCCACCTAGCCTGCACATTCCTGGACACAATGGGCAATTTAGCGTGGCCGATCCACCTAACCTGCACACCTTTGGACTGTGAGAGGAAACCACGCAGACACTGGGAGAATGTCTGTGTGGAGTTTGCACAGTCGCCCAAGGGTGGAATCAAACCCGAGTCCCTGGCACTGAGAGGCAGCAGTGCTAACCGCTGGGCTAGCGTGCCACGACACCTTAGGCAGCATTTATCTTTTGAATGAATACCATTTAAAAACAGATTATCTGCTTATTTCACAAATTGCTGTCTCTGGTTCTTGAATAGGTGTGAAGTGTTATGGGACATCCAGAAAATATGAAGGTTGCTAACTAATTCAAATTCATTTGATTTTTACAAATATGTTTTCTGTGGTGAATATTCTGTGCAAGGTAATTAAGGAAGAGTTATCCATTTGACCACTTTAATTCAACCATTTAGAAAGGCCCTAACATTTCCTCTCGATTCAATATCTCATTTATAAAATTAGTTCCTGGATTTCCATCGGTGGTCTTGTGTGCCTGCTCTATAGACTGATCACAGATTTGAATGGAGAAAATTTCCTTAATCATATCTAAATTTATATTTTTAATACTTTGAATATGTATCCCTTTGGTCCACTCTCATGATTTTAATTTCGAATGGATGTTCCACATGTACTTATTCCATCATCTTAACTATGTTGAATATCTCAATAAGATCAACATTCAACCACCTTTCATAGGATGAAAGTTTTAAATTCTTCAGTCTTTCCTCAAAGTAATCTAAGGATAAATTATCAGGCCAGTTACCTTGGCTGTATTTTCTACAGCACTTGAATGTCTCCATTCAGTCATTGACCAGACTGCGTATCCTATATGCTGTCTGACCAGAGCTCAGTAGAGTTTAATAGAGAGGAATATTAATGTTTTTATCCATAGTTAATTTTGCCAAAGTGCTTATAATGCAGGCCATCCTCTGTCAACCTTGTATAAATAGTATTATCTGACCGAATAAGTTTGATTTTTCACTTGTACATATGTGATTTGATTGTAACAAATGTTGGCATGATTTAATTAGAACAGGTGCATTAAAATAGTTCTCACTGGCTGGGTTCTTCAAGCTTGCCCTCTTGAGAGCCTATTTTATCTAACACCAATTTGATTATTGCAAGTACTTGTGTATATTTCTGGTGCCATTTGGACAATAAATTGCGCATATCATTTCCACAAACTGCAGCTGGAATTAAAGTTGAGTTGAAAAAAATAAGTTAGTGAAGATAGCTAACTTTGTGACCTGCTAGCATTCAGTGGAAATAGGCTTTGTATTTTTAATCTACTGCAAGTTCCCCTGACTATTCGGCCCATGCTGAATTGCACAGATTTGTGATCCAGTGTTACATTGATTTCCATTTCACTACACGGTTCCTGTAAGCCCATTATTACTTAAATGTTAAAATCTTTCTGGCAGGTATGGTACCTAACTGTGTGTGGGGCACTGAAAATGCTACTGGTCTGTTCAGGCAGCTATTTTTTCTGGTGGTTTAATGGAACAAGATCAGTACAATATGGCAATTTCCTATTTATGATTAATTCACTGGATAATCTGGCAGGGCAGTGATATCAATCACTGGCAGCTGGATTAATGTGCAGTAATAAACCGTAGAAATATTTGCTTTATCCAGCCACAACTAGTGGCAGTTTTAGTGAAATTTTGGCATAATGGGAGATTTATTGTCACTGTCTCATTAAATAACTTAAAGTCAGCAATTGAAAATTACTAAAATCATTTCACATTGGTGCAGCATTCAGAAAAAAAATAAGAATTATAATGAACTTGCCTTTTAGTTTTTAAAAGTTGTGTAAACACACAAATTAGGAGCAAACATAGGCATTCAACCCCCTCGAGCCTACTTCGCTATTCAATAAGATTATGGCTGATCTTATTATAATTTCAAATCCACATTCCCACCTACCCCTGATAACCTGCCACTTGCTTAACAAGAATTTATCTACCTCTGTCTTAAAAATATTCATCAACTCTCTGCATCCACCACCTTTTTTAGGAGTTCTTCATTGATGTCAAAAATGTACTTCAAATTGTAAATTTTGTCAAACTACTGTCAAATCATTTTTCAGGGCTAGAGTATAATGCACCTCATTTATTTACAGGCACAAATAATATTTTCTTGCTTCTTGTAAGAAAAGAGATTAGTTTGCTGGATTTTTAATCCTTTTAAGCTGATACAACAGAACAACTAAGACCATTTTGTCCTTTTTGGTTATATGATTCCTGATTCTCAGTTGACAAAATAACTGGTTATAAAATGGCTGTGACCTTTAATTCGAGTATTAACTGATTACATTCAGCATGTGGTGTGGCTACCATGTCAGTAATCTCGCACTGAAGTAAAATGTTGCAGTTTGACCCAGCTTTCAGAGAGTGCCATCTCCTGTATTGGTGACGATATGACAAGTCCTGTAACTGATGTACGGCATAAGAGCCTAATCTTCAGGCAATGCATTTCACTTGAGTGCATTCATGTGATGTGGAAAGGAATCATGAGTACACCAAAACCTTGATCATAATTTTACAGAATAGTCTGTATTCTTTAATATCACAGTGTTCCTTTCAGATTGGTTTAAAAAAAAATGTCTGAAGAAACCCCAGTGATGAACTTTCATCTGATAATTCCACTGACTCAAAAATGTGTTTTTATAGTTACAAAGTAGAGCTGAAATACCTTTTTTGAAGTAAATTTCTCATGGTATAGTGACTTCTACAACGAAGATGCGGATCGAAGTCTAATGTACTGTCTTTCTTTTATTTTAATAGTCTTGATTTGAACATGCAGCTTCCTGAAGGCCAAATGGGATCAGTTGGTGCCAGTGTGGCATCAACCGAACAGGTAAAATCCTAAACAATCTTAAGAATTTGCCATTTCAAAGTATCACAGCATCAAAATGATGTTTGTATATTTTTAACCATAGTTCTGCAGTGTCACTGGAATAGTAATCCCACCACAGGCTAATGTTCTGGGTGTGTGACTTGAATCCTATCATGGCAGACAGTGAAATTTGAATTCAGTTTGAAATTTTGAATTTAATAATAGTGTGTTAGTGACTATGTAACCACTGTCGATTGTTGTAAAAAACTGTCTGGTTCACTAATGTCCTATAGGGAGGGAAATCTGTCATCCATACCTGCTGTGGTCTTCATGTGACCCCAGGCCCACGACAATGTAGTCACTGGCCTCTAGGCAAGTAGGGACAGGTATTAAACACTGACTTCCCAGGAATGGCCACATCCAATAAATGAATTTTTAAAAATTATACTTTATAGAATTAAAGAATTGTCACCTTCAAAACTTTCTACAATTTGGAATGAAGTTTTTTTTTCTGACAGCTGCCTGTCATTTTAACTCACTCACTTTATTGATCTTTATAATGCAGGGGTCCTGTATCTGCCTCAGACTGATAATGTCTCATGCAATGCAATCAACTGCAAGTTGACTTTCTGTCCCTGGAACTTAAAGATATTCCAGCTCTGACTGTCCAGTTTAAAAGTTTTGGTTTGCTTTCTGAGTTTCATGTAAAACAGGATTAGGCAGCCTCTGTTTATTTCCTGAAATAATAAAGGACTATGTTTTTTTATATAATCTGACTAAGATCAGCTGGCTCGCAAAGACTGCAACAATAGCTTATAGAGGAAGTGGAAGCAAAATGTACTGGTGCAAGAAAGTTATGGTGATACATATATTTTTGGTGCAGCTCAGTTGCAGATGGTTTCTGATCACCTGACCTAGGAGAGCGGCCACAGTCAGGGTTGCTGTCACTTCAGTTTTGTGCTTCATTGATTGAAGGCTCAGCAGATTTGTGAGCAGTGTTGGAGACTGGAGTAAAAAGGACTACAGAATGCAAAGGGTAGTGGTCAAAGGTTGCTTTTCGGTCTGGAGGAAGATTTAGGTGGAGTTCCCTCACAGCTTCGGGTTCGGACCCCTGCTCTTCCTGATGTATATTAATGACCTAATCTTAGTGATGTCAAACAGAGAGACCTAGAGATTCAGGTGCATAGTTTCTTGACAGTTACGTCCACAGGTTAGGCAGGGTGGTTTTACAAAAAAAGGCGGTTGGCACACTTGCCTTCATTGTTCAGACCATTGAGTATAGGAGTTGGGACATCACTTCGCACTTGTACATGACATTGGTTAGACCGTTTTTGGGGAACTGTGTACAGTTCTGGTAGCCCTGCTATAAGAATGTATCTTATTAAATTAAAGAGGGTGCAGAAAAGATTTGCAAGGATGTTGCTGGGACTGGAGGGTTTAAGTTCTAAGGAGAGGCTGGATAGGCTGGGACTTTTTCACTGGAGCATAGGAGGTTGAGGGGTGGCCTTTGTCGAGGTTTATAAAATCACGAGGGCACAGATAAGGTGAATAGCAAAGATCTTTTCCCTACACGTGGGGAAATTCAAAACTAGAAGGCATAATTGTAAGGTGAGAGAAAAATTTAAGTGATCTGAGGGGCACCCTTTCATGTAGAAGGTGGTTTATATGTGGAATGAACTGCAAGAGGAAGTGGTAGATGCAGGTAGTGTTACAACATTTAAAGATATTTGGACAGGTAGATGAATAAGTAGGGTTGAGAGGGATACAGGCAAAATGCAGGCAAATGGGACGAGTTTAGTTTGGGAAACCTGGTCAGCATGGACAAATTGGACCAAAGGGTCTGTTTCCATGCTGTTTGACTCTATGGTGTACAGGGCACAACTCCAAAACTTCCAGATAATGTGAAACTTGGGAGTATTGTGAACTGTGAGGACTTCGAAACGAGAGACAGTGGAATGGGTAGACAAATGGCAGATGAAATTTACTGCAGAGAAGTGGGATATGATGCACTCTTGCTAGGAAGAGCATGGATAGATTTCTGAAGTGGCTACTGGAGGATATTAATTGGGGGTATATATGCATATATCATTGAAGGATAGGTTGAGACTGCAATTCTTGAAATATGACATTAAGAGGAGCATAGAGTACAAAAATAGGAAGTAATGTTAAACCTGTATTAAACACTAGCTTAGTGTCAGCTGGAGTACTGTGTCCAGTTCTGGCCATCAGATTTTCGGAACAAATTATAGGGTGCAGAAAACATTCACAAGAATGGTTTTAAGTTGAGGAACTCCATTTCATAGATTGATTGATTGAAATTGGGATGACCTCTTTGTAAAAGAGAAGGTAGGGAGGAGATTTGATAGAGGTGCTTGAAATCAATCATTGAAAGAGCAGATAGAGGAAAAATTTCCCATTGACGAGGTTAGAGGACAACCACTGTTTGAGTGCTTTGGATCAGCAGGGGGTCAATTACAGAGGTTCCCATCCGTGCAGAGATATCGCAGCTACGCTGCAATGTGTGTGTGTAGTATTGTATTTGTGGATGTCTACATCCCTAACTGTTACCCTTGTGGTTGAGTCTCAGCTGACATTACGGTAACAAATAATATGTTGCTCATGTATGATAAAAATAGAACATGCTGGAAATTGACAGCTTGTGTAGAGAGAGAGAGTTGATGTTTCAGGTCAGGGAGCTTGCAGGACTAAAGTTCTGATGAACAGTATTCTAAAAGGTAATTACTGGCTTCAGCCACTAGATGGTACGGGAGAGTAGGAAAGGCCAAAATTAAACATTATGGAAGTAATTGCATTGAGAAAATGACCATTGCTCTGTGTTGGGCAACGCAGAGTGTTTCTACTAGAATGAAAGCCATATAAGACTACAGCACAAAATTCATCTACTGTAATGAAAAAATTGTAGTCGTACTGGCCAAAATTCATTTTTTTCTTCTCAAATGAATATTATAGAAATGGTTGTCACTGGCAAGGCTGACACTTACAGTACACCTCTAGCTGCCCTAAGACTACCCGCAGCAGTCCATATTCATACAAGTTGTGACAAAAAGGAATGGGCACTTTAGAGAGCAGCTGAGAAGCAGACTCATTGATTGGAGCCTCACGCCGATCAGACTGGGCCAAGATAGGTTCCCTTCCCGTTTGGAGTTTAATGATAATCTTGTAGGTTCTTTTGTTTAGTTTGGGAATGAAAATGTCATTCAAATTGTTAAACAGCTGCAGATGAAATTTGAATTTGCAGTCTCTGAATGACTAATCCAGGTCTCTAGTTATTGATGCACAACCATACTTTTCAGAGCTTTGAAAGTTTAAATGTGTTATAGCTTTAAAAAAAATGAAGTAGTTAATTGCTGAATTAATTTAATTCTGTGGTTTTATATAGGATGAGCTTTCCCAAAGGCTTTCGCGACTCCGAGATCAAGTGTGAAAATGAAGAAAACCATTGGCCGCCTTACGCTAGGAATAATTTCTTTTTTATCATCTATTGTAATGTTGAAAGTATATTTAGATTTTCTTTACAGTACAGTTGCTGGTACACTGTCACCAACAGTGATAGTGTTCAGAGTAAACCAGTAAGATGGTTAATACATTATCACTCACAGTTTCCTCCACCATCCATTGTACAGCGCATTTCCCAATATAAACTGGGAATCCAACCTTTCTTTTTTGGGGGAAAAAAAAATTAAGATGCACTTTTCTATCTGGAAGAAGCTATCCACGTTATGTAACTGAGGCAATTTTTCTCTCAAATGTATTTTAATTTTGCTATTTAAAAATGTATCTTAAATATTCAGAGCACATCATGAGCAAAACAAGAAGTATGGATTGAAAGATGATTGGAAATATTTTTTGTAGCACGATGTGTTTAATCTTAATTTCACCACACTGGAAGGTCTTGCTTTTAACTTCTGAACAGCTGTTTCCATAATTGCTAGAATGGTCTCTGAAACTGTAAAATTTAATCTGTTTAAGGAGTCTGAACACAACTGTTCATTTTTGTAAGATGTAAATTGAAAAACGGGGAGGGGTATAAATGAGCACTATTGTATTAAAGCTCCAGATGATCACATTCTAATTGCAGAACTTGTGTGTCTGTTTGGGATGTTCAAGTCTTTTTTTGATTTTTTTTTTTAAACTTTGGGTTTCTTCCGTTGTACTCTGACCCTACAATTAAAGGTTCTTTGAGCCAAAATGTGTGCGTTACTGTGAATTGAAATTGTTCTCGCCCCCCCAATTCTATATCGTCCTCTGCCAGCAGCCTTTCATTTAAATTGCAGGGCTAATTTTCTTAACCTGAGGGCCAGTGACCTGCTTCATTTTGTAAAACAAACTAACAGCAGTGGTATTAAACCTGGCAATATATTGCATTTTTTTTTACATGTTAGGTTTTGTTTAACTTCATCTGGTTGTTTGCTGCAGGATAAGACCATAATCAAATTGATATTATCACCTTTGTGATTAGAAGCTGAAATGAAATTTACAGTGCTTTTATGGGAAGATAGTCCTATTTTCTCTGACATCACTACGCATTTACTAACTTCTGTCTGCAAATCTGGATTTTTTTTCTGCCGACAGTTTTATTGCTTTTAGCTCCAATAACCTTTCTTCACACATCCCACATGCTCTGGCAGACTGTATGTTTGTGGGAGGCATTATAGCTTCCTTGTCTGATGTCAACATCTGTGCACTTTTCAGCGGGGTTCACTGGAAAGCAATTGGAAGCGGAAACTTAAGCTCACTTCCCCACAACCATACTATCAAACATCACCTGCGCCACCCCCCCCCAACCTTCCCCACCACCGCCACCACTATCACTATAGGGCAGTGAGATCAAGTGTAGGACCTTAACCAGTGCCTCCACTAGGGTGAATTACCCAAACAGTACTGAGGATTGAACTTGAAACTCTGATCTGTATGGGTCTGTTCTACTCAGGGCAGTGTCTTTACCAACAAAGGCATTGAAGGGGGTGGGGGTAGCATGCTCCTTGCTTGTCTTAGATCTGGCTTTAAGATGTGGAATTGTTTCCTGGCTAATTGCACGTGCACCTCTGTCATCACTTGCATACAATTACTGCAGCATGTGTTTCCAATTTTAATTTACACAAGGAACCAGCTCTTCCTTTCCTAATCTTCACTTGTAACAACATGCAGATCAGTGTAAATTCATTTTGAGCGTATGTAAGTGCAGTAATCCTTTTATGAAGGTTAATTTTTATTCATGCAATACATGAGATCAAAGCTTCTATGTTTTGTTGAGACATTTATCTGCTGTAATTTAAAACCCATGGTTTTGATTTGTAATTCATTAAAGTGAGGCACAAATTGCCTGGAATATCCGACCAAATAACATTTTATCAACCATAAACTGACAGTTTAAAAAGACCCTTGTTTTACTCAGCATAATTTACATGGCCTGCAATATTGCTAAGTCCAGTTTACTCCTGTATATAGCTCTAACCTCATGGCTTGACTTAGCTTTAATCAATTACTGCTCGTGGGTTTTGTCATTCAGCCTGTAGATAATTCTGCAGTTGAAGTCCATGAGATGATGTTTTGAAACTACTTGGAGTGCATTTGAAATTGCATCCAAAAAAAAATTTGCATAAAAGCTTTAAGTCAATGAAGTACTTTTAGATTTTGCTTTCCACCAATCATTTCAACTGGAAAGAACAGACTTCTGTGAATCTCAGTAACTATAAGACAGCAAATCCATGTTCCATTAATGTATTTACATAGAGATGGAGAGCTCACCCCCATGTTCCAGATCTACAGGTATCTCCAAAGTTTTTGACTACTGTTTTGCAAGGTATTTCCAGCGACTTTGGCATTTAACCATTGTCTGTATAATTGTGGTTTTGGAAGAGAAATTCCAGACTCTCATTATTTCCGATTTCTGCTTCAAATATTTATTCAGTTGATCCTTCCTCATTTTTTTTTTTAAAAGCATGTCCATTTTCTTTACCCCAATTGCTTTTATTTCCATATTCCCAGTAATTTTCTTGGCAAGGAAGTTTCTCTCAACTCTTTTTAAATTGATGACCCTTCTCGTTCCTAGAAGGAAGGAAATAATCTTTTGCTTGTCATCCAGTTTTTAAAAAAAAACTCAGCAGATTTCCAGTCTCCCCTTCTGTGGTGAAAATAATCCTAGTCCATCTTCATATCAACTGTTTTCCATCTGGATAATCTTGTATAGAGTCCAATGCTTTTCACTTTAATTTCTGTGATGAGTGTCCAAAAGTGCAAGCAGCATACTTACCGGTGGCCTAACCATTGTATTATGTAAATTTAAACTCCTCTCTTTGGCCTTGTAACTGTGCCCTCATTCATTAAGTTAAAAATGCTATTAAAAGTTTGCATTAGCAAGAACAAAGTTGCTTATGCATCATGACTGCATGATATCCCAAAGTGCTTTACAGGCAAAATAGTAGTTTGGAAGAAAAACCAAAAGAACTGCTGATGCTGTAAATCAGGAACAAAACCAGATGTTGCTGGAAAAGCTCAGCAGGGCTAGCAGCATCTGTGAAGGAAAAAAATCAGAGTTAACGTTTCAGGTCTGCTGACCCTTCCTCAGAACTGATGGTGGCTGGGAAAGCATCAGTTTATATGCAGAAAATAGGTAGGGGGGTGGGGTAGGGAGTAAACGATAGGATAGCTCCTAAAGAGAGAGAAGAACAGGTGGACAGACAAAGGAGTTGATAACGATCAGGCTGGGAGGGTGAATAGTTGTTAATGGGGACTATTAGTGACTAATAACAGGGGGTGTGTAATGGCAGGCTATGTGATAACAAGGCCTGGTGTGTGGGGCAGGGGGCTGGGACATGGGGGAGTTTTTAGGCTCTAAAATAATTGAACACGATACTGAGTCCGGAGGCCTGCAGGGTTCCCAAGTGGAAAACGAAGTGTTGTTCTTCCAGCTTGTGTTGAGCTTCGCTGGAACACTGCAGCAAGCCAGAGACACAGATATTGGCCAGGGAACAGGGTGGTGTGTTAAAGTGGCAGGCAACAAGTGGTTCAGGGTCTTTTTTGCGAGCAGAACGTAGATATTCTGCGAAGTGGTCATCCAGTCTATGCTTCATTTCCCCAATGTAAAGGAGACCACGTTGTAAGCAGCAAATGCAGTAGACTAGATTCTGAGAAGTGCAGGTGAAGTGTTGCTTCACCTGGAAGGTATGTTTATGCCCTTGGATACTGGGGAGGGAGGAAGTAAATGGACGGGTGTTGCACCTTTCCCAGCTGTGGTGGGTGTGTTTGGGGGTGAAGGAAGAGTGGACCAGGCTGTCCCGGAGGCAACGGTCCCTACAGAAGGTGGACAAGGAAGGGACAGGGAATATGTGTCTGGTGGTGGCATCTTGCTGGAGGTGGTGGAAATGGCACCTGATGATCTTCTGGATGCGGATGCTGGTGGGATGGTAGGTAAGGACAAGGGGACCCTATCGCTGTTGCAAGACGGAAGAAAAGGTGGTGAAGATGGTGAGGGCGGAAGTGCGGGAGAAGGGTTGGACCCGGTTGGGGGTCAACAACGGTGCTGGGGAATCCTCGGTTGAGGAAGAAAGTGGACATTTCGGAGGCTCTCCTGTCGAAGTTGGCCTCGTGAACGTATAGGATGGAGACAGAGAAACTGAGAGAATGGGATAGAGTCGTTGCAGGAAATGGGATGTCAGGATGTATAGTCTAGTAGTTTTGGAGTGTTGTCACTATACAGCTGCCAACTTCAAAGTCACACAGATATCATCTTGATAATTCCAAACAGGTTATAAGATCACAAGATTGATGGATAAATATTGGGCTGGATAATAACAACAGCACCCATGCTCTTTTTAGATGTACAGTCATGGTCTTTGATGTCCCTCTGGTGCAGTATTGCCTACAGTGTGGTGACAGGCTATTCGGCCCAACAAGTCCACACTGCCCCCCGGAACAGCATCCCACCCAGACCCATCCTCTTACCCTCTTACCCTCTTCTCCATAACCCTGCATTTCCCATGGCTACCCCACCTAACTTACACACCCGTGAACACTATGGGCAATTTAGCATGGCCAGTCCACCTGACCTGTACATCTTTGGACTGTGGGAGGAAACTGGAACACCCGGCAGGATCCCACACAGACAGTAGTCTGACGGTGGAATCAAACCCAGGTCCCTGGTGCTGTTAGCAACAGTGCTAACCACTGAGCCACCGTGCCACCCTGTCCAGGATTTTGTAATCAAGTTCTTTGAGTCCCTTGTGAACTTACAACCTTCTGACTCAGGCTGTATGCTGCAGCTGGCGTGATTGAGAGATTTTGCTGTCATTGGCCAATGCTGTTAACTGGCCCAGTAGCTTCAATCAAGGATTGGCAAAGTGGTTAAAGTCGAAGAAACAAATGTTGCCATCTAAGATGAAATGGACTTTGTGATACCTGCATCTTATCGCCTGCCTTCCCAACTGCATACATTGACTAACAAAATTATCATATTTGCACAGTAGATAAAAGTTAAGTTGAAGTACTTGTTCATTAACTGCTACCAATCAACATCTCTGGTTCCAAAAATTAATTTGTTACAAGCGATTTTAAAAACACAATTTGAAAATATAACTTGTTCTTCTCAATCTAATCATACTTTCCCTCAATTTTTTTCCTGGTACCATATTTGACATTAAATCCACCAATTTGAATTTAGCCTTTACAGTCCTTTGCTGCTAATTTCACAATCCTGATTGGACAGGGCAAGTAACTGTGTATTCTCCTTAACCGAGATAGTAGGAACTGCAGATGCTGGAGAATCTGAGATAACAAGGTGTAGAGCTGGATGAACGGAGCAGGAAGGCTGACGTTTCGGGCCTAGACCCTTCATCAGATGAAGTACTTGTTCATTAACTGCTACCAATCAACATCTCTGGTTCCAGATGAAGGGTCTAGGCCCGAAACGTCAGCCTTCCTGCTCCTATGATGCTGCTTGGCCTGCTGTGTTCATCCAGCTCTACACCTTGTTATCTCAGATTTTCCTTAACCAATCAGTTAATTGGCCATAAAAGAGTCTGTCTAATGGCACCCAGCAGTAAATATCCTACAGGGGCAAAATCCGAGCTGATAGTTGTATGACCAGACTTGCTGCCATAAGGAGACAGTTGAGTGAAATATATTCATAGTTGCAGCTTTCTGTTGTGGAATTTGCAAGATAGTAGGTTAAGCCAAACAAATGATTTTCCAAAGCCAGGCTTGCAAACAGATCTGCAAACTTTCACCTCAGTAGTTTGGAAGATGAAAGATACTGAACTTACTATGTGGTCGAGATCTTTTGATGTTTGCTGTTGAAGTACATTTGTAATATGTATAGGATTAATATTGCCTCATCAATGAGCTGGAATTGCAGTGCTAAATATCACTTTACTTAGTTGGTTTTCCTGTGACTGTATAGTAAATGATATGGATTCCAATTTTATATCATCTATGCAGCAGGTTTTTCTGAGGAAGTCGGATTTAATGAGAGAGGGTGACTGTATAACAGTAATCTAATTCTAAGTGTCTAACAACATCAAAAACCACAAAAAAGGGTCTAGGCCCGAAACGTCAGCCTTCCTGATTCTATGATGCTGCTTGGCCTGCTGTGTTCATCCAGCTCTACGCCTTGTTGTCTCGAAAACAAATCTTAAATGGTTTAAATGGTCGTCTGAACCTTGACTTTGTTACTGGTTAAAATGGCCATGTAAATATCTGTATATGTATTTTGATTCAACTTATGTGAAAGCCTTAATTTGATGTTTGTGCACAGTAGATAAAACTGTGCATTAATTACCCACATGCCAGCATATCCTTAATGCTGTTGCTGAAGATTTGACAGACTGTATTTGTTGTGGTAATGTTGTTAGATTTAAAGAAAGACCTCAAAAGAATATGGTTAAACTGGAAATTCTGGAAGTTTGCACAGCAATAGACCTATGAAAATTGCTCCATGAATAACTTAAATGTTAGATACAATTCTAAATCCATTTACAGATACGAGATTTGTACTTCTTGAAACTTGTCGTAGTTCGAAAACCTGTTTTAAGTTAGAAAATTGCTTTATGAAATTACACTCCTAAATTTATTATGAATACATTTGTCTCTGGTTTATGGTTGTGCTTCCCAGTTCATTTCTGCCCCCCAACCACCACCACCGGTATATTTGATAGTTTATGACATCTTGAGACAATTGTTCATCAATGTCAACACAATCCCAGACCCAAGTGCATTTTTTTGGAGGTTCCTGTTTGTGTGAACAGTAGGCACTGATAGGTTGGCAATAAATAAAGCCTTTCATTTCAATGGAAGACATGATCCACATCCTGAGGCTGCAGATTAAATGACATTTATAATCTTTGTGCTGTAGCCGTCCTTAAGAATATGTTCACCAGATGGCTAGAAGAAGCAGTTTTTCTGCTCCTGGCAGTTTCTGATATGTATTACCCTGTACTTCATTTCTCAAAGATTCAAACTACATCAAAAACAAATGCAAAGCCTTTTTGAACATATAATGCAGAATTCTCTTAAACATTTATTTCAAGCCTTAAATATATATATTTAGCAGTCTGAACAAAGTGCATATCATAACACAGTCAATGTATTTCTACATAAAGTCTGCATACTTGTATCCTTTATATTTTACTCTTAAAAATTATGATTTGATAAATCAAGCAGTTTACAAATTACAACATGGAATTGCTTAAAAGGTAGTTTTTGCTTTGCTTGGCTATTTAGATGGAAATGAGCCAATTAACCTGTTGAGGCTTGTAACAATATTCCTTTACCACATGTTGCGTTCCAATTGAAGAATTTTTAACTTTGTTTTTCAACATTATAAGTTTATGTAAAATGCCACAGTGTATCATTGTAAAACTCCAAATTCCATTCATATTCAGCAATTGGGAAATCTTTCGAAACACCAAATTTCCATGGACTGTGGACTTTTTAAGTTGTTGAATATGACATGGACAAGAGATATGACAGGAGATAGGGATTCTGATGCTTTAAACATCATGCTGAAGCTCAAGCAGTTTTTTAAATCTTGTCTGAACCCACGGATAAGTTGGTGAAAGAGTGTAACCTTATTATATGAAACCTATACTTTGTTCAATGTGAAAGGACAACTTAATTTATTATGAGCCCACAAGTCTTGCTTTCAATGACGATTCTCAGTAAGATGTCCTAAATTGTGGTTAATGTCATTCATTGAGCATTGGAAGGATACTGTCAAGCTTTCAGTATATAAATTTTACTTTTCATGTAACAACTGTCTTTAAGGGAACACGAATGCATAACTAACTTCAGTCTTCTTGAAGGAGTAGATAATGACAAAAGTAATGAATTGATATTAATAAGCATGACTAATTTAAATATGTGATCAAATGTTTAGGTAAATTCCTGAATGCCAGTTGACTGGAGACTAAGTTGGAGTTTGAGCTTGAGCACTAATGGTCCATCATTCCACCAATCAAGATCTTACTGGGAGTACTGAATTCACCCAATTCTTCCTCCTCTATCTTAGATCCAGTATGGGCAGGAATATTGTCCTGCAGCAGCAAGAAAAACTAGCAAAAGTAAAATTCATCAACTATATGTTATAGCAAATATCAATTAGTGACTTGAAATGTATAATAAATTTCAGGAGTCAGATCCTAAGCTTAGAGGCGAGAGCAAAGATTCATCACTTTATGGTAGTTTACAATCCTCAGGTTTCTTTTTTATCCATCTGAAGGGATTGATTATCTTTTAGCAAATGTATTGGTGATTAAAGGTCAGGATAAAAGTCCTTTCTGAAAAGGAGATAGCCAGTGCAAAATGTTGCCTGTACTTAACTTCAACTTTGTGGCTGAACTATTAATGTAAAATTAAGGAACATACACACAGAGGAGACCTCGCATGGACTTTGTTCACATCTTTCACTCTTCTATTACATTCTGCATGGTAAGTGGCAGCACTTTCAGCAACTGATTTCAAAAACTGTGCTTGTTCTGACTGTGGTAAAATCCAACTTTGAAACAGACACCAGAATTGTAGAGTGAGTTAGAGGAGAGATCTTTATGCAGTGAATCATCATCAGC
The DNA here is from genome assembly GCF_021869965.1 of Rhincodon typus. Lineage (NCBI taxonomy): Eukaryota > Metazoa > Chordata > Chondrichthyes > Orectolobiformes > Rhincodontidae > Rhincodon > Rhincodon typus. The sequence goes on along the minus strand of NC_063345.1, from coordinate 60,374,990 downwards.
AAGTGTCTAGGAGGTTGGCCAGGGACAAAGGATGCCAAAGGTGATATCACACACTAACTCTACTGCAGAGGGTCCAGATGCTATGTTCAACACCCCAGAGTACTGAGGAAATCTGATAGGATACAACATAAAATGGCAGTGCTCTAGGCCAACAAGTTTAAAAACAGTGTCTTGTAGCCGATAGGAACCTAATTCCAACTTGTGTTTGGCTTCATGAAGAGCGTGGAGACTGCTATGTTCAACACAGTTCATCTCCACAATTTGATGGATCCTCAGGTAATGACTCTGACAGCTTCCATGGCAACTGACATTGATGCCGTTAAAGCTCAGTTGCTGTTGTTCTTTGGGGCCAGTATTGGCATGAGCTGCCAGAATGTTACATAATTTCTGCACTCTTTCTCCGCTTGCTGAGGCACTGATCCAGACTGAACTTGGCTCTAGAGGAGAAGCACTTGTTGTCTCCTCCGACAGGATGTTTACTTTCCCACCACTTACCCAATACTCCAGATAGGTGCTCCCCAATGTCCTGTGCAGCCAAAGCGTAATCTCTCCACTGTTGGATTTATTTCCTTTGCCAAATGAAAGATAACATTTGACTAGCTTTATACAAATGATTTGGATGTGAACATAGGTGGTATGGTTAGTAAGTTTGCAGATGACACCAAAATGGGAGGTGGACTGGACAGTGAAGAAGGTTACCTGAGAGTACAATGGAATCTTGATCAGATGGGCCAAAGACTAGCAGATGGAGTTTAATTTAGATAAATGTGGGGTGCTCCATTTTGTAAAGACAAATCAGGGCAGGATTGAAACACTTAATGGTAAGGTCCTGGGCAGTGTTGCGGAACAAAGAGACCTTGGAGTGCAAGTTCACAGTTCCTTGAAAATGGAGTGTCAGGTAGACAGGGTAGTGAAGGCAGCATTTGGTACACTTGCCTTTATGGGTCATTGAGTATAGGAGTTGGGAGGTCATGTTGTGGCTGTACAGGACATTAGTTAGGCCACTGTTGGAATACTGCTTGCAATTCTGGTCTCCCTGCTATAGGAAGGATGTTGTGAAACTTGAAAGGGTTCAGAAAAGATTTACAAGGATGTTGTCAGGGTTGGAGGGTTTGAGCTATAGAGAGAGGGTGAATAGACTAGGGCTATTTTCTCTGGAGCATCAGAGGCTGAGGGGGGACCTTATAGAGGTTTATAAAATCATGAGGGGCATAGATAGGAGAAAGGCATTTTCCCCACAGGGGAATCTAAAACTAGAGGGCATAGGTTTAAGGTGAAGAGGAAAAGATTTAAAAGGGACCTAAGGGGCAACTTTCTTCACGCAGTGGGCGGTATATGTATAGAATAAGCTGCCAGAGGAAGTGGTGGAGGCTGGTGAGATTACAACATTTTAAAGGCATCTGGATGGCTATATGAATAGGAAGGGTTTAGAGGGAAATGGGCCAAATACTGGCAAAAGGGACTAGGTTAATTAGGATATCTGGTCATCATGGACGAGTTGGACCAAAAGGTCTGTTTCCATGCTGTACAGGTCTATGACTCTATAATTCTAGCTTTCCTAATTACATGCTGCACCTGCATATTAACATTTAGTGCAGTAGAACATTCAGATCCCTCTGCATTTCAGAGCTCTACAATCACTTGCCATTCAAATAATATGCTTCTTTTTTATTCTCCCTGCCACAACTAAGAAAACTAACTGTTAATTTTGAGGAGAATTTGTTGTTGGAGGTCAATCATCTCAGCCACAGAAAATCAGTGCAGGAATTCCTCAGGATAGTGTCTCAGGACCAACCATCTTCGATCTTCATCATTGTCTTTCTCTTCTCAGGTGTAGGGAAGCACTTTCTTTTGTTTTTTGGACTATAGGCTGAAAATGTGAAAGATGGCTTTAAAAAGGGAGGAATGTACAAGAAGTTGTTTGCATCTTGCAGAAACAGGTGAAGCTAACTGATACATGTGAAACAATGCTATTTTTTGGGGTCATTGAGTCCAGACACATCGGCACTATTTGTTATGGTTTCAGGAGAGCTCAGCATAGCAACAACCCTCTGAGTGGTCAGGTTTCTTTTTTGAGGAGGGGGGTGAAACAAAGCGAAGCATGGTGACCTCCGTAAGGTAGGCCCATCAATCATTCTCTCTTCCCTTTCTTTGTAAATTTGCTCTCTCTAATTTTCAGTTATAAAAGCAGAAAAAAAATGTTTAGAAATGCAGAGGGAAATGGTTCTAAAATCCAGCGGCAACAAGGAAGACCTTGAGTCCAACCAAGCAATCAGTGAACTAAAGATTGATCATTGCAGTGTGGGTAACATCAAGGCATCGTCAAAGGATCAAAAAGGTTCTGTAATCAACTCGTCTAACTTGGTGATTTGAACCGGTGATATGGAGCTCTATCATTTTCCTATTGATTTTCCTCCACTCATAGTATTTGTTTCTTTCTTTGTGTGTGTGGAGGGCTGGTGAGTTTTAAAAGGGGTAAAAATTAAAACATATATATTAGAACTCCTGATCTATTACTATACTTGTTAAAGCTGAGAATGTTACAATTACACCGTTTTTTTATTGTTACAGAAGAAACTTGGCGTAGTTTGGTTTTCTGCTGAATGTCAGTCGGTTGGAGGTAAATTGTGAATTTTCTAATAGTTGTGTTAAACCTTCACAAAGGTCCAGGAGATGTTTGCTGATCGTCACACAATGTTCAGCACCATCCTTGACTCCTCTGTTCCCGAAACAGTTTATGCAGCAAGACGCAATAATCCAGGCTTAGGCTGATAAGTGGCAAGCAACATTGGTGCCACACAATGACCATCTCCGATAGAGAACCCAAACATCACCCCTTGACATTGAATGGCACTACCATCCAAGTCTCTCTCTGTCAACATTCTGCTGGTAACCATTGACCGGAAACTGAACTGGACCAGCCATGGAAATATTATGTGCAACCAGTGCAGGTCAGAGGCTGGGAATTCTGTGGCAAATGTCTCACCTCCTGACTCTTAAACCCTATCTACCATCTAAAAGATAGAAATCAGGAGTGTGGTGGAATGCTCTCTACTTGCCTGTCGTGCGCAGTTCCAGTAACAAACAAGAAGCTTGACACCATCCAGGATAAAATAGCCCATTTGATTGGCATCCCATCCAACACATTCAACATTCACTTCCTGTACCACCGTTGTTCAGATGCAGCAACGTGTACCGTTTATCACTGCTACAACACCCCTTCCAAACCCACAACTACTATCATCTGATAAACAAGAGCATCAGGTACATGGGAAGACCAGCACCTTCAACATCCTTCCAAGTAAAACATCATTCTGACTTAGAACTACATGAGTATTCCTTCACTATCTCTGGGTCAAAAATCCCCGATCTCCTCCTCACAACACTATGGGTGTCCCTACTCCACATGGATAGCAGCAGCTCAGTAAAAGGTTTCTCACCAACTCCTTCTTGAGAGCAATTAGGGCTGGACAGAAAATGCTTTTTGAGCCAGCAATGGCCACATCTTGCGAATGGTGGCTCAGTGGTTAGCACTGCTGCCTCATAGCGCCAGGGACCTGGATTCGATTCCACCCTTGGGTGACTGTCTGTGTGGAGTTTGCACATTCTCCCCGCGTCTGTGTGGGTTTCCTCTGGGTGCTCCGGTTCCCCCCCACAGTCCAAAGATGTGCAGGTTAGGTGGATTGGCCATGCTAAAATTTCCCAAAGTGTTCAGGGATGTGTAGATTAGGTGGGTTATAGGGGTACGGGTCTGGGTGGGATGCTCTGAGGGTCAGTGTGGACTTGCTGGGCCAAAGGGCCTGTTTCCACACTGTAGGGATTCTAAGATCAAATTTAAAAAAGTCCGGAATGAGCAGGTTGTCCTGTGAGGAATGGTTGGACATGCTTGGCTTGTATCCACTAGAGTTTAGAATAATAAGATATGATTTGATTGAAATGTGTAACACCCTGACCGTCTCAACAGGGTGGATGTAGACAGGATGTTTCCTCTTGTGAGAGAGAGAATCAAGGATCACACTGTCATTTAAGAGAGAGATGAGGATTTTTTTGTCACTGGGGGGCCTTGAGTCTTTGGAACTCTTTTCCACAACAGGCAGCGTAAGTAGAATCTTTAAATATTTTTAAGGGAGACATAAATAAGTTTTTATTAAACGTAGTGTGAAAAGTTACTACACGTAGATGGGAATGTGAAGTAATCAAATCAGCCATGATCTTATTGAGTGGCGAACAAGGAGTCGAATGATCAACTCCTGCTCTTAATTCACATGTTTGTATGTTATTTGCTTGGAAAGCAAGAATAGAAATAGATAATATTAAAATTCAAGACTTTTAAAGCAATAACAGAGAGACCTGGAGAATCGCAGAGTTCTAACGAGGCGTCACCGGACTTGAAACATTAAATCTGTTTTTCGCTGACCAGATGCAGGCAGACCTATTCGTTCCTCCAGCACTTTCTGTTTTTGTTCCAGAGTTTCAGCATCCAAAGTTCTTTGTGTTTTTTTTTAAGTATAGATGTTGAGACAGACTTGGGTGCACTTATTCAAAGTACTTGGAAAGTTCTCATGCGTATATAGCGCATAGGAAAGCAAATTGCATGTCTGCCTTTTTACAATCAGTTTAGAAAGCAAGAATAATAAAGTGCTGCTGCAATTGCAGACGGCTTTAGTGAGAGCACACTTGGATCAATGTGTGTTATTTTTAATTTCCATACAAGATTTATTTGCCTTAGCAGCCATGTAGCAAAGGCTAGATTTACTCCTGGGATGTAAGGGTTTCCTATGCTAAGAAGTTGAGTACATTGGGATTGTACTTTTTGAATTTAGGTAAGGAAGAGGTTATCTCATTGAAACATACAAGATTTTAAAGTGTAGACACTTGGAGGTTTTTTCCCCTTGGTTGAGAAGTCTAGAGTGCAGGGGCACATTCTCAGGATAAGGGATCAATTACTCAGGATTGAGATGATGAGAATTTCTTTCTTTCAAATGGCTGTGAACCTTTGATATTGCTCACCTTGGGGTGCTGTCACTGCTCCATTACTGAGTATACTGCAGACAGAGATAAATAGTACTTTTATCTCTCAGGGAATCAAAGGAAATGTGAAGCTGACAGGAGAGTGGAGTCAAAGCAGGCGATCCTCCATGATTAGCTTGAAGACTGGAGCAGGAACGAGGGACCTATGGTCTACTCCTATCTTTATCTTCATACATGAGTTGATACAACACTAGAGCTCACGAACTGAAATGTTAATCAGTCCAGGAGAAGATTGAAGGTGCTAATACATCAAATCAATCTGAAAAATCATGACGTGATGAAGAAACACTGAGGTCTCATTTGGAGACTGAAGACCTGACAATTCAGAAAAGTTTGAGATGTATATTGTGATTATAAAAAATTGAAAATGAGGGTTGTGGTTTAATTGATATTGAGCTTCTATTAGACCAATTGCCACCTTTCATTAATGCAAACACTGACCAGACAGTGGGATTCATTACACTGCCAGAGGTTTGGGTCATGTGTATTTGCAAATGAAATGTGTTGGTTTGAAGTTGAGAATGCAGGCAAGCTGATATATTGGTGTTGATTCATTTATTTATTTGCTATTCACATAGCAAGTCAGAAGTCATGGTCATGGTCATTTCAGCTGGTCTGTCTTGTTTGTATTCTCTCCTGACTGTTAATGAATAAATAAAATGCTTCCCATTTGTAGTTCAAGCCAGGCATTATCTTTTAAAGAACATTTTAACAAGCTGTGCCAAATGTTTATGGAAAAACAACACTCTTCTTTTGGGACACACAAAGCCAAGTTGATCAGAGTGATGAAGTGTAAATACATTCTATTTACTTGATATAAGCAACAGCCCTGTGTGGCAGCTTGATCCAAAATTCAGGTGCCAGTTGTCCAAATATGCTGATATGGCAGCAGGGTGACCTTTTACTAGTTCTTCAGTGGTTCACAAATTACCATTTGACAAGAAGTTCTTTGTTGGTATGAATGACTTTAAAAGAATGCAAGGAATGGTTAGGATACATTAATATGTTGTGTTGATACCGAAAACAGCTCAGTGATCTAAAGTAATCCAACTGTATATGTGCTGGTCATTCATGCAGATCAGGATTAGCTAGTCATTAATCTCTACACTGTTTGGAAATCTTTCTGTGGATTTTTTTTTGTCTTTATCACTGTGTTTCAGAATTAATTCATTATCTTCTGTATGCCCTGAAAAATGTGATGAAATGGCATAAATTATTCCTTACTTCCTTTCCTCTCTTTCTCTCCCTCCTATCCTTCCTTTCCTCTTCCTGTCCTCCCTCCATCCCTGGTTTGTTCCCTTTCTTCTTTCATGTTGTCCCTTGTGCTCTCCATTTGGATGTAAACCCTGTAAACACAGCAGCTTCACAAAACACTGAAGGTGGCCTTTTCTTTATAAGCCAGTCAGGGAAATATTTTCTTATTCTTATGGGCGACATGGTGGCTCAGTGGTTAGCACTGCTACCTCACAGCTCCAGGGACCTGGGTTCAATTCCAGCCTTGGGTGACTGTCTGTTTGAAGTTTGCATGTCCTCCCCATATCTGCGTGGGTTTCCTCTGGGTGCTCTGGTTTCCTCACACAGTCCAAAGATGTGCAGGCTAGGTGGATTGGCTGTGCTAAATTGTCCATAGAGTCCAGGGATGTGTAGATTAGGTGGGTTATAGGGGAATCAGTCAAGGTGGGATGCTCTGAGGGTCAGTGTGGACTTGTTGGGCCGAAGGGCCTGTTCCCACGCTGTAGGGATTCAATTCTATTCTTCAGGATTGTTACAGGGATGGAAAAAGATTTGGTGCCATTACACTTTTATGTTGCACAATCACAGCTCCATCGACAATTGCTCCTGGAAATAATGCCGAGTGACCAGAGCAACATTTTAAGCAAAGCACTAGAAAAGGCTTGAATAATTGTGCTCGACCAATTATTAAAGTTGAAGGAATCTGTACAGACAATTAAAAATACATAAAATAAGCTAACTACTGCTGCTTCATGGACAAAAGTGTACAGTAGTTTATCAAGTGAAATGTACATGCTATATTGAAAGACACTAGCAATTGTTTCCCATTCCTAATTGCCCTTGAATGGTGTGACTTGCTAGGCCATTGCAAATGGTGGTTTGCTGTGGATCTAGAGACATATATAGGCCAGATTATGTAAGGATGGCAGATTTCCTTTCCTAATGGACATTAGTGAACCAGATGTGTTTTATACTGACAATAAATGTTAATTCGAGCATTCAATTCCAGATATTGTTATTATTGCTGAAAAAAGAGAGATTTTATGGAAACTTTGTATCTTTCATTCATCAGGATCAATCTGAAGAAATACCAATTTAAGCAGAAGACCAACATCTAAACTGTATGAAAGGACAGTGCTGACTGGTTGGCAATGGACTCCAGCTTCCACAATTGGACAGAATTTGCTGGATAATCCTCAGTGTGCAAAAAACTACACTGACTACAAATTTAGAATTGTTGGACAGGCATTCATTGTGGCAAACATGCACGTCGTGGAATAGAGCTGTGTTCTTCACAGACATGATGAACATGGACACGCATTGTGCCTTTATCAAATCCAACAAAATAGGTGACAGCCAGACATTGATTCATTTCTCAGGGTAATACCTTGCCCAATCAGATTCAACCTGTCTGATTAAAATAAATGATGTCTGAGAGTTAACTGCCAATCATCATTCCCTGGTGAATTCTCCATGCCAATGCCTCTACCAATCAGACTCCACCTGCCAACCAATCAACGGATTCTCCTGGAGTATAAATGTTGGTGGGACTGACTCCCACAGCTACCTAGAATACACTTCCTTTCACCCACCTTCCTGCAAGAATGCTATCCCCTATTCCCAATTCCTTTGCTTCCGCCGCATCTGCTCCTAAGATGAGGCATTCCACTCCCGAACGTCCCAGATGTCCTCGTTTTTCAAGGACTGCAATTTCCCCCCAACAATGTTCGAAAACGCCCTCGACTGCATCTATTATGTATCCCATACCTCAGCCCTCACACCCCTCCCTGCAATAACAACAAAGACAGAATTCCCCTTGTCCTCATATATCACCCCATCAACCTCTGGATTCAACGCATCATTCTCCGCCACCTCCACCACCTGCAATCTGACCCCACTACCAAGGATATGTTTCCCTCCCCACCCTTATCTGCCTTCCAGAAGGGACTGCTCTCTCGGCGACTCCCTTGTCCGCTCCACACTCCCCACTAGCCCCACCACACCTGGCACTTTTCCCTGCAACCGCAGGAGGTGCTTCATCTGCCCCTACACCTCCCCCCTCACCTCCATCCCAGGCCCCAAGAAAACCTTCCACATTAAACAGATGTTCACCTGCACATCTGCTAATATGGTATATTGTATCCACTGTTCCTAATGTGGCCTCCGCTACATCTGGGAAACCAAGCGGAGGCTTGGAGACTGCTTTGTGGAACACCTACGCTCGGTTCGCGACAAACGACAACACCTCCCAGTCGCGAACCACTTCAACTCCCCCTCCCACTCATTGGATGACATGTCCATCCTGGTCCTCCTCCAGTGCCACAACGATGCCACCCGAAGGCTGGAGGAACAGCACCTCATATTCCGCCTGGGAACCCTACAGCCCAATGGTGTCAATGTGGACTTTACAAGCTTCAAAATCTCCCCAACCCCGACCTCATCCCAAAACCAGCATCCCCCTCTCATACCAGCCTCCTTGACCTGTCCATCTTTTCTCCCACCTATCCACTCCTCCCACTTCACTGACCAACTCCCACCCCCACTTCCTACCTACATGCACCTTTACTGGCTTCATTCCCACCTCCTTGACCTGTCCGTCTTCTCTCCACCTATCTGCTCCACTATTCACTTTCTATCATTGCCTCCACCTCTCTTTATTTATTTCAGAGCCCCCTTCCCCTCCCCCATTTCTGAAGAAGGGTTCTGACCCGAAACGTCAGCTTTCCTGCTCCTCTGATGCTGCCTGGCCTGCTGTGTTCATCCAGCTCCACACCTTGTTATCTGCATTCCTCCAACTCTCACCTCTCCTGCATCCCTATCTCAGTCCTTCCTTCACCTCACCATTGACAACCTGACCTTTATCTGGGCCCTAAACTTTGGAATTGCATTCCTAAAGTACCCTGCATATTAACCTCTCCTACCTCGTTTAAAATTATCCTCTTTGACAAAGCATTCGGTGACTTGTCCTAATATGTTCTCCTGTGGTCCAGCGTAGTAACATAGTACATGGCTGTTTCAGGACTGTATGTGACCAATGACAATCTGTGTGTGTGTGTGTGTGTGTGTGTGTGTGTGTGTGTGTTTGTGTGTTGGGAGAGAGTGAGTTGCAGTGATTGCAACGCTGTTGAATGTCAAAATGAGATGTTTAGTTGTACTTATACGATTGTTTTGAAATGAAAGATCATTTTAAGAATGTCTGTGTCCAAAACCTTAGGTCACTGAAATTTTAAAATATACATAGCACCTAGCTCTCCTACAGCAGCTATCATTATTTTATGAAAAACTATTATTACTGTAAATAGTAAAACTATCAATACTTATCTTTCAGAGACCTCTCCTACAGAAGTCACCATTAATATTATCATTACACTTAGACCTTTACCAGTGAGAGTGGTTTAACTTTTGCCATGGTTACTGTCACCAAGATTTTTCTGACAGAGTTCTCTGCTGTAGCAGCTACTATAAGGAGAAAAGGAATTGAGTAAGGAAAAAGCAATATAACAGTCTCCTGTATTATGTTGCTGAAAATCAACAAAAGCACATGACTAGAAGCTAGAAAGGCCCATGATAAGTGATTCAATGTCATATAATTGAACATATTAGTTTTTGACATCCAGTTAGCAGTTCTCAGTTTTATCTATTCTGTTTTCATTCAGTTTTATTCATCATTCATCCCTACTGTCTCTATTCTGGCTACAGCTCAGTTTGTTTCACCAAACACCCTCAGACAGCAACTTCCAAACACATGACCACTTCTATCTGGAAGGACAAGGGCAACAGATCCATGGGAACACCATCACCTCATAGTTCCCCTCCAAGCCATTTACCATTCTGACTTGGAAATATGTCACTCAAATTGCTGGTCAATATTTATTCCCTGAACCAACATCACAAAAATAGATTGTCTGGAATTATCTTATAGCTCTTTTGTGGAAGCTTGCTATGTGCGAATTAGCTGTCTCATTGTATACATTACAAAAATGTCTGAATCTTGTGTATTTCTGGCTAAGTCAAGTTGCGTAGAGTTTTTTGGAATGTTTGTTGATGTGAGGCCTAATGCGTTCGCTCACTGTGTCTTACTAAACTCACCCCATTAATTACCTATCGCATCCTATGGCATCTCTCATGTCTGATTTCCACTCCATCTTACAACGCACTGTTCTCAAAACAACTGGCACTCAGCAGATATCCCAAAATTTATGGGCATCCCTAGCACCAGCACAAAATAAGAGGCCATTATGCATGCAGACAAGCACTGGCAGACCGGAGCTTCCCTGCATAATTCATGACATTTGCTGTAGACATAGCAGACAGACAGAGACAAATTGGAACACTGATTTCCAGAAAGAGAACTGGAGGTTCTGTTGGATATGCTGGAGCTGATGTGGCATTGCCCAATGCCATCCAGGTTAAAGCAGACTCAGCCATCTACAGGAATGCCCAGCAATGTAGGAAGATGGATAATGACCTTCTCTGTTTCACCAGTATAAGTGCCACCATCTTCACTCCACTATCTCCCCCTTACCCCATCTCTGCCACTGTACCCACCTCCTGCCAAAGCTCATGCCTTACCACTCTGAGTAATACTTGCAATGCCTTCCCCACTTACTCTCACCTACCCCAACCCACTAACACTGTGTGCCTTCTGCACTGCTTACTCATTCATCTGGGACACTTCTCTGCCTGCACCAGCAGTAATAGCTGCGGCACCCATTTTCATCTTCCATGATACCTGCCTCTTCCTCATTCCAGTAGGAAATCAGCCCACAATGAAAATGTCAGGACGGGTGGTGTGCTGCCTATCATTGGTCTCCTGATGCCTAATGAGGAGAACATCTTGATTTTGACTACCCTGGGCAGTCCCTGGGCTTGTATCGCACCTGCCCTTGACTTACTATGAAGGAATATCTGAGCAAAGGCAACCCCTCCACTTGAGTGAGGCCTGTTGACAGCTACGTAAAGCTTCCTGACTTTGTGCCTGTGCTAAATAGCACAGCAGTAGAATGAGCCCAGTATCTCTGTATGAGGGGGCAAAGCAAGGCAATGAAAGGCAGTGATGCTGTGAAAATCCAGACTCAGAATGAGTGCTAAGAGAGCAAACGAAGAACCTGGAGATGGAACCTGATGCAGTCCATGAGCTGGGTGTGTGTCTCTCTACACATAGTGTCCTTGCTGCAGCAGTATAGTGAGAGTTACCAGTACATCCTGAGGTGTGGCATTGAAGTACAGAAGTGTATTGTAAGTGGATTGACAATGTGCCATGAGGGTTCTTAGAGGTTGGCACATGTTGGATGCCAATGTTCATGAAAAGTGGTTATTCGTCAATCATTGATTGTTGTACTAGACAGTGTGCTAAATCTGACCCACACAATGCTGCCTCAATAGTAGCACCCTGGTTTCAGTATTGCGTGAGTCCAAGATATCTTTTAGGGATTTGAACATGAAATCTTTCTAGTATTCCAACACAATGGCAAAGCAAGAGGTGTCTTTTTGGTATAATGATAAATTAAGACAATGACAGTCCCTTCATTCTGAAAGATTCCATAACTATAATCGAAAAACAGAAGAGGAGATTAGCTCTGTTCTCCTCGTGAACTCTCATCCCTCAACCTGTTATGATAATAGTAAACATAGACTATTGCTATTGAACTTCCATCATCTGATTCTAAATACCTGAGACTTCCATGGATTAAAAATGGCTGCTTTGATCACTTGACTAGGTTGAGTCACGTTCACCTTTTTCTCTGAGTCCGAGAAAATCTCACTAAAATGGAAGGTCCAGCTATTGCCTTACTGATTATGGGATTTTCTGGAATTTGTCTGATGCATTCTCTAATTTACAGCAGTGAGTGCATTTCACAAGCTTTCATTGACTGCAAAGAGCCTTGACTTGTGAAAGTTGTCGTAGGAGCGAATGTTCTTCCTTTTCTAGCAGCTTTCATCATACATAAAATGTTTTGATATATTTCTCAAAAGAGTACAATTGGCAGAGATAGAGTGAGGGTGAGGTAGTGGAGAGGAAATGGTGGCACATTATAAGGCGTTATATAAATGCAACTTTTTCTATGCTTCCAAGGTCATCCCAAGTTGTTTTATTTTAACACAGGGGTCGTGGATATTTTCTTCACATCATTACTAGGATCAGATTTATCTCAAAACATAGGAAATTTTGAAGAATGAAGAGCGTTTATTTATTTTACTGGAGAAAACATGCTGACTTGAGTTAGTTACATGAAAAGCGATCTTTTTCAAACATTATAAAAATACACAGCCTGCAGATTTATGGACAGATAACACTGGCAATACGTACATTGTGTCAATTCATGTAAAAGTTGTGTTAATAACATTAATCAGCACTCTTGTGGAACAAAGGATCTGTTACAAATTTTGAGTGGTGTCCCCTTAAATGGATGTCACCCACTTTAGAATAGTGAAGCTACTCAGGTGAATATTTTAGCAGAATCAAGAATCAATCTCTAATAAGCTGTTCGGGTTCCGATTTTGATGAGATGAGACAGACTGTCCACAGCAAACTGTGAAAAACCACTGAAGTTGTTTAAAGAAACATTTAATGCAATGCAGAACCAGTTTATATCCCGAGAGGGAAAACCTTCACTTCACAGAAAGATAAAAACAACTAAAGGGATACGAGACAGGATGAAACTAAAGGAAAGTGCTCACAAAAATGTAATAAAAAATGCAGCACAGATCCTGCTGAATGGGAAAGCTACAAAGACCAGCAAAGGACCACAGTGCAGCCTACAAGAGCTACTAAAAGGAATTATGAAAGGAAACTTGCCAGGGATGTCAAAATCAATAAGAAATTTTATAGTTACATAAAGGGAAAGCGGGTGGTCAGGAGCAATGTTGATTCACTAAAGACTAAAAGCGGGGATATTGCCAATGACTATGGGTGGCATGGTGGCTCAGTGGTTAGCACGGCTGCTTCACAGTGCCTCAAACCTGGGTTCGATTCCACCCTTGGGCGACTGTCTGAGTTTGCACATTCTCTCCATGTCTGCGTGGGTTTTGTCTGGGTGCTCTTGTTTCCTCTCACAGTCTGAAGATGTTTAGGTTAGGCTAAATTGTTCTGTAGTGTGTGGCGTAGGTGGATTAGCCATGGGGAAATACAGGGTTACAGGGATGGGGTCGGTCTGGGAGGGACACTCTTCAGATGGTCGGTGTTGACTTGATGAGCTGAATGGTTTGCTTCCACGCTGTAAGGATTTTATGATTCTATGGGGAAATGGCAGACATGTTGAATAGTTACTTTGCCTCAGTAAAAAAGGAGGATAACTTGCCAGAGATCTCAAGAAAATTAATAGTGGACTGGGAACAGGGACAAAATTAACGTAAGTAAAGCATTGATAATGAAGAATTTAATGGAAATAAAGAGAAACAAATCCCCAGGACTGATGATTTCCATCCAAGTGTGTTAAAGGAGCTAGGGGAACACATTGCAGATGCCCGAACTATAATCCTTCAGAGTTCCCTAGATACAGGAGTCATCCCTCTGGATTGGATAATTGTGCTTGTCATCCCATTTTTTTAAAGAAGGATAGAAGAGGGCAACCAGGGAATTACAAACCAGTCAGCCTAACATCTGTGGTGGGAAAATTGTTGGAGTCTATAATCAAGGATTAGGTCACTGAACACCTCAACTTTTCAGTTAAGCTGGAAGACCCAGCATGGATTCATACCTGACAAACCTCTTTGCATTTTCTGATGAGGTGACTAAGGTAGTGGACAGGGGAATGTCTATGGATGTTGTTTATATGGTCTTCCAGATGGCAAAGTCCCACATATGAGAATGTTCACTAAGGTAGAAGCCTACAGAACCAAAGGTAAGTTACTGACGTGGCTGGAAAATTGGTTGAATGGCAGGTGATAGAAAATAGCGATAATAGATAGGCACTCAAATTGGCAGGATGTGACCAGTGGTATCCCACAAGGATCTGTGTTAGGGCTTCAATTATGCACATTATTTATTAATGACTTGGATAATGGCATAGAAATTCATGTAAATTGCTGATGACACAATGTTAGACTGCATTGTAGACAGTGTAGAGGATAGCATAAAATTACAAAGGGGTATTGATAGATGATGTGAATGGGGAAATATGTGGCAGATGGTGTTCCACGTAAGCAGGTGTAAGGTTCTCTATTTTGGACTGAGAAAGGGTAGATCAGGGTACTTTCTAGATGGTATGAAGTTAAACACAGTGGATATCCAAAGAGACTTGGGGGTTCAGATGCATGGATCCTTACAATGGCTGAACTGGTATAGAAAATAATCAAGAAGCCTAATGGAATGTTGACCTTTATATCCAGATGACTGAACTATAAGGATGGAGAGGTTATGCTGCAGTTATAGGAAGCCTTGGTTATACCCCACTTTTTTCAAAATTCATTCACGGGCTGAAGGCATCGCTGGCTAGCATTTATTGTTCCTTCCTAATTGCTCAGAGAGCAGTTAAGAGTCACCACATTGCTGTTGGGGTGGAGTCACATGCAGGCCAGATCCTGTAAGGATGGTAGTTTCCTTCCCAAAGAAGACATTAGTGAACCAGATGGGTTTTTTTGACAATTGACAATGGATTCATGATCATCATTAAGCTCTTAATTCCAGTTTATATTGGATTCAAATTGGAGTACTGTGTATAAATCTGCGCATCACACCTTAACTAGGATATATTGTGAATAAAACATTGGTTTTCTAGAATGATACTGGATTTCAGGCATTAAATTATGAAGACCACTTATGCAAATTCCAGAATCCAGAAGGTTAAGGAGTGATCTGACCAAAGTCTTTTCGATACTAACGGGAAAAGGCAGAGTAGATAACAATAAACTGTTTACTGGTTGGAGGTTCTTGAACTAGGAGCATAGTCTAAAAATTGGGCTAGATATTTCAGGAGAGATGTTAGGAAGCACTTCTACACACAAAGAATGGCAGATGTTTGGAACTCTCTTCCACAAGTGGCAGTGGATGAGAGATCAGTTGTTATTTTTAAATATGAGATTGAATAACTTTTTGAAGCAAAGGTATGAAGAGGTATAGGCCAAAGTTAGGTATATGGAGATAGACCACAAATCTGCCATGATCTCATTAAATAGTAGAACAAGCTCAAGGGGCTGAATGATCTTCTCCTGTACCTATGTTCCTAATCAGTTATTATGAGAATCCTTAAAACTGAGTAATTTGAGATTAAGACGCATTTGACTATCTCTGATTTTGACCATACAGGAACACAGAAAGTAGAGAGTATCCTGAAGACCCACAAATGGCCTGTTTGTCATTGGGAGGAAAAAAATCTGCATTTTTATTGTATCTTTTGCAACATCTACATTTCCCAAAACAATTTACAGCCAATGAAATATAATTACTGCTATATTGTAGGATTGTGATTCACAAATGCAGCTCTATCATCTTGCTGCTATTGGCACTCCTCCATGTGTGCCGAGATGGGACAATTAGCTCACTTCTTTACTTCACATGTTTCAGCCCACACTTCACTTCTGCCTCCAGGCTTACATCAAGTCCATTTTCAGCTCTATTATTTAGAAGACTCCTTGGAAAATCTCTTTGTGCCCCATCATATGATGTTCCCATTTTGGGAACTAAACATGAAGGAGACACAGCAGCCAGCTCTCACAAGAAGCAATGTAATTATGACTAGATAGACACTTTAGTGATGTTGATCAATAGATAACTCACTGATCTTATTTAAAATTGTGCAGGTGGTCCCTTATGCCCAGCTGAGAGGGCAACAAATTATAGGACCTTCTACCAGAGCGCACTGGATTGTTAGATAGGCTATAGTCCCACAATATGCTGCCAAATTTATCGTTATGAGCCTGGACAAGCCGCCAAATTATATTATGGTCCCAAACGAGACCTCTAACATTATGGTGTGATCCCGGATGAGATCATTAGGATATCTTGTGATCTGTTATGGACCAGTTACTTTTGTTTTTAAAGTAGACAAAAGATGCAATCTAGAGGACTTACAAAGACAATGAAGCCACATGATTCAAGTAATTTTATAAACAACAATTCCTTAGAATAGTAATAGATTCTTCAGTCCATGTTCTAATACTCAGAATTAATATATGGTAAGCAAGGATACCGGACAATGATGAAATACTCCATAGTGTGCATAAAATAGCAGATGTAATCAGCATTGGTCTGACAGATTTCTCAGCAACAACCTGAAATATTAATGACAGAGTGGATCATCAAATCTCATTAAGCTTTGTGAGCAATCACAATTTTTCACATTTACTGATTTGACCTTGAAATTCCCTCTTAAGTGTCAATGATTTCTCCCATTCTGGCAATCATCATCCCTTCTTGCCTCCATAAAATCATAAGATATAGGACCCGAAATTAGGCTATTTGGCTCATCATGTCCTCTCTGCCATTCAAACATGGCTTATAGGTTTCTTGAACCCCTTCTCCCACTTTCTCCCTGTAACTCTTGATCCCCTTGACAATCAAGAACCTATCTATCTGTGTCTTAGATATACTCAAAGACTTGGTTTCCACAGCCTTCTGTGGCAATGCATTCCATAAATTCACCACTCTCTGGCTGAAGATGTTTCTCCTCATTTCTGTTCTGAAGGGTCTCCCTTTACTCTAAGGCTATGCTCTCAGGTTCTAGTCTCTCCTGCCAATGGAAATATCTTCCAAACGTCCATTCTATCCAGACTATTCAGTATTCTGTAAGTTTCAATTAGATCCCCCCTCATCCTTCTAAGCTTCATCTAGTATAGACCCAGAGTCCTAAACCATTCCTCATATGTTAAACCTTTCATTCCTGGATCCGCTCCAGGGCCAATACATCCTTCCTGAGGTATAGAGCCCAAAATTGCTCAAACAACTCTAAACGTGGTCTGACCAGAGCCTTATAAAATTTCAGAAGTACATCCCTGCTTTTATATTCTAGTCCTCTTGAAATAAATGGCAACATTGTATTTGCCTTCCTAACTACCAACTCAACCTACAAGTTTACCTTAAGAAAATCCTGGACTAGAACTCTCAAGTCCCTTTGCACTTGAGATACCTGAATTTTCTCTCTGAAAATAGTCTATGCATCTATTCTTCCTACCAAAGTGCATGCTCTCAACCTTTCCCATGTTGTGCTCCATCTGCCACTTTTTTGTCCACTCTCCTAGCCTGTCTAAATCCTTCTGCAGCCTTCCTGCCTCCTCAATACTACCTGTCCCTCCAGCTATCTTTGTATCATCTGCAAACCTACTCAGAATGCCCTCAGTTCCTCCATCTAGATCATTAATGTATAAAGTGAAAAGTTGTGGCACCAACACTACCTTAGTGGAGAACAACTTGTCACTGGCTTCCACTCTGAGATGGACACCTTTATCCCCCCTCTTTGCTTTCTGCCAGACAGCCAATCTTCCATCCATGACAGTACCTTGCCTCTAACACCATGGGCTCTTATCTTACTCAGCAGCCTCCTGTGCTTCACCTTGTCAAAGGCCTTCTTGAAGTCCAGATAAATAACATCCAAATGTTCTACTTGGTCTGAACTGCTTGTTACCTCCTTGAAGAATTCTAAGAAATTTGCCCGGCATGATCTCCCCTTGATGAAACTATGCTGACTTTGCCCTATTTTACCATGCACTTCCAAGTAATCAGAAATCTCATCCTTCACAATGGACTCCAAAATCTTACCAACAATTGAAGTCAGGCAAATCAGCCTGTAATTTCCCATCTTTTGCCTTACTCCCTTCATAAACGGGGAGGAGGGGGGTTACATTAGCGATTTTCCAGTCCTCTGGGACCCTCCCTGACTCCAGTGATTCCTAAGAGATCACCACTAACATCTCCACTATCTCTTCAGCGATCTCCTTCAGAATTCTGTTGGTGTATTCCATCTGGTCGACGGTGATTTATCCATCTGCAAACCGTTTAGTTTTTCTAGCACCTTCTCCTTGGTGATGGTGACCATACTTACCTCTGACCCTGACTCTCTTGAATTTTTGGCATATTACCCATGTCTTCCACTCTGAAGACTGACGCGAAGTACTTATTCAGTTCTTCTGCCATTTCTTCGTTCCCCATTACTACTTCCCCAATGTCATTTCCAATGTCCCAATGGCCACTTTTGCCTCTCTTTTGCCCTTTATGTATCTAAAGAAACTCTTGCAATCTTGTTTTTATATTACTGGCCAGCTTACGCTCATATTTAATATTCTCTCTCCTTATTTATTTTTTCGCTGTCCTCTGTTGGTCTTTGTAGACTTCCTAATCCTCTGGCTTCCCACTGCCCTTCGCCACATTATATGCTTTCTCTTTTGCTTTTATGCTATCCCTGACTTCCCTGGTCAGCCATGGTTGCCTCATCCTCCCTTTAGTATACTTCCTTTTCCTAGGGATGAATTTTTGTTGTGTCTCCCAAATTACTCCCAGAAATTCCTGCCATTGCTGTTCCACTGTCTTTCCAGCTAGTCTTAAGGTAGGGTCACTACCATGGAACCACAGGACCTTTGATTTAAATGTGCTGCCCTAAAAAAGGGACAAATTCACCACACAAACAGGAATGAAATTCTTCGAGCTTGGCACCTCAAACCACTCAACTGTCCTGTTTCCAAATATTTGAAATCAACCTGTTCAGAGCTGTTATAACACACCTCTGGAGCAGGTGGGACTTGAACCCAGGCCCTCTGTCGCAGAGATGAGGACACTATCACAGCACCCCAACAGCATTTTAAACTTTTGATTTGGTTTCTTTGTTATTGCACCATTTGAATTGGTTATTCAAAAATAAAGAAAAAGCAAAGTTCATTACACTGAAGATAGTCAGTAGTACCTAAAGGTGTAAGTAACATTACAGGAAACAACATCGTACTGCTATGCAAGTCACAAAATCTAGAGAGCGTTGATTGCAGAAAGCTCTTAATTATTTCAATAGATGCAGTTGGGTTTTTTTTCATTTTCGACACGTATAAAACACTAACAAAAATAAAGACAAGTGTAAAAGAATTCTCAATTGCTTATTTTGTCTTCTCAGTTTGGTCATCTCAGTATTTTTGATTAATATGACAACAAGTTGCAAACAATGCATTAATTTCAAATACTGTTTCCTTGTGGTCAATATTTCAGCTTTCAGCATGTTAAAGGTTCAGAAGAGTGCATGTTGTTAATAGGTTCTGAAATATTCATTCACGCAATCTTACAGCATGGAGGGTGTCATTCAGCCCATTCTGTCTGTCCTAATGCTTTGAAGGAGTCATCTAATTAGTCACATTCCATTGCTCCATCCCCATAGCTCTGCATTTTTCCCTCTTTTCTTTTAATTATCTTCTGAAAGTTGCTGTTGAATCTCCTTTTCCTGCCCTTTCAGGCATTCCAAACCTTGACAATGTTCTTTGGATAATTACTTCAATCTTAGGTCAAAATATTTGTCAAACTGCAAACAACTGTATTTGCAAAGAACATATTTGGAGCCATTGAGTTTTTTTAAAACGAATAAGCAAAATATGTCACACATCATTATTCTGAACTGATTTCCATAGACCAGAATTCCATTCCTTATGTTATTCATTTTTTTTGTGATATTTGTAGATGGTAACTTAAATTGTTCATTATTGCGTCCTCAATTCAGTGGTGCGCTAAACTATTTAGCATAAGCAGTTTCATTTCTGCAATAGAATAATGCAGAGTGGAATGTGGTACAAGTCAGTTACTCATTTGTCCACTTCGTGCTGTCAGCTATGATTTGAACATTTATCTTTCAGAAAACTTGAGCAGAGTGTGCAGCTGTACAGCAAGGTGAGGTGAACTGCAATTATTGCAAATCTCTTCAACTGATTACAGAGGGCTGAAGCTAATTTTAATTGTCAAAATTTGCCAAGAGTAAACTCATTCTGTCTGAACTGCTGTGGTGCAGAATAACTTCCTTTCAATAATACTAGTCACTGATTTCCTGATGCAATCTCCTCCAGTTGATGACAAAGTCCTTGAAAATTTAATTTCACAAGCACTTTCTATATCATAGATTTCATCCTCTCTCCCTTTATGTAAAGTCATTCGGGTACAAATTTAAAACGATGCTAGGGATATCTTGGTACGTCGGGATACTGCCATGCTGAAGCTGTTTGTGAATAAAATATTTTCAATAAAATATGCAGGAGGTCAAAAGTCTCACCTGTGTCGGAAGCAACTCTCTTCACTTGCATACCTTCCTGTCATTACCATTTCAATGGAGGAAAAGACCCATCTCTGCAATCTGTAACCAATTTGATGTGCCAATT
>NC_063345.1:60343143-60353949 GCF_021869965.1 Rhincodon typus | reverse complement strand
ATTGAATGGCGGAGCAGACTCGATGGGCCGAATGGCCTAATTGCTGCTCCTATGTCTTATGGTCTTATGGTCTTACATTCTACACTTGCCCTTGAAGAACAAGGTGCCCCAGAACAGGAGGCAAAAACATGGAACCTGTGGAGGGCAATGACTCCTTCACCTTGACCCCTACGGAAGAGATAGTCCTCAGTATCACGGGACTGGCTAAGACAGGTCCAAGGTAATTTGATAATCCTGAGGACATGGCTGGCTGTATCTTTCAGCCTTTTTCCACTTCACAGCTCTCATTGAGCTTTCTGATGTAGAACTTGCTGATGGTATGACCTTTAACCTCTGAGATTTTCCAGCAATTTCTGCTTTTGTTTCTGATTTCCAGCATCTGCAGTTCTCTAGGATTTTATTTTGGCAAAGAGTTACTTTGTTTGCCAGCGCACTCAATGGCAATATTGATGAGGTGACACACAGGAGACCAGTGTCAGGTAGCACACAGAGGTACTGGGCGCTCTGGTAGATCTGACAGGCACTGTCCTTTCATCACCAAGGAAGCATAAAAGAATCCAGATCCCAACCTGACTGAGAACATGACATGCAGCATGCCTTTTCCCCAAGCTTTGCTCTATCTAATTATTGTGGTGCAGGTCTTGAGGCACTACTATTGCTGCTCATTTAACTGTAGGAGATTTTGTGTTGAGATTGGTTGGATCGCCGAGCTGGTTTGTTGTTCCGCAGATGTTTCGTTACCGTGCTTGGTAACATCCTCAGTGCAGCCTCTGATGAAGTGTTGGTGTGTTTTCCCGCCTCTGGGGTCCGTTGCGGTGGATTGCCTCACTTCCGGGTTTCCTCCGTAGTGGAATGTATGTGGGGTTGAGTTCAATGTATTTATTAATAGTCTGTTTCGTGGAGTGCCATGCTTCCGGGAATTCTTGTGCTTGTCTCTGCCTAGCCTGTCCCAGGATCTTGGTGTTGTCCCAGTCGAAGTCATGGTTCTCCTTGGCCATGTGGATTGAGATGAGTGAGTATTGGTCGTGTCTTTTTGTAGCCAGTTGGTGTTCATGTACTCTTGTTGTTAGTTTCCTTCTTGTTTGTCCGATATAGTGTTTCTCGCAGCCTCTGCAGGGGAGTCCAGCTCGGCGAGCCAACCAACCTCAACACCCACAACCCGAGCTACAGATCTACTCCAAAACCTTAGAGATTTTGTGATCAGGTCACTGAACACTCTGTCTTCAGTGTCTGTGAATGTATAATGCTCATTTTTTTTGTTGAAAGTTTAACTCATCAACTCTCCATGCTCAGTTCCTCTTTCCCATTCCTGCTCAACAGTTGAAGAATTCCTCACACACTAGCTAAGACCAACTTGCTCTTGTTCAACAACGCTCGTACCCCTAATACCTAAATTTTCACCCTGGAGTAAAACATAATCTGAGGGATCAAAATGAGGTCACTTCAGACAAGGTTTGGGGAAATACTGAGCCAATATGAATTGGAGAGAGATGTAGAGCTTCAGAAAATATCAGAAGCAGCCCCAAAGCCCCATGAACAATTTCACAAAGGTGAGCCAGGAAGTTATCATCACATTAATGTTATGCAACTCTTGATGCATGGTCTCCCCAAGTCTTTCTGCAGCAACACTCCGGTGAATTCACAATATTCAAGCATGCAGATAATTTCCATGGAAACAGATGCTCCGTGCTACTGAATAAAAGTTATATCAAGCCAATATCATATGGATGGAGATGAAGAAATAAAAATTTCCGTGAATCCCAGTGAGGGGGAGCAATTTTAATCCATCCCTTCCACTGGGGAAACAAATGGATCCAGTACAATGCGGCTTTTACAGCCTGCTGTGTTTTTATTCTCTGTTGAGGTGTTAATCAATGGACAGTAATATTGAGCTGAGTTTAAAGCTTTTACTGCACAAAATTCTTTGGGTTTGACACCTGGCGAGATAAATTAAAATGACCCCACGTGACTTGAAGACGTTGAAGTAGAATAAATGCAACAGTCTGTGTTGTTATTCATTTACAATTCATCTCCATAATTGAAATCAGCTGAAAAACAAAATCAGCAAAGCTACACCTCAGTTCGGGGAAACATTGCACATCCCAATTACATTGTGATTAAAAGATACTTTACTCATTTCAATAAGTAGCATGCATTTTAGATATCACAGAATTACACAGCTCCTCTGGGATGCTTACAACCATAACCAGACTTACGTAGTCCTTGAAGAAATGTTTTGTTAAACCTTTCCTGTTGAGGTACCTAATTAAACCTGCTAATGAAACAAAGTGGTCTTTTTGCTCACCAAGTTTAAATCAGGAAAATAAATTTAATAAACAATGAGGAGATTACTTTTCGCCTGTTCAATCAGAGCAAAGGGCAAATCAGTTTAGAGCTGAAACCAAGGAGAACATTCAAATTCTGTTCAGTAATCTGTGATATTTATTGTAATTAATTTGCATGGTGAGTAGAAGCATCAATCACCAGAGGTGTATAAACAAAGGAGAGAGCAAATTGTAGTTGGACTGCCTTTAAACATCTGTAACGTTATTCAACTACAAAAATGGCTCATTGATAGATCCTGCATTGTGGATTTTATTTGCAGTAATAGAGGATCAGAAAAGTCATCTGAGTGAAACAATTTTTTTTAAAAATTAGATTTTCTGTCATTCCTGTGTGTGGAACCAATTATTCTATATATTTATACCCCAGCAATGTTTTAGTTTGAACAGCAGATAATTCCCCAGCTGGTGTTGACTGGACGTAAGATTGTTTAAGACCTGGGCTGAATGGTTTGCATGGAATGCTTTCTGTCTCAGTTTCTCCATAATGGATATTTGTCAGCAAATGAATCATAGATGTTTATTACAGAACACAGACCCATTTCGCCTTCTGTGGTTCATACTGGCTCCTTTTTGGAGCAGTCTAAAATGAATTGCATTACTGTCCACCTGTAACCTTGACCATCCTCTGCCTCAAATAATTATCCACACGTCTATTGTCTTAAATACCCCCTGTTTTTGTTCGGAGTCAAATAGTGTGAAGCTTTAGTCATGCAGAGATCAGAAAACATGTTGTAAAGTATGTGAAAATGATTTTGGCATTTGAAAGCTGCAATAATTTTTTCTATTTACAGGCAGGAATTCACCGTTCAACATTTTGACTCAACAGGTGGGCAGTGTTTCTTGCACTGACTCTCTTCACAGGAGTAAAATAGAGAAAGCTGTTATGCAGAATTATTCTAATGATGTGGAATGCAAAGTATATACATATATGCCTGCACTGGGAAATTCTAAGTCTGTGATACCACTCTTAAACCACCACGACATGGGAAACAAGAGCTCTGACCCACATTGGACTTTCTAATTCCGTCTCTATTTCCATGATGCCTCAACCAGAGGAAAGGATCTTTTTATGACCACCCTATTGGTTTAAAACTGTGTTGTTGATACAGCATTAATCAGTTAGGACATATGTCACAATTTTGCTCACAAGTGCAACGTTGCTGCTTGGGTATGACCGTGAAATGGTATTGTTACTGAAACAGTAATACTCACTGGCCTGGAGTAATAATCCAATGTACAAGTGCTCAAATGCAGTTTGAGAATCTGAATTCAATTGTGAAAAAGTCTGTAAATAAAAGTTGGTATCAGTGAAGACGACCACAAAGCTGTTGGTTTGTCATAATGTTCTGTTGTATGTTTTAGTAATTCGGCAATGATAGAGAAAGCAGGAAAGGCAAACAAAGGCTTATTATTTTTCTTTAGTCTTTCTTGAGAAGTGGGTATTGCTGGCAATGTTGGCATTTGTTGCCTATCCCTAACCACCCTTGAACTGATAGGTGCCCAAGACCATTTCAGAGGGCAGTTAAGAGTCAACCGCATTACTGTGGATCTGATTTTACATGTAGGCAAGACAAGGTACAAATGGCAGATTTCCTTCCGTAAGGGACACTAGTGAACCGAATGGGTTTTTACAACAATTGTTGATCATTTGTCATGGTCACCACTATTAAGACTAGCTTTACATTTTAGATTTTGTTAATGAACTGAATTTAAATTCCACTAGCTGCTGTGTTGGAACTTGAATGCTTAAGCACAGAGCATCATCGTGGGCATCAAATGATATTAATACTTTGCCACCCTCTCCCCAGTATTTGATTGCATACCATCAGAATATTGTCTCCAAAGAGATAAATATAGACTTTTAAATTATAAAAGTAGGCCAATGTTCTGACAGGCAAACTCCGATTGAAATTGTATGCTGGCAGTACACTTGCTTCTATGTTTTATTCAGAGATCTGCCTATTTATCTCAAGTAGATGAATACCTAAAAACAATCTGTTGCACCTCACTGGGGGAGCATGAATTAATGGACACCGTTATTCCTGGCGTCATCACAAAAGATTTTATAAAAGCATACAGATTTTCCCAATTTCCCTGTCTTTCAGACTTAGGATGACAGAAAGCATTGACCAGGTTTCCATATTTAACAAGAAATACTATTTCTATTCTAATTCCAATTTCTAGGAATTACTATTCTAGCTACAGGTTAGCAGTAATGATGTCTCAACCAGAGGAAAGAATCTATCTTTGACCGCCCTACTGATCAACATATAATTTTACTACTAAAAGAAAACCCTAAACCCCTTATTAAACTATCCCCTACACACACATACAGAAAGACGCAGATGGCCACAAAACAAAATGGGGTTTATAGCAGAGGGAAGGAGTGAGAAATCAATTCTTTAGTCCCTGTCCACAGGGTTCATTAGCATGATTCTTTTGACTTGTCAGCACTTATTGCTTCTTGATCTGTCTTCTCCAGGTTCTTTCACCTGCTTGCAAGCGGCACAGAACAACTGATTCAAACTTATAAAGTCTCTGATTTATTTGGCTAAATGCCACAGATGGTGGGTGGGTGGTGGGTGTTACTCACGAGAGCAGCACAATGGAAATCAAGCTCCACTATTCCTGGAGTCTTCACAAAAGTTAAAGACTTTGAAAAGTATGCAAAATTTCCTAATTTATTTGATTGTCAGACCCAGTTCAGGTTTCTGTACTGAAACAAGAATTACTATTCATGACCAATAACTAGACACTAGCTTCAGGTAAAGAGTTATAAAATATTGTCATCTGATACTCCTAAATAAAACCCTAATCCCCTTATAAACTTCTCCCTTGCATTAACACACACGTCACAGACAGAGTGAGATGCAGACAGAAAAAGATGAGTAGAAGAGAAAAACTGGAAAGACAGTTCAGTTTTCTTTGTTCTTAGCTCCAGTGGTTAACATGATCTTTATGACTCTTCTACTAGCAAACACATTGCCTCTGTCTTTCTCCAATGAGTCCACTGGTTGATGAGAGTCACAAGGTAGCTGATGCATCTCTTAAATACCTCTAATTTATTAGTTAAATGTCACAGCTTACAACAACAGTTGCTGGAAAGATAGACAGACTTCCTCCAGGTTTAAAGTTAGTTTGACTGCATAGAATGGAGTCACTGCTCACAAGCTGGGGAGGAATTGAACAATTCTCTCTCTGTAACTTGTTCCAGCTCCAAACTGTTCATTTATCTGAGGATTAATCACACAGTTGTTTACAGGTAAAATGTCTTTGTCATTGATAACTGATCATTAGTCCAAAGACCAATTAACATAATGTTGCCAGCAAAAGCTGCACTTGCACTCTGCCTCAGCTCAAAGTTGTCTGCAACTTAAACTTCAGTCACTACTTGTTCAAACAAGCTGTCTACATGATGCCTGGTTGTCAGCTTATATGCATTCAAAACATACAGCCCCCCCTTTTAAACATTAGTTCTTAAACAGCTGTTTCATATTTCAGTCCATAATTTTTTTTATAAAAGGCACAAAACAAAAAGATGTTGTCTCTGCCGGTGAAATAAACTGACTTTCTTCAGCTAAGGATTTATTTTTACTGTAGAGTAAAGGACAACGCCTTTCATTCTGGATGCTTGATGGTTTCTAACCAAACACTCACACCCATGAACTGTTCAGCCACCGAGAAGTCATTCACCTGGTTGTCAGCAGGCTAAAGGCATTTTCGATCAACAACTGGTCACCATTCCACAAACCAATCAGATACTTGTCACCAGCTGGATCTCATTCTATATACACTCTCTGACTCTAGTTCATCTCCAACTAAACCTCCGCCACTTCTTGAGCAAACAGCAGTGCAAACTGCACTTAGAATGAGTGTCAGTAACCCACTTATAAAAAATAAAGTATTCCTTAGTTTTTAAAACAGTCCTTTTCCCATTTCAGTCCACAATTGAAAATCCAGAAATTTAACCAGATACGACCTTTACAATACACAGAACTCTAATGTTTGTGAATCTATTGATTGATTGACATTTTGATGGATATTGGTTCCATGGGAGCGGAAGTAAGTGTGCAAAATTGGAATTGGAAAGCAGATCAAACCATGATCTAATGGAGTGGTAATGAGGCTCAAGGGACTGAATAGCCTACTCTTGTTCATAATGTGGCTATGTTTTCTTTAAGTTGCCAATCGGAGTTTCTAGCCCAATCACTTCCTGCAGTGCCAGTTCATTTGCAATATGCTACAAAATTTGTTGAAGTATTTTGATGAAATACAGTATAAAATAGAATGAATTAAAGCTTATTGGTCACTAATGTACCACAATGACACAACATGAAACAAAATCATGATGCGCAAAGTTCCATTCAATTGTTGCCTTATGTGTTTGCTGTTAATGTACACAGTCAGATAGTCAATAACCTGGTGAACATTATTATCCACTAAAGATCTCCGTGGGCCTGAGGCTCAAGTCCTGATCAACCACGTGGAAGTGCTGTCAAGCTCAGTGCAATAAATCAGATTGATAGCAAAGTGATGAGAGTTCTTCAGCAATTTCAAAATAATTAATAATCCAATAACGTTACTGACTCATTCACTGGAGCTGCCTGTCTTGTTCAACTGAGAGAGGAGGAAACAGAGTCTTTATTGCTTTTGTAGCCCATATTTCTCTCTGACTCCACAAACTGGAAGCAGTTTTATAAGTGACAAAGTGTTGGGTGTGAGAACAGACACGGGATATTCTGATGTGCAATTTGTAAGAAAATCAAAAACATTTCATAAGGAACAGATTTATGATGTTATTATAATAAACCCCCTACACCTCCCACCACTTTGTAAGAATGTATGATCTGAGACCCATTTATAAAAATTAGAATATTATTTTGTGGCTTAAAGGGGTTGCGACCTTGAATGTGATCTGCAAAATGATTAAAGGAGGAGCATGGTTCAAGTTGGAAGAATTTATTTAGGCCACAGGCACAAGGTTTTATTTGAGGAAGCTATGGAAAATGATGTGCATTGTATATTAGGCTGTGAAAGGCAGGACATTGTTTAATTTTTCTGCAGGGAGGTCAGACACCTCTATTCACCTGTAGAAGGCAGGAAACCTCCATTTTGTGGGGGACTAAAGGGGAAAGAACCCAGTAAGCAGTACAGATATGCAGCATCAATTTTTTAGTCTGCAACATGGCAGTAGAGTGCTGGAACACGTCAGCTCTGTCATTTTTTTTCTTTTGTTTGTTTTATTAAAAACTTTTAACTTTTTGAAATCTTTTAAAACTTAATCAGATGGGAATGGAGGAAGCGACTCCTGGACTGGAAGCCAATGCGGGGAGACCCTTTGCAGGCTGAAGGTGAGGCCTCCATGTTTTGAAGCCTGGAATGGTCTGATGGCTCGGTCCAGTGTAGTCTCAAGGCTGGGTGCCAGCACGGATTGACGTGGAGGGACTATAAATTGAGTACTTTTTAAAACGTTTCTTTTTTAGTTTCATTCTGGACATTTTATTTATTAATTTTACAATTTTATACTAAATACTTAAGTATCTGTACCTGGATATCTTGTAAATAAGATGGCACCATAAGTGGCGACATTGCAAATTTTTCACTGCACTCATTTGAGTGCATGTAGCCATAAAGCTAATTCAATTCATCAATTTAATGGAATTAAAGCTTTAAAAGAACGAAACGAATGCAGCATTGTTACACTGCGCTGTTAAAACGTTTCAACACAAAGGAAAATAAATAGCATTGGTAGCTACAAGGAAAGAGATAACAGCAACATTGAGATACTGCAGAACTGAAAAGTTTTAAAGTGAGACATGTAATTGATCACATTAAGCAGACAAGAAATAATTCTACTCACAAAACTTAGTCTCAGCGAAGGTCCAAGTACAGCACAGATTTAAATATCGGATGGAGAAAACGATTAAGTTATAGAATTGCTTCAAAGTGAAAAATGCAATTACAAGCTGTACAAGTAAATGTACTGTTGTTGTTAATAGCTCCCATAGCTGCTTATGTTCTAAATCAGCAAACTATACACAAAGGCACACATACTTTTGAAGAAGTTTCACTAACTTTAGATGATTACTTTAATCTGAAATGAAATGAAATCTTAAGTGAGCAAGATTCATCACAACTATTTAGCGTCTGAGAGCATTTGCCAATAGTTTCAAAGAAAAGTCATTAGACTGGAAATGTTAACTCTGTTTCTCTTTTCACAAATGCTGCCAGACCTGCTAAGTTTCTCCAGTAATTCCTGTTTTTTATATCAAAAAGAAGTAACCAACCCAGCTCGTAAATTCAGGATACTGTAAAAAGAAAGTATTTGTTTCCACTGAGCAGCAACATATTCATGTCGGAAATTCATGAGATTAACATGTTCCCTACATCTGTCTAAGATTCTTACAC
Organism: Rhincodon typus; assembly: GCF_021869965.1. Classification (NCBI taxonomy): domain Eukaryota; kingdom Metazoa; phylum Chordata; class Chondrichthyes; order Orectolobiformes; family Rhincodontidae; genus Rhincodon; species Rhincodon typus. Next base: position 60,345,196 of record NC_063345.1, on the reverse strand, counting down.
AGCACCTTTCAAACCCACATCCCCTTCCACTTAGAAGGACAAAGGCTGCAGATACATGGCAACACCATCCCTGCAAGATCCCCTCCAAACCACTCACCATGCTGACCGTTCCTTCACTGTCACTGTGTCAAAATCCTGGAATTGCTACCCTAAGGGCATTGTGGATATACCTATAGCACATGGACTGCAAAAGGCAGCTCACCACCACCTTCTCATGGCCAACTGGGGACAGGCAATAAATGCTGACCAGCGAGCAACATCACCTCCCACGAGTGTGTCAAAAAAGCTGTTGTAGATGGTAGATATAGCCTATTGTTCCTTGTGCTGGCTTTCATGGTGTCTTCCTTCATGCATTGCCGCAGAAAGTGACTACATCAGATGTTACATGCAAGTTACAGTGTACAAGCTATTGTGTATAGACACATTTCTCCAAACACTTATGATCCTCTGGATCATTACAATGGCTGCCAACTTGTGAGTTCATTTTTGAACATGTAGGATTATGAAACCTGTTTGTAAGATTAAAAGTGAGCAAGTTTAGATTTGAATGCTGAACAATTATTGAAATGTTCTACGGGGAAAAGAATTAAACATAACTCATCAAACGTACATTTTTCTCATTTCTTTATCTAGGGCACAACTGAAGTGCTGACTGCAAGTCACTTAACTGTCCCATGTGATTGCACTTGAAAGGCTACAGAGGTTTTAACAGCGTATTGCCCAACTGGAGAGTTTAAGAGGAAAGTCTCAATGCGTTAGGAATGTTTTCTTTGGAACAGAGGAGGGTGAGGGAGATTTAACTGAAATGAATAAAGTAATGAGAGGCAATACTCACTCTAATTTTGTTTTGATACATTGACCCTCAAGGTCAGTGCATGGCATAGGCTTGCAAAAACAGCATAGCCTCACAGCTTTGAGGGAAAATGGATGGAAGGTTAGGCAGAGTGAATTATAAAACCCTATTCTTCTTGATGAAGAGTCAATAACTGGGAGACATAGATTTGAGGTAGAATTTAGGTTGTTTAGAAAGTGTTTGAGGCAAAATATTTTCCCCAGAAAATGATGGGGGGGTGGAGGGGCGTGGGTTGGGATTTGGAACTTGCATCTTAAAGGGTGATAGATTCACCGCAATCTGAAAAATAATTAAAGGGGCTATAGACCAAGCGTTGGAAAGTCATGCTGGATAGCTAACTGTCAGCCGCACGGGCATGAAAGATTGATCAGCCTCCACTGTGTTGTAAATTTCAATGATCCTCTTTGTAATGCTGTTCTGTGGTTTCACTGTGTTAATGATAGAATTAACCAAGAAAACTCTTCATAAACAAGCCTCACTTGATAGCCTAATGATAGTTGAACTCAATATTGCTTTGTACTCATCATTAGTGACAGTATAATGTTTCAGAGAATGTGTGGTTGAATTTAGAAAGGTGAAAGGTATCTTGCCTTGCCAGCTGGATGTAGCCCGATGTTCCTCTTTTTGGGAAGGTGCGTAAGGTGGCAATGGTAAGCCTTCCCTGGATGAAAGACTCTGGGGCTGGACATCTCGCCCAATGGAATCAAGTGATCAACCAGAGACCAGCAGCTCTTCAGTGTTTGGTGGTGCCACCCAGAAGGTAGTGGTTACTGCTGGTATTGCAACCCAAGCTCAGTCTCATTGAAAGAAGCAGTCCACAGGTGAGTGGGGGTGCAGGGAGGGAGGGTTATCGAGGGGTTTTGGCCAAACCAGAGAGGGGTTCAGCAGCAAATGCAAGGAGGTGGCTCTCAACTTCCAGTTCCTAGTGCTAGTTGTCTATTCAGGCACTGACTGCTTCTGAATGATGGATCTTGGAAACCTAAAAGCAAAACCAACGGACTTATGTTCCAGAGATAGTAGGAACTGCAGATGCTGGAGAATCTGAGATAACAAGGTGTAGAGCTGGATGAACACAGCAGGCCAAGCAGCATCAGAGGAGCAGGAGGGCTGACGTTTTGGGCCTAGACCCTTCTCCAGAAATGGGGGAGGGGAAGGGGGTTCTGAAATAAATAGGGAGAGAGGGGGAGGCGAATAGAAGAT
>NC_063345.1:60341961-60343043 GCF_021869965.1 Rhincodon typus | reverse complement strand
GGGATGAGACAGGGGATGAGCCGGGCTGGTTTTGGGATGCGGTAGGGGGAGGGGAGATTTTGAAGCTTGTGAAATCCATATTGATACCATTGGGCTGCAGGGTTCCCAAGCGCAATATGAGTTGCTGTTCCTGCAACCTTTGGGTAGCATCGTTGTGGCACTGCAGGAGGCCCAGGATGGACATGTCATCTGTGGAGTGGGAGGGGGAGTTGAAATGGTTCGCGACTGGGAGGTGCAGTTGTTTAGTGCGAACCCAGCGTAGGTGTTCTGCAAAGCGGTCCCCAAGCCTCCGCTTGGTTTCCCTGATGTAGAGGAGGCCACACCGGGTACAGCGGATGCAGTATACCACATTGGCAGACGTGCAGGTGAACATCTGCTTGATGTGGAAAGCCTTCATGGGGCCTGGGATGGGGGTGAGGGAGGAGGTGTAGGGGCAGGTGTAGCACTTCCTGCGGTTGCAGGGAAAAGTGCCGGGGGTGGTGGGGCTGGAGGGGAGTGTGGAGCGGACAAGGGAGTCACGGAGAGAGTGGTCCCTCCAGAAAGCAGATAAGGGTGGGGAGGGAAAAATGTCTTTGGTGTGGGGTCGGATTGCAGATGGCGGAAGTGTCGGAGGATGATGCGTTGGATCCGGAGGTTGGTGGGGTGGTACGTGAGGACGAGGGGGATTCTGTTTTGGTTGTTATTGTGGGGAGGGGGTGTGAGGGATGAGTTGCGGGAAATGCGGGAGACACGGTGGAGGGCGTTCTCGACCACTGAGGGGGGGATGTTGCAGTCCTTGAAAAGCGAGGACATCTGAGATGCGGCGAAGGCGAAGGAATTGGGAATAGGGGATGGCATTTTTGCAGGAAGGTGGATGGGAGGAGGTGTATTCTAGGTAGCTGTGGGAGTCGGTGGGCTTGAAATGGATATCGGTTTCTAGGTGGTTGCTGGAGATGGAGACAGAGAGGTCCAGGAAGGAGAGAGAGGTATTAGAGATGGTCCAGGTGAACTTAAGGTTGGGGTGGAAGGTGTTGGTGAAGTGGATGAACTGTTCGAGCTCCTCGTGGGAGCATGAGGCGGCGCCGATACAGTCATCAATGTAA
>NC_063345.1:60316461-60341461 GCF_021869965.1 Rhincodon typus | reverse complement strand
CCTGGCATACCATTGTCCATTGCTTTGCCAACCTAAATGCCTTTCTCTGACTTTGGCTCCCATCTCCACCTATCCTCTCACTCCTTAAACTGACTGCCCCTTACAACGCCCTTGCCCACCTGTCTTCAACATATGTAACTTTTCCTAGCAACCGATGCTGACGAAGGGTCACTGGATCTGAAACATGACTCTGCTTTCTCTCTACAGATGCTGTTGGACCGACTGTTGAATTTCTCCAACAATTTTTATTTTTGTTACATTTGAATGTAAGTTGCTTATGTTATTAATCCAAGTACCGGCTAATATTTGGAAGTTAGCTACAGGGGCCCAGCATGTTGCACTGAACAGTGCGTGTGAATCTTAGGAACTGATCAAGATATTGTCTGGGGTGTCTCTTGACAGCATTCCAGCACCAAGGCTGACCCTGTTTTCCAGACGCAAAGTTAAAACAGAATTGCAGCTTAGTCTCAGTGTAACAACACTGCTCGCCATAGAATTGAATGATGACCGTGAATAATTTGGGGTGATGCAACTGAAATGACCAGCAGTCCTCCAAAAATAAAGCTATTTTAATATAGAAAGAACAGTGAGAAAGCTGCGACAAGGTAACACACATTTTGGGGAAAAATGTGCCGTTTAGCAGCACTGGAGTATTATGCATTCTGAAAAGATCTCACAATGTGGAGTTTGTGAAGTCTGGGCGATATGGCACTGCATTGTTATTATTTAGTAAAGCAGATTAGATTTAATACACTGTTGACCAATTATAGGCTCATTAGAACAAGGGGATTTCCTGCACTGTTTAAAGTAAATAGTGACTGACTATCTATATGTATAATTGTCAATGTAATTTTCTAGGATGTGGTCACACTTGCTTTTGAGTAAATAGTTATGGTCTATTTTGAGAGCTGGTATTGAAATTAAAGTGAGTTATGGCACAGTTTTGTCCAGGTTAAGCTGGAAGCAATTTTGTTATACTTTTTTTTTCACTTGCACACCGACTGGGTTAATCCCTTTCAGAACTTGCTTGTATCAGTTAGCAGTCTATTGCCTGGATGATTTATATTTAAATTCTTGCAGCCCCTTTCTGGGTCTGTTCCCTCCTGTGTTTTTCTTTCATGTTTGGCAACAGAGGTCAGTGCTGCTAGCAGGTTTGTGCTTGCACCATACAAGACAGTTGCTGCTGTTTGTCCTGATCCGCCCTTTCTGCCTTCAGTCAGACAGGATGTGGCCATGCTTGTAGTCTGATAGGTTAATTGATTTTAGGAAGCCCTCTAGGTCAGCTGGTTTAAAGGATCACCCACTAAGCCTGCTATTCACTGTCAAAGGTAATTCAATTAAACCTCCAGAAGTGTGACTAATTACCATTTGTTGAACACTTTACTGTCCAGCCCGTAAACTGGAGCTGCCTATAATTGGATAAGTCATAACCTTGATAGATAGTTTCTGGTCTGAAGACAACGCTGTTTGATCTGACATTCCAGACCTCTGCCCTGAGCCTAACTGATGAGAACAGCTGTAGAGAAGCTTATAAAAACGTGATAAAGCAGCGGCACTGTCATTGGAAATAAACAGCCTCCCTTTAGAAAAGCACAGCAGACGCTGAAGATGTGCTGCACCATTAATTTCAATGGGGCAACTCGTCCTGGGTTGGTCGTGGATGATGTCCCTTCTGGTCTCTCAGTAGCAACAAAACCTTCCTGTAGGAGGAGAAATAGATTACAATTTACGTTGACTAAATAGAGCCCTTCTCCTTCATATGCTTAGATTTTTCTGCCAATTTTGCCTTCTCCCATTCCACTTTTTGGCTCCCTGTGCAATTTCATGGCATCTGTCACTTTCCAATCTACCCAGATGACCTTTTACCTATGAGTATCAGCAGCTTACTTAATGCCAGATAAACATCAGCACCCAAGCTTAACCCTGTCCACACGTGATATGGGAAAATGTGCAACTCCAGCAAAAATCTCTGGATATAGTTCCCAGGAGAAAGAACTCTGGTTAGTTTTGTTTTCTTTGGATTTTGAACATGCGACCCTCGTGGTCTGCTTTGCTGAACAATTTAAAGGGCAAACCCACTGAGAAATCAAAGGATATGTCCTTAAAACATTCATTTGTATGTCAGCTGCAGCTCAGGAGGTAGCACTCTCACTTCTCACACGCAAGGGACTGGATTCTGTTTCATGAATTCAGCAAAAAATTAAACTCCAGTGCCACGCTGAGGGAATGCTGCTTTGTTGGAGGTGCTGTCTTTTGGAACTGATGTTCAATCCATTCTGGTGTACATTGCAATGTCTGACAGCACTATTTTGGTGAAGACCAGGAGAGGTATTACTGGTGTCCGGGCCAATATTTAACCCTCATGCAAACATCAAAACAAAAAAAAATTATCTACTGATCATTACAATCTGTCCTGGAACTCTCACTTGGATGCAATGGTCACAAAGACACTGCCTTTACTGCTTGCAAAACAAAGCTTTTCACTGTGCTTAGATACATGTAACTACAATAAATCAAATTTAATCAAATTACTTTTTGTGGTAGTTTGCTTTCTGCAGTATTGGCAACTGCATTTTCTACATTACAACAATGACCATGCTGCAAAAGTACTTCATTGGCTGCAAAGCGCTTTGAGATATACAAATGTTATGAAAAGTGCTGTAAAAATATAAGACACTTTTGTTTGTTTTTAAAAATGAGACTTGCAATTCAGATTGAGCAAAGTACCATTCAGCCATCACTGCTCCACATTTAGTTTAACTTTCTCATTCTTTATTGTTCCTCACGTCTATCACAGAAGAACCATCTTTCTCTGTAAGTCTGCATCACATGAGAAAGTCAACAATTTTATAATCCAGGTGACAGGGAGACTAGCGTGCCACATTGGCTTCTACCGTGTCCAGCTTTGGCTGGGAGCTGTTCATTCATTAAGCTCTAGATCAGCTCCATGTGTGTGTCAATGGAGCCGACCTACCACACACCAACGTTCAGAAGTCCAGACCACCCTCACAAATTAACTTTGTCTCCTTTCTGCAAGTGTCCCAAGAATTGGTGAAGTTTTCCTCCGGAAAGTCTGGATACAAATGAAGATTAGGGTTACAACATGGAGTCTTGCCAAAAGCTTAACAGAGCAACACTGGAGTACTTGGCAACTTTTGCATACAATTTTAATTTGAGTCATATTTCCTTTGTATATTGTTGTAAGTGAAGCCACTGATCATTGAAATTATTCTGAAGCTAACAGGACAATGAAATCCAAATGACCTTCTAAATGACAATACCTATCCTATGAGAAGTGGGGGGATTGGAGTTTGGGGCTGTTGTGTTCTCATCTTTCCTACTCGACAAAACTGAACAGAGGGAAAAATGAACGCAGGTTAGCTATCCACTTGGAAGTCACCTGCTTAAACTGCATGAGGTCTTAACCTGCAGGTGGCTCAGGTGACCATGAGAAGTGGGTGGGGATGCCTTGAAAATGTTGCACTATATTTTTTGAAAAAAATGGGACCCAAATTGCATTTTAACCTGAGCAGGGAAAGCCCAACTTGAATTCCCTGCCAGGTAAAAGGCAGGTCGACAGTCATTGGAAGGAAGATTGAGAGCCAACTTGGAAATCAGAAATATTCGTTTGGGTGACCGGGAGAAGCAGGAGCTCGAAGCTCCGTGATGTAGGACACTGTGCTGTATGTCTGTTCTCCAGGAAGCACACTAAGACAATCAGGGAGGCAATGACCCAGTGGTATTTTTGCTAGACTATTAATCCAGAAACTTGGTTGGTGTTCTGGAGACCTGGGTTCAAATCCTGCCAATGCAGATGGTGGAATTTGAATTCAATAAAAATCTGGAATTAAGAATCTAATGAGGACCATAAGTTCATGGTCAGGAAAAACCCATCTGGTTTGCTAACATCCTTTAGAGAAGGAAATCTGCCATCCTTACCTGGCCTGGTCTACATGTGACTCCAGACCTGCAGCAATTAGGATGGGCAATAAATGCAGGCCTAGCCAGAGTAGCCCACATCCCCTGAGTAAATTTTTTAAAAATTACAGTGACTACACCTGGAGGACCATCAACTCAGTGAAAAATGCTCTTTGGTCTACCTTAAATTATCGGTCTTCCAGAACAAGGAGTTGACTTTGACCAAGTGTTGTAGACTGACACACTCCAAGGTCCAAGACCATGTGCTGAGGGACACACTAAAGCTTGGGGCAGCTGCTGCCAAGCACAGTGTGGAAAGACCACCATCCAAGGTCTTTCTGTCGAAGTCAAATAGGGATCCATTCAGTTATCAGACCCTCCCAGTGCCTCAAATATATGTAAATATAATCCTGTACAAGTAAGAAATGCCTTCGGGTTGTTTGTTGGATAGAGTCAAACTCCAACGTTTGTTTGTTCCTCCGTATGCCACTGTACAGAACCAAATTGCATTTGTGACTAAGTCAGTGCGTGTGCGTGTGTGTGTGTGTGTGTGTGTGTGTATACATATATATATTTTTATGAATAAAGTATATTTTTGAAATAACAAAACGTTGAAAGCAAGTTGTTGCGTCCATTCTCTGGGCTGCTCCTTGCATGGATCCCCCACTTTCACACCTATGAGATCTTGTCCTGACCTGCTGTCTCCCAAGAAACTGGAAGCCTTAAGTGAGGAAGAACAAGGAAAATCCAAACTTCAATAGCCAGTGGCAATTCTAATCCTTATTTCTATATATTTTGATGGAGAAATAGAAAACATTTGACTGTGGCTTGGTGGTTTAAGATTAGTAAAAGCTTCTTGACATCACAGCCCAAGCTTAACTCTCTCTCTAAAGCAGCTTGTTATAGCACTGACTCTAAATTCCTGGCAAAGCCAAAAATAATGCCAAACAAAAGCAGAACGCTGCAGATGCTGGAAATCTGAAACAAATACAGAAAATGCTGGGGAAATGCAACATGTTTGGCAGTATTTGTAAAGAGCAAAACAGAGTTAACATTTTGATTCTGGTATGACTCTTCTTCAGAACTGAAAGGAGTTTCTTTTTGTATATACTTTTGACAAAGGCAGAGGATAGGAAAAAGAGCAGATAGTGTAGAGAACAGTGTAAGAGACAAAGGGGAAGAGGGGTCTCTCATGGAATAGTGATATTGTCCCTAGCTCTGGACCAAGATCTCCCCACCTCCAGTGCCTCCGAGCTGACAGTCCCCCAGCCCTGCACCATATCACTTCTACCTTCTTCCAAAAATCCACAAACAGGGTTGTCCAGACAGACCCATTGTTTCAGCCTGCTCCTGTCCTACAGAACTCATCTCTTCCCATCTTGACTCAGTCTTCTCTCCTCTGGTCCAGTCCCTGCCCACGTACATCCGTGATTCCTTTGACGCTTTACGCCAGTTTCAAAATTTCCAGTTTGCAGGCTCCCGCTGCCTCCTCTTTACCATGGACATGCAATCCCTTTACACATTCATCCCCCACCAGGCGGATCTTAGGGCTCTCCGCTTCCTCCTGGAGAAAAAACCTGAACCATCCCCACCCACCACCACCCTTCTCCGCTTGGCCAAGCTTGTCCTCACCATCAACAACTTGTCTTATAAGTCCTCTCATTTTCTTCAGGTCAGAGGGGTAGCCATGGGTACCTACATGGGCCCCAGTTATGCCTGTCTGTTCATGGGATACGTGGAACATTCCTTGTTCCAGTTCTATTCCGCCCTGACCCACAACTCTTTCTCTGATATATCGATAATATCATCAGAACTGCTTCCCTCTCTCGTCTGGAATTGGAAAAGTTCATCGATTTCGCTTCCAATTTCCACCCTGCCCTCACTTTCACCTCATCCATCTCTGACTGCTCCCTTCCCTTCCTCGACATTTCTGTTTCCTTCGCTGGCAATAGACTAGACACTAATATCCACTATAAACCCACTGACTCCCAAAGCTACCTGGACTATACACCCTCACGCCCTGCTTCCTGTAAAGACTCCATCCCATTCTCTCAGTTCCTCCATCACCGTCGCATATGTTCAGATGAGGCCAACTTCGACAAAGGAGCCTCCAAAATGTCACCTTTGTCGTCAACCGAGGATTCCCCAGCTCTGATGTCAACAGGGCCCTCAACCAGGTCTGACGCATCTCACATACTTCGGCCCTCACCCCTTCTCTTCCCTCGCGCAACAGCGATAGTGTTCCCCTTGTTCTTACCTACTATCTCACCAGCATCCACATCCTGAAGATCATCAGATGCCATTTCTGCCACCTCCAGCGAGATGCCACCACCAGACACCCTCCCTTGTCCACCTTCCGCAGGGACTGTTCCCTCCAGGACACCCTGGTCCACACTTCTTTCTCCCTCAACACCTCCCCACAGCCCTACAGCACCTTCCTCTGTAACCGATGAAGGTGCAACACCTGCCCCTTTACCTCCTCCTTCCCCACTATCCCAGGGCCCAAACATACCTTCCAGGTGAAGCAGCACTTCTGCACTTCCCAGAATCTAATCTACCGCATTTGCTGCTCACAAAGTGGTCTCTTCTACACTGGGGAACCGAAGCGTAGACTTGGTGACCATTTTGCAGAACATCTACCCGCAAAAAAGAGCCTTAGCTTCCAGTTGCCTGCCACTTCAACACACCACCCTGTTCCCTGGCCAACATCTATGTCTCAGGCTTGCTGCAGTGTTCCAGTGAAGCTCAGTGCAAGCTGGAAGAACAGCACCTCATTTTCCACTTGGGGACCCTGCAGCCCTCCGGACTAAATATCGAGTTCAAAAAATTTAGGGCCTAAACTCTCCTATGTCCTAGCCCCCTACCCCACACACCAGGCCTAGTTATCCCATAGCCTGCCATTACACATTACCTCTTGTTAGTCACTAACAGACCCCATTAACAGCTATTCACCCTCCTAGTCAGATCATTATAAACTCCTTTGTCTATCCAACTGCTCTTCTCTCTCCCCACCTATCATTTACGCCCTCCCCTCCCCTTCCCCATCTTTTGCCCATAAACCAACATATTCCTAGCTACCGTCAGTTCTGAGGAAAGGTCACTGGGCCTGAAACGATAACTCTGATTTTTCTTCACAGATGCTACCAGAACTGCTGAGCTTTTCCAGCAACTTCTGTTTTTGCACTGGACCAAGTGGCCTGGGTTCAAATCCCACCCGTGTGTAATAGCATGTCTGAGCAGGTTGATTGGAAAATAAATAAAAGACAAAAGGTTGTTAAAGGTGGTGAAAGAGGAAAAGGAGAGCTGTAAATTGAGGTGTGCAAGAGAGAGAATCAGTCCTTTCCATTGAGACCAAAATAAACAAGACAGTGGGGATGAATACTACCAAACTCTGGTTTCACAAAATTCAATAATATATGGTTGCATTGTAAAACTTCAGCACCTCTTAGTTATTACAACATTTTCTAGAAGTGAGGAAAATGTATTAATTTTGTATAGACTACAGAGCTCCAATACATATTGTTCAAAACAATGTCCCTGTACCACCACTCTTATACAAAAACTGCACTAGTTGAATGGCCCAGACAGAACCCAAACTGAACATTAGTGAGGAGAATATTGATGAATAAGTGCCCCTTGATAGCAGAGTTAATGATGCCTTCCATCACTTTACAGATTGAGAGTAGTCAAATGGGCTGGTAATTAGCTGGATTGGACATATTCTGCTTTTTACAGGTCTAACATGCCTTGGCATTCTGTGATGAGAAGGAATAATAAACAATTAGTTATTGTTTTATGGTGCGGTCTATTTAATCGTTCATTTCCATAAGTCACACCTCTCTGGAAAATGTAGTTATTCATCTCTGAGACCACGGTGCAGAATGATTTATTGATTTCAAACAGCAGCCCCGTAAAAGTTAATGGACCCGAATTTCCAAAAAAGATTTGTCGAAGGTATGGCATAAGAGTACAGTGGCATCTATTGCTTTCCCTAAGGAAATCACCAGTTTTAAACAAAACAAGGTCTTTCTCCAGCATCTGCAGTTCCTACTATCTCTTTATTAATCCTCAATCACTCGCATCAATTCTGAGATACCTTTGCCACTCATATGTACAGCCCTGCCTCATGCAAAAGATCAACTCATGTGGAGATCTTGGATTGGCATCAGTAATATGCTGGCATAGATCTATGGTCAAAATTTTAGGTGTCGCAGAGTTCAGGGTTACCAGCTAAAGGATACCCCTGCTAGCTGAGGATGTTGTAATCAATCTCTTTGTGCTTAATTTGTTGCTGAAATCTGCAGCATACTTAATCAAAGGAATTGTTGTCTAAGTAACCGGTAATTATTGTGCATGCTCCTCTTCCTTTCCTCAAGGGGAAATAAAACCATGGAATGACTCCTCAAGGAACTTGGTAATGCAAGACGAAGAAGATTCATATGTAACATGGTGTGACAACTGCATTGGCAGAAGATTCATGCATTGAAGCACCATAACAGAGCACAACAGCCCACTTGCTCTTACCCTTACAGGTCCAATTGCATTTACATGTGTTTTGCACTTGACTTTACATTTGATATTGACACTAAACCCTAAAAGGATGTTTGACACATACCCAGTGGCAACATCAACAAAGAAATGCCACTCGGTCAGTGTCATTCACGAAATCACGAGCTAATCTGATCTAATCCAGGAAAATCAGGGCCATGTCTGAACTAAACCAGGAAAATCAAGGCCAACAAAAACCAAAATAGGAAATTCAGCACCACACGACATAAACCAGGAAATTCTGAGCCAATGTGAGTTGAGCCAGGAAACTTACTGTGGGCCACAGTTTCAACATTTTTAAAGGTTTCTATTCTTGTTCATTTCTATATTTTCTAAAGATCTCCAATTTTGTTCTGACATCATATTGTGTCACGAAGATGGATAAGAAAGTATGAAAATCCAATTGTTTCTCTTTGGTTTGTTCTGACTTTGAGAAGAGGTAGATCTCCATGGCCTTATTGACATGCCTTTTGGCTTTTATTTCAGAACAAAAGGAATATAAAAATAAGGAGGTCTTGCCAAGTCTGTACAAGGCACGAGTCAGACCACAGCTGGAATATTGTGAACAGTTTTTGGCCCCTTTTCTAAGAAAAGATATGGTATTGGAGACAGTCCAAAGAAAGTTGTGATTTGTCCTTTATTCATTGGAATTCAAAAGAATGAGAGACAACATTTTTGAATCATATAGTATCTTAGGAGCCTTGACAGGGGAGATACTGAGATTTTTTTTTCTGTTTGTTGGAGAATTCAGGACCAGAGGCCATAATCTCAGAATAAGGAGGTGGCTATTTAAGATGAGGATGATTTTTTTTCTCTCTCTTGGAGTAGTGAATTTGTGGAATTCTTTACTGTAGAGGTCTGTCGAGGCTAGCTGATTAAGTGTATTCAAAGCTGAAATGGACAGATTTTTAATCAGTGAGGGACTGAACGTTTATGGGGAAAAGGTTGGAAAGTAAAGTTGAGGATTATCAGATTGGCCATGATTTTGTTGAATGATATAGCAGACTTGATGGGCTGAATGGCTTATTTCTGCTCCTATATCTTGCATGCCAGAGTTTAATGGATGAGATAAGTCTAGAGCTGAACATTTGGATTTCGTAGTTATAAAGTAGAGTATGTTAGATACAGTCTATAGGTGTGAGGCTGGAAAAGCAGAGCAGGTCAGACAGCATCAGAGGAGTAGGAAAGTCAATGTTTCAGGCTGAAACCCTTCGTCAGGACTAGGGAGGGGGATGTGAACCCAGAAATAAATGGGGGATGTGGGGGCTGGGGGAAGCGTAGGAGAGATGGTGATAAGTGGACATAGGTAGGGGCTTATTGTGATTAGTCCATGGGAAGTGTGGAACAGATAGGCGAGTAGGAAGATGGACAGCTTAGGTCAGCTCAGGGATGTGAGAAGGAGGGGGAGGGCTGGAAATGGGATAAGGCTGGGGTTGGAGGGATTTTGAAGTTGGTGAAGTCAATATTGAGGCCATTGGGCTGCAATCTCCCAAGAGGAAGCATCAGGTGTTGTTCTTCCAGTTTACGTTTGGCCTCATTCTGACAGTGGAGGAGGCCAAAGATGGACGTGTCGCCGGGGGAATTGAGGGGGAATTAAAATGGATGGCAACCGGAAGGCTGGGTTGGTTAATGCGTACGGAGTGCAGATGCTCCATGAACCAGTCCCCTAGTCTGCATTTAGTCTCCCCGATATAGAGGAGACCACGTCAGGAGCTACGGATACAGTAGATCAGGTTGGATGAAGTGCAGGTGAATCTCTGCTGGATCTGGAAGGATTGTTTAGGGGCCTTGGTCGGAGGTGAGGGGGGAGGTGTAGGAGCAGGTGGTGCACCTCCTGCGGTTGCAGGGAAAGGTACCGGGTGTGGTGGACAGGTTGGTGGGGAGTGTGGAGCTGAAGAGGGAGTCACGGAGTGAACAGTCCCTGCAGAAAGCGGACAGTGGTGGGGAAGGAAATATCTTTTTGGTGGTGGGGTCTGATTGTAGGTGACGGAAATGTCGGTGGATGATGCGTTGGATTCGGAGGTTGGTGGGGTGGTAGGATGTGAGGACCAAGGGGACTCGATCCTTATTGTTGTTTGGGGGAGAGGATTTGAGGGCAGAAGTGTGGGATATGGAGGAGATGTAGTTGAAGGCATCCTTAATTACAGAGGAGGGGAAATTACGGTTCTGAAATTGGGGGATATTTGCGATGTCCTGGAGTAGAATGCCTCATTCCTGGGAACAGATGCGGCAGAGGCAAAGGAATTGGGAGTATGGGATAGTATTTTTGCAGGAGGCTGGGTGAAAGGAGGTGTAGTCGAGGTGGTTGTGGGAGTCACTGGTTTTGAAATGGATGTCGTTGGTGAGTCAGTTTCTGGAGATGGAGACAGAGAGGTCCAGGAAGGGGATGGAGGTGTCAGAAATAGTCCAGGTGAATTTGAGGATGGGGTGGAATATGTTGGCGAAGGCGATGAACTGTTCGAGCTCTGCGCGGGTGCCTGAGGCCGCACCGATGCAGTCATCAATATAGTGAAGGAAGAGGTGAAGGATGGTGCTGGTGTGGTTGTGGAAGAGGGATTGTTCTACGAATCCTACAAAAAGGCAGGCATAGCTCAGGCCCATGCGGGTGCCCATAGCCACCCCTTTGGTTTGTAGGAAGTGGGAGGAAGCAAAGAAAAATTGTTGAGACTGAAGACCTGTTTAGCGAAGTGAATGAGAGTGTGAGTGGAGAGGGACCATTTGGGCCTACAGGACAGGACGAAGTGTGGGGATTTTAAGTACTCCATGTGAGGAATACAAGTATACAGGGTCTGTATGTCCATAGTGAATATGAGGTGAAGCTTCACCAGCTTCAAAATCCCTCTTCCCCCACCCTGATTCCATATCCAGCCCTCCCACTCCACCTCACATCTCTACCTGATCCAACCTGCCCATCTTCCTACTCACCGATCCGCACCACCCTTCCCAAGGACCAATCACAATAAGCCCCTTTCTGCATCCACCTATCACCATCTCTCCTACCCTTCCCACTGACCCCCTGCCCCACCCCCTTACTCTATTTATTTCTGGGCTCCCCTCCCTCTCCCCAGTCCTGATGAAGGGTTTTGGCCCGAAATATTGACTCTTCTACTCCTCTGATGCTGTCTGACCTCCTGTGCTTTTCCAGCCTCACACCTATAGACTCTGGCTTCCAGCATCTGCACTCCTTATTATCTCTATGTTAGGCAACAGGCTCAGTTGCCCCATTGTTCAGACCAGGTGAGGCAGAGTGAATTGACGTCCCTTTATCTAAATCCTTTCTGTGTATAATGAATGGCTGGTTTGTCCAACTTTCTTTCATGTTAATTAATTTATTAAACTTTGTATTCTGTAATCCACCATTAATCTGGATGTAGGCATTACAAAGCAATTTGAATTCTTTTCAGTTCACACTTGTAAAGTTTAAAATCATGTCTTCATTAAGTACAGAGTTGTTGCCCTCTGAGTGTCATATTGTCAAATTTTCTGCTTACACCATCACAGACTGATTTATATTCAGAATTACTCCACAGACTGTATGAAGTAATCTTTTGAAAGGTAAATTCAAAAGGAGACCTCATGTTCCCTATGCTAATATGTGTTCCAACATGCACACCTTCTTGGCTCCTAATCCCTTCCATGCCAAACCATTCCCATAGAATGACCTCCAACGGTCCCTCATAACCCTACATCCACAGTATGTCCTCCAAACATTGCTCAAGACTCTTAATGCATCTCTGCAAGGTATGACCCTCCTCCTGGATCCACCCAATTGTCCTTATACCCCCATGCCAAAATAGGGCATTTCCATGCCCACTCGTCCACAATACATCATTGTGAAGTAATGTTAGATGTGTAAAATAAAAGTCTTTTCTTTCTAAAGAAAGGAGAAGCATTCATAATTTTTCATTTTGTTCCATTCACTGCAGGGTAATAAAAACTGTCAATCATCTGGTTCCTTTCAAATTTCAGTATTTGAAATCGGAAGAAACTTGAAATCACTTAACCTTGTGTAAACAAATATTGTGAAATTGATGGAAATCAGACGGTTGTAGGTGTCAATCAAGCCGAGGCTCAGCTGATTCAGAAAGGCCAATGGCTTTCTGGGCCAAGAATAAGGAATGGGGCTTGGTTGAAAGGCCAACATAAACATTTGAGCCACTGTTTGACTTTTTTTTTTAGAAGCTTGCTTTAAACATAAAATCATAGGTGCCATGGGAGAGGGGGATGTGGGAGCAGGGGAATACATCGATATGATGGGCTAACGGGCCATGGGAGGTGTGAAAAAGGACATACCTTACTATGGGAGGAATGTGAGAGGCAATGGAGGTGTCTGGGAGGCATTAGATAGCATTGATGGAACATGGATGTTGTGTGGGAATTGGTAAATGCTGAGGTGGTGAGGGTTGCAGGCACTTATTAAAGGTGGGATGGAGTCTCACAGCACAAACATTGTGTGGGTGTGTCTGAACTTTCTTCAAGGTCGATTGTCCCAACATTATCCATACACTTCTCCTGACAGTGACAGTTCCTCCTCTGTGATCAGCATTTCTTACTGTGGGTGGTCACATCCAGGAATTCTCCCAAAACTTGCTATTGGCCTTGAGATGAAAGTTCAGCCCTAAAAGTGAGATAGAGAGATATGACGAGAAAGAGTGAAAGAAAAGCGAAGGAAGATAATTATAAGGAGACAGTAGGAAAGGGAAAAAGAGGGGGCAGGAAAGAAATGGAGACAAGTAGAGTCAGAGGAGAGGAGGCAGAGGAGAGCAGTAGAGAGAGGGTAAAGGGAGAAAGGGGAATTTGATAAAGTGAAAGAAATAAGAAGCCAAAAGAAGAGAAGGAAAAAAATGAATACATTCTTGATCATGAGTATGCATCCATCAAATGTACTTATTAATCCTATCCTTACAGGTGAAGATGTGAAGTTATATTTGCTGCATCCAGGCCATTGCCACTGCTACAATTTGCCATTATGCTGACTGTAATGAATGTATCTTGGCTTCAAAGTTAGGTTTTGGAATATTTGGAGCATTATGTAAGAGATCCAGAAAAGGGCCAATGGAGTATCACCAGATGGCCCTAGATTATGAGCTGCAGAGTCTTCTGGCTAGTTAATGTAATAGTGTTATTTTCATGCAATGTCCCTAGAGACTAGAACTGACAAACCTTCCCGTTATCTGTAATAGATTCCCCAGATTTATTCCATACCAGTGTTATCCCACATGCTTCCTGCAATCATGGAATCACCGGAGAGCATAAAGAACATCTGTATAACAGCACTTATCTCTCATTAGCAAATTGAATTTTGGAAGTGCTATTTGACTGTTGACCTTTTCGGACTATTTGCAAAAGTATCGTCCAATCATTCTAATGAAGTAGAAGATGCTTACCGTATGATATTAACAATGGCTAATGACTGATAAAATACAGTCTTACCCAAAAAGGCTAGCATGCAGAAACCATGGCAGCTCACTATTTTATTACCCAGTCAATGAGAGAGTGCCATTATTCTTTGCTCAGGAAAGTTCAAATACATGTGTAACCTTTAAATCAGTTTTTAGAATCACCAACATGCGAGATAAAGTACATGGTGTTCTTTTTTGAAGTTAATGCCTTTCTGTTTCAGCATTCATAGGGACTGTAAAACAAATTCACATATCCTAAGTGCAAAGAAATTAAGCTCTTGTAGTTCACCTCAGGATTTAGTTTGAAATTCAGTCTACTGGTGGGATAAATCACTCTTTTTTCAGGATGTTTGTATCAAACTTTATGGCCTTGAGCCTGAAGTACAGCATTTCACATAATTTGCCACATATGAATGCTACATCAATCCCCTCACTGAGACAGCACTGGATAGCTAGTGAGTGAAGTGAAGACCAATGCTACTGGAGGTCATCACAAGAGGTGTCCCTGACAGCAGAAAGCAACTTACTGCTACCCAAACCTGTCAAGAAATGAGAACGTGTTGCACCATCTCATATTCAATGTACAGCAAACTTTGTTCTAACCGGCACCTTATGAACCAGAACTCTCGATAAACTGGCTAGAGTCATACAGCACGGATACAGACCCTTCAGTCCAACCAGTTCATGACGAGCATAACCCCAGACTAAACTAGCCCCACCCTCCTACGCATGACCCATATCCCTCCAAACATTTCTTATTCGTGTACGTATCTAAATGTCTTTTAAACGTTGTAACTCTACCTACACCCACCACGTCCTCTGGAAGTTATTCTACACATGAACCACTCTCTGTGCAAAAAAAAAATTGACCCCATGTCTTTTTTAAATCGTTCCCCTCTCACCTTAAAATTATGACCCTAGTCTTGAAAGCCCCCACCCTCGGGAAAAGACTAAAATTATATACCTCAAATACCACAAAATTTACTGTATTATTCTGTCAAATAATTATAGCTTTTAAAATTTATTTGCTTCAATATTATAATTGTTGTTCAATCAAATGGCCACATGAAATATTAACAATTGATTCAATTTCAAGCCAATTTCTCCACAAATGCCGTGATCTACCGTGATGTTCAAGTTGTTGATTGAGGGTGCAAATGAGAAGGCTCTTTGCTGGTAAGTTTTATTTCAGGCAAAGATGCATTATTCTTTCAGAATATTTAATCAACCAGTACACTCCTGGTCCCATAGTTGTGGTTAATAAAATGTTTGCTGTATTCCAGGATTAAAACATTGTACATGGATTTTGCTTCCTGTTTCCTCTTATTAAACCTATCAATTTTTAAAACTGCCTTTTGGTGTCATCTGGTTAATACTACTTGTTTTTATTTTGTTACATTTTCCATTTTTAGTCTACATGGTGTTCTGAACTCTGGGCCTTAGCTTTCACCTCAATTTCACAGTCTTAGTTTCAAAAAAATAGTTGACATGGAATATGAAAAATAATTTCATCACTTCAATGCCCCAGTTACAATTTCACTTACTGCAGACTTCAATCTAATTTATTTGACCTTGCAAATGGAGATTCTGCAAGATTTCTTCCTAAACCCTCAGGGATAATAAAGCAAAACTTAAGAAATTATATCCAGTCACTCAATCCCAATTATTCATATTTGAGCAATTGCTCTGCAGGAGATGGTATTCCCAAAACCATAGCAACTCCTGAAACGTTATATTGCATTGAGTTTTAGGTTACCTTCAGCAACATGTGTGAAGAAAATGAAAAATAAGCATTTTATTCCCTAACAGAGACAGCTGTTACTTACTGAAGTACAAAGTTTGCTGTTCATCAGCTCTGGGAACTGAAATTTATGAATAATATAGTCAACAAGCTTATTTTGATAAGGTGCCAGGCTTCAAGGTATTTTGTGGCATACACCTCAAATGAAAAGTATTACCATGTTAATCCACATAATCTATGGGCAGTGAACCTATTGGTGCAAAATGCAATCTTCAAACCAATTACTTAATTGGAACTGAAAGAACTGCGGATGCTGTAAAACGGAAGTTGTTGGAAAAGCTCAGCAGGTTCTGGCAGCATCTGTGAAGAAAAAATCAGAGTTAGCGTTTCACGTCCGGTGACCCTTCCTCAGAGCTGAGGGTCACAGGATCCAAAAAGCTAACTCTGATTTTTTCTTCACAGATGCTGCCAGACCCTGCTGAGCTTTTCTGACTACTTAATGGGAGCTGGGAACAGGAAGGTGTAGGTGTAAATTTTGTATTATACTTTATATGTGGCTTATGGCTTATCACAAGCCATTTATGACTACGTTTTCTGGTTTGATTCTCAACTGGGCTACCAATGACAACTGTTGGTGAAATGTTTGGAAAGCTCCTTTGATCCTGTACTGAATGGTGTATTGATTTCAACTATTAAAGCTACATCAATGAGATGTTCCCATAATTAAGAAGTTTTATTACAAATTTGTGAATATGTTAATATTGAGTAATTCTTGGCGGGCGCAGTACAGTTCTTGTCAAGCTTGACTTAGCTCCTCTAGAAACAATGACTTATGGTTGATCACAGCTTTTAAATTCATGAATTATTTTATTAAGTTGTCTGGGACCCTGTCTTAAGTAGATTAAGTGTATGGATAAAAGGTTTTGAAAGAAAAATCAACCAATTCAAACAGATAAAAACAGAAATGCTTGGAGATAAAGTGCAACAATATCTGTAAAGAATAAAGGTGAATTAACACTTCAGGTGTGAACCCATCTTCACAACTTAAAGTTGAATCACTTAAGCCACAATAAGATACTAGTATACCGTTTAGAATTCTTAAGTGTGGAAAGAGGCGATTCAGCCCATCGGTTCTGCACCGACACTCCGAAAAGCATTCAACTCAGACCAATGCCCCTACCCTACCCCTATAATTACTATGTCTAATCCATCTATCCTGCACATCCCTAAACACTACAAATAATTTGGCAAGACCAATCCACCTAATCTGCACATCTTTGGACTGTGGGCGGAAACCCACACAGACAGGGGGAGAATATGTAAACTCCACACAGACAGTCACCCAAGGCTGGAATCAAACTCAGGCTCCTAGTGCTGCGAGGCAGCAGGTCTAACCACTGAGCCATCATGCCCCTTTGTCTATGGCAGTCATGTTTAAATCTAAAATTGGGCCGAAAGCAGTACTCAACATCTGTGGAGCATTGATTTTCTAACTTGCCATTTGTTATCTACTCATTTTGATTATCATGTAGACTTTGACTTAGGCATCAACAGCTCTCAATGGAAACAGCCAAAGCTCTCATTAATATAGATGCCTTGGAATCAGGTGATGCAATTATATGATACATTTTTGTCTTAACCTGTACTGCTACTGACAGTTCTTCCAATCATTTCTGAACAATGGGTTATATAACATGAGTGGCAATAATTTCCTACAGCATTTGAAAGGACCCCATGATTTCTAGTAGTGTGCAATTGTTGCATGCTCCAGACTTATGTGATACATCTTTCTCCAAGTTTCATGCTTTCTCATTGGCCGCATGAAATGCAACAGTACATCATAGGAGGCACCATTAGCTGCAAGTCTACATACTAGCCAGGATTGATGCCCAAAGGGCCAACCTGATTCTGCAGTGTTGGTTAAGGTAGTTAGCTACACATTAAGACAACATCTTAACTATTTTACATCCTTTTGAACTCTTTGGAAGATGGAGTTTAAAGTAGGAAACTATGGGGTCATGCATCTTCTTAGGAAGAATCAAAAGGTAGGCTATTACTTAAATGGGCAGAGATGCCAAAAAAGTACAGCACAGTGGAACTGGTTGTTCTTGTACCTGAAACACAATAAAGTAGCATGCAGGTATAGCAAGTAATTAAGAAGGCAAATCAAATTTTGGCCTTCATTGCTTGGGGCTTGTAGTTTAAAAATAGGGAAGACGTTACCACTGTACAGAGTGTTGGTGAGGAGTACTGTCTACAGTATTCATCGCTGTATTTATGAAAGGATGTACTGGCATTGGAGGCAGTTCAAAAGGGAATCACTGAACTGATTCCTGGGATGAGGGGTTTGACTTATCAAAAATGGTTAAACAGGTTAGAATTAGAATTCATTAGAGTCTTGAAGAATGAGATGTGATATTATTGAAACAGAAGATTTGGAAGGAGCTTGGCAGGGTAGATGTTGAGAAGATGTTTCCATTATTGGGGGAACCTTGAACTGTAGGACCTAGTTACAGACTAGGAACAGACCCTGCGTTCAAACCAATCCACAGTGACCATAATCCAAGAATAAACGAGTCCCACCTGCCTGCACTTGGCCCATATCCCTGCAAAGATTTCTTATTCCTATACTTATCCAAATATCCTTTAAATATTGTAATTGTACCTGCATCCACCACTTCCTCTGGAAGTTCATTCCACACACTAACGACTCTTTATGTAAAAACGTTGCCCCTCAAGTTATTTTTAAACCTTTTTCCTCTGATCTTAAAAATATTTAAAACTGAAACATGAAGGGATTTCTTCTCCCAGAGGATAGTGAATGTCTGGAATTCTCCACCCCAGAGAGTTATGGAGACTAGATCATTGAAAGTATTTAAAGAGGAGGTAGATAGACTTTGAAATATCAGGCAATTGAGGACTGAGATGAGCTGAGAGGAGTTGAGACCTGGGGAAGATCAGCCATGAGCTTGCTAAATGTCAGGGTAGACTTGAGGGACCATATAGCCTACTTGTGCTCCTATTTCTTAGGTTCTCATTATTCTTTTCAATTTTTCCTTACAGAACCTGAGGTGTTCCTATGTCCTTTACTGGAGGAAATCTGCCCAGTCTAGTTGACATGTGACTCCAGTTCCACAGCTATGTGTTTGCCTCTTAACCACTCTCTGAAATGGCTAATTCAAGGGCGGTAAGAGGTAGCCTTGCCAGTGACACCCACATCTCATAAAAAATAAAGAATAAAAAACTTCCTGCTACTCTTTCTGAAAAAGCAGAGGGGCATTCAGTTTAACATCTCATTTAACAAGGCTGTAACTCCCCTTATATTGCACTAAAGTGCCAGCCTAAATTAAACGCTGAAGTCCTCCAGCAAGACTTCAACCTGTAACTTTCTGACTCAGAGTTTGGATTTCTACTAACCAACAAATCCGGTATTGGTCTGTCATAAAATGTCATATTGTATTACTGTCAAACTAGCACAGCACTTGTCAGTATAAGCTAATCCCAATCTACTGCACTGGTGGCATAACAAACTGCACTTTTAACCACAGCATTTTCCTTGGTTTCAATAACAGAAACATATTAGTCAAACTTCACAGTGAAAGCAGGATCGAGCTATTTGTCAGCATCAACCGACAGAACTGATCAAAAACATCTCTGGAAAGTATTACTTTGATCTGATACTGCACTATGGATAATGCTACTTTCTTTACGTGTGGCTCTGATTTAGATACATTTAAACCCGACACAAAGCAATGATGGAGTTATATGTAATTCCTTAGTTTTTAAGTGGCATGAGGAAAAGCAAGCTTCAAGCATATATGTATATATATATATCAATTGAACACAGGTTTTACAGTCAGTAAATCATCGTGTGTGGGCATCAGAGAAGCAAAATTCCTTTTTCATTTAAACGTACAAAACTGAAAATGATTATAATGCAAGCAGATAAAAATTCCAGATAGTGAACCACCTTCACAAATATGTTTTGGACAAGCTTCATGTATTTTTTGTTAGGATCCAATATTACATCATTTTGCTGCTCTTGCATATTAATGGAAGGGAGGGTTAGCTCTTACAGTACCTTTTTGCTAATTGTCCATCTTTCCTTGCCATCCTCAGGATGTTAACGTTTTACTTGGATTTTCTACCTTTTATGCAGTCTCTGATGCGCTTTGTGGTTTTCAGTATTTTAGCCCATGTAATACACATATATCACAAATAATCAGATGCTTGTTGTGTCAGATATCTTTGAGCTTATCAACAACACTATTTACATGGCTTCAATATCTCAGAGTTAAATGCATAGTCTTGTTTCTACGCTTACTGATATTACTGTAGATTGTACATACACTGTAAGACACTAGACTAACTCCATTGGACAGACAAAGTGACTGAAGGTGAAGTTGGTCCATTTACACTGAAATTTCACATGTCGTGATGTCATATAACTATCTGAAAGGTACAGCACCTGTTTGATTCGAAATCTTTGCCACACTACAACATTTATCTTTTCTGTTTAAAGAATGCATGCCTTTTTCGATTAATCATGTACAAAGATGCATGTACGAATGTTATCTCTGTATATTCGGAAAATGCCTTAGTAGATTGGATGCATGCCATAATCAGATTTAATGCTACTATACTTGTCAATTACAGTTTGTGGTGCGCTATCTGTTGCCTCGGATAGATGTGCATCATTTATTTTAGCTGTGTGGTTATTGTCTGGCATGATATTTTCAGAGTTCAAGGTATCATCCTGTTTTCCTGGGTGGTTAATGAGATATAGTCTGGATATGTCATCTACTTCTTTGGAGGACTTGATCTTTGTCATGATCCAGGCTGGACACAACAATATCTAAGTTTCCATGAACTCATGTGTTTGCATGAAAATTTCAAACTCGTATGCTTTGTCCTAGTTGGGTGGGATAAGTGTCTGCCTGCTCATTGATTATGACTTTGTCCCATTTTCCCTCCTCTCCAACAATGCATCATATACATGTGATTGGATGGTGAGTGTGGGAGGGGAAAACTGTGTGGATTTGTCCTCTAAACACAAGAGCAACTGATGAATGGAGGAGTAGCCTAAAAGAGTAACACATGGATTTAACATAGCAAACTGAAAATCTTGGAAAAAACACTTTATATTTGATGATCATGGATTTTACAGTATGAACAGTATATTCTGGCAGACCATTTGGCTGAGGGTAGTGTTGTAAAAATGGAATATGTTCAATACAGCATTTCCTGCACATGAGGAACAAAAATAAAGTTGCTGGAAAAGCTCAGCCCGTCTGGCAGCATCTGTGGAGGAGAAAACAGAACTGAGGAAGGGTCACCGGACCTGAAACGTTAACTCTGTTTTCTCCTCCACAGATGCTGCCAGACCTGCTGAGCTTTTCCAGCAACTTTGTTTTTGTTCCTGATTTACAGCATCCGCAGTTCTTTTGGTTTTTATTTCCTGTAAATGTCTTGGCAGGGTACACTAGTGTGCTGTAGACTGTTGTTAGTCACAATTTGTTGAGGTACACTAAACGTATTGAATATGGCAGCCAATGTATCAACAACCATTGCACTATTGATATCTTTGATTTGTTTCACAGAAGGGAATTTGGAGAAATAGTTACTCACAAGAATGTAATTGTGGATATGGAAAATATCAATCACAGACTTGCACCAAGACTCGAAAGGACGAGGTTCTCTTGATTGTTAAAGTTGATGGTATTGACACATTTGACATGACTTGAACGGTTGATCAATGACCCTACTAATGCTCTGCCAATATATATATTCACGTCAATCTCTTGGGGTTTTTTCTGCACCCTTGTGACCTATATGTACGTGTCTTAATGTAGAGCTTGTGGAATCACAACTTGATTATCTTTGAAGATTCCGTGTTTTGCAAGATCTAGTTCATCTCTGAATGACAACAACTAATATAGTAGATCAGGGATCTGATGGATGCATCCAGGCCACTTATTGATAATGACCATTTTTGAACCATTGCAGCCAGACATTATCTAACAAAGCTGGTTGAACGCATTCTGCTTGCCCATGATCAACATGTATGAGATCGATGTTTTCTTAGTGAGGTTTGCAAGTTGGCTAAGAGCATCAGAGATGGTCATTTGGTAACTTATTTAGTGTATTTCTAAAATGTATCTTTCAATCCTCACAAGTGGATGTCGTAGTCATGAAGGTACATTTGTGAATGGTATTCAACGAACAATCATAATTATTAGTAGTTGGTATGAACGCTGAATTTCATGCCAAATTGGTATATATTAAACCAATGTATCCCAGAAACTATAGAGAAAGAATCACTTCCAATGTTGTAGTTCATTGGAGCTGTTTTAAACCTTAGACGCAATTATTAATAGATTTATCTTTCAAGGGATACATCAACTGGGATGCATCTACTTCCCAAGACACGAACATTTTCGAAAGACTGGAAAATATGTTGGTGATCATCACATGGTATGTTTTTACAGAGAAAGTCTCAAACAGGAAATACTTTGGTTGCAAAGTAAGAAGAAAACAAAGTTTAAAAGATTAAGACACTTTTGTAAGTTACCTTTGTCTTGCAGTCGTCTTGCAGTCATCTTCTGTACATTTTCTGTTTTGGAAGGATTTGGCCAAATGCCAGTTGACAGGTAGATTGAACCGAAGAAATTGTGTTTGACTTTTCTTGCTGTTGGAAACAAGATACTGTTTTCTTAGTGCTGTCATGTAATTGTGATATCATCTCCGGTACAGAGATGGCTATTTTATTCTGAATGATATAATGCATATGTTGTTGGAATATGTACTGGTTGATGGATAACCCAAAGTGTAATCTGAGCAAAAACATCTATCAAAAGATGCTCTAAACAACATCATCTCCTCTGTAGTCATTCTTAGTATTGATCATGGATAAATGTTTGGCACCTGAGAATTTAGGATTAAACCCTGAAGAGTGGGAATTTTGCACTGACATCTTTTAAGTACATTGTTCAGTCACCTTGGATCTAAACACATATGTAGACTGCCATTCTTCTTCAAAACACAATTAATGTAGTACAGTGCAAAGCTTTCGTTTATTTGTTGGTTTGTCTCTTTCTTTTATTGGGTGTTACTGCCCCTTTAAAATGTTCTACTTTGTGCCTGTAGATGGCAGGCACACCAATAAAAAAGCAGCGATGA
Organism: Rhincodon typus; assembly: GCF_021869965.1. NCBI lineage: Eukaryota > Metazoa > Chordata > Chondrichthyes > Orectolobiformes > Rhincodontidae > Rhincodon > Rhincodon typus. The sequence goes on along the minus strand of NC_063345.1, from coordinate 60,318,673 downwards.
CATCATTGTGCCTTTTCAAAAAAAGCTGCAACTTTTCGGAAAAACAGGTGGAACCTATAGGTGTATGGACACAAGCGAGAACTTTTAGTGTAGAAAATGCTTTTTCCTGTGTTTACTTTCTGTACTTTGTTCCAGGATTGCCTTCTTAGATCGGGGCTATCTTTCAGCACTTCTTTTCAAAGAGACAGTACCACTCACTGTGATTCAGTACAGATTTTCAGCCTTTTGATTTTGTTGGAACGCTTTAGTTTTGGTTGCAGTTATAACTTTAGCTTTGATTTCGGACAATTTGATGGGTGACTGTTAGTTAAAATGTCTTTTGACAATTGGCTATCTTCTATCTTCAGCCAATATTTCGGCCTTTGCCACCCACTAACTGCCAATAACAAGCTGTTACAATTAACTTCTAGTGCCCACATATTTCTATCTTTGTGATTTCTTATGTTAGCTCATGTTCCATATACCATACAGTCAGGTTCTCATTGAGTCAAATATGTTGAAGTTTATTCACAACACTAACTATTTTCATGGCTACAATATCCCAGACATACACACGTAGTCCTAGTTCTGTGTTTTTTGGTGTTACTGTATATTACTTATGCATATCTGATTGATATATAGAGAGTGTGACTGAAGGCAAGGCAGATACTAGAACATTACACGTCATGATGTCATGTCATAAAGGTCCAGTGCCTGGATGACCTGGTATGTGTGCCATAATCAAACAGTGTCTGGGACTTATGAGTGCCAATTATTCATTTGTGACCCTTGATAGGTGTTTACAAGCATTTTGACCATGGACCGTTTCATAAGAATCCTTCGTCCCATCCCTAAGCCAATTGCCACTCAACCTCCATGCCCATTCAATTTCAGCAATAGTTGCACAGTCATAGAGGCATAGAGATATACAGCAAGGAAACAGACTCTTTGGTCAAACTTGTCCATGCTGACCAGATATCCTAAATTAATCTAGTCCTATTTGCCAGCATTTGGCCCATATCCCTCTAAACCCTTCCTGTTCATATACCCATCCAGATGCCTTTTAAATGTTGTCTTTGTACCAGTCTCCACCACTTCCTCTGGCAGTTCATTCCATACATGCACCACACTCTGCCTCACAGGTCCCTTTTAAATTTTTCTCCTCTCACCTTAAACCTATGCCCTTTGGTTTTGGACTCCCCTACCCTAAGACCTTGACTCTTCATCCTATCCATTCCCCTCATGATTTTATAAACTTCTATAAGGTCCTCTCCAAGGAAAATAGCCCCAGCCTATTCAGCCTCTCTCTATAGCTCAAACACTCCAAAGATGGCAACATCCTTGTAAATCTTTTCTGAACTCTTTCAAGTTTCACAACATCTTTCCTATAACAGAGAGACTAGAATTGAACACAGTATTCCAAAAGTAACCTGACCAGTGTCCTGTACAGCCGCAACATGACCTCCCAACTCCTATACTCAATGCACTGACCAATAAAGGCAAGTGTACCAAACGCTGCCTTCACTATTCTGTCTACCTGAGACTCCACTTTTAAGGAACTATGAACCTGCACTCCAAGGTCTCTTTGTTCAGCAACACTTCCCAGGACCTTACCATTATTACCATTACTATAAGTCCTGCCCTGATTTGCCCTACCAAAATGTAGCACATCACTTTATCTAGTTTAAACTGCATCTGCCACTCTTTGGACGATTGGCCCATCTGATCAAGGTCCCATTGTACTCTGAGGTTGCTGGGCATTATGGAGAAGCAGAAGATTCAGCCAACTTTTCTCCTTTGGTAACCAAAGTGCCACTTTTGGTGCTGTTGTTCTGAGATTTATAACACAGATAATGAATTAAAACTGGCTGTTTCCTGATCTGATGGTTGAGCAACATGCCTTTTAAGATCCTTTTGCCCAGTGGAAACATTTGACAGTCATTTTGTTTTGAATACAGAGCTCTCTTTTCAGTGGAGCACAGTTTATGATTTCGCACTGGTCTAACTCTTCCAGCATCAGCAGGTTATAATTCAATTTTCAGTCCAAGATTAGTCTAAGTAAAAGCAAGTAGACCTAACACATTCTCCAGTAGTTTTCTGGTCTCATTATAAATCAATTTCTAATTTGATTTGAATAGTTAGATTATTAAAAGAAAATGGCCCAGCATTAAAGTTGATGCATAAGGCTGACAGACAGCTAGCCCTTTACACTTGTGCCAAAAAACAATGGTAC
>NC_063345.1:60246582-60315961 GCF_021869965.1 Rhincodon typus | reverse complement strand
GAAGGAGAAAAGCTGGTAATGGAGGCCGGAAGTAAGTGAAAATAAGTTGGCCGTGATGAAAGCAGTCCATGTTATGACAGTGCCTGGAGTGTGGGGCTACGTAAAGGATTTGGAAGAAGGTGTTCAAGTCCTAAAATTATTGAACTTCATTAGCTGATAGCGCTCCACCTGGCTGATTTTCCTGCCACTTCAGCATGCACCTGTGTTCCCAGGGCCTGGCCAACATCTCTGTCTCATGCTTGCTGCAATGCTCCAGCAAAGCTGGAAGAACAGCATCTCATTTTCCATTTAGAGCTACAGGATTCAATGTCGAGTTCAATCATTTTGAGCCCTGAACACCTCCTTCCATGTCCTTTACCCACTTCCACACCCTGGGGCCTGTCATCACATGGGCTACTTTCAACAGAGCCAACCCATTTTCACCTATATATAGTCCTCATTATCAGCTTCTCTTCTCGGGCTTACCATCCTCTATTGCTTTGCCAGCCTAAATGTGTTTATCTCCTTGTGGGGTCCATCTCCACCTATCCTCCACTCCTTCACCATGCCCAGCACCTGTCTTCAGCATGCGTACTACCTTTTCCTAGTGATGACTAGTCCTGATGAATGGTCACTGAGCCTGAAATGTTGACTCTGCTTCCTCTTCTCACGTGCTGCCAGACCTGCTGAGTTTCTCCAGCATTTTCTGTTTTTGTTACATTTAAATGGCACATTTGACACAGTAAAATGTCCAAGGCACTTCACAGAAGCATCAGCTGGAATTTGAATTCCATCCACACCAGGAAATATGACAGCAGATGGCCAAAGGCTTGGTCAAAGTAGGAGGTCGTAAGTTATAGCCTAAAGGAAGAAAGAGAGGTTGAGGGGTGAAAAGGATTGGGAATGGAATTCCGGAGATTTGGGCCCAGGCAGTTAAAGCATGGTTACCAAAGGTAGGGCAATTAAAATTGAAGACATGTAAGAGATTTAGAGGATTATAGATATTTCAGTGAATTGTAGTACCAGAGAAGGATACAGAGATAGAGAAAGGTGAGAGAGTGGTGGGATTTCAAAACAAGGGCAAGAGTTTTAAAATCAAGTCGTTGCTATATTAACAACCAATGTAGGCCAGGAGCATGGGAATGTTGGTTAAACAGGACTTGAGACCATAAGATAAGATATTGGAGTATTCAGTCTGCTCCACCATTCAATCACGCCTGATATATTTTTCAACCCCATTCTCCTGCTTTCTCCCCATAACCCTTGATCGCCTAATTAATCAAGAACCTATCAGTCTCTGTCTTAAATACATTCAATGACTTAGTCTCTGGAGCCTTCTGCATCAATGAGTTCCACAGATTCACCACCCTCTGGCTGAAGAAATTTCTACTTGATTGTCCTCCCTAAAGGATCATCCCTTCACTCTGAAGCTGTGCCCTCGGGTCCTAGTCTCTCCTACTACTAGAAACATCTTCTCCATGTCCACTCTATCCAAGCCTCTCAGTATTCTGTAAGTTTCAATCAGAGCCTCCTTCATCCTTCTAAACTCCATCGAGTACAGGCCCAGAGTCCTCAACCGCTCCTCATCTGACAAGTGCTTCACCCCTAGGATCATTCTTGTAAACATTCTGTAAACATTGTGCTACTTAGGACTACTTGTGTACCAAACAGCATAGACAGAGCTATGTGATCCCAAAACCAACAGATCAAATCAGACCTAAGCTTTGTAGCTCTACCACATCCAGTTGTGAATAGTGGTAGATAATTAAACAACTCACGAGAGGAGGAGGCTCCACAAATATCTCCATCCCCAATGATAAAAGAACCCAGCACAGTGAAAAGAAAAGGCTGAAGCATTCACGGCAATCTTCAGCCAGAAGTACCGAGTGGATGATCCTTCCCTGACTCCTCCAGTGGTTCCCAGCATCACAGATACCAGTCTTCAGCCATGTGATATCGAGAAACTGAAAGAACTGTGGATGCTGTAAACCAGAAACAAAAACAGAAATTGCTGTCAAAGCTCAGCGAGTCTGGCAGCATCTGTGGAGAGAAATCAGAGTTAACGTTTTGGGTCGGGTGAACGTCAGAACTTCAAATTTAGCAATAATGCCCTCACTTTCTTCATCCAGATCATTAATATATAACATGAATAGTTATGGTCTCATTCCTGCAGATCTCCAGTATTCACCAGCTGCCACCCTGGTAAAGACCCCTATAATCTGACTTTCTGCCTTTTGCCAGTCAGCTAATCCTCTATTCATCCCAGTACCTTGCCCCTCAAACCATGGGCTCTTATTTAGCAGCCTCGTGTGCAGTACCTTATCAAAGCCCTTCCAAAAATCCAAATAGATCATGTCCTCTGGCTTTCCCTAATAGAGAGTGGTCCAATGTCTCACCTTTTAGATATTCCATATAGACTCTTGCAATCCTCTTTTATATTACTAGCTAGCTTGCCCTCATTTCATTTCTTCCCCCCCTTATTGCTTCTTTAGTTATCTTCTGCTACTTTTTAACTGTTACCAATCCTCTGGCTTCCCACAAATCTTCACCACATTGTGTGCTTTTTCTTTTGCTTTTATGCTGTCCCTGACTTCCCGTATCCATGGATGCTTCATCCTCTCCTTAGTATGTTTCTTCTTCTTTGGCATGAATTTCTTCTGTGCTCCCGAATTACCCCAAAAAACTTCCGCCATGATCTTTCCTGCTAGGCTCCCCTTCCAATCAATTCTGGCCAGCACCTCCCTCATGTCTTCGTAGATACCTTTACTCATTGTAATATTGTTACATCTGATTCCAGCTTCTCCATCTCAAATTGCAGGGTGAATTCTATCATATTATGGTTACTCCCAGTTAGGGGTTCATTCACCTGAAGCTCCCTAATCAAGCCTGCCTCATTACACATCACCAAATCCAGAATTGCCTGTTCCCTAGTGGGCTCTACCACAAGCAGCTCCAAAAAAAATCTCATAGACATTCCATGAATTCCTTTTCTTGAGATCCTTTGCCAAACTCATTTTCCCAGTCCACCTACATATTGAAGCCCATGATTTATTATGATAGTGCCTTTCTTACATGCCTTATCTATCTCCTGATTTATTTTCCGTCCCATATCCTGACTACTGCTAGGAGGCCTGTACATAACTCCAATCAGGGTCTTTCTCCTTTGCGAGTCCTCAACTCTACCCACACTAATTGTTCACCTTCTGACCCTATAATCACCTTTTGCTGTTGACGTAATTTCATTTGTCACTAACAAAGCAATTCTGCCCCCTCTGCCCATCTGCCTGTCCTTTCAAAAGGGCATGTACCCATGAATATTTAGTTCCCAGCCCTGACCCCTGCAGCCACCTTTCTATGACATCCACAACATTGTACCCACCAATCTCAATCTGCTCCACAAGCTCATTTACCTTGTTTTGTACGCTCAATGCATTTAAGTACAACACTCTCAGTTTTGCGTTGACTCCTCCCCTTCTCATAGTTGTTCCCTTACCTGATTTGCCTGAAGTCAAATTCATGAACGTTTCCATATTCTCCGTCTTATTACTTGTTCTGGAAAGTTTAATAATCTCTGCACGAGCCCTCCTCCACTCTAACCTTATTTGTAATTGTCCATGTAACTGAACATCCACCTATCCCCATTCGCCCCCGCCCCCTGGTTTCGAACACTCTGCGCAATCCTATTTATGCAATCACCATTCCCAGAATGATTCAGGGTGGAACCTGTCCCATTGGAACAGCTCCCTCCTTCTCCAGTACTGGTGCCAATGTCCCATGAAATCAAACCTATATCTCCCACACAAATCTTTGAACCACATGTTTACTTCTTTAATGTCGTTGACGCTGTGCCAATTTGCTCATGGCTCAAGTATTAATCTGGAGATTATTACCGTTTTGATCCTGATTTTTAATTCAACAACAAAAATAGAAATTGCTGGATTAGCTCAGCAGGTTTGGCAGCAGAGAAATCTGAATTAACGTTTCAGGTCAAGTGACCTTCCTCAGAACTGTTTTAATCTAGCCCCCAGCTGCTCGCATTCCCTCAGCAGAACCTCTTTCATCTTTTTACCTATATCGCTGCTAGCTATGTGGACCAAAACAACAGTATCTTTCCCCTCCCACTCCAAGTTTCTCTGCAGGGCAATGAGATATCCTGAACCTGGGCACCAGGCAGGCAACACAGCATTCAGGACTCTCAATCCTGACCTCAGAAAATAGTGTCAATTTCCCTGACTATACTAAATACAACTACATTTCTCCCCTTTTGCCCCACTCTTGAATGGCTCCCTGTACCATTGCGCTTTGGTCAGTTTGCTCATCCTCCTTGAAGCCCACGTTCTCAACCGCACAGGGAGCAAGAACCTCAAACCTGTTAGACAAGCTCAAGGGCTGAGGCTCCTGCAACACATCCTCCTGAATCCCTCTCTCTGCCTCACTCATAGTCACATCCTCCCGTTCCTGACCACTGAATAAATTGGTGGTGTTAATCTAAGGGGTGTAACGGCCTTCTGAAACACAGCATCCAGGTAACTCTCCCCCTCCCTGATGTGTCACAGTTTTCGAAGCTCAGACTCCAGCTCATCAATTCTGATCCAGAGTTCCTCAAGCAGCCAACACCTGCTGCCGATGTGGTCACTGTGAACCACAATGAGGTCCACCAGCTCTCATATCATGCAGGTATAACACATCGCCTGGCCCTGCATCTCTTACTTTAATTGACTTGTTCTTAATTTAATTCTTGAAACAATTGTACTGGTCTTTTAGTTTGTAAATCTGAAAGTAATCTATCATAGATAGTCAAATTAGCAGCTATCAGCAACCAATTAGCTTACGGTTTACCTGTGATGTCACTCTTTGTGCTGGGCCCCTGATCCTGGGCTTCAATTTATCCTGTTGAAAGAAAATTACAAATTTTGAGCCAAACAAAATAAAGCATAAATTACTGCTTCCTCTCTGCACTGAATTCCCATGCTGCCTCCAAAATCCCCAAACTATATATATTCACTCCAGACGTGGTCTCTCCTTCCTGACCATGCGAAGCAAACTTTGTTCCCGATTTCTATGTCTCCAGTCTGATTTCCCACTGGTCCAATGCCCACTCTTGTCTTTCTCTTACCTTTCAGATATCTGAAAAAAAACTCTTGCAATCTTCCTTTATATTAATTGCTAGTTTGTTCTCATATTTCATCTTCTCCCCCCTTCCTGATTGTGCACAGCTTACAGGTCCTGGTGCAGTACAACACAAGTAGCAGAGCTTTCATTGAGGTCAAGTTTACAAAAGGTGGCATTTAGGAAACCAGCCAGGTAAATATTGAAATAGCCAAATCTATAGATAACCAAAGCATGGATGAGGATTGTAGCAGCAGATGAGATAGTGTTGAAGTCAGGTAGTGTAAGGGAGGTACAAAAACAAAGTTGCTGGAAAAGCTCAGCAGGTCAGGCAGCACCTATGAAGGAAAAAACACAGTTAACGTTTCGGGTCCAGTGAGGGTCACCAGACCCGAAACGTTAACTGTTTTTTCCTTCACATATGCTGCCAGCTGCCAGACCTGCTGAGTGCAAAGGAGGTTTTTTGATCGAGTACCCCTTCATTTTTCTCCCCTCAAAAAAACAGAAGAATCTGCCACAGCTTTAGCTACACTTGCAAATTCCCTGACATGATTTGAAGTTGAAGCAAAATGTTTCTTGACGCTAGCCTTAGAATGGAAATTTCCTCTTTTCCTCAAAATACTGAAGCTTAGTAAAAGAGTTCTGCACCTGTGGCTTTAAATGACTCTCACTTTAAGACAGAAGTTTCTCTGTAATAACAACAGAAATTACTGAAAAACTCAACAGGTTTGGTAGCATCTGTGGAGAGAAATCAGAGTTAATGTTTCAGGTCCAGTGATTCTTTTCCACAATGTTAACTCCGTTTTCTCTCCAAAGATGCTGCCGGATCTGTTTTTCCAGCAATTTCTGTTTTTCTTCTGGTTCCCAGCATCCACAGTTCTTTAGTTTTTATCGTTTTGAAGATTCTTTTGTTTGTCCTGATAAAACTTCACTTGATCAAATTGATTGCCCCTCTTACAGAACTCACTAGGTTTAATGTAATTTATTGTCTGTCAAGCACTTAGAAATGTTTATGAGCAATACAATAAAAATAGCTTCTTTGCAAAAAATGTATCAGAGATCACCATGCATACTTCAGAAAGAAGATTATTGCTCAGACTTTGTAATTATGGCATCTGACAGGGCTCTACATTAACAGTCTGAAATTGAGTCATCAAGATACATGAATTCAGTCAATTCCATCTCTCAGTCACCTGGGTTGTAATACTTTGGGTAAACTGTTATAACCATGGATCATTAACCTATTGACAGATCATGATGACCATGGACAGATCAAACTTTTAAAAAAAACATCTGATTTTCTTTTTGGAGAAAAGGATATACAGTCAAAAGTTGTTTGCTGATGTGAATTCAGTGGCTGCCAGGAGAGAGAGAAAGAGAGAGAGATGCTGGAATGTCACACCTGAGAAGTTGTCAAAGAAGTTTCAGAAGGAGTAAACACACAACAAATGGAATTTGCAGTCTTCTGGGGATGCCTCAGATTGTGCACATGATGGCCATCTTAATAAGAGACTGCGTCCTCCCTCTTTCAAGACTTTAACAGGAACAGGGGTTGAAGGTGAGCTTCGTCTCTATGTTAGTGATCGTCATCCTCAATCACAGACTAGTATGTGATGAGGGTCATAGCTCTAAGAACACTCCCTTAAATACCCCTACTTCACCAATAAAAAAAAAAATACTCTCTCTATCTCTCATAGCTGCCAGTCAGGCGTTGCTGAAAATAATAAGAACAAAGGAGTTACAATCTACTTACAGAGCCAAGAATTTTAAATCAACTATTCAACAATAAAATCAGTGCTGCCAGAATCATCCACTAAAATGGCCACTTGTTCAACTAACTGCTCTTCATGAGAAATTCAAGGATTGATCCCGACAGATTTCTTTAACTTTTATCTTTTTGGACTGACGTCTTCTTTCTAATCTGTGTTTTTTGTTAAAATACACTCTTTGTGTGTTTAGTAATGGATTAACTATCTTAGCTACTTTAAATAAGCCTGGTTCAACTGGCTCCTTTTAAAGCCAATGGGTCTGGGAGAAAAGGTATCCTCCCGTGGCCGGATTCTTTTAAATTTAAACTTGTTGCAACCAACTAAGCCAATTCATCTCTCCCTACCTGGGAGTTCGCTGGTTTGAGGAATTGTATCCAGAATCCTAACAAATTGTGGATCCTCACCTGCGGGCTGGTCCTAACAAAAATAAACCACTTTATCAGAAGGTATATTTAGTTGTTCCAGATTCACTAATCTGACCAACTCTTTTATAGTTGGCATTTGGAACTGGAAGAAGTGAGGAGCAGTAAACAATTTCCTCAATTGTTACTGAAAAAGAAAAAAAAATGAAGTTTGATTTGCTGCCAGAATCAGCCATACTCGCAATGGGATTGTTTCATTCTGAACAGCACTAAATTTTTCCTTCTTAACAATTGAAGCTAGAGTTTCAGAGGAAGAAACAAGAAATCCAGATCATTTTAAAGGAGTCGCTTGGGAATTCAAACACTTCCTGTTCAATCTCTGATAAGGTCTGCAACATATCCCAAAATTGAGTGATAGTCTTTTCTGTATTGCCATTGAAATATTTTACTTATACTGCCAACAGTTTCCATCTCCAATGCGATAATTCAGTTAAATACAAGAGGAAAAGTTTGAATCATATCTTAATTGCCCTGGATGTATCGTGTGGATCCAGGGATGGATGTATCGTGTGGATCCAGGGATTGATTCACGTTTTTCTCTGTACTCGACTGATATTTTTTTGACTGCTTTTATCACAGCATGTCAAAACAAAAACCATGACTAACAGTAAAATCATGTCCTAGGCTCAGTGGTAATAGTCTTGTCTCTCAGTTAGACATTTGAAATTTGACTTTGACTCTGGAGACTAGCGCTCATAATCCAAGCTGACAAATTGGTGCTGAGGGGTGGCTGCACTGTCAGAAGTGCTGTTTTTTGGATAAGGTGTAAAGCCAAGCCCCCTCTCCGATTGATATAAAAGATTGCACACTGAAATTCAAAGTGGTGCCCTGGCTAAATGTATTCCTCTGCCAACACCACAGATTGTCTCATTGTTATTTGTAGGTATTTGTTATATGTAAATTGAAGACCAAATATCTTCCATGTCAACAATATTTACACTTATAAGCTATTTAATTGGCTGTAAAACACATGCTTACAGCTTATTCCACTTATGTTCACTGAGAACAGGTTGTCACCAGAAATTGTAGCTTTGCAACAAGCCTGTCTGACTAGCAGCCTTTCCTGTTCTAACAGCCTATTGTAGTGGTAGGATTTAAAGGTTGAAAATCAATCTACTTGACCATGTCCATGATCCTCAATCTGAGAGTGAAACTCGAAACCAGACAGTTTCTGCCTCAGAGACAGGTATTCTACCCACTGAGCCACAAGACTACTCTCAATAATTCAATTTAATATTTTAGTCCAGATAGAATAATGTCTATCTTTCCATTTTTGGTATATTTCATAATTTATAGCAGAAATTGCAGAAGAAATTTAGCATCTGTGGAAGGAAAGCAGAGTTAAAGTTTCAGGTCCAGTGACCCTTTCTCCAGCAATTTCTGTTTATGTTTCAGTTCTTCAGCATCCGCAGTTCTTCGTTTTATTTATAGAGTCATAGAGAAATAGACCCTTCGGTCCAACCAGTCCATGCCAAACACAATCCCAAACTAAACTAGTCCCACCTGTCTGATCCTGGCCCATATCCTTCCAAAACTTTCTTATTGGGTTCTGCAGTAATGACATGACCATAGAGGTTTATACCTCAGAAGAAAACCTCTCAGCCTATTGTAATTGTACATGTTCTTTGCTAAAACAATCTAAGTGCTGTTATGGAAGACCAAACCCCCTCAAAATATATTAAGAAGATAGCCTAGACCCTAACATTTTCTTATTTTTAAAGGCAAGTGTAAGACGTTGTGTTCCAGATGCAATTTGATTGGCGAAACTACCAGGCTTGAAGCAAAACACACTTTATTCTTACATTATAGTTAAAATACAAACAGAAGAAAGAAGAATTGAAGTAACTTAACCCCACTGGAAAACTTAACAGAATAATCGATTATTGAACAACTAAACAGCAACTGTTCCAATATAGTAACATCGCATAAACACACCATTGGCAAAAGCAAATTCAGTAACATCGATTGTCTTAAAGGCAATTATCCAGTCCGGGAGGAAAGAAATGAAGGGAAAACCCTTTGCGTGAGAAGGAGAGAGAATGAGAGAGAGGGAGAGAGAACTCAAGTGTTTTGCTGTAGCAGGGGGAGATGTATATCAGCTTCCAAACCCCAACATCTACTGAAAGTTGAACTAAAACCCTGGGTCGGTGGGAGCTTAACCCTATCCTTTCATGCTGCTTCTATTGTTCCAACTTTAAAAAAAAACCCAAAGCCTCACAATTTTATTGGCTTGGAACAGACCGCTCAGTATTTCTGTCTGAATCTCTCTTCATAAAAAAATCCAGGAGAAAATACACCTCTTAAAGCCACAGTATCATCACACAGCTCAGCTGTCTCTTCATAGCACTGTGCTTTCCACCACTTTAAGTGAATTTCTCACTCGCTCTTGCAAAGCTCAGTGGCCAATACTGCAACCAAGTACTGTAAGGAAAATACCTCATTCTTGAATGAATCTCTGTGTAAGGGCTTTTTTCATAAATTATTTCCTGATCTATCAAATCTCTTTCTGATTTTAAAAAGTTTGTCTTCTCAATCTTCTTTGTTCCAGTGTAGATAGCTCCAGTATCTCAGTTCGTTCTATGGGGCTTTCTATCTCTACCACTGTTCAGATCAATCTACACTGAGCGCATTTTATAGCTTTAACATTCTTTCTATGAAGCGTTATCCAAACTTGACATTGTGTTTGACTTGTCAGGTGATAGCTGAACAAACAGTCCAGTTTATGCTCTGTTGAGAAGTGAGACAGTAGCCAACTGGACAAGTAAATGTTGACAATTGTCTAATGTGACTGGAACTCTTGGCTAGGTTAGGAAACATTCACCCCTGGAAGACTATTGAACATGTAGTGGGGAGTGGTCAAGGAACAGAATATATATCTGCCCACTGCTTTTGGTGGGAGAGGATTTCATCTTTTGATGGGACATACGCAAAACAGGAACAATGCATGACAGTTCCATTCTGTTCTGGAATTCAAATGCTAAAGAGATGGTCCTGAGGGAATTGTAAGAAGACACTCCCAAATGGTAAGGGTAAATATTTTGTAACTGCAATCACTTTTGTGGACCAGGAGCAATCAGATTGGCCTCCAAGCTCCAGACGTGTCCCATCCTACCCACACATCAATGGCCTTTACTCTCTGATGGCCGCATGTAAGTAATTTTGCTCCTGAACAGAGCTATAACATGTTTTGCTATGAGGACGGCTTGGTAGCTCAGTGGTAAACACTGCTTCTTCATAGCACCGACCCTCTGAAGAGCATTCCACCCAGGCCCACCCACTTATCCTATCCCTGTAACCCTGCATTTCCCATGGTTAATCCACACAGCCTTCAGATCCCCAGACACTCTGGGCAATTTAGCATGGCCAGTCCACCCAACCTGCACATCTTCGGGCTGGAGGAGGAAACCAGAGCGCCCAGAGGAAACCCACACAGACATGGTGGTAATGTGCAAACTCCACACACGGTCGCCTGAGTCTGGAATTGAGCCTGATGTGGACTCGATGGGCCAAATGGCCTGCTTGCAAACTGTTGGATTCTATGACTCTTTGACAGTCACTGCTCCCCAAAACATGTTAGTAAGGCCCATAACTGATAATGAATCAGACCTGCTGGCTGCCCATTGGAAGGGTTATAACTGTGGTCCTTTGGTGACCACTCGAGACATCTTACCCTGTGAACCTATGCACCTGAAGAAGGAGTGAGACTCTGAAAAGCTTGTGTCTTCAAATAAACTTGTTGGACTATAACCTGGTGTTATGTGATTTATGATCTTGTCCACCCCAGTCCAACACCGGCACCTCCACATCATATTACAGAGTTCAACAGAGAGATGGATATGGGGGAATTCATCTGGAACTTTGGCAGTGACGGTGATTCAGCTGTTTTATTTATGTAGCCTGGTAAATACTCCAATAATTTTTTTGTTCAGTTGACTGAGTGGGAAGGGGAAGTTGACTGAGATATGTAACTGGGTGTCTGATATAATACAGCCCATTTTCCATCCAGGCCAAATTAGATCACTTCTCAAACTAGTGGGAAGATAAGAAGAAAGAAATATGAAAAGGGAGGAAAAGAGTTAATATTTTAGTCTCAAATTTTAACAAGTAAAAGTCAGTCCCAATGATTGATTAATTATATCAAACAGCATTCCTTTTCAACTGTTCACATCGACAGAGCGCTGCCAGTATCCAACCAGCCTCAACAACGAACCTAATCCTCTGGTTGGACAGCAGTTGTTGAACAATCTTGAGTTTGCTAAGAACTATACTAACAATATCATAGGCTTGCTAGTGCTACATATCCTCAAGTTGTGACTCAACATACAGGGACCTGTCGTCTTCAGCAGAAAGCTACATGTTCAGGATGCCTTTTCTTGAAGTTAAGCAAAAGCTTGAGGGATAGCAGCTCCCTGAAGCAATTTCTGTGGCAATGCCTCAAGAATTACAGTCAACTTGGAAACCATTCAGCACCTCCAATCTTGCATGTTAAATTGTTGCTTCCTTTAAAAGTTGGTATTCTTACACCTGTCCTGCAAAACAAAAACTTTTGGTCCTGTCCCTTTTTCTCAGCAATACTCAAATTCAGGTGGCACAGTCAACGTTTAACTTTGCATGACCTTTCAGATGAGATGGAAAACTGATCCTAAAATAATTCCCTTTAATCACTTTGTATTACGCAAAAAGGTAAACAATTTTTCTTCCTCATATACTTTGCAAAAATGGCCAGACATACTACTGGAGCAGTCTGCTTAGAGACAGCACAGTTGCACCCAATCACTTAAATAGTTGTCATGAGTGTGAGCAGATGATAAACAAACTTTACCTCTCTCTGACACTGTAGCTCTTGTGTGATTCTGCTGAGTTGGTTGCAGTTATTGTGATCTGTCCAACAGATTGTAGGGCTTCTGCTGTGGGCTGTTTTCTTATGTGGTGATTGACAGTAAAAGTTGGAATGTGGAAAGCATTTGCTGCTTTACATCTGATCGTGGAGAGCTGCTGACAGCTAACTCTTCAGTTCACTTCCTTTCTGGATTGATGGGATTTATTCCGTCAATCTGAAAGGCATCAACTAAATTCTGACTACCGAGGGAAAGAAACAATTCACTCTTTTTGTAATGCAAGGAGCTAGATGCATGATAACACTTAACTGTCCTCCAGATCATTATCAGTGCTTGCAATCAAACAAAGTCAAAGGAGCGAATTGGACCATAAACAAGAGCAACAATAACAATAACTTATATTTATATGGCACTTTTAATGTATTGGAATGCCCAATGCACTTCCAGTAGTATCATAAAAACATAATCACAAAAGGAGATATTAGGTCAGTTGACTTAAAGAGCACATAAAAGGAGGAGAACAGGGGAGGAAGGCACAGAGGTGTAGTGAGGGAATTCCATGGCTTAGGGCCTGGGAAACTGATGGCAGTGGCACTAGTAATGGAGCCATTAAAAGTGAATCTTCAAGAGGTCAAATTAAATGAGTGCAGATTTCTCAGAGGGTTTGGGGGTTGGATAAGTGGTGATGGGCAAGGAGGGGAGATGAGGAAGAAGTATGAGTGGCAAATTTGAAATGGTCCTCTTACATAAACTAATTTCACGTATTGTAGAATCTTATACAGGATTGATTCAAAAGATAAAAAAAATCATTCTGGTGCTGGATGTTTTCTTTCCAAGATTTGTTTTGATTTCAGATTATGCTATTTTATACTTGAGCATACCTGAACTAGGTATAAACTTCATTTAATACAGAACTATGCATGACATGGTTTGTGGTTTTCCGTGTGATGGTCCATGTAATATACACTAGAGAGTTGGGCTCTTGTTGACCCAGATATCTTGAAGTATTTACAACACTCACTGTTTCCAAAGCTACAATATCTCAGACTTACATACATAGTCTTGGTTCTTACTGATGTTACTGTTGATTGCATACACTTAGCTGACTGACCGAAGATACTACACTGACTCCATTGCACAGGCAGAGTGGCTGAAGGTGAGGTGGGTACCTTTCTAGTGGAACATCACATTTTGTAATGTCATATAACTGTCTTAAAGGTACAAGACCTGCCTGGTCTGAAATCAATGCTGTAAGGGTGTAGGCCCGAAACGTCAGCTTTCCTGCTCCTCTGATGCTGCTTGGCCTGCTGTGTTCATCCAGCTCTACACCTTGTTATCTCAGATTCTCCAGCATCTGCAGTTCCTACTATCTCTGTAATACAACACCCTCCTTGATCGCATGTACAAGAATGCACATTGATATATTCTCTCTACATGTCTCAGTGAACAAACAACGTGACTAGGTCAAGTCCTTAAACAGTTATCACAACTTGGCAATGTAACTTCACACCAAGGTGTGTTGTCTGTCATTGTGGATGGATGTATATCATTTAACACAGATAAGTTATTTTTGTCTGGCATGATATCTTCAGTGTCTAAGTCATCAACTTGTCTGAAGGATGTTTGATGATAAGTAGTTCAGATATGTTGATTATTTCTTCTTAAGGCTTGACTGTGGCTTAACACAGCATCGAATGACCTAAGCTGGACATAATGATGTAGAATCTTTTCACAAACCAATGTGTTTATATAGAAATCTCAAGCTCTTGTGCATTGTCCCGTTGGGTTAACTGTCTATGTGCTCATTGATCATGCTGTTGTACCATTTTCTCTCTTTCTTTGCAACAACGTGTCATGCAAGTCTGGTGACAGCATGGGAGAGAAAGCTGCAAAAACTGGGGGAGGTGATGGCCTAGTGGTATTATCGCTGGACGGTTAATCCAGAGACTCAGATAATGTTCTGGGGACCTGGGTTCAAATCCTGCCACATCAGATGGTGGAATTTGAATTCAATAAATATCTGGAATTAAGGGTCTAATGATGATCATGAATCCATTATAGATTGTTGGAAAAATCCATTTGGTTCACTAATGTCCTTTAGGGAAGGAGACTGCCATCCTTACCTGGTCTGGCCTACATGTGACTCCAGACCCACAGCAAAGTAGTTGACTCTTAACTGCCCTCTGGGCAATTAGGGATGGCAATAAATGCTGCCCAGCCAGCGATGCCCTCATCCCATGAATGAATAAAAAAAAATCTATCTCCCATATTTCAGAGCTGCCAGTAAGAGTACAACATTACCTTGAGGTATAGCATGTGGATTTAACATATCTATCCTCAATTCTGGCAAGTCATATACATTCAAATATTATGGATTTTACAGTACGAATGTGCATTCTGTGAGATTTTTTTTCAATGGAGAACAGTATGAAAAAGTGATAATATGTTGAACACCCAATTTCCTGCACATGTCCTAGAACATCTATTAATATTTGCAGACTGTTGTCAGACATAATTTATTGAGATACTTACTGAATACAGCAATCAAATTGTAATCAATAATTGGACTAGTGATATCTTTGATTTATCTCACAAAACGGAATTTGATGAAATAGTCAGACTCCAGAATGTATTTGTGTTCTTGGATATGGAAAATATCAGTCGTAATCTTGCACCAAGGCTCAAAAGGAATTTCATGTGGAAGGAGAGGTCTTCACACTCGTTGAATTCGATGGAATTGACATGTTTCATACGACTTAATGATCACCATCCTTACTAATGTCAGACCAACATATGGATCAATTCATCAATCTCTTGGTTTTTTTTCTGTACCTATGTGACCTATGTGTATATGGTCTTGCATGTCTTGACATAGACCTTGTGAAATTACAACTTGCTTTCCTTTGAACATTGCTTTCTTTGAGAGTCCTGGTCCATTTCTGAATGACCAAAACATTCATACTTGCTCAAGGATGGATGTGTTCAGGATAATCTTTTGCAGCCGTTGTAGATGATCATCATCTGCTCTGCTTGGTCTTGACCAAGACATATGAGATCAATGCGAAAATGATCTTCCAGTTCGGATTCAAAAATATTCATCTGTATACCGAAACGATTGCTTTTGTTCTCAGTGAAGTATGGAAGTTGGCTCAGAGCAGCAGATGGTCATTTGGGGACCTGATTTCTATTGTATTTCTAAATTGCACCCTTTGATCTTCACAAGTAAATATGGAGATGCACTTGTGAGAAGGTTTCAATGCATCATTTCAAATGTTTTGTGGTCAGTATGTACAATGAAGAACTTGCCAAATATGTAGTATGATACGGTTGTATCCTGAAAACAAGGGTGATAATCTCTCTGCCACAGTAAAAGTAGTTAGCCCAAGCTGACATAAGGACCTTAGACACTAAAGCAATAGACCTGTCATCTGTAGTAGTCACTTTCTCCATAGAGTAGAAAATTTTCTGGGAAGCATCTACCTCCAATATGGTGAGTTTATCAAGATCATAATATTGAAAGGCACACATACCAGATGATGGAGTATTTTTGAGAGATTACAAAAACAAACTGGAGATCTTCCTCCCATATGTAAGGTGTGTTTTTGTGGAGAAGACATCAAACAGGAGATATCTTGGCAACAAAATTCAGAATATATGAGTATAAATCGTCAAAGAAATTAAAACGCCTTTACCTTGTGGTGTAGGCAGCTTCTGTACATTTTTAGTTTTGGTAGGATGAGGTCTAACACTGGGTGACGAGTAAATTGCACTGAAGAAATTAATTTTCCTCATGTTTATTTGACATTTATTACTTGTGAAAATATGACCATGTTCCCTTGCTGCTGGTATGAACTGATAGAGGTTCACATCATGTTCATGTTTAATTCTTACATGACCTGTGATATTATCTCTACTACAGAGGCTACCCAGTAAGATTTTCAATGGTATGATTCATATGTTGCTGGAATGTGTCAGTAATTCAGATGGTAACCTCAGGAAAACAATACCTCCTGAAGGACATGCTAAAAGTTATCAGTTCCTGTGACTCTAGAAACAAATGTATGAACCAATATTATTTCTTGACATTGAACTTGGAAAAATGCTCAGCATTTAAAATAATCCATGGCAACAAAATGGACTATTTTAAACACCTACTAACCTAGAAGCAGCCTGACCAGATACATGGCTTGACCAGCTTGCTTTTGACCAGTGGGCACAAGCACTTGAAAATGAAGCCACCTATGAAAACCTGTGTGAGGTAATTCGCCTCCTGGAGTTTAAAAACTCCATTTCCTTTCCAGGTTTCACTCATGTAGAGGAACGGAGGATAGCAGGGCTCAGCAATTCTGGCTGATGACTATACATTAACACACAGGCCTGTAAACTGAGGGGAGCTCGGGTCTAGAAGCTGTTTCAGACCAGAGAGCAATAAGGGCATGGAGAAAAGGGAGGCCAGACAGAGAAAACAGAATTAAGCCCAATCGTTAAAAGGAGGTGATCGAATGTGAGACATGGAAAATTGCCGAGTGCTTCCTGGCATGTAAAAGAAAATTGTTTGTTTCAGCAGCACCGACCCACGTCCCACACCCTCCTCCGGTAACTCAACATACAAGACTGTATGCAACTTTAAGTGTCCTCAATTTAAACTGCGTCGAAATTCAGTCAGTCAGAATGGTCAAAAACTTGTGATGCTCCACACCCCCAACTCCTCAGTGTGACCTGACTCATAACAAATTTATTCTTTCAGTAAACTTAAACCAATGGCATCACTATATTCCTTCCTATGAGTCCTTTTATTAGCACATTGGGATTTAATTTGTTTTAAGATTGAAAATCCTTTACTTCCCTCACTAGCAATGTCAGTGAGCACCTGATGTCTCAGACAATGTTGACCTGTCTCTCTAGCAGTCTAAAGCTGTCAGTTGTCACCATACCTTTGATACAAACTCTAGACAACTATCCTGGTCCACAGGCATTCCTGAGCAGCCACTGACCATGCTATAGATACTGCTCCTGCCTCCCCTTTCCCTCCAGCTTGTCCCTTGCATATTTAGCTCATACTCACCTTTCTTTGGTCTGGAATTATTTCTAAACCCTAGTTTCCCTGAGCAAATGGCTCTGGTGTAACTCAGAGTCATCAGGCAGAACTGTCACCTACCTGCACCCTGCTAGCCTCTGCTTCTCCACTCAAATCTGAATTGGAAATGGTACGGAGCTTTTAATCTCCTCTTAGAGAATTACTGGATATAGATTTTTTTTTGGTGGAACAAAGACATTGATAGGACTCGAAAGGAGATTCTACTGAAAGAATTTGAACAGTTAAATCAAGAAAAAAGACAATATATCCAAGATAATAACATTGAGATTACTACCTGAGCCACATGCAAACAAACATAGAGCAAATGAAGTCATGGGGTTAAATATGTGGCTCAAAGATTGATGTTGGATGAATGGGTTCCAGTTCATGGGCCATTGACAACAGGTGCTGGATAGAAGGAAACTGTTCTGGTGGGACAGACTTTGCTTGAAGTGTACTGGGACCATCACCCTAATGAAGTGAATAACTAATGTTGTAGAGACAGCTTTGAAATAAATAAAGGGGTTAGAGGAGAGTTTGAGAGAGGGATGCATAGGCTTACAAAGCAAAAGGATTTGGTGGAATTGCAGGGCAGCTATTTCAATAATGATACTGAGCATGGGACAGGAAGAATGTGCAAACTTAGAGAAACAGTAGCAAATGAGATAAGAGGAAGAAAAATGGTTAAAAGAAGGCAAAATTAACGACTCTTAAAAGCACATAAACAAATTATATAAACTAATGGCTCAAACAGAGGTTGAAAGGTATGATCATGTATTCAGTGCAGATACATGGATACAAGGAGACCAAAGCTGGGGACTAAATATTCAGAGACATATGACTTTTCAAACAGATTGGCAGGAGGGAAAGGGTGCTGGAGTAGTTTTTTTATTACAAGATTAAATAAATGCAATAGCAAGTAATGATCTTGGATCAGAAGAGGTAGAATCCAAATGGGTGGAGACAAGAAATGACCAAGAGAAGAATGCACTGCTGGGAGTAGTCTTTAGGCCTCCTCACAGTAGCTACAGTGTAAGACAAAGAATAAATCAAGAGATAAGGCCGTATCTAAAAATGTCAATATATTATTTATGGGTAACTTCATGTAAGTTTCAAAGTTAAATTGGTGGAGGTGCCTACGAAGCTGTGATGAAAGGTGACTGGATTCAAAATGTTAACGCTGCTTTCTCTCCAAAGATGCTGCCAGACCTGCTGAGTTGCTCCAGCACACGTTTTTTTTTAAACAGATAGAAGTTGCATTTACCTCTCGGAACACAAACTAACTGCTTTTATAAACACCAACAATTTCACAGATAACAAGGTGTAGAGCTGGATGAACACAGCAGGCCAAGCAGCATCAGAGGAGCAGGAAAGCTGATGTTTCGGGTCTAGACCCTTCTTCAGGAATGGGGAAGGGGAAGGGGACTCTGAAATAAATAGAGGGGAGGCGATGATGGAAGGTGGATAAAGGAGCAGATAGGTGGAGAGAAGACGGACAGGTCAAGGAGGCGGGGATGAAGCCAGTAAAGGTGAGTGTAGGTGGGGAGTTAGGATGGGGGTTGGTCAGTCAAGGGAAGACAGACAGGTCAAGGAGGTGGGGATGAGGCTGGTAGGTAGGAGGTGAGGGTGGGGGTTGGTCAGTGAGGTGGGAGGAGCGGATAGGTGGTTGAAAAGACCGACAGGTCAAGGAGGCGGGGACGAACTGGGCTGGTTTTGGGATGAGGTCAGGGGTGGGGAGATTTTGAAGGTTGTGAAGTCCACATTGAGACCATTGGGCTGCAGGGTTCCCAAGTGAAATATGAGGTGCTGTTCCTGCAGCCTTTGGATGGCATCGTCGTGGCACTGGAGGAGGCCCAGGATGGACATGTCGTCCAAGGAGTGGGAGGGGGAGTTGAAGTGGTTCACGACTGGGAGGCGCAGTTGTTTGTCACGAACTGAGTGTAGGAGCTACACAAAGCAGTCTCCAAGCCTCCTCTTGGTTTCCTCCGATGCAGAGGAGGCCACATCGAGAACAGCGGATACAGTATACCACATTAGCAGATGTGCAGGTGAACATCTGTTTAATGTGGAAGGTTTTCTAGGGGCCTGGGATGGGGGTGAGGGGGGAGGTGTAGGGGCAGGTGTAGCATTTCCTGCAGTTGCAGGGAAAAGTGCCGGGGCTGGTGGGGCTGGTGGGGAGTGTGAAGGGGACAAGGGAGTCCCAGACAGAGTGGTCCCTCCAGAAGGCAGATAAGGGTGGGGAGGGAAAAATGTCCTTGGTAGTGGGGTCAGATTGAAGGTGGTGGAAGTGTCGTAGGATGATGTGTTGAATCCGGAGGTTGGTGGGATGGTACATGAGGACGAGGCAGATTCTGTCACTGATTGATCACTACACCCAGATCTCATCTACTGCAACTGGGTGTCAATTCAGTCCTAAATAGCTTCTAACTCCTGACACAGTTATGCTCTGTCATGCAGAAGATTATGTTTTTTGCCTTACCACAGTAGACAGCATTTTCTGACATACGCAAGCTTTATTCTACAATAGGACTTTGGGAAAAGGTATACCAGGAGTCCAGTTGCTCAGAGGAAACACAACAGCAACACAGTGCTCCACAGTAACATATAAAGAAGGGCTAACCAAGGGACAAAGAGAAATAGACTTCCAAACTTCCATCCATGGCACACCAGCATAACAACAAAGTTCAAGAGGCAACCACACCATTATTGCTTGTAGATGAGCAGATGGATGCTGTTAGAAAAGCTGATCCAAGTGACACATCCAAAATAAAAAGGGCAGAGTGCAGTATACGCCTATTTGACATAGTGCCAGTGCAAATTTCCTGGCACAGATGGGGCAGTACACGTATAGTATACTAACTGCGTGGACCTGGTCTGATTTCATATACATTGGAACCAAAATCCCTCTAAACACTGATTGTGCATAGACATAGGCAGTCCAAGGTTCCATGCATAGTGATCAATATCAGCTAACCAATCATGGCATTATTTTACAGTTCCAAACGTTATTGCTGCGCAGAGATCTAGGACGCCCATGCAGCTAGAAATAAAGTGAGAGGGAATGCTGATTGGTGTAATCCATCTGAAACACCAATACAGATCCCAGCTGAAATATTTTATGTCATTGAATCAGTCTATCAGCATGCATGGATCCACATGTTATTACGATCCACAAGGTAACAAAGCAGTCAATTACAACATCAAAGATTCTAGACTACGATTCAGAATATATCCATGACTGGACTAATCTTTACCTTATAAAAACCGAAAGAACTGCAGATGCTGTAAATCAGGTACAAAAACAAAGTTGCTGGAGAAGCTCAGCAGGTCTGGCAGCATCTGTGAAGGAAAAAACAGAGTGAATGTTTCGGGTCCAGTGACCCCCTCTCAGAACCCAATCTTAACCTTGACAGGTTTGATGCTGTTATCAACCTTAGAGATGATGCAATGTTACGTCTGAACGAAGATGCCTAACTCAGCATTGACCCTTCCTGTATGTATATCATTCATATTCAGCATAAGCTCAAACAGGAATTGGATTCCACAGTACAAAACAACGTCATCTGCAAAGTCGAGCATCATACTGATCCATGCAGCTCCATCATTTGTGTTTTGAAGGGAGATGATATTCTACGTGTTTTTTTAAAGATCCAAGGCTACTAAGTAACGAAGCAGAAGATGGACAAACATGTTTAGGAAATGAGCAGGTGCAATGAGACCTCGTGTTGTTCTACACCAGTCGCTGAAAGGAAGCATGGAGGTGCAGCAGGCGATAAATGAGGCAAATTGCATTGCAAGAGGATCAGAGTACAGAAGTAGGACTGTATTTGTACAGGGCCTTGGTGAGGTCATAGCTGGAGTATTGTGTGCAGTTTTGGTCTCCTTATCTAAGGAAGGACGTTCTGGCTATGGTGGGAGTGCAACAGAGATTTATCAGACTGATTTCAGCAATGGCAGGACTGATGTGTGTATATAGTCAGGATCGGTCAGGACTGTATTCACTGGAGTTTAGAGGAAGTAGGGATTTTCATAGAAACTTATAAAATGCTGATAAGAATAGATATGATAAACACAGGAAGAATATTCCCGATGATCGGGGAGTCCAAACTATGATTCACAACCTAAGAATATGAGGCTGGCTATTTATGACTGAGATGAGGAGAAATTTCTTTACTGGTGCCACAAAAAATTGCCGGGGCATGTTTTTGAATGTGGTTCAACAAGGAGTAAGATATAATTCTTAGGGATAAAGCAAGTGGGAACTGGGAACTGAGTTGGATTGAGGAGTAGGATCAAAGGGCTGAATGGCCTACTTGTGCTCCTATTTGCTATGTTTCTGTGATTCACACCTTGGAAGAGCTTAATTCTAATTTTTATAATCCATGGCAGTCTTGTCAGGTAAAATGCAGTAAACTTCGTGGGCTTTCCCTGTCAGGCTGCTCTGTAACAGCCTTTCCCAGCAATGGACCGGCCACTTTAACTGCTGCACAATCTTTCAAAAGTGAAAAAGAAGGTGTCCGTCTCTTCCTTATCAAATGTAGGGATTAAGTGGGCAAACTGGCCCTTGAATTTGCATGGAGTACAGTTTCCCCACCATAGCTGCTCTCAGTCTCCTTTCTCAGCTTGAGCGTTTCACTTTAAATTCCCTTTCTCTTTCTTTATTGGAATGCACTTGTTTCTCTCAGTGTCTCCTCTCCCTCTCTAGTTCTCCTGGAATTTTCTTTCCTCTGTTATACAATTAGACCATTTGGCCCATCCAGTCCGACCCCCAGTGACCCTGCATTTCCCATGGCTAATCCACCCAGCCTGCACAAACCCTGGAACTACAGACAATTTACCATGGCCAATCCACCTAACCTGCACATTGTTGGACTATTGGAGGAAACCGGAGTACCTGGAGGAAACCCACGCAGACAGAGAAAGAATGTGCAAACTCCATCCGAGGGCAGAATTGAACCCAGGTACCTGGTGCTGTGAGGCAGCCCTGCCAACCACTGAGCCACTGTGCTGCTGTTGGAATTTTTAAATTCTAATCAGAGTTGTTCTAATTTTAATTTATATCCAGCCCTAGTTATTTTGCTACCCATTTTGCAGTTTTCTTTTCTCTTGGATTTCAAAGAGAGCTTCAATTCTAAGTTTAAATATCCCCTTTACTTCTCCCAAGAATAAGGTTTCTCATTTTCTGCCAATTTGTCCTGGCTTATGAAAGCATTGAAATCAAGGAGGAACATCTTGGCACCTTTATCACTTGAGATTCAAAAAATCTTTTAAAAAGTTATATTTTTATAAAAAAAACTGTTGAAGGAACAATAATTCCACCACTCCGATTCTTTCTTTAGTCTGTGTGTTGTAACCCCCAATAAGCCCCAGAATTTATTATAACCAGGCGAGGAGGGGTGATCAGCTCAAATTCAGCTCAATCCCCTCAAAATTGATCACAACAATTTTATTAATTTATTAATTATCACATTTCTATTAAAATGTAATTTAAAACTAAAGTGCCATTTCAGAGTTTTGTTGAATAGGTGATAAAAGTTTTAAGAATGTGACATAAAACATGCACATATTAAGCTTAGGAAGAAGGAGTGAGGGTATCCATACAGAAGTGAAGGGAAAGGCATTTGTAGTTTACGTTCTTAGAGTCCTTAGTGTTATATTTTACCCAACACCCAATAAGTTAGCTGTTACCTTTCATTTTCAGCATCACAGCAAAGATTGTAAATCACAAGTCACTTTTTTGCTGGGTGCTGGTTTTTGAGGTTGAGAGAGGGAGTGAGAGATAAACATTCAGTATCTTTTGCTGTTGTCTATATTGCTTTCCCTCTCTCTTTTCTGCTTAAAAGCAACATACTAAAAATGTGTTTGTTTTGTATACTGCACATCTAGCTCTGCTGATGTTTTCAAATTGAATACTCCACAGGTAACCCTTCATCCTTCAATATGTAAACTTATTGTGCAAGTGTGAACATAATAAAAGACGCAAGGCTCGTTGGGTCTCCATGTTTCTTTACTGAAATGTTAATTCCAACGTAACCGCTTTGGTATATTCTCTGTGGGTCGCCTGGGCTTCTCAGGAGATCACAGCAGCCATTTTAGGTCAATAGTGCCTTTTCAAAAAACATTATTAACCAATGAAAGTCTCAGGTATTAAAGTCAAAGATGGAAGTTGAACATTTATAGTCCATTTTCACAACAATTGTAACAGTGGGAAGGCATAACTTGGTGGAATGATGCTTGAAGAATTATTTTGTGTCAGTGGCACTGGGGTTGGAAAGGCAAAGGAGAATGGCTGATTCATCCCAATAATTTCTGCAATCTGTATTTGTTCCTTTGGAGGACCAAATCTTGCTGTTGTATTCTGCAATATGTTTCTGAGCACAGCTGACTGGAATTTCCTCACCACCCCTCGTTGGTTCCAGTTGATGGATAACTCCAGATCAACCAGGTACCTGAAATATATTTTCAATCTGGCGATAGTTTGTTCAATCACAAATCTTCTGATCCTGTGGGTTTTCATAGTGGTACTGTTGGTGATCAAGTGACATAAGTGGCTGTCAAAGTCATCACCGCAACCATTAAATTTTTGCACTGGGTTTCCAATGGGTGTCTACAGCCAAGCGATAAATGGGAACCCCTTGTCTCCTGTAAGCCATCCTTTAAGTCTGCCTGTGGGTCTGAGGACATCAGCAAATTTTGACGGCGACACGATAAAAGTTCACTAGGAATTAGTGAAAATATCATTCTCACACTAGTGCATAGCCGTTCAGGTTCGTTTCATGTTCCTGATTGATCTGGCTGCACACATTGCTATGTGTGAGCAGTCGACGACAACACTTAACCTTAGGAAGCCAGCCAATGTCACAGCCCAAGTAACCATTCATCCTAACTGGTGTCGTCACTGGTGCAGTTCACATCCTTGATAGCCCTGGCATACAGCTATCTAATGTATGTATGAGCTGCTGACTGAGAGATCCTGGATATATCATAGCACGATCCCAGATGATTAACTACAATGAAGAAAATGGTGTATAATTTTCATCAGGATGCAGAGCAAAAATTTAATGGTTGCGGTGATGACTTTGACAGCCACTTATGTCACTTGATCACCAAAGTCTAGCGAGCAGCAAACCCCCTTCTAAAAAGGCTGCAGATGTCCAACACTGCTGGATGCAACATGCTGAGTTTCTTAATGTACTGCGCGGTCAGGTCATGCCAAAGAAAAGCAGCCTCTGACAATACGTTCTGTGTCAGGGTTAGTGCAACATCATCGTCACACTGCTGCCATCACTGCTGGTAATCTCTTCACTGTTCAGTGGGTCTTTAAACAGCGGGTTACTGGTGACGGTCACAGCATTCTTCATTTGAGATCCAATCTAAGACAACCACAGCGCCATGACCTTGATGTGATTTGGGAAACCTCTAACATGCAAGAAATAAACTCTCAGCAAAAAGACTGTGAATTAACCCCTTACTCCCACCCAACCCACCCCAAGTAAGTCAGAAACAGCTGAAGACTTGTTGTTATATTTCCATGAAATTGATCAGCCACTTCAATTGCCATTGCATTCACACATTGCTTTCGCTGTTTAAGTCTGCGGAACCCATACTTATACCATTGAATTTGAAAGTCAGTGTAAATATCATACCAGCAAGCAACTGCACATAATCTGGGTAAGTGTGGCACTTAGATTCCTGATGTGCACCATTTCGTCCTGTTCTCATGCCTCCGTATCTGAACCAATACTCTCGTGAAAGTTAAAAATTTCCGTCTATAGCTCTATGATAAAGACACCAGTAATGCGAACAAACGTGGCAATTAGTTTCAAAATTGTCAATGGTTTCCAGAAACCAGAACTTATGAATAATTTAATGGGGAAGCTTTTCTTTCCCCTGCATATGGAAACCATGTTATAGCAATTGTAATTGTAACCTGCTATTGTAATTACTACTTTATCAGATGGCCAAATCTACAATTGAGATTTGGGGACAAAATGTTGGCTTGTTTCAGTCCTATTGGCCCCAGGAATCACACAGGAGCAAAAGCACAGTGAATTCTAAGTGTGTGACATACTGTAGATCCATGTTTTTATAATGCAGTAGTGTTTCACAGTTTATTTTAACCAGTAGTTAAACAAAAATGAGTATCAGATGGAGCCCCGGTCTGAAATTGCCACTGGTTAGGTTTGTTTTTCCTTGTCACTTGAACTGGGTGCCTCACAGGCCAGTAATTTAACACTTGCCCTCAGTGGCCCTGCAGGTCTTATGTCACGGGGCCACTTTTCTGGCATACGCTTCTCCACGCCCACACATGTTCTCCAAACTGACACTTAACCTTTCGCAGTATAATTTGTTAGCAGAGCTGAAGAAGGCAGGATGTGATCGATGGGTCCATGTGGGGCTTTCAACATGAGCCTGTCTGACCAAAAACCGCAAAACAAAAAGAGCCGTCATCACATCTCCGAGTAATGCAAACCCCAAGAACAAGAGTTCCTGAAAGACTGCTCTGTTTGAAATCAGGCTCCCTGCTAATCCAGGTACAGTAGAGCATAAACATGATACCCTGTGTTCTCATTGACCCCCAGCCCATCATTCAGTCTGAGCAACATCACCGTTAAAGAGAATGGGGCAAAAGCAAAGGGAGCTCCAGTAATTACTATTGGAAGCCTCAATCAACCAAACCACTGCATGGATGCACTCTGCTGTTCTGTCATTTCTATTGTCTCAAGCAGAGGTTCTTGCTCATTTTCTAAAATTAAGTAATTTGCTACAAACTGGCCTTTATCAAAGCATACCAGTGATGTACAATGTTTCCTTGTGCAATGTCAATTCAGCAAAGACATTTTAAAACAACACATGCAGTAATAAATTTTATAAAAATATTTTAAAAAGTGTATAATTACAGTGGGAAAATAACATTCCGGGAAAATCTAAGCTAAGCAATTTGTTTATTATGTTAAATGGAAGAGAAGTCATGAACTAGGATTGGCATGAACCTCTTTTTACAATATGTCACATTACACAGAATGGCTTGGTTCTCAAACAAAACAATAATAATTAATTCCATTACCCAACTCACTGAAATTTGGAAACGAACTGTTGCATCTAAGTGAATCTCCCTTCCAATGAAAAACATACTGGCTTGAAGGCGTCTTTCTGAGGTTGAAGTTAAGCTGCATAGTCAGGCCAATGTTAGTGGAATTTTACAACCAGCTTGAGTTTTCTTACTCCTGGTGGTGTGAGATCGCTTGAATGTGAAAAGGTTTTGGTTCTAATCACTAATGTTCATTATCCTTCTTGTACGAACACACAAAATTAATAGCCAGGGTAAGGCCAACTGGTCCATCAAGCCTTCCATCTGTCATCAAGGCTGGACTGTCATGACTAATTCCTTTCTATCTAACTGCACCATTCCCCCACAACCTCACTGACCATCTCATCTACCTCCATTGTAATGTCTTGGAAAAAATGTGCTTAAATGCAAAGAAAAAAAAATCCAAGGCTAACATGGGAAAAAGGTTCACATCTACCCAATGCCTACAAACTACAAACAACACAAAACTTTGTGTTACCTACAACGCCACTTGCAATCCCAGCCCCAGTCAGAGACTGATGCAGCTTGGTAAAGAGATAACATCCACCGCACCAGCCCAATATATATTTCAGAGGCTCACTGCTCTCTGGGAAGAAAACACCCAACATCTTAAATATTTCTAGTCACATGTTGTTTAAACGTGTTCACTGCCATCCACTCCAATCTGTTGAATACGAATAATTTATCAATAGGATGCCTACCCAGTTACATAGATCTTTATCAAGGTTTCTTTCTAAAGGGAATAGATAAAGGTCTCAGGTGATCAGCTGATTTTGTTTCTCTTTAGGATCAGTTTTGTTGCTTATTTTTGAACGTTCTCCAAGATCCCAAATTTACTCAGTACGTGGCAGCACTGAATCAAGAATTATGTTCCAGATGTGATCAAATCTACCTGTTTCTTGAAAGTAAATGACCTCCTGCAGCTTTATTTTCAGGTAGTCTTTGCTTGGTTTGCATCTTTAGATCTGCTGTTCCAGCTAAGCGAACCCACTGTAACTATAGCTATGATAAAACAAAAAACTGCAGATGCTGGAGATCAGAATGAAGCCAAAAACGGAAATTGCTGGAGAAACACAGCAGCTCTAGCAGCATCTGTGGAGAAACAGAGTTAACATTTCAAGTGCAACTTGACTCTTCTTTGAAACAGGAAGGTAGGTTCAGGCCACAATGTGATCACGTTTTCGCTTATTAAACGGAGAAACATGCTCGAGGGACCAATGCCCCATCTCCTTAATTCATTAAAAATCTGGAATTGTCTAAGTTATGCTCTTGTGTAAAGCATGACATTAGACACGTGAGAGACATTAGCTGGACTGAAGGTCCTGGGATTTCTATTCAGGTTCACCAGGTCTTTTAACACAATTCATTCCCCCAAAACAATAAAAATAGCACAAAACATTATCTTCAGGAAAACTGAGTCTCTCCGATCTTTTACACTGGTTTAAGGATTCCCTGAGCTCTACACGAACGCATATATCCTAGAATTGTGATTTTCTGCTAACTATGCTTGAAGATGCTCTAAACTTTTAGTCGAAAACAACAAATGCTGGAGATCACAGCAGGTCAAACAGCATCCATGGAGAGAAAGCAAGCTAACGTTTAAAGTTTAGATGACTCTTCATCAGAGCAGAAGTGAAGTGTGGAGGGGGCAGCATTTATGCTATAGTTGAGGGAGGAGGTGCGGGAGTGGTGGGTGTAGGGTGCTGGTGGAAAAACGCATTGATAGTTCAGATTAAGTCTGCAGTAATTTGCTCCTTAAATTTAAGTTGGTTCTTTTGAACACAAGGACATTAATATAATTATAACATTAAATTATAAGATTTTCAATTTACTAAAATACTGCCTACTCCACTTTACCCCAATATAACTAACAAATGGTTCTGTACATTTGTGAAAAATAATTAATTTCAGATTTCTGCAAAGTGATAAATGAGATACTGTGATCGATACTTTTTAGTTTGTGATAAACCCTTTGGACTGGATATCCCAATGCCATCAGAACGAATGTTGAGACATTTTTCAGAGTCATGGCTTGGGACCCTTTGGAAATCCTGACCCACCTCCATGTGAGGTAATTGCCCAGGAAGGTTAAAATTCCAATTAGCAGATTTGCATTATCTACACCTTTCAAAATTATCTCTGCCTCTGATCTCAGTGTCAGAGACTGAGGCATGTTGCACAATAGTTAGCGAAATACTTAGCCTAACGTTATCTTGTTGGTAATTTCTGTGGAGCAGAGATTATCAATGAAGCCCAGCTCCCAATCATCTAACCATCAAGCCCTCAAATGTTCTAACTTCCAGGATATCTGAAACAAGGAAAAATCAGAAATTCCTGGAGAAACTCATCAGGTCTGGCAGGATGTCTGGAAAAAGAAACAGAGTTAAGCTTATGAGACCTAAAGAGAAATTGGACTCAAAACATTAACTCCATCTCAGTCTCCACAAATGCTGCTAGTCCTGTTAAGTTTCTCCAGCAGTTGTTTCATCAGAACATTAGCCTGGGCAACCAGATTACTAATCCAGTAATGCTACAACTATTCCTCCACCTCCCTTATCTTCACAGTTAATGTTGATTACCACATCATTATGTGTTATATAATAACCAAACTGCAGCAAGTTTCTCTCTTAAATGCAATATTAAAAGTTTTATTAAAAGGTTTTTAAGTTTCATTAATTTTTTTCTAACTTTTTGAAATTTATTTCTGAAAACCTGCTCAAGTATGCTGGTATAAGTATGCAAATATATTGTGCAGAATATAAGAATACTTCATAAAACCAGAGCATCATTGGGAAAAATTGATACCTGGATCATCACATTGAAAAATCTATCCCCTGGTATTTTATTTCCACATGGTGTGCAGGTTGCACCAATTTAAATATCTTGTGGCAATTATGTATTTTAGTGTTGACAGTTCAGCTTGCATGGTGGATACAGGATGTAAGGGGTTAGATCCAAGTTCAGGCAGAGCACTTTTGAACAGAAAGGTCATCAGTTCAGTCCAGTAAGGTTGGTTGTGGAGGGCTGCGTATGGTGAGATTTTACTAAAAACACAATGAGAGGCCTGAATTATGAATTCTTTATGAAGGAGTAAACTCAGGGTCAACAAATGCTGCATGGCCAAAGAACCACCATTCATAATGTCCAAAATAGCAAAAGAGAAAAAAAAAGTGTCATGCAATATACATGAAGGACAAGCAAATAAAAAATGTGCAATAGGGAGACTCCTTCATTTAACACAATTTAAGATTCATTTAACACAAAAAAGTTACCATTTGTATATATGGTAATCTTGGGAAAGTGTATAGAAGGTTGAGATATACTGATTGCCACTAGAAACCAGGCAACTAAGAATCAGAAAATTAATTAAATTCAAAGTCACAGTCTGCTGTTTACTGTGTAACTATTACTAAATTGTTACAGAATTTTGAAATTGAATTAATTGTACTGAGACAATTGGCAGTTTGTAGTCATGTTGAAATTTTGTAAGTACCGTGAATGCATGTCTGTCAAATCCAAACAGTCTAGTTAATTTACCATAAGTCAGTCAAAACCTGTGTTAATTGTGTGTCATCAACTTCATTAGTTACAGTGCCTTTGAAGTGACACTTTCAAACTTGGGTTGCCTAGCAAGAACTTGCATTTCTTTAGCATCTGCCATGACCTGGGTGCATCTCAAAGTCACTTTGCAGCCACTTTACAGGTTACAGGAGGTCATGACATGGTGGTAACATCATTGGACTAATAATCCAGAACTTCAAGCTAATGTTTTGTAGCCAAGGGTTTGAATCCCAACATGATGGCTGGTGAAACTTAAATTCAATGAAGATTTGGAACAAAAGCTAGTTTAATGGTATTTGTGCAATTATAAGTGATACTGATTATATCATAAGTAATTCTATCTACAAGTTCAATAGAGATATGAAATTTGAAAAGAAGATTGTCCTTATATTATCACAAAGCCACAATTTCAATTTATTATGATTTTAAATATGTTTATGTTTTAAGAAATTAATCTTTAAAACAGACTGGATTTTTAAAAGCCCAAAACAGAGATTTGAAATCTAATACCAGAGACTAGATCTTGGAAAGTTTTTTTTAGCACAAGGCAAATGCCAATCAACACAAGCAGTTCACTATGTCGTGCAATATTGTTGTTAAAAACCCATCTGGTTCTCTCAGGTCCTTTAGGGAAGGAAACCTGCCATCCTTACTTGGAATGTCCAACTTGCCTATGTGAGACACGGAAATGTGGTTGACTGTGAAGGATGAACCTTGAATGAATAAAAAAAAAGCACTTTCCAATTGTATTGATTCCAGGAATGAGAAACTTCAGTTTAGAATTTCGGACTGTTATTCATGGAGAGAAGATGGTTGAGAGGAGATTTGATAGAGGATTTCAAAATTATGAGCAGGCTGGATAGAGAATAGAATAGTTACGGAGAAGTTGTTACTGCTCTCAAAAGAAACAACAACAAGAGGGCACAGGTTCATTCTCTTCGTGTCTCTGTGGGTTTCCTCCAGGTGCTCCAGTTTCCTCCCACTGTCCAAAGATGTGCAGGTTATGTGGATTGGCCTTGTTAAATTGCCCATAGTGTCCAGGGATGTGCAGGCTAGGTGGATTAGCCATGGGAAATGCAGTGTTACAGGGATAGGGTGGGTCTCGGAGGTATGCTTTTCGGAGGGTCAGTGTGGACGAGGTGGGCCAAATCGCCTGCTTCCACTCTGTATGGGTTCTATGATTCTAAAGCAATGTGCAAAAGAAGCAAAGGTGATTTGAGAAAATCTTTTTCAAAAGCAAGTAGTTAGAGTATGGAATGCAGTATCTGAAAATATGGTGAAAGCTAGTTCAATTGAGGCACTCAAGAGGGTACTGGATGATCATTTGGACAGAAATGGTGTGCAGGGATAAGGTGGGGAAAGGCAGAAGATGGGCAGTAAATAATAGAACAGGTTTAGACATGATGGGCTGACTGGCCTCTTTCTGCTTCGTAGAATTCTGTGGTTCTGACCTCAATATGATGACATTAGAACTTTTTCTTTCATTTCTCATTTAAGCACAGTAGAGTCAGGTTTTAATATCACACATTTGCTATATCAGCTGGCAGCAATCTCCACTTGACTTGAATTGAGGCAAGCAGATTTACAATGGTGACCAAGAGATCCAGTCATCATCGTTACCTACTGTTTCATCCCTGAACAGCCAGCAAGTTTACAGAACAGTGGGAGAAGTTTACTTTTCTTTTCCCCAATAAGTGAAAGTTAGAAAGAGTTAAGTGAGATAATAAGCAGTTTCCCTGATGTTACTGCAGCTTTCCCCTGTGTCAGACTCTGAGGTATGCATTTCTTCAGGATCAGTTTGCACACACATACCAGTCAGACAATCCTGTTTTATAAGCTAATGACATTTCCTAGTGAACTGCTTGTGTTGATTGGCATTTGCCTTGTGCTAAAAAAAACTTTCCAAGATCTAGTCTCTGGTATTAGATTTCAAATCTCTGTTTTGGGCTTTTAAAAATCCAGTCTGTTTTAAAGATTAATTTCTTAAAACATAAACATATTTAAAATCATAATAAATTGAAATTGTGGCTTTGTAATAATATAAGGACAATCTTCTTTTCAAATCTCATATCTCTATTGAACTTGTAGATAGAATTACTTATGATATAATCAGAATCACTTATAATTGAATATAACGTGCCTGGATATGTCACTTACACAAGTGCCATTTCTAAGTAAGTTAAGTCAGCAGCAGTTCTTTTCACGGTTAGTCAATTTACCCCACACTGTTTTGACAATCCATTAGAAACACAGGTGGACACTGGCCCCAAGAGTGTTGGTTTGACTATTCTAGTTTGAAATCAAATTTACAACAGCAGAAAACTTCAGCAACACTTCATGTTCAATTAAACCAAATACCATTATCATTCAAATTAGTAATCGGCTATCAGTTATTGTAGGTCTGAAAGTGTTTGACTGAAGTTACTGTTGCAGAAACTTCTGAGGAAACATTTCAGTGTGTATAAATGGGAAAGTGGCAGTATAGCTGGAGAGTCAAGTAAAAATTATGAGCTCAGGTCCAAGTGACCATCATGCACATTGGATGCGGTATAACTCCTGTCTGCAAATAGCAAGCAGCCAACTGATCATTTTGAATGTTTGAAACTGTGACTGGGTTCTTTGTAATGTTCAAACAAAGTGTACTGTCCTAATACGGAACACTCATCATCAAAAGATTGTGGTTTCAGGTTTCATTCCGGCCCAGCGCGTAGTTCAACCTTCCTCAGTTCTCGACTGAGCTAAAACATAGCATGCCACGTGGAGAATGAAGCAATCTATCGCAAAGACAGGAGGCAACATAAAAACATAGGAAACAAAGTGTTGAAAAACATTGAGCCAGACTGAACTGTATCCTGGTTGTGCAGGTCCAAGTATTTCACTTCCTGCTTGCTCCAGCTGGCACCCAATAGAATATTACTAAGTTGTTCGGTCAGTTCATTTTCCATTCCTATAGTTAACAATGATTAAAAATGCTATTCAACTGTTTCAGTGTGCTTGGTTTGATCTTGCTAATTCCAGTCTTACAATGTCATTGGATTTTACTAAGCATGCAGATTGTCGAAAGATATTTCTGATCATTTTTGCTGAGCTGTCTCTACTTCAAATCATGCTAACAAAAGAAGGTACGAATTAACTGAAGAAAATACCCCATGAGGTGGATTTCACAGCACCTTCTACCTGGTAGAGGGGAAGTTAAAAAAAAATGTAGGTTTCTACCTCACCGCTTTCCCTCCTTTGGGTAAGAAGACCACAAGCCCATCCATCTTTAGGCTTATTGAGGGCCTTAGGTTGCCAATGAAAGGCCACTCAAGGGTCTCTTTCTACCTCCTCCCTTATACAGTGCCCAGAAAAGGTGGAAGGAAAACAGCCAACTTGCTATTTTTCCAATTCAGGATAATAGGAAGAGGGGTACTTCTTTTGATCGGGTGGGGAGAAATGGGGGAGCTGCTGCAACCTACATGCTAGGTCTAATACCCCACTCTTTGTGCCTTCTCCCTCACAACCCTGGAAATTCCACCCAACTCACAACTCAAACCCCTCCACCCCAACTCCCAAGCCTCCTGACCTCCCTTAGGACCATGGTCCCCATCCAAGTAAAAACATAGGACTTACTTTTGAGGCCCCAATATCAATAGATGCTCTTTTTGAGAACCCCTGTAATCCCAGCAGTAGCCACAACTGTGTTCTAGTGTTGTTGGAACTATTCAGTTCTGGAGGGTGGAATTTCCTGACACCCCAACCTCCACCCAAGTAAAATTAATAATCCTCATCACACCGTCCCTTCCTGCTCTAACGTTCGTCAAGTTCACTTCTACCATCCTGGTAACTGCAAATGCTATAATAGAGTTCTGATTGATCATGGGTATTAGTCTCTATCAATTACTGTCTGGCAGACCTAGATGTGCACATTGACACATGCCCCTTGAATAGTCAGAAGTACAGTCTCGGGAGCAGGGCAAGCACAGCATTGCAGTTGCTGTGAAAATAGCTGTGGCCACGAATTTTCAGATGCCAGATTCCTTCCAGGAAGGAGCAACTGAACTTGTTGTCTGTCAGTATATCTTTCACTGAAGAGTAGGGAAGATCACTGACTTTCTGCATGCATTGTAAGTTGAATGCATTTCATTCTCTGCTACCAGAGAGAAGTCAGTATGGTGAGCATTTGACATTATGAAGGTTACAGTTTTCCCATGGTTCAGGGTGTCACTACCTCCTAATAACCTCTGACCCGCTTGTTGGTCAAGAATCTATCTACCTGAGTCTTGAAAATATTCAATGACCCCACCTCTACTGCTCTCAGGAGAATTGAGTTTTACAGACTCAAGACTGTTGGAAGAAAAATAATTTCTGCTTAGTTTTAAATGGGAGTCACCTCATTTTTAAAATGTATCCTCGAGTTACAGTCTCTCCCACAAGGGGAATCACCCTTTCAGCATTCACCCTATCAAATCCCTCTAGGAATTTACGTGTTTCAATAATATTGCCTGTCAATCTTTTAAACGCCAATGGATACAGGCTCAATCATTCCAACATTTCTTCATAGATGATCCACTTATCCTAGGTGTCAGTCGAGCGAAACATAGTTAAACTGCTTCTAATGTAATGATGTCCTTTAGTAAATAAAGCTAGCAAAACTGTACATAGCACTCCAGATAGTAATCTCACCAATGCTTTAAACAACTGTAACAAAGTTCTCCTACTTTTATGTTCCTTTCCCTTCACAATAAATGACAACATTGTTCTTGATGTATGCATTAAAAATCCTGTTTTTTTTAAGAAGTGCTGTATGTTCAAACTGTAGATCTTTATTCTTCGTGAAATCATTTATTCTACTACAGTACCTTGGCAAAAGGAAGAACGTCTAATTTTGGTGCTGTTTTCAAAGCGTGCAGGAAGATTCAGGATCTCTTCCTGCTCCAAATCATTAACATCAGTGGCATTTTTATTTCTATGCACTCTTTCTGCAAATAACATTTGTGTGTCTACCATATTATCTTGTGACATTCGCCTTTGTGTCAGGTGCATCTCTGTTCCATTGCATTCAGACACTCCTCATAAAATGAAGGATCTGCAAAATCCATCTTGGGAGAGGGTTTCACCAACAAAGGTGGGTTCACAGCATAATGCAGCAATAATAGTTCCCTCTACTAATGGTGTGTAAACAATTTTGTTTCACAAGAATCAATGATAATCAGAGTATCAGTGAGATCAGGTTGACATTCAGAGAAATAAAGATTAAGAAAATTTATAAAATTACGCTGCATGAGAGGGTAGGAGTTGGCACATCTGAGACCCTATGCATATCATACTCCCCATGTCCATTTATGGAGCCAATCAACTTTTTCCTTCATCTCTCAACCTGCAATGTTCTATAATAAAATTTCCTTTCAGAAAATGTTGCACAGTGTTTAGCTGCCTCATTCAAACTGTACCGAATGTTACCATCCTCTTGCTGTCTAAAATCAGGGCAGCAACAATTCCGACATGGTGAGTGGACTCCAAGACATGATGTCTGGTACTCCACCCACTCAGATTTTCATGCCAAACATGATCTAGACTCCTCCTGATGGCATAAATAATAAACAATTGTAAATCAGCATCAGAAAACAGTACCTTTGTTTCAGAGCTGGTTTGCTACTGTTAGCTCCTCATTCTTGCCAACAAACTATTGATAAAGTAATCTGAGAGATAACCATTTCTTGTGATATTCAAAGAGATTCTTGGCTGCTCTCAGGTAAAATACTATGGAATTTCTTTTTTTTTTGGAGACATTTTGCTCGTGCTTGATTGCGGTTTCCATTTACCGGGACAAGCAATCCCTGTAGAATGTTCTTAGCTCTAAATAGGTAACTGGAGTCAAATTATTTTCTCTATTTTGGTACCTCTAATAATTTCACTCTGGCAGCAAGAGGAGGAAGAGTAGCAACAAGAGGAAAAAGTAAAATGAGCTGGAAGTTTATGGTACCAGGACAGAATAGTTTTGTGAGGTTTTGCCAAAGATGTTTTGGTGTGACAATTTCTGCAACAACTAGCCTTTTGTAATCATCTTTGCAGACCTTAAAGTCAGTAAATCTGGTTCCTTCTAAACAGCAACAGGGGACATTAGTAACAGAAATCAACTGCAATTCATGCTTGCCTTAACTAGGTGACTGATGCCCCTCCACCAAATAGCCTGCTCCCCCAAACCCTAAGATTCATATGGGAAGCACACTTGAAACTGCCAGCTCACCTATTCTACATAAAATAGCCCAACAGCTGAAGTGGCACAAGGTCCCACGCCAATTCCTCGGGTGGACAGAGCACATACTGTTTTGTCTAATTTTGTGTTGTGTATGAAAATTGTCTCCTTTCATGATTGGTTAGACTACCAGAACTAATGATGGCCAATCATATTTACTTCTTGTTTGTGAAATTATAAAACACTGGAACCACTTGAAGATTACTTTTAGCCAAGAGCTAGTTGGGTGTGGGAGTGAAAGGAGGGATTCACAATTACAAGTTCACAAGACTGACCAGACATGATTAAACATGTTCACACAAAAACGAGTGGCTGAACATCTTGTAGAACAGATCCATTATTGCACATGAACTTGAACACAACCCCAGACTGCCATTCCCTCAGTTACTGCTCCTCTTTAACACTTTGAAAAATGTTTGATTATTTCATGACAGGAAATACTTCATTGTTTTAAGTATTCAAATATGGTCTACTTTTGATCACAGTTAAAGAACAATCTTTAAGATTGAACTTTAATTCATCAAATAAACTTTATTTTTTCCTTTATTCATTAACAGGATGAGAGCGTCGCTGGCCAGGCAGTATTTATTGCCATCCTGAATTGCCCAGAGGGCAGTTTTGAGTCAACCACATTGCTGTGGGTCTGGAGTCACATGTAGGCCAGACCAGATAAGGATGGCAATTTCTTTCCCTAAAGGACATTGGTGAACCAGATGGTTTTTCCTGACAATCAACAATGGATTCATGTTCATCATTAGATTCTTAATTCGAGATATTTTATTGAATGCAAATTCTAACATCTACCATGGTGGGATTCAAACCAGTGTCCCCAGAATGCTATCTGGGAACTGGATTAACAGTCCAGCGATAATACCATTTGGCCATCACCTCCCCTGACATTACTTTCTAATGTAATAGCATTGGATTTAACAGCATTAATTACAACTGATTTTATCATATCCACAAATAAAGAATCATAGGCATTAGATCTCCTCTGGGTTGACAATTTCATATATTTATTATAACTATGGAAATCATGTGCTGAGAAAACAAATGCTCAAAATGCTATTTGCTCAACTAATTTGCTATGCAGCTAGTGCACTTTAGTTTCAATCTGTCTGATCAAGTTTGGTTACCTTGTACCTTACACAGGAACTGTTGAAAGTGTTGGAAACAAAAGTGGCTGTTTTAACTTGCCACTTGATTGTGAAACTAGTGCCACAGTTAGGTGAGACCGTTAAAAAATGTCTTAGTTTGTTTGATAAGCAACTCATTCATTTTGAACCTGGTGCAAACTGCAAATCCTGAAAGGTTCTGGGTCAGTTCTGATTTTACGCAATAGTGTAAAACAGGGTAATGACAAAACAGTGTAAGCAGCCTGTTTTACATCCCTTCTGACGTTTATTCCCGTTCAAATGAGCAACTGACTCACAATCACCTGCTTTACTCTACTGCACAATGTCAATATCTATCCCATTATATCAAAAGTGTTATACAGTTAAATCAAGTGTTGCAGACTTTGTATATGTATAGGCCTTAGTACTCTCACATAGTTAAAGACAAAACTGAGGTTAAGGCATTCTTTCCTCAGCCATAACATTAAACACTACTTTCAATGGAGTGACCTGTGGAAAGTGTGATGACATGCTAGTCCGTGGACTCATCTGAGGATCAGCTCATGGTTCACCTCCTACCACTAGATGGAGAGAGAAATTAACTAGCTGCAAGTCCCCTTCACTGCTTCCTTGCTGCAGCAAGATATTCTTCCTCGAGCAATTCAAAAGCAACACAACTCAAGAAATCTGTAAATGAATGGTGCTGGGAAAGAAGTCGAAAACTTTATTTTGATGTGCGTTTTAAGATATTTCTAAATTTCCTACAGCAACCCTCACAACAGCCACCAGCTTGTTAAGATGACCAACTGTAGTACAGGAAGGTGTTTTCTTTCCTCCTGCACCCTTGAAAATGCTTTATAGAATTGCCAGAGCTTTATACACCACATATTTCACACTGACAGTACAGGGCAGGTTATTAGAATGGATATGAGATCTTCTATATGAAGATAACTTGGTTTGTTTTGTTGTTTTTGTCTTCTGTGTGATAATCTTCTGTTCTGCTGCTAAGGAAATTCTGCAGGCTCATGTGACTATGGGTTGAATGTTACAACATTTTGACTGAGTGTCATTTTCATTGTGTTTTGTGGAGGGTTTCTCTCCATGAGACTCAGCAGGTCTTCTCACACTCTTAACCAAAACTCACCTCATTAGCTGCCTACCCTTCCCCTGTGGTGCGCCTCTTATCCAAAAGTAGCCTGATTCTACCTGTCAGTGTAGCTGGAAGAGTTGGCACTGGTACAACTTAATGCACTCAGGAAGGAAAAGGGAGAAAACAAGTCAACCAAGGCTGAATCTGCACCCATCCTAATAACCTACCCTGTATAGTCAACAGCTTTGTGAAATGTATAAAGCACTTTCAAGAGATTAGCGGGAAGGAAGCACTTCCTTGTTTTGCGGTTGGTAATGTTACAAGCTTGTGGCTGACATGAGATTTGACATAAGAAGTTTTTCGAATAATGAGGAACTCCAAGAAAAGTGGGAAGTGCCTTGCGACCCTGTTACAACATGTAGGCCAGATGCTGCTCTGAACACCCATATAGCAGTATTTTACTGGAACAGTTAGACCTGAATTCTGACTCCGGATATAAATGTAACCCAAGTATAATTAACTAATTGCTTCTCTATCATAATCTGTTATCGTTATTATCCAGATGACTATAATTCAAGAAGATTTGGCACAATATTTACAACAATGGCTTTGTCCATTGCTTCAAGAAATTTTTAAATACTTGGCAAATGTAAGATTTTTTTTTAAACATTTTACATTCAAAATGTTTATTGGTGAAAAAATTATAATTGCTCTTTAATATGCAGGGGGAAGATCACATTCCAATTTCTTTGCAGGTGGCCCATACTACAACCAGATGAACTAATCTAATAAAATACAAACACAGCAAAATAAAAGCTCCCTTACCACTACTCTTTCAAATGGAAAATAAGGCCCAGATGTGGCCTTAACACCTCTCTGAAATATATAGGAAATTTCACCACACTACTAATATGGCCATTCCCCGAGCACAAATTACACTTACCTTAAACAGCATTGTTTGAAATCCTAACTTTGACCGACAGATACCTGCCTGCACACACTTCTGCCTGCATGATGTTAAATGCAATCTATAGATTAATGAATGGTTTAGAACCAGTCATGTGACCATAACCCAAAGAAGGAATTGAAATTATATTAGGAAACATGGGACCACTGCTAAAGTAATTTATAAACCTACTATGAAACCTGGGATTTGGACATCCTTGATTGCACTCGCTGGTATCTCTTACCTTATGTAACATATATGAACCATTGACATTTTATTTTCAATTTACAACTTCCAGCCTGTGCTTCCTATTGTTTCGAGGAAGTTCAATATATTTACTTCGGTTTCTAGTAGTCTGAAGGGGCATTAAGGTCAATTTTAAGAACCTTCTTTCAGTATTTGATGAATTAGTTGGAAAAATTACAAGAATATTCTGTATTTTTGAACCATATCTCCTTGTCTTGAAATGTGGGGAATACAGAGATATCAGACTACAATGTACTGTTTTTCACCTGAAGTCTGGTGTGCATTGAAATTTAGGGAACTGACTTTCATCGTCCATAATTAAACCAGACTTGAACTTGCCCTTCTCAAGTTCAAAGGTACATACAGTCCCTCATTTATTTAACTTTGTATGCTCAATCTCATGACCTTGCACTTTTTTAAATCAAGAAATTGCTTCGATTTTCCAAAAAAAATCTTCAAAGTCAAGAGCCCAGAGCTTGAGCAAAACTGGCCAGAGGGTGTTCATTTAACTGATGTTAAAGTCACTGAAACAATTAATTCTAATGACTGTTAGGATCAAATCCAGACCAACCAAAACCTAACGTTTATTCTGTGGGTCATGCAGCAAATCCGTTATAGGCTAAAAAATTAGAATTTGATGTGCATTTAGAAGCAGGAAAGTAAGTTGTTAACACAAAATGAAATGCAATGCTTAACAGTTTTCAGGTGTCCGTGAGTCACAACAGAGGCACATTCCAATTCCTAAAGAGAAACTTTGGGAAAGTAATGGAACTCGTTGGAAAGTGTGAACACACTGCTACTGACAGATGGTGGTTACCCCTAAGGTAGTCTATTCAATTTGATTCTAACAAATTTGGCTTTGTATTTTCCTAAGTAAATGTAAACTCTGTGATATCTCATCTGTAAGACTGTGTATAACTGTATTCCAGTCTATGGCGTATTTATAATGTGAAGTCAGAATTTGCAATCTGTAAAAGCTTGACTTTTCAAGACCACTCATTAGAAAATGATTTTCACAAGACCAGCTGATGTTCAACACATATTGGATTTTAATTTCTTCCAGTTATACATGAGCAGACCACTTAAATCCTGAAGTCTGCTATCGGTTATTAGATCTGCATTCTACTCGCATCCATTGATGCCCTCTGAAGGTATCTAAAATTGTTCAGAGTTAATGTGATCACAGCTACTGAGCTACCTGTCCAGTTGGGGGATGGGATGCAGAGTTTAAAGGAGACTTCTGGCTCCTTCCTTGGCCTTCCCATTGAGAGGCTGTCTGTGGAAAGCTGGTGGATTTAGCACAATGCAAGGGTTGGGTGGAGGAACAGGATGTAATCTTCACTCTGGTCAGAAAGACCCTAATTCCAAGTTTCACCACAGTTAGTAAGTTTGAGGATGAGACAAAATTGGTGGTATTGTGGACAGTGAAGAAGGTTATCTAAGATTAAAAACAGATCTTGAGCAATTAG
Source organism: Rhincodon typus (assembly GCF_021869965.1). NCBI lineage: Eukaryota > Metazoa > Chordata > Chondrichthyes > Orectolobiformes > Rhincodontidae > Rhincodon > Rhincodon typus. The sequence continues at coordinate 60,275,011 of NC_063345.1, read as the reverse complement.
GTGAATGGGCTGGGAAGTGGTAGATGGATTTAATTTGGATAAATATGAGATTTTGCATTTTGATAAAACAAACCAGGGCATACAGTTAATGGTAGGGCCCTCGGTAGTGATGTTGAACAGACAGACTTGGGGTTCAGGTGCATAGTCCTCCAAAAGTTCCCTCACAGCTCGACAGGGTGGTTAAGAAAATGTTTAGCACGCTTGCTTTCATGACTCAGACATTTGAGTATAAAAGATGGAACGTCATGTTGAAGTTGTACATGACATTGGTGAGGCCTCTTCTGGAGTACTGGGTCCAGTTCCGGCTGCCCAGTTATAGGAAGGATATCATTAAACTGGAGTGGTTTCAGAAAAGATTTACCAGGATGTTGACGGGAATGGAGGGTTTGAAGTATAAAAATAGATTAGAAAGACTGGGACCTTTATCGACTGGACCAAAGGAGATTGAGGGGTGATCTTTTTGAGGTGTATAAAATCATGAAAGACATAGATAAAGTGAATGACAAGGGTCCTTTCCCTAGGGTGGGAGAGTTTAAAACTAGGGGGCAGAGGAGAAAGATTTTAAAAGGACATGGGGGCATTTTTTTTTTAAATAGAGAGTGGTTCATGTGTGGAATGAATTATCAGTTAAAGTGGTAGATGCAGGTACAGTTACAATGTCTAAGAGACATTTGGAACTCTCCAAGTTGTCTGGAAGAGATGACAAGTGTTAAAATATATTTTAATGAATGAGAATGATTTTCTCATAGAGTATACTCTTAAATATGGAACAATTTAGCATGGTACATGTTATGGACTAGACCGAACCCCCTCAAGTATATTAACAGGATAGCCTAAACCAAACTTTTTCTTATTTTTACCGGTAAGTGTAAGGCATTCCAGATGCAATTCAATTGATCAAACTAATAGGCTTGAAGCAAAACACTCTTTATTCTTACACTATAGTTAAAATACAAACAAAACAAGCATTAAAAAATTATGCAACTTCATGGAAATACTTAACAAGATAATATATATATTAACTACTACTGATTAGCTATTCCAAGATTGTAATATCACATAAACACACTCTTGGCAAAGGCAAATTCAGTAAAATAGATTGTCTTACAAGCAATGTTTCTCTGGTGCAGAAGTAAAGAACATCAAGAGAAACCTCTGACAGAGAGAGAGAGAGAACTCCAACATTTTGCTATAGCAGGGATAGATGTACAGCAGCTTCCAAAACCCAACAGCTACTGAAAGTTACATTAAAATTATGGTTCTGTGGAAGCCTGACCCTATTCATGCTGCTTCTATTGTTCCAACTTTTTTTAAAAAATCCAAAGCCTCACAAGCTGTTTACTTTATTGGCTAGGAACAGACTGTTCCTCACATCCGTCTCATCATCTCTGCATAAAAATGGGACACAATACACCTTTTATAGCCACAATATTATCACAGAAGATAAAGGGTGAAAAGGGGTGTGGAAATGGGCACTAAACTGTTGAGAGGATAATGGGCCACATGGATTGGCCAGAAAGAATCAGGTTGCATAGTTTGTCATGGTGGGGCATGAAGGATATGTGTGGGTGAGTAGGGTACTGAGGCACTGGGCTGGAGGAATGTATTATATCCCCCTATTTTGGAGAGGGGAGGTCTCCCTTTGGATCTGATCTCTTGACACAAATGGAGGATGTAAAGGACCTTTGGGAAATGAAAGGCTCCCTATGATAGAGGTAAGGTACTCTCTGGGATTGTGAAAGGCACAGTTTTGAGTAAGAAGTGTACAAACTTATTGAGATGACAAAGTTGTCAAGGAACTGTCCAAAATCATTTTGTTGCCTTAAAAAAAAATCAATGTACTGGGTATTCCAGAGTATGTGTCTATATAAAACCATTATAGGATTTGTGCAGCATGATCGATTGTCCAAATGATCATTTTTACAGCAGGGCACCTATGGACTGAGCATTTTGAGGGACTGTTCAAACTACCTATTAAAAGGAAGTGTCTGTTTGCGTCAGTGATTAAGCTCAGAGCGTTAAGCAGTTAAGTGAAATATTTGTTTTTGTAAGGGATTGGTTGAAGGAATTTCAATGCATTAACCTTTTTTTTATTACCAATGAGTGTGCTTTTCTTTTCCAATCATCAGCAGTTAGCATGACTCCTCCTTTTGCCCAAGATGGATACTGGGTAAGTTGGCATGGAGAGGAAAGGATAAAGGTGTTGGATAGGGTAGTATGAGTTGACATGAGTTGGCTTAGGACCATGGAGATGACTAAGAGCATAGGGTGGCACAGATGCTATTAAGGGCAATGGGGTGAGTAAATGTGCATACAGTAGCATAACAGATATAGGAACCTTGGAGGACATGTGTAGGGTGACATAGGACAATATGGGAGCGTGGGAAAGAGGTAGATGGACATAGGCTGGCACTGGGTCTATGAAGAGCCATGGCAGTAAACAGGCATAGGGTGGCACAAGGGGCCACAGGGATGTTGGAGGATCATAGGTGGCATTGATAAGAAATGGGGAGTGTGGGAGATGGTGAGGGGGAGGGATAATTTAGGTTTTAGTCTTCATTTTCAAGCTTCAACTAATGCTGTTGCCCTGAGGCAGGCTTTCCACTGAGCCTTCCCCAAGAATTGTTTCAACCCTTTAGACTGTTCCTGATGCATCCAGCCTCATTCCCAATTCAGCCCAGTCCTTCTCACCCACCCCCACCACCACTGGAATGCAGGCATTCAGTTTTTGCAGAATTTGTCCCACCTCTGCACACCAGACATGGGAATAGAAATTAGGACATGGTCCCCAGTGGGGGCTAGCCCCTAAATGGACCTTAAAGGGGCATGATTTTCTGCTGACCTTATTGGAGGGGTTGCCAACTGCCTGCCCTGCCCACGCTAGGAAGCTCCCCTGGAGGTAGGAATCTAATGACCCTCCCCATCAGAACTGAGCAGTTCGACAGCCCCTCCCCAAAAAGATGGAAAAATTGAAGGACTTCAGATGAATTATGTGAACATGCAAAGATATTCTCCTGATCCCAGCTCCTGATGGCTATCACTCCTGCAGTGTAATTCCCTCTCCAGTACTGGGATAATTTCCAGTCCCAACTGTAAGTGCCACTGCTTAGTAGGTACTTATATAGGAAGGAAAGGATAGTCAGTCACCTTCAGAAGATGATCTCTGGTGGGTAGTAGGTTTGGTCCATTCCCTGAGAGCAGCATCTTACCAGTACATCCTTTCAGTCTGCAGTATGTTGTAAATGTTGTGCTAGCTTTTCACATGAAATGAACAACAAATTAAAGAAGATTTATCTCATGCAATGCAAGAATGGAAACTGAAAAGAGCAACAGTGCAGAGACCCAAAACCAGAACTGATGCATCTGAACTCAGAATGTGCATCACATTATATTCCAAAAAGTTAATAAAGCAAGATTAGTCTGTTAAATACACCTGGGAACTGAGTGCTAAATTGGTGCCAGATTGCAGGATGCTTGTTTGAGGACTGCTTGGTTTCAGTTTGTTATTTGTTCTCTGTGGAAGCACAGTGCAAGAATTCACTTCATGATGTGTTTCATGCAGCATTCACTAAACTCGATGAAAGATTCAGTGCCTTGGGTATTAGTGATACCAAAGTTTTGCCTGCATCCAAAAATGTTAGCTCTGTTTCTGTCTCACCAGATGCTGCTGGATATTCCCAGTTCAGTTCTGGCTTCTGCCTTATCGGAAGACTGTCATCGCAAGGGAGAATACAAAGGAAATTTGAAGATGCTGTTAGGAATGGAGAATGGTAGCAAGGAAGAAAGACTGGCATTGTTCAGAGGAAGCTGAGCAGAAATTTAATTGAATTGTATAAAATTATGAGGGGCTTAAATAGAGTGGTTAGAAAGGATTATGTCCCTGGGCAAAGAGGTCAAAAATAAGGGGGACTAATTGACAGTTGGATTAGAGGGAAGCTGAGGGGAAATTTTTCCACGGCAAGGGTAGTAGAGGTAAAAATTTTTATTGCATTTAACAGTCACTCAGACATGTACTTGAGATATCTGCAGAGGAATTCAGCTCACTTCACTTGACATTAAGAAATGTCTAAGCATTCTGATACAGCATAGGTTATGGGCCCTATAATATCCCAGCTATAGTGCTGAAGTCCAATGCCGCATAACTAGCTGTGCACCTAGTCAAGTTGTTCAAGTGCAGCTACAATGCAGGCATTTACCTAATAATGTAACATTTTGCCTAGGTATGTCTTGACTGCTAAAACCAAGACAGATCCAACCCAACCCAGTCTCCTCACAATCATCATGAAAGTGATCAATAGTATCATTGTTACAACTGTAGTAAAAATGGAAGATCAATATTCAACTTTCATCATTTGACTTTAATACCTAACATTTTTGTGAACTAAAAATGGTTTTACAAAGGACACTACTGACTTAAAATGGCTGCTGTTAGTAAGTCCAGACAGGCTGTATTGAATGTATGAATCTGGCTATATCAGAAGTACTATTTCAATCAAGAGTCCCTGATACTCAGTAAAGAAATTCACATGTTGTGAGATGAAAGGTGCTTCCAACTACTCAGCTTAGAATGAAACAATGACACAGGCAACAGAATCCACAAAGGGACAATATATCAGCAGCAGTCTTTTGGCAACAAAGAGTGAAAATAACATGGATCAATGACAGCAAGGGTACTGAAATCTCTTCCCTCAATCTCTCAATCTCTCTGAAACTCAAACAAGCTAATGAGAAAAAGCAGTTTGGAAAACCACCATTCACTGAGAAATCAAGGTTGTTGGCAAGTTTCATCTTTTCTGACAAAACAGGAAAACAGCTAAGCTGTTGGGGCTCAGGTCTCATTCTCACAACGCACGGATTCTAAAAACTTTAAATGTGAATTAATTCGACCTACTTGCCTGTGTTCGACACACCTCGAGTTCTATTTGTAAGCTTATTCACTTTGTTGTGTATATTTGTTGACATGTTTTAGTATTTTAGCCAAGTTGAATGGAAAATTCTCACTCAAGTAAATTTTGGAATTGGCTTTCCTGCATTTTTGATGCTCTTAAATTTAATTAAAATCTCTGAAAAATAAATATAGAAATATTTGCTGTGACTGAATGAGAAGTGGTTAAAAAGGAAAAGTGATCATCCCTCCTCACCTGTTCAAAATACTATCAACTCACACTCACCACTAACGTGTCTGCAAATAGTTTTTACAACCCTATTTGCATCTATTTACTGAAGTGAGAAACTGCCAAGTGATAGATGTGCATGGAATGTGAATCACCTTCTAAAAAGTCCTTCAAGGAGAATACATGTCAGAAACATGCAAGAAGTAACTTAAATCAGGTAACTGCAGCTTGATACCTCCAAAGGTAAATCCCTTTGATTTGGCAAATTTGTATCACTCAGTCTGTAACTTAGACATGAAATTTTAAAAGGTGCCAGAAGATCACAGCCGTTTTTTAAATCTACAAATGAAAGTGCTGCTAATAAAATTCAGCAGGATGCCACTGCTCTGCTAGCCAATACCAGCATTGAGCTGAACGAGCTCAGAAAAGCCTATGTTGAACTCCAGTACACTTATCTGTGCAAACCGAATGCAAATACAACACAGTGGTTGTTCGGAGAAGATCTCTATGAGATTGTGAAGGAAATGAATGAGGAACAATCATAGCAGTTGGGATGAGAAGTTGCACTCATATAGCAATTCAACGGCAGACAATGACAGGAGACCTTTGATCAAGAAGTATCTGGAATTTAGGGGGGGGTTCCATCCAAGCTCTCTCTCACTGTTGGATAGCATTTCAGCCACCCATAATGTCTATAGAATAGGCATGGGCAAGGACAAAGACTTTGAAGCCAAAAATGTGGGAAACTGCCTGCCCATCATCTGCTGTCAGACATGCACTTCTGAGCTGAAACGAATCTGTGAGAATGCATCTCCACTAAAGGAAAGTGTCGCAACTGGAACTAAGTATATTAGAGGTCAACTGAGCAGCCACGAAGATGCTTGGGAAGCTACGTTATCAGATGAAGCAATTTTGAACTTTTTTTGGATATGAATTGTAACAATAAGGTAGACAAGCATTTTTTAAAGCTCAAGCAAATAGGTTGAAGCAATCCCCAAAAGCTATTGATCGGCTAAAAGGCTTGATTGAGACTGAAATCAAAAGTGTGCCTAAATGTGGAGACTTTGTCTCAAAACCTTTTGCTCAACTGAACAAGGATGGTGTATAATTGCATGATTCTGAAGTTATCTAAATCTGAACAAACGTGTGAAATAAATATAAACTAAATGAATAAAATAATTTTAGAATGGATATTGCCAACATTGCTGTCCATCTCCTCGAAGGGCTGCATTATAGCCTCAGTAGACATTAAAGATGCATATTACAGTGTATCAATTGCAAGATATCATAGAAAATGCCTAAAATTTAAGATGGAAAGGGACACTATAGCAATTTAGAAGATTAACAAATAGGCTGAGCTTACCATCACTTTAAGTTGTTGAAATTATTTATAATTATGAGAAGCAAAGGTCATGCTATAGTGACATATAGATGATGATACGATACTAGTCACCAAAACAGAGCAGGAATCAACAAATAAATCAGACAAACTGCTCAGACACTCTCTGAACTTGGTTTAACACCCACATGAACCCATTCTTGACCCAGTACATCCAATTAACTTTCTAGGATTTATACTGATTACCCAAATGCTTGTCTGTCTCGTTGAAGCAAAATCAGAAGGGACGTGTTGTCTCAACAAACATGTGCTTGCTTCACATTCTTTTGTTTCTTCTGTAATTGGCAAATTAGTGGTTGCCTTTCCTGATGAACAACATGGGCAATTACATTATTGAGAGCCCAAGAAGGAAATAAACAGAGGCTTTGAAAGAAAACATAGGACATTTTGACACAACAATTGTGTTCTTTTTTCCAGCTGACCATTCTTGGTACCTTGCAGTATTTGCTATCTTGACCAGTATGTAGGATTGAAAGACTGGCTTGAGGTAGTTTGCAGCCATCAATCCTTGACGTCATCTAGAGTATCCACAGAAAAGGCACTGTTCTTAGAAACAAATAGGTTTATCTCATGAAAGTAATGAGTACAAATACATTTGGCCAGGTATAATTACTAAGACCTTACAGAGCTGGTATAGATACATCTGCTCCCTCTGCATATTAAAGTAGAACTCCTTGTCTCCAGACTGTATAATCAGTCATAGAGTCATTGAGTCATACAGCTGAGAAACAGATCCTTCAATCAACCAGTCCATGCTGACCAAAACTCCAAACTAAATTAGTCCCACCCACCTGCGCTTGGTCCATAACCCTCCAAACTTTTCTCATTCATGTACTTACCCAAATGTCTTTTAAATGTTGTAACTGTACTCACATCCACCACTTCCCCTGGAAGTTCACTCTATACATGAACTACTCTCTGTGTAAAAAAATTTCCCTTCATGTCTTTCTTAAACCATTCTCTTCTCACCTTAAAAATATGCCCCCTAGTTTTGAAATTCCCCACTGTAGGGAAAAGACTGCTACCATTCACTTTATCTATACTCTTCATGATTTTATAAACCTCTATAATTTCACCCCTCGACCTCCTACACTCCAGTGAAAAAAGTCCGAGCCTATCCAGCCTCTCCTTATAATTCAAACCCTCCATTCCCAACAACATCCTGGTATGTTGCTTCTGAACTCTCTCCAGTTTAATAGATCCTTCCTATAACAGGGCGATCAAACTGGACACAGTACTACAGAAGAGGACTCACCAACATCCTGTACAACCTCGACATAACATGCCAACTCCTATACTCAAAGGTCAGAGCATTGAAAGCAAGCATGCTAAATGCCTTCTTAACTACCCTGTCTACATGTGATGCAAACTTCAAAGAATAATGTACCTGAACTTGTATAACACCCAAGGCCCCACTTTTAATTGTATAAGTGCTGCCCTTGTTTGTCAGTAGAATGGGTGGAGCCAATGTAACATGAACATTAACTCCTTCAGAACTATTAACTTATATAACACCTTCCTGCAAGCTTTTTCTCCGGTAGTTAACCCATTATATAATCCTGTATATAAATATATTACATCTGCCAATATCTCATCTTTATCTGAGTAACTGACTTCTGTGGGTGTCCTGGGTATTTCACACTTTTATCAGAATGCTCTCTTTTCAGATCCAGAGGAACAGTAGGCCTCTTGCTTGAGGACTGTTGACCCTGATTCTGATCTGTGGAATATTTTGTTTACTTCTCAGATGTCTTTTGCAGAGAAGTTTTAGTTTTTGACATTGGTGTTGACTCATTACTCTATCTGAAGGATCCTTAATCTCCTGAAATTCCTTCCTCTAAGACAGTTGCTCTGGTAAAACAAGTAGTTTCTTCTTTGCGGTATCCCGGCATTCAAGATGGGATATTGTCTTTCCAATTAGAAAAGGTGATTTCTTTTTGTAGTATCCAGGATGCTTAGACCAAGCAGTTGGGCCTTCCTGATCATTTCCTAGATCTATGGATCTTGATTTGGCTTCCATGGATGGATCATTTGCAGCTATCACCGATGAGTTATTGATCATTCTGAATGTCTCCAGTTATCCTCCCTGAGTGGTGAAATATATTTTTTTCAGACTGTCAGTTGTGTTACGGAAAGATTGTTGCTCACTCAGCACTACCCCCGTCACTAACATTGGCTGTTCTGTTGAATCAATTTGGTTCACCTGATGACATTTGAAAGAACTGCGAATGCTGGAAATCAGAAACAAAAACAGAAATTGCTGGAATACCTCAGCAGGTCTGGTATCATCTGTGGAGAGAAATCAGAGTTAACATTTCGGGTCCCATGACCTGAAGGACGGATCGGAAGAAGGGTCACTGAACCTGAAAGGTTAACTCTGATTTCTCTCCACAGATGCTGCTGAGCTTTTCAAGCAATTTCTGTTTTGGTTTACCAGATGGTTCTTCTGTCTGAACAACACCAGTTAAAGAATGTTATGTGGGGCCAGGCAAGTTGTACTCTCATTCTCTTTCTCAATGTTTGCATCTTTTCACAAATCATGCTGCCTTTTCTTTTCTGATATCTCTGCATTAATAGTGGGTGCGTTTTCCAAAAACTGCCAAACCTGAACAGTTGCAGAGTTTCCTGTGAGACATGAAGTCTCCAATCTCTTCTAAGATCACTGGCCACTGTACTACTGACTGTGCCCTGTCTGTGTAACTGGCAATGCCTAAGTTTCTCTGATTCTTTCCAAAGCAGTTTCCCAACTGGAAGCTAGAATAACTAGTTTCCTGTCATAAACTAGCAAAACCAGGATTTCTAGTTTTTATTTTAATTTTTAGGTTCAGCAGAGGCAGCTGGAGTTTTGTAGAAGCTGGGGTTTCTCTACCTATTGCAGACGTTGCATGTGAGAAAATCTGATTTCTGAATTTGTCTTTTTGTCCAAGGAGTTTGTTTATGGAATGCCACTATATTGGAACAGTTAAATTTTTCAATAGAGTCAAGTCATTCTAAGTTCTTCTTTCTTTTGTTGTATTTTAACTATAGTGTTGAATAAATTGTGTTTTGCTTAACATCAAGTAACTTGACTAGTCGAATTGGATCTGGAACACAGCATGTTACATTTGCCTTCAAAATAAGAAAAAGTTAGGATCTAGGCTACCTTCTTAAACTATTTTGAGGGGTCTGTTCTGGTCCATAACAAATCATTTCTTTGATGCTGTCATAGGTAATCTCAACAGGTTCTTTCCTCTCTTTGAATTCCACCATGAGTCCAGGAAACCCAAGGAAATCTTCTACTCATTGACCTTTGGCTAGTTAGTCTATAATAGTTTGTTTCTGGACCAGTTTTTCTTTTGGAACTAATGAGATTGCTTTTGACTTGTTAAGGGAGTTGAGGTTCAAACGTGCATGCCAGCTCAAAAGTGAAACAGGTTGATTGTGGGTGATGCAAACATTTTTGACAGTCTTACCCTCATTGTGTTGGAGCGTAACTTGTAACATTCCTGTGCTTCTGCTATTATTCCACCTATGCCACACACTTTCATCCAAGTAAACTGTAGTTTCTGCTTGTTCAGCCCTGGTAGTCGGTCTAATAAGATGTTGAACTCTGCATGTGGACAATCAATTTTCACTATAAATGCATCAGTTATATTTTCAAGAGGAAATGACTATCATATTGTAGTCTTCACCTGTGTAACATTCTCCTTTTCCAATGCAAATGTGTACCAGTGTATTATTTCTGTACTTAGCGTTTAATTTTGAGGTAATGCCATATCTCAAGAAATGTTACCTACATGGAGCCAAATAATTTGTTCCGATTGGTCTTCTGATCTTAATTCTGATAGGAGGTATATCTATCTCCATTTCTTCTCAATCTGCTGATTTATCTTATCGCAGTAAAGGTATTTTAAATCTGTATCATTTCAATATTGCTTTAATTCTGCTCCTCTTTAAGATTGTATTTACCAATGAAGCATACAGTCTGGGTGCAAAACGGTCTGGTATGGCAACTGCTCTGCCCAGGACTGTAAGAAACTACAGAAGGTGGTGTGCACAGCCCAGATCATTGTCTCGCTGCTGTGGAAAGGCGGCCAACATCATCAAAGACCCATTGCACTCTGGTAATGACCTTATACAACCTCTTCCGTCAGGCAGAATATATAGAAGCCTGAATGCATGCACAAGCAGATTCAGGAACAGCTTCTTTCCGGCCATTATCAGACTGTTTCAGACTGACTCTAGCCTCAAATAATGTAACCTGCAATGTAACCTGTATGCCTTGAAGTCTTTTTGATCTGTACATCCTTTGCTTGCTGTGATCTGCCTGTACTGCTCGTAAACAAAACTTTTCATTGTATTTTGGTGCACATGACAATAAAAATCAATCAATCAAAATCAATCCATCAATCAATGCTGTTTTAAATTGAGTGACTGTAGACGTTTCTAGATTCTGTAACACAGCAATGTTGTATTATTTCCTTTATTTGCCAGACTTTGTAACTCTTTTATTAACTGCACACTTCTCCTCATTAAAATGCAGCTTTCAATCCAACTGCTCACAAATAAGTCAGTGTGGGTACCTGGTGATTTCAACTCTCAGCTGGCTACAAACAGGCTCCATGTTGCTCACCATGCAACAGCACCTCAGGGTGCCAGTCACACACACCCCTCATCCACAGACATTAGCATCTGATATTCAATATTTACCAACTCCTCAAGATCCTCATGCATCTGTCTGATACTCCCACAGAAGTCTTAAGATGTACAAATCTCCACTGCAGGGCATACCAGCATCTTTTTTCTCACACCACGCACTTCATGAAATCAAGATCAAGTTTTGAACAGATAGGCTGTCATTTAAACCTTCCATCATCCCTGTAATTGTATTTGTACTTAACACAAACTTGTTTAATCTCCATCTATCTGCAATTTTGATAAAAGGTCATTGACTTGAAACAATAACTCTGTTTCTCTCTCCATGGTTCGAGCATTTCCAATATTTTTCATTTTTACTACAGCGTAACAAAAGTCTCTTCTGAGCTTTGCTGGGAACTTTGGCAAGTCTCTGTTCCTATTGGCTCCCTACTAATAATCATTAGAAGGTAGACTCTCAATCTGGGTGTGATTTACATCTGATGCCTGTCAACTGCTCTGGACAGGTTGCTGTTTGTGCATTTTCTCCTCAAAGGGGAAGGATTTACAAGCTGACAAATTGGTGGATGAGAATGTTCCTTCCAAGGCCTTCACTATCTTTACACTGGCAAATAAGGTGTCATAATTTTAAGGACTTTACAATCCTTAATACGGTGTACAAGGACTCCTGCAGCCATTAGATAAGCGTATTTAGGGAAAGTTGTTTGGAACAGGATTTCAACACTGTACTTTCTGGCTTAGTTATGGAAATTTTACCACGAAGCTAGTGGTTCATTTTTACTCCATTGCTAACTTAGATTGGCAAGATCACTGCATCCTGGGAAATCAGTTAGCTGTGTCTATTCACACGTTGGGAATTGAGCAATTGTGGCAAAATTATTTCACCCTGGAGATTAGTGTCAGTGCACAAGAATCTTTTGTGGCACTAAATTAGATCCTGTTTGCATTTCAAAAATGAGAGATTTTCTTTGCCAGATTTTTATGCATCACTTCCATATGGGAAAAGAAAACAAACAAAAACTGAAACAAAATACCCAACAAACCATTGACCTTGGGAAACTGGGTGAGCTACAACATTTTAGAGCACAGAATTCCATTTGTTGTGCTTTTTATAGCTTTGTGATACAAAATTAACTTCCTCAATTTAGGTGCAATTTCAATGGTTTGCTGCATATTCTTTTCATTTGTATAAACACGTACCTCAGCACAGTCTTGTGTTCATGATGTTAGTAAACTTGGAGGTGATGTGACGCGTGATTACAGACTTAAAGCAAGAGTTACTCCCCAAGCCACCCATCATGTTAACTTGCAGCTAATGTTTATAGAAAGTAAGTCCAAACAGAGACGTCTTATATCAACAAACATATTATCACAGCTTGAGGACAGAATAATCAGGATCTTGAAATTCCAAATTGCCCAACTGCATTGTAGACATGAGTTGGACTTGAAGTATATTGTGACCGGTAGATACCCTCTCTGATGTGTTGCTCTGTCTGTAGTTCAGCTTCCTGCTCATAAACTCTAAGCCAAAACTGCTTGAGTATCAAAACTTACAGCAGACATGTTTGCCAGGGTCAAACTGTTATCCAGGAGTACCCTCATCACCCTTTATGTCATCCTTTAAATTGTTATAATTAAATATTTAATTATTCTTTTCATTTTGTTTTGCTTTTATATCTTGAATCGATCTTACCACCTGTTGGTATACCATTTTGAACCTTAGGAAGAGAATAAACCTTCATCACGTGCCAAATACCACCAAGTAACTGGCTTCTGCTACTATAGCAGAGCAAGAACCAATTCCTGGAGACTGTAAAAGTTTGGAAAAGCAAAAGCAAAACAGCACCGCTTTTAAACACCCAGCTCTCAGCACTTTATTACAAGTCGCACGCAAATGCAAAGTCGCACTTGGTTGCTTTGTTTAAATGCCCCTGACCAAGAGACCCATCTGACCTAGTTACAGAGGAACCAGGTTCATTTGATTCTTTAATTAAATAAGCCCAACTGCTCTTCCAGTGGCTATCTTATTAAAACCCCACTTAGGATTGGGATCTTCAGAATTTAATCTGTAGATTTCAGTTTAATGAAAACTACAAACAAAGTCAAATCCATACAAAAAAGATTAAGATTTATTTTACTTTCCAATTGCAAACATTCAATCTGAGCAGCCCTATTAATAGCAAATATCTATACACCTCCATTGGTCTATTTAACTTTAACTGAGACAATTACCAGACACTGTGTGAATACTGTGCACGTTCCGCATTCCATTGTCTTATGAAAATTAGTTATTTGCTTCTTAAAGATCCTCAATTGGCTTTCTGGTGCTTCTGATGAGTTTGCACACTTCATCTATCCCTGAAAAGTGTCCATAGGCAGGAACATGTAGGAAAGCCAGCTAAACAAGAGCCTGGGAAAATTATATTCCATTTCCCCTCCAGAATCCAAACCAGAAATGATAAATGAATAATTTTATCTATAATATTTAAAGGGTATGTAGAAAGTGAAATATAAGTTTGGGACAGACAGATGAGTTCAGGAGAGAGAAATTACAAAGACAGTCCCAAAAAGCTAAAATAAGAATTGTAATTGTTAGATATTTTCCTAAATAAGGTACCACACATTTTCATGACCGTGGAGGTTTTTCTGCAATAAAAATTACTTTTTTTTAAAAATTCTTTTATAAGATGTGGCAAGGCTAGCATTTGTTACCCAGCCCTAACTGGCCTCGAACTGAATAGCATGATAGTCCATTGTAAAGGGGCAGTTAACAGTCAACAATTACTGCACTGTTAAGGACTCACTTTCTCCTGAATGCACCAGCCCAGATTTATTCATATGTTTTTATTATGGATCTAGTGGGCAGCTACAGAGCACTAACACAATTGCAGACATTTCAATGTTGAGTCTATTGTTGAACTTTGCAATAGAGGCAAATTGATTTACCTGACAGCAACATTTGATTTCCACATTTAACTGTGCAAGTGTAAACTGCAGAAATTACTGTCATATATTATAACAGGGTCTCCTTGTTGTTCTGAGAGCAAATTCCAAGCCATTGCATTTTACATTCAGTTTAGCCATGCAAGACAGTTTCATTACTGTGCCATTAGTGTTTGGCTCAGGATTGTAGTATCATTGGGGCCATAAATACACAATAGTGAGTAATAAACCGAACATGGAAAGCTTCTTTATACAGGGAGTGGTTAGAATATGGAACACACTACTGAGTTGAGCATTAGAGAATGAATGAAGAAAAGTTAGATAGACATATCAGGGAGAACGGAGTAGAAAGCTAGACTGACAGGATTAGTTGAAGAGAGGTCGGAACAAGATAATGTACAGCAGAAACTTTAGCATAAACCAGTTGGGCTGGATGGTCTATTCCTCTGCTGTAAATTGTACATATTTCTTCAAAACTAACCAGCCCATGAAAATTCAAATGCCTCCCGATCTATAGCAGACTGAAATTAGCCTAATGTTATAGATATTTGACATTAACATGCAGCTGACACAGACTTTTTATATCATCCATTTTATTTTTATGATCTATCCCTAGCATTAACTGGAGTGACATTTTGGATTTTAGTCTCCATCCAGCTGAACAGTTCCAATTAACTTGCAGCATCATAGGAGCAGAGAGGACGCCCTGCACTTTGTTGTCTCGGCTTCTCCAGCATCTGCAGTTCCTACTATCTCTGATCCAATTAACTTGCGTTGTTTTCTTTTAAGAGGCAATGTATTACTTTTCTGAAAAAAAATCAGCAACCACAAAGTTGATGAAAAAATAGATTCTGTTTGGAAATACCTCACACAAGCCATCCAGTGTTGATTTTAAGGAATAAAAGGAGCAATAGTAGAAC
Organism: Rhincodon typus; assembly: GCF_021869965.1. NCBI lineage: Eukaryota > Metazoa > Chordata > Chondrichthyes > Orectolobiformes > Rhincodontidae > Rhincodon > Rhincodon typus. The sequence goes on along the minus strand of NC_063345.1, from coordinate 60,260,000 downwards.
AAAAGCGTTGGGAGGCATCTATAACAGGAGTCGGTTAGCTTGGACTGTTGGTTTGCCATGCAAAGTGAAACCAACAGCGTGACTTTCATTCCAGCACTGGCTGCAGTTACCATGAAAGTCCTGCCTTCTCTACCTTACTCCTGGCCTGAGGCATCATGACCTTTATGTTAAACTTATTGCCAGTCGACTTTCTCCATCTCCCTCTCCTTCTAATGAGAGAGCAACCCTTTGGTCCTCTGGGATTATGGTAATTTTTAGTTTACACTGAGAATTAAGTGCACAGTCTTGGTTAACTCATCAGCACAGCAACGACGAAGCGCTGCAACTTTGAAGGTGCTGTCTTTTACAAAATTATCAAACTGAGCCTCTGCCTTATCCCCTCAGGTGAACACGAAAGATCCAGAGGCACAATTTCAGAGAATGGCAGGGAGTTCTCTCTGGTGTTTTGACAACATGTAGCCCTCAACCACTATCTAATACAAAGCAGTTTGCAATACTTCACTGAGTGCACGTTGTCTGCCATATCTTTTATATTTCAACTGTAACATTTTGATAGGAAGTACTGCATTGGCTGTGAAAAAAACTTTGGGATATATTGAGTTTGTGAAAGGTTCTGCGTAATTGTGAGTTATTTCTTTCATTTTTCTGCTTTCTACCCTTTGAAAGATGAGCAGGCCACCTGATATTCTATATAGTACTTACTTTAATCACAATGACTAAAATTGTTGATTATGAGCTTATTACTATTTCTTAGCTGGATCATCTTTCAATCAATTGCAATGTATTCTCCAAGAGTGCCCAGGAATCCTGAATTAAGTAAGAATTACTGTACTTCCAGGATAGATTATTAAAAACTGGATTCCATTTGGAAATATCAATGGAAGCATTTCAGTGATGATCTGAGGGATTGAAAGGAACAAAAATACAGCAAGGGTGCAATCAGGTGACTTTAATGTTACTCTTTACACTCAAGTGCGCAGAAAGAGACAGAAGAATGCAGAGAATCATAGAATCCCAACAGTGTGGAAAGAGGACATTTGGCCCATCGATTCTGCACTGACCCTTTGAAAAGCATCTTCTCCAAAACCAACACCCCCCAATCCTATTCCTGTAACCCCATATTTACCATGGTTAATCCATCCAGCCTGCACATCATGGGCAATTTAGCATGGCCAATCCACTAACCTGCACATCTTTAAACTGTGGGAGGAAACCAGAGCACACAAAGGAAACCCACACTAACACAGGGAGATTGTGCAAACTCCACTCAAGGCTGGAATTGAACCTGGGCCCCTGGTGCTGTGAGGGAGCAGTGTTAACCACTGAATTACTGTGTCAACCTCAGCCAATGCTCAAAACTTATCACAACAACTATTTCAGAACCCTCCTGTACAGCCAGGGACCATTTTTTCTTTCATCTTATAGACAAAAATTTGCTCAACAACTCAGGTAATGTCAGTAGCAGGAAACAGTATTAATATTTGTCCTTTCATTACAACCCAGGTATCTTCCGCTAATAGAGAAGCAATGATTGCAAAGATACAGACTGTCCAGAAAAGTGACTGTGTCACTCATGAGCAGTGGGGTCAGACTTCAGCCAACAATTTCCTTCCCAATCTCGAGACAATCTCAACCTCTATGTCAAAGTGAATACCCAGGTCCAACAGGTGGCCACATAGGGGTGAGCTGCAATTTTAGCTCCAAAGCCACTAAACCAGTGCTCAGTTGTTGACGGACCTTAGTTCAGATCCCAAAGGCAGCAAAACCTCTAACGATTAGTGAGAACCATGAAACAGATTCAGCAACTTGATAACAGGGCTACTCGGGTTCAATCACAAGCACACTTCTTGAGTTTCCTTGAATCTTAAAAGAATGTTCAGGGATGATCCAACTGAGATATTTAAAATAAGTGTGGGATTTGATAGAGTGCAAAACACAAAATCATGTCTTTCTTGAGGGGTGATTCAAAACATGGAGGCACAATCTGTGTGAGTCCGTGAGGGAGTAAAATCAGGAAGAGGCTTTTCACAGAAAGGATAGTAATAATCTGGAATTTTCTCCAGAAAAGAAAGTGTGAATTCTGAGTTAATTGAAAGGAATAAAAGTGTGATCCAACGATTTTTAATATCAAGTGAGCGCAGGAATTGTGGGTGAATGGGCTTCAGGTATGGATTAGCCATAACGTAAATAAATGACAAATTTAGTCCTCAGTTCTGAGAAAGGGTCACTGGACCTGAAATGTTAACTCTGATTTTTTTCTTCACAGATGCTGCCAGACCTGCTAAGCTTTTCCAGCAACTTCTGTTTTGGTTGCAAATTTAGTTGAAATGGCCAAATATCATTCTTCCATCCTCTGCTAATTCCTCCTTACCAAGATTTACTAAAGGGATAAAAGGCTTGATAATTACCTCCTGGGAAATGTGAAGAAAAGCATACTTCAGCTGTGTCTGTGGCAGCTGGACATCGCCTACATATCAGAGCTGAGCTGAAATTCCATGTGCTGTAGGACCAGACTGTGACATTTAGTGAGCTGGTCTCTTTTTGATGAGTGGACAGCTCCAACTGTCGTACATCAGTACACCCAACAAAGGCGACCAAAGTGGTTTTTCTTTGTCATTAATCGGAACATTGGCACCAGAAGAACAGCAGGGATCAGAGCAAGAAAAAAGATGTAAAGGCCAAAAATATAAGATTTTTGAGGGAGAAAGATCACTGACAGCATGAGTGTAACTCCCAAAGGTACTACACTGGGACATTATCCCAGTGTTGACTGTTGTGTTGCCCACCCTATGTGTTTGTCCAACATTGGCCAGCATCTTACCAATGACTCAGCAACGTGACCACATGTTGGATTCTTTTGCTGTTTCCAGATTAGGCATAGAATGATGTTTTAATTAACGGTGACATTTATTTAACAATAGTGCACTTTATTTTACAGATACATATGTAGCAACAACTCATTACTTCTGATGAGTATAATATGCTCAGTAATATACTCATATGTACTTGATCCCAGTATAATCATTATTAGTGTTCATGTGTGTCAGTGCTTTCCATATTAAACTTAAGAAAATATTGAGAACAAGAATACCATTCAAAACTATTTCATTGGCTGTAACATGCATGAAGACATCCTGAGATCATGAAAGCTGCAATGTAAAAGAAAGTCTTTCTTTATAGTCTCCATTACACAGTTCTGAAAATTCAGTGGTATGTTTTAATGTACTGTAATGTTAAATTGTATTTATTCAATATATAATTTTCAGTATCAAGTACAATATAGTATTATAGAACACAAATTATACAGTTATGCATTTTTGAAGACAAGAGTTGTGTTATTTTGTGTGGAGTTAGGAAGGCTCAGAAATTTAAGCTATGAATGAAGTAAAGAATCATTTCAAGGATTATTGAGGTCAGTTTAAAAGGTGGCATTTAACAGTATTGCTACTTTCCTGCCCTTATCATTATGGTTTAAGAACATTAAATAAAAATTGGACAACAGAAAGTCAACGGAAGTTGAAGAAATAATCATGTTTTTTCAATGCTGCCGTGACTCAAAGTAACAAATGAGCAATGATAATTTAAAGAGCACCGTCTAACTATTTTGATGATTCATGCACACCACCTTTATGGGCCTCACCATCAAAATCTTTCTCAGCCTCTAGATATAAAATGTAAATTGAAAATCTTCTTGTGTATAACAGTGATCAAACAAGAATTGGTGGAGATTTTGCCGAAGGAAATAGTTACAATCGTGGTTTTAATAAATACGAGTTCCAATGATAAATTCCTAGATTATTTTGAATTGGCAAATGAGTGAACACAAAAAAAAGACTTCAAAAAATGTTATGCCATTGAGGCATTGGAGATATGATGGACCAAATCAAAATGCACATTCTTTCTGGTCAGTGTTACGATTTGTTGTCCTATTTTAAAGGATTACACTAATGAGATATGACCAAACATTCGAATGAACTCAAGCTTTGACTTCATTATATGCTGATGAACTCAGGCTTTGACTTCACTATATTGGAATAACTCAGGCTTTGACTTCATTATATTCTAATGAACTCAGGGTTTGACTTCATTTCCTTGCAGGGGGACTGCCAATATGTTCACTAGGTGAGTTGGCGGCTATCACTGTCACACTTGCTAATATATATATATACATATTCTTCAAGTGTTTCTTTACAAAAGATTTAGATCAGCTATTCTATTTAAAAATAAATCCAAGCATCTATTGATCTTCCCATTAAAAATTAGGCTGAGACGTGCAGATATGTGCTGTTAGTGATGTTATTAAATTAGATATTATATTATACTATATGAGCATCAGTGATGCTAGCACGGCATGAAGGCCAGGTTCATGTTGTGTTGCAACTGTATTTCCAGTACATGACGCTCCACATCCAGAATTTAAATAATGGACAGTTAAGGGTTTTTTTCTTTCAGATACAGAAGGATTTTATTTATATTGGCTAATTCACCAAATCAGAAAATAACTAGGCATTAATCAACGAAAATTGATAAAACTTGACATTAATAATCCCTAGCCTCACATCTATATTCCCCTTGATTAAACCTAACCACAGGTCGTTCCCCCACCAGTTGATGTATTTCATGGTTGCTTCCCTCTGATGAAAGTTCCATGCATACCAAACAGAAGTCTAATGCTCATTGATTTCCTTTTGTTTTCTGCATCTGCCTAAAGTGACAGACAATATGGTCTGAAGTTCACTGAAATTACATTGAGGTGTGTCTCATTTCTTTTCCATTTTAAATATTCCAAGGTCAACAGTCATGTTTCAAAGAAACCCCAGGGTCAGGATTGATTCTCAGATATCAACTCCAAAAATTCTACAGTGAAAAATCTTCAAACATTGCATATTAGTGAGGACAGAAAAACAAATGATGTTTTATCAAAGTGCAGCATGGAAACGGGTCCTTTTGCCCAACTAATCCTCTCCTATTTGATTTGTTGCTACTCCTACTAGAGATCTGTCACCATAACATATCAATAACTTTTCCTGATTAACTATGGGGGCTTGTACAATGAGAGGCCCTCATAGGCCTCTTTGTCTTTCTAAACATCATGGCAGTATGTCACACACCTTCCCAATCTCCACCTTCTGAGCCATTGTTCTACTAACTTGCTCTTCCATCTTGTCTGCCAAATGGCCCATGTTGGCCAACTTGCTCCATAGGAGCCTCCTTTCACCACTCTTTATCTGATTCTGTCAGTATACACTTTAACTTCCTCCTCCTTATTATAAGTCATAATTTCTATTGTATATTGCAATGTCAGGATGCTCTGTGACCTATGAAGTAAGTATAGTCAATACACAAATGCACTAAATGAGATTTTTGCAATTTATCAAAGTCATATCTTATTAATGTATTCCTTTAAATAAATACCAAAAATCATAAGAATGGCCAGAAGGAACTCATTCCATGCCATATCACGTCTCTGGTGTCCCAAAGGGCTTGTGCACAATTAATTACTTCAAAACGCATTGGCTGTTGTTACATCCCTAAATGCCATTGCTATTTCAGACGGAAAAAAAACATCCACTAACCATAAACTTGATTGTTTTATCATTTGTCAGCCTGGTTCGAAGAAATCAATTCACAACTTTCAGATATCATGCTTCAATTGCAAGAGAAAATTGTCTTCCATCAAAAACATTCCATATCTTGTTCAGCACAAACGGGAGCAATTCCTTCCAGTGACTTTGCTCAATGTGAGTGAGCAACGTGAGTAAGCATAAGCATACACTCTCGAATGAACAGAAACCTACAAGTGATGCAAAGAATCACTGAAAACACTGAACCAATTACAATCACTGGCCTTTAGAGCCAATGCTTTTATTTTAATGTACATATTACTTGAATGCAAGGAAATGTGAGCACAAAAAAAAGAAGCAAGTGAATTTCCTATCCCATTAATTATAAACAAATATTTTTTTTCCCCAGTGTATATGGAAAGATTTTCTATCAATGATTCATATTTTCGTTGAAAGTAACCTAACACTAATTGAGAGTTAAATCTTCTACGAGAGCTCTCCTGCTTGTTGCCAAGGAGATTATAAGGATTTGGACAGGTGTGAAAGAGTAAGTGTATTCTGATGCACAAGATACCTCACTTAGATGAGACAGATTGAATCTTCCGTCTACCGTCGTAAGCAACATAATACGGACAGTACCATGGCGATAGATCTATCATTTGATATCCAATGATGTACTCTCCTAACAATCTGCAATTCCCTTTCATTTGATATATCATTTTTAAAGTCACAAAATCTAATTGTAAATAATTTAGTTAAAAATGGACTTGAATCGGCGATGTTTGCAAATTGACAGGATCTTTACAAACTACATGATTTGACTAATTGTTAAAGTGCCTTCTTGTCACTTTAAACTGAAATATCAGAAGCGTGCAAAGATGCACAGGGGTCAAGGTACCTCTATATGATTAGCGCGGTGCCCGTCTCCCATCATGAGATTTTATTTTGAAGACGCTTGTAGATATAAATATAGATTCGATCACTGCTTTTTAAGATACTGCCGCGTCGACTCTCAAACGCCACGGCAAAGTTGAACGCAGCTTCAACACTTTACTGAAGTAAACAGCGAGGCTGCCCGAAACAATCCCACCATATTTCACGGCTGCTGACCCTGCCCCATACAAACTCAATGCGAGAATGCTGTGTGTTATAGCGTGTGCTGTATACATGCACGCAATCTAGGCAGTTAAAAATACGACCAAAAATAATTAACGCTTATAGAATGGTCGCAAAACACATGAGGATCAAGGCCTTTATAAACTGGTTTAAAGTTTACGGTGGCGTCATACAAGAAATTGCAAGCCAGTTTAAGGGAGTCGCTAATTTTCTGCTTTTTTTTTGTAAATGGGCACCTGATTCAAATCTGATTGAAATAGGCAGACTATGCTAAAAGCATTTCAATCTTTCCGACGAACAATCTTGGGAATGGAAAAAAAAAGCAAGATGTGGCGGATGCTGGAAATCTGAAATAATAAAGAAGGAAAAAAAAACAGGCCAGGTCAGCTCCTCTGGAGAGATGGAGAGGTCATTGACAGGACACGGATCCTTTCTGCTCAGACGCTGCCAGACCGGTTGAGTGTTTCCAGTTTTGTTTTTATTCTCAAATACTGGGGAGCGGACTCGGATTGGCTAATAAGTGCACTTAAACCGTCCTGTACACTGCTCTGACACTTAAGAAACGGACTTTTTGTTAAGTGCCAAAGTTTCGGGATGCATTTGAAATAATACTTGTTAGGCTGAACAAAACCTATGACCAGAAAAGGAAAAAAAAACACAAAACCAAGAAGGATTCGTGTGAACCGAAGAATCCAACGAAACGTGTTGGTTTTTTTTAAATTAATTGTGTACTATTTACTGTTCTCGAGATTATTTTCTTTTTAAGTCAACACAGTATCCATTGCTGATTTTATTTTTAAGACTGCTGAACGAACGTAAACCCCAAAGACGTGGTCACTTGCAAATGAATTTCCACCTTGATTCCTGGTTTTATCTAAGCGTGCATTCCGGTCATTTTCATTTTAAGAAAACCCTCGAGTCCCAGCCCCTCTTGTCTGCCCCCGAAGGGGGTTCTCCTGCGTTGCTTTCTCCGCATCTTCCGCCGCTCCGTACAGAAGCCCAGACTTGAGGCTATGGGTCCAGGGTCTGGGGCCACTGGCTCAGCTTGGCGTCCCTAAAGTTCCTCCCGGCCGCCAGGAGCCCATCGCCGGGAGAGGCTGCAGTGTTCCGAGCCGCCGCTTTCAATGGGCTGGCTGTCAGCGTGGAGGGTGTGTACCCGTACAGAGTGTAAGGGCGGCGGGGACCGTACAAGTCCTGATGGCCCGCGGTCTCCTGGTTCACGGCGCCCGCCGGATGCCTCAGCGGGAGCTGCGAGAGGGTCACGCCGGGTCCGAGGTGGGAGTCGCGGCCGCTGCAGTTGAACCCTTTGCCGGCGTTCGCGGTCAGGACGCCGGCCGAGGAGAAGGCCGGGAGGCGGAACATGAGCGGCGGAGACCTGGGCGCCACCAGGAGGTCGCTGTTGCTGTCGCTACTGCTGCTCACCCTCAGCCTGTCATAGAGAGGCCAGGCCAGAGCTGGAGGGGCCGCACCCAGCTTGTAGCAGAGCGGGCCGTCCACGCCGCACAGCGGGGACTCTCGGCAGCTCATCCCCAGGGAAGCTGAGCTCATGCGGAAGGAGCAGGTTGGAGAGAGCACTGAGGCCAGAGGAGCCGGGGGCACACCCGAGGAGGTGCCCAGCCGAGAGTCAGAGCACCCAACTGAATAAAACAAAAAGAAAACACATACACACACACACACACACACAAAAGACAGAAATTCCAATCAATTCCAATTCCAAACAAGCGGATTAGTAGTTTTCCCAACGCGGGGGATGGCATTAGCAAACAGCGCGAACTAACAAATTTTGGGTATTCCTGCACTTTAGTGAACAAATAGCTTGTTGTGACACGGCTGCATGCATTAGAAATGACACGTACTTTGTTTTTGGATGTTGAAAGTTTGGAAGTCCAGCGCTGGTCGGCACTCTACAGTTCTCCAGGGATAATTGTCCATCACCCGTTCTAGATTAACCCTGAATGCAAAAATGTCATCATGTTACTAGTGTCTGTAAGTGGCACAAACAACGGCACAGGATTGCCTCGAACGTTAGTTTATACACCCACATCCAAGTCTTTTAATTATTGTTAGTCACTTAGTACCCACCTTAATGCTTCTCGGTAACAGGCCTTTTTGATTTAATGATTAACGTTTAATATCTGGATCTGTGATATTTCATTTTAAGTCAGCCTGCTCAGCTACACCTGAGCAGCTGGGACTTGAACTCGGGCCTCCTAGCTTAGAGGTTCGGACGGTTCGAGCCCCTAGTTCCGAGGGCCAGCGTGTTTTGTTTTTGGTCTGCGCGTATACCTGTTTCTCCCGGGGTCCCTAAAACCTTTGGCGAAAGGATTTCTGTCAATTTTCAACCTTGTAATCTACAAAAAGAACGAAAACGCGAAATTATAAATAAGGACTGCTTGATCGGGTTAATGGTTAGAACTGTTGGCCCAAACGTGCAACTGAAATTAAAGGGAGAGATATAAGCCGAGCAGGAAGGGAGTGGAAGAGATTTAGTATCAGAATAAGCGGCAGATACAGATATCTCATTATAAAACTACAAAGATTCTAATAGAAATTTGTATTTGAAATTGATAGAACATTTTAGAGAATCTGTTAATTGAGCTATATTGGACATGGGAAACTTTACTGAGGAATATTAAGCAGCGAATACTAATGATGCATAAAGATACAGACAATATGGTTTACATATACAAGTAATTTATAAAACACATACAAGGTGCACTGTCAAGAATGTACCGATACACTTCCTTGGATGTGTACAGTCAGCCTCCACGGGGCGCCGCAATTCAGGAAGGACGAAATGGTTTTGAAAAAGGAACAGGGAAAAAAAAATCATGAGAATGTTACCAGCGTGAGGAATTAGATTGGAAAAGCCTTGGAGAAGAGAAGGTTTAGACTAGATCTGACTAAAGTATTCAAAATCGTGAGAGGTCTGGACAGAGTAAACAGGGCGGAGATGTCCCCGGTTGTGAATTGATCTAAAAAGACAGGACGCAGATTTAAATCAAGGCCCCAGTAACACGCGCGAGGAAAAGTGTTATCACTCAGCAAAGTGGTTCAGGTCTGGAATGCATGTCCTGGCAGTGTGGTGGAAGCAGCCGAGGCATTCTAAAGGGATTTAGATGATTGTTTGAAAAGGCAGAATGCACAGGGTTAGGGGAAGAAAGTAACAGAATGCTTTTAAGTGAATTAACAAGGTGTAGAGCTGGATGAACACAGTAGGCCAAGCAGCATCAGAAGAGCAGGAAGGCTGACGTTTCGGGCCTTTTTTTTCCTGAAGGGTCGAGGCCCGAAACGTCAGCCTCTCTGCTCCTATGATGCTGCTTGGCCTGCCGTGTTCATCCAGCCCTGCACCTTGTTATCTTCCTGCTCCTCTGATGCTGCTTGGCCTGCTGTGTTCATCCAGCTCTACACCTTGTTATCTCAGATTCTCCAGCATCTGCAGTTCCTACTAGCTGTAAGTGAATTGCTGGTTTGGAGAGAAAGTGCGGCCTTGATGAACCAAACGGCTTTCTTCCGCCCTGTGACAGTTCTGAAATTCTTGTGATATAGACTGTCACTTCAAGATGACCGCATCCCTCTCTCCAATTTGTCAAAGTTCCTCTCTCTCTCTTTCCTACCTATCAGCAGCTTGTTCTTTCTCTGTCTTCTCGTTGCCGCTGTCCTGTCTCCGCTCAAACTCGTAGCTACATGTTTACAGCATCAAATGAAGCAGTTCCGCCCATCGTCCACAGCAGTTAACAAAAATCTACTACAGAATTTACTTTTTCCAGCCCTTGGCCCACAGCCCTGCAAGTTATGGCAACGCAAGCGAATATCTAAATACCGCCAAGTGATACAAGAGTTTCCAACCAAACCACCCTTTCAGATTGTGATTTCCTGTCTCCCACAACATTTCTCCTTAACTTCCCTTCTATCTTTCACTTTATATCCATGTCCCTGATTATTAACACCTCTACGAATTGAAAAAAAAATTGTCATCCTATCCACCCAATCTATGCTGCTCATTACACTTATAGCTCTCCATCAGATCCGCTCTCAAACTTAGATAATAAGGTGTGGAGCTGGAAGAACACAGCAGGCCAGGCAGCATTAGAGGAGCAGGAAAGCTCACGTTTCGGGTCTAGACCCTTCTTCATTTTTTCTGAAGAAGGGTCCAGACCGGAAACGTTAGTTTTCCTGCTCCTCTGATGCTGCTTGGCCTGCTGTGCTCATCCTGCTCCACACCTTGTTATCTCAGACTCCAGCATCGGCAGTTCGTACCCACTCTCAAACTTGCCTGCTTCGAGGAAAACAGCACCACCCTATCCAATCTTTCCTCATAGTGCAGAGCCTCCAGTCCAGGCAGCATCTTGGTAAATATCTTCTGCACCCTCTGTAGTGCAATCACATCCTTCCTATAATGTGGTGACCAGAACTGCCCACAGTACTCCAGTTGTGGCCTAACCAGAGGTGTATATAGTTCTAGTATAACGTCCGTGCTGTACCATGCTATTCCTTGGCTAATAAAGGCAAGTACCCCAGCCCTGTCGATGTTCTTTCATTCTCTCCAACTTGCAACATCTCTCATTCTCTCTCCTTATCTGTATGTCCATATCTCTTAACTGTCAATCTCTCTTACAATCTCTGTGACCTGTCAATGCCTTTCTGACACCAACTTTTTTAGTTCATCGCGCTCTTTCTCTCGCACCAACCTGCCAATCTCTCTCTCTCATACACATCCGCCTGAAAGTCTCTCTCCCAACAACATGCTAGTCTCTCTTTCTCGACAACTTGACAGTGTCTTGTTCATTTACCTATCAGTTTTTCTCTTTCTCTCTCTTTCACTTACCTGACGATCTCTTCTCTCAGAGATAGTAGGCTCTACACCTTGTGATCTCTTCTCTCCCTCCCTCACTTACCTGCCAGTCTCTCTCTCTCATACACACTTCCGTACCGTAAGTCTCTCTCTGTCACTAAACTTGAAAGTCTCTCTTTTAACAACATAACAGTGTTTCTCTATTACTAACCTGTCAGTCTTACTCTCCCTCAACAATCTGTTAGCATTTCTCTCTCTTTCTCACCTGTAAGGCTCTCACACAACAACCAATCTCTCATGCTCTCTTTCAACAACCTGACAATCTCCTTTTCTGTGCTACCAAGCTATCAGCCTCTATCTCTCTCTCTTTCTCCTGCTTACAGGTGACCGACCCCGGCACCTACCTGCTGGTTCTGGTAAGCTGTGACAGTTGTGAATTCAGTCTCAGGGAAAGCGAACGTGTGGACTCCATTAGGCGGGAGGATTTGGTTCACAGACACGTGTTCATCTGCTTCTTTCAATATCACATGGATTCGCGGCCGATACTTGTGCATAGACTGGAGAATAATCTGCAAATGCCGGTGGAAATGTCTTAAAACCATTTATTTTAAGGAGCATTTATCAAAATACACAATGTGTGTTGAACAGTTTATTGATCCTTTATCTCTGTTTTAAGACCATGTGCACGCCTTTGAAATGAAGCAACAATTATTAAAGCTACTAATGAAACTCTTATGCTGACCAGCTCAGGGCCGTAGTTTTGGGCTGTTTGAGGGTATTATGATCGGCAATGGAATCTGAGACTGCAGGATCATTGCAAGAATGCAACTTGTGTCTGCCATAAGCAAATCTCCCCGGCAACTGAGAAAATGTGTCAAATATTGTTCACCTAAAAACAGATACCTGAATGAACAACTTCTGCAGCACGGGTGGCCATTTGGCCCAAGACATCCATGTGACTTTTGGAGTGAGCTGTCCAATGGTTTCCACTTTCCTGCTCACTCCTCTCGACCCTGCAAATTCCTCCTGTTCAATTATTCATTCATCCAGTCTCCTTTTGAAACCTACAAATTAATCCGTCTCCACCATCTTTTAGGTTCTGCATTTCTGATCCGACGCCAATACCTGAGGACGACTTACTATCACCCAGTTTCTCACACTCACGCACTTCAGATATACACACACTGTCTTACATACAAAGACTTCCAAAGGGGGGGCGAAAAACACAAAGAACTGAGAATGCTGAAGGTCTGAAACAACAACCCATGCAAACAAACAGTGACAAACATATTGTCACATGTAGTCATTGAGTCTTTTTTAACGGGGAGGTTGATAAATTCTTATCCAACAAGGGAGTCAAAAAGTATTGAGGGTTGCCAGGAAAGCGGAATAGAGGCTACAATCAGATCAGCCATAATCTTATTGCATAGCAGAGTTAACGGGCTGGATGGTCCTAATTCATACATTTTTATGTTCAGACCTACACAGTCACATGTGCACACATTGATAAATCTCACATTGTACAAACACACAGTGTTACATACACCCACCATCACAACACTGTCACATATATCCATACTGTGATGTACACACACTGTCATATTTACCACATACTGACACTTGATATAAACATTGTCAATACACGCACTCTTTACAATTACTCGGAAATAAACACGCATTCACATGCACAAAGTCATAGATGCAAACCAGATACTCACATATACACCCACATACGCACGATCACAAAGGCACATACAGACCTGCATTCTCCACATATATACACATCACGCAGACTGTCACAACACACACTAACACATTAACAGAGGTAGTAGGAACTGCAGATGCTGGAGAATCTGAGATAACAAGGTGTAAAGCTGGATGAACACAGCAGGTCAAGCAGCATCAGAGGACCAGGAAGGCTGACGTTTCGGGCCTAGACCCTT
>NC_063345.1:60165818-60246182 GCF_021869965.1 Rhincodon typus | reverse complement strand
CCTGCTGTGTTCATCCAGCTGTACACCTTGTTATCTCTAACACATTAACACATTGCCACATTGACTCATTGTCATATACTCACACTGACAGTCATAAAAACACACATCGTCACCTACACTTTCATAAATAGTTTGACCACATACAATATGTGTTGAATTTGCGGTTGTGAAATGTTACTGTTTTCGGGACAGGCATGTCTTAGATGAGATTTTAAAACTGATTACTTACATGCCCCTTCTCGTCCATGTCATTGTTGGTAAGTTTCACCCGGTCGAAACTAACGATTTGTTTCATCCAGGACTCCCCGGAAGCTGGCGAGTCCGGGTGCACGTAGAGACGGGGGGTTAACGGGGACTGTTCAGTGTTTCCGGCCACCATCCACTGTGAACTGTGGTACACATACCTGCAGGACACCACACAAGGAGTGACTGTCCAGGTAGAGTGGAAAGGGCGGGGGAGGGATAATCCGGCAGCCAAGAAGCATAAATTAAGGAGTGTAAAATTTAAAAAAAATGCAACGCCTAAGGACGATATTCGACCCATCACACCTCTTTGAAAGAGCTGTTAATAATCCCACTCACCTGCCCATCCCCAGCAATACTGTCATAGTTCCCTTCGATTGTTTACCCCGTTCAGTTTTAGACGACATTATTGAATCAAGAATTAGCACCTATCCCACCTGTGCACTCTCAAATCAGAACAACTTGCTGTGTATATACCTCCTGGTTAACATTAACTGTACTGACCCTGCTGTGACCTGGGGGCAAGTTTTACCTGTTCACTTTGTCAAATGGTTTTGAACATTATCAAATCTCCCTTTGACCTCGTCGGCTGCAGGGTGTACCCTAACAGTTTCTACAGTATCTCCATAACTGAGATGCCTACTTCATCTCCTTCATTAACAAATCTCCTTCGGCAGTTTACAGCGAGATAACGCCTTAGGCAGTTTCCTCACCGGCCAGCTGAAGAGAAAAGCTCTGAAGGGCAGTTACCTGAATGTGGGTAGACCCATTTCTTTGTTATTAAGGGAGACCGGTCTCATCCTAAGGAATAGTCCTGGCTCTCGCTGTGTTTACAACCACCGTCTGAAAGTGTCGCTCTAAATAGCAGCGACCCTTCAGTTCCGCTCATCTTTATTTCGACTGAAACGTTAACTGCCTCTCTCAATTTACAGTTGCTGCTAAATAATACCAGCAGTTTCTGTTTGTGTGCTTTTTTAAAATAAATCAGATTTCCAGAATTATTTTACCAGTTCTGCTTGTATTTAATTATCTCCTGGTGTTCATAAATATAAGGCAACGAAGCTTATTGTCGAGATGTCAAATCCTGTCACTGTTTCAGTTAAAGCTTTATTTTTAACCAAAAAAAAGGCCACTTCTCCCTCAAGCAGTTCCGGCTGAATTTGAAGAGTTCAGTACGCGAACGTTCTGTGTATTTTTTTTCAATAAAAGACGTGACCGCGTGGAACATATACAGGGAAGACCTGTCCTCTCCGGTTTAGATGAGAAACATGGTCAAATCCCTCAAACATTTCACTCTCAAAGTGCAGCTACTGGATTCCTGTGCTGCTCACTTTACCTGTATCTTTTGGAATCCACGGGGATGATATCCATGGCAATATAGTACTGCTTGGCCGGTTCAAGACCTTTGATTTTCACCCGAACAGCGGGAAACATGCGCCTAAAGAACAAACCAGCACCGTTAGACCTTTGTTGTATTCCACCCGTGAATCCGAAACCGCCTTGACAGGGACTGGGGAAGTTGACAGTTTTTTTTAGAATCGCCTCATTGATTTAGGTGTTTAGGACACACGGCCCTTTTAAAATGTAATGAAATGTTTACTTGGACCATCTAGACTCTGTAGATTTACAATCGCTCGCTGGGAATGGGTCCCCTCCGCGGAGGGTCCCCTCCATATGTGAAGGATCAAATACTGACATCTCCTTTCAATTCTGAGTGAACACCATCACTCAGCCTGGGCAAATAGAAAGAAAATAACGCCGAATATTGAATTGATTAGACAGTGATATGTTCGCTTAGGACGTTAGTAATTCTTTATTCTAACCGGCCTGATTTGGAAAACACAAAAGCAGTCAGGCGGAGAGGACTTTCCCAATTTGGAGAAGGTGGGAGTTCACGACCCCCATCCCCCGTTCCCGGTTTGTCTCAGTCGTCTGATGAAGTTCATCCGAATGAGCTCAAGATTTGATTGAGGAACCAAAGCGTTGTTTTGTGACTCTCGGTTCGTTTGATGAAAGCGATGGCACCGACAGAGTTACCCACTTTCGTTCTCGCTTTTGCGATCCAGATTACACGAGACTCTAAATTTCTCGAGCCCACCAGTCCAAAGGTGTGCAGGTTAGGTGGATTGGCCATGCTAAATTGCCCACAGCGCGCAGGGATGTGCAGGTTAGGTGGATCAGCCGTGGGAAATGCAGGGCAGCGCGGATAGGGGGGGGGGTGGGGTACGGGTGGGGTGCTCTTGGGAGGGTCGGTGTGGACTCGATGGGCCGAATGGCCTGCTTCCACACTGTAGAGATTGGATGATTTTACATCCCCAGAACATTAACCTGAGAGTCATGTTACTAACCCACTGTGCCATCATCGCCTCCAGCTCCGTCTAATTCTAAACTGAGGCCCGAAAACTCTAGAAGTATGAATGCTATACAAACGTATTGAGACAGTGCGCGCTGAAAGCTCTCTCTCTCCCTATCTTGCACAGACCCAGGCGCTCTCTCTCTCTCTCTATCTATCTATCTATCTCACTCTCCTCACCTGCCGGCTTTAGTGATAATCATTTCTGTCCCAATCTCGTGAAATCGTTTCCAAAGCTCGGAGCCTTGCAGTTCCAGTTGAAGACCTTCGGAGTCCCCTGCGGGTGAGGTGGGTCCGGAGCCACTGCGGGTCTTGCTCGCCCGAGTTCTCGCCTCCCCTGTTCCATCACATGCAGCAACGAAAAAAAAACAAACAGCAATGTTGCCATCAACATACCCCGCCAGTACTCCTCATCCAGGGCTTCTATAGATCAACCATAAACCCCCACTCCCACCCAACCCCAAATGAATATTATCGCGCCTCTGTCTCATCCAGTAGCAACTTGAGTGAACTTTCACCTTTTAACCAGAACGAATAACTTCAGTGAAAACACAAAATAAAACTGGCTCTCTGGTTCTGGGAGACAACAGCCTTTCCAACATCGGGACTGACACTAATTTGAATCTAGGATATCTTCTGTCGATCGCCGAGTTCAACAGAAATCTTACTGCTTTCGTTTCAGAAACTGTAGCTTCTCCTCAAACCTTGCCTTCCCTTTCTAGACTGTTAGCGCGAATTAAAATCTGCCGACATGGAACTGAAAAGAATGTATCAAAATTAGGTTTCAAAATTGACGGAAGCAGGGAATTGTTGAAGTTAAAAGAAATAAAAATGTAAATCGGAAAAGTAGGAAACAAATTACAAACTGACATGAGTCACATAAGGAACAATAATATTTCCAAGTCTGCTAATTTGTAACGGCAGTCCTTTGCAGAATCCCAGTACAGCACTGGGAAGGTGCTGAGATTTGAGAGATCATATTCGATGGCTATCACACAAGGGTGACCGACCTGATTGTTGCTTTTCTCTCTGCTTGGAGCTCTGGGCTTGTTTTAGCGTGTCTCCGGGCCGGTCTCTCGCCTTCCCATCCTCGCCTTCTTCCAGTTTCCTCTTTAGAGAGTGCCCCACCAGAGATTCCACCGAGAAAGCGTGGGCCCGAGTACTCAGAGCCATCGGGCTGTTACCATCGACGGGGCGTCACCCCGGGGCTCCAAAGGGATTTGGGGGGATTTGTTTGGAATAGCGCGGCCGAGCCGACCTGGGAGACTGACGAGGAGATGGACACTGCGTCCCAGAATGAGTCCCATTCCCAGTTAGTGCAAGGGTTGGACTGGATACCGCGCTCTCTGCATCACTCCTGGGCAAAGAAACCTCTCGTACTTCCAGTGTCTCCCTTGCAGTGCCAAGTGTGGAGGCCGATAGCTCACCGCCTGTCAAAGTGAAGCCAATAGCAACACACCAGGGGAGCCAAGAGCGTGTGAAGTTCCACTAGTCACTAATTATCCTGAAGGAAGCTCCTTCTTTCCGAGCACTGGCTGGATGTGGGGGCGGGGGTGGGGTGGGGATGGGGGTTAATTGTTAGCAGTCATACCTGTCTAGCTGGGTGCACAGTGTGTAACTGTGGGCATGCACGGAACACTGCCACGTTTTATTAGTCCTGTGACAAGATCAGCTTCGGAAAATAACCCGTCTTCAAAGGGGAATGGTCTAATAACCAGCGAATCGCCATTATTGCTGTCTTTGTGTGTATGCACATACACATGTGCACGTATGGAAGTATATATGTATGTCCCTATGGATATGTACATACAGATTTAAAAGGGGACCCAATTTTTTAAATGTTTTCACTGGACACAAACCCACTGCAAAACTGACCCTTTCAATTCATGACAATCCACTGTTTAGAGACATCACTTCCACTGCGTTCTATGTACTTGTGCAGCTCTTTACGGATTTAAGAGGCGACTGACACATCTAACCGGGATCTGCCATCTCTGACCGGGAGATGTGTTCCCATCTTGAGGGCACATGATTTTAATAAAAAGAACAAAAGCCCCAAAACGACGCCTGCAGTTAAGCCTGAAGCGCAGAGGTGGGAGATGCAAATTGTGCACCCGGGAGCAGAGAAAGCGATCAGTTTCGATCCAGTGTGGGCTCCTGCCTTTGCTGCAGGGGCTTCACTCCCGCATTCCCAAATCATCATCCCCGCTGCAGGGGGCGGCGGGATCTTGCTGTGTACTTCGACGCTGCTCTCTCAGTCGGGGCGCAGAGAGTGCGAGATGGGGGTGGGGGGGAGGTGGTGGTTAGTTCAGGAGCCCCTCCCGGGCTATTTCACGTCAGCTTGCTCTATATTTTCACAGCGGTGTGGCACAGCCACCCTCCTGCAGATCCTGCTCCCAGCCCTCCCCTCCCCACACCAGTGCGGTAAACGCCGGCCTCCTCGGCTCTACGGGACCCCGGGGGCCGCCGTGAGAGACAAACGGACCGTGGCCTTGTTCCCCTTCCTGAACTTCTGGGATCTTGCTGTGCCGTTTGGGAACTTGAGCAGTTTATGCGATGATCAGTCGATTTAGTCGTTTCCCACGATAAAGCACGCAGGGACAACTTCAGAAAATAACTTGTAACTTATTTCTCTGCATCCATCAAATAGCACTCGGCAGACGTGCGTACGTTTCATTTTGTTTTAAAGAAATAACGTTTAGCCAAAGCATGTCCAAAATATGATCTAATTTCGCACACGGTGCGAGAAAATTTACACACCCTCGCAAGTGTTGGTGAGATTGTTCCGTGTCCTTTAGCTGTCAGCAATATTTGGATGAGTTCGTAATTCTAATGGGGGGATCTATCGGAACTGGAATTCGACTGGAATTGCAGGATAATAAGTAAGGATTTAGTAGTTAGTCAGAGCCTGCATTCACAATCGCCATACTATTCTCCTTCTCCCGTTCTCCAGTCCCTCAACCCGTCCATTCCCACATGGGGAGAACATTGCAGTGGGAAACCGGCGGAGGTAGAATGCTATTTGAATGAATGTAACTCTACGCTGTGCACTTTACACGTTAACACAGCCAATTTCTTGCTGCTAGCGCTGAACAATAATTTAAAAGAGAAACGCAATCACTAACAAACTAAAAAGTGCAAACACTTCAACAAAAAAATTTTAAAAATCAGCTGACGGTTTGCCTCAAACTAATAGACCGATTTTATTTTGTTTTAGTCTCCCATAAAAGCGACACGATTCACGATCAATACAATCGTTTGTCGTTCTGCGTAACGTGATTTTATAGTATAACAGACCATTAATATATGGACCAACTACATGGGAGTTCTGAGAAGTATTTTTGCACAAAACTCAAATATAAATGGAATTAGCCCCCAGGATTCTATAGCTCCGGGCACTGAAACGTTTACAGTTCGACACTGATTCACCTCGCTGCCGTTATAATATTTCATTGTTTTTACAGTTTAAAAACATTCAACGTTATGTTTTTACTGGTGGATTTAACACACGTTGTCCAGCAAGGTAAAATATAAAAAAAAAGACGGGTCAGTAATAACATGGGGATTGAAGGGAGCAGAAACACAGCTGACTGGTGCGTAACTGGTTCCATGTGTAAAAATATTTTCTTTCATGAAACTCGAATACATGTGGACAAGCAAAGGTTTCTCGGAGGATGTGTATAGCCTTGCGGTACATTCTCGGCTTCCTTTCTCCATTTCAATTGGATTATTGTAACAATTGTTTATACTTTTGGTTTATTGAAATTGACCTAATATTTCCAGCAATCCGAAGCTTGTGACTGACATCAGCTAAAGAAAACGCGAGCTGGTGTGGACTGTACATTTTCTCTGCAAGTTAGGGACTTTGAAAATGCTTGAACTGTAAATTAGATCAAGCTGAACATCCGCAGTCCGATATGTTGAAAACAACGTCCAGGTTATTGCACGGATATGCAATAAACTTTACTATTTCCCCTTCTCCAGTGATTCACCCTTGGTCTTTAGGGAATGGGCGCCGTTTCCCCTCTATTATATTTTTTAACTAAAACAAATTAAACCAAAATCTGAGTGTCAATGATTTACAATTAAATATTACGAGGAAATTGTACACGTTACGGGCCATAACAGTGTGCTGGACTGTAAATTATCAACACTACATATTTGTGTGTCTGTGCGTGAATCTATAGGTGTCTGTGAATGTATAAAGTAAGATTTGTATAAATAACATATATATATACATAAAATGAAAATTAAATTTCATTATTAAGTTTCAAGATAAAGCGCTTTCTTCATTCAGGATCAGCGAAAAGAGATTCATTTGAAAAGACAAAGATCACATTTTTAAAAATCGTCAGCAAACAATAAAAATCATGCACTTTGTGGAATGAACAATTCCACTTACCTCGTACAACAGTTATTCAGCTTTTGTTTTAATAAAGAGCTTCACTTCTCAGTTAATTGTTACAGAAAATACCTTTCATTACCTAAACAAGCCGACTTGTTTCCAAAACTAAGAATTTAAATGAAATATACGAATGACATTTATTCTACTATTTTAGGGAATCCGATTTGCAAACTATTTTCAAAAGAAAGTAAAATATAGATTGGGGAGATGCAAAGAAAACATATACTTTCCAGCTTTCAGGAAAAGAAAGCTTTAAACAAAAGAGCTACGCCGTTTTTTTTTCTCTGTGAGGAGTGTATTACAAATTAGAATAGTAAGTTCTCCTCATCCACCGATAAGTATCGTGTTAGCATCTAATGAACTGAGTGAGGAGGCAGGCTGATTGAGACTAGTGTCACAGACAATTCATAGGGGTTAGTAACAGGCCGGTGAATCCCACAGTTGAGGTAATTCGTTCAGTAAGTAAATGTGTTTTTTATTTGTGTTACAGGCAGTTTTCTGGTGTAAGATAGGTGAATATTTGTTAGGAGTGCATCTTGATTGCAAAACGTTTGCAAATCTTTTGAAACTTCCGAGACACTAAGCGAGAGAGGAAATTGCAGGACTGAATGCAATTCTCTTTTTTTTCCTCTATTTTTAAAGTGAATCAGAATTAACATTAACAGTCTGCGCGAAGCAATTGTGCAATATTCATCGCATTTTTGCAAAAGAATTTGAAATGGCAGAATTCAAAACAATTCCGAATACTGAAGACGGCTTGGAATAATAGAAATTGTCACACTTTCCATCAAATCACTTTAGTCTGATCCTGGAAACTTGAGCGGGTCCTGTACCCGTTGTTTCACTAACTTATAACTTTCCCCTAGAGGGGCCTGGCGAGTCTTTGAGTCGTATAAAAAAAGAAACTGTCTCCCTAATTGCCCGTTTGAATTTCTGAAATTGTTTTAAACACGTTTAAGTATTATTGCAGTCATTGGCGGCCCAGTTCTAAGTCAATCTGAGTAGGTAGAGGCCGTTCGTTAGCTGACACCGAATTGAACTGAACTTGCCTGTAAGTGACAAGTGGTGAGATCAGGGGCTACCGAGTAAACAGTGGGTCTCGAGTTCATGGAAGCCGCAGTATCCAGCGGGGCTGTTGTAACGTCTCTCTCTCTCTGTCTATGTGAATGTTTACGCTATCGAATCAAATCCGGAAACCAGAAAGAACCGCAGTATTAAGGGTAAGTAAGGTCGCAGCTTACTTTTGGAAGTGAATTCGTTTGCAAACTTTTCTGATGTCCTGACTTTCTTTTACCGATATAAACCTAAGTGAAAAACAATCATTCCCAATGCATAAGCGACCCATTTAGCCACAAACAGACCAGATGTAAAAATTCCGTCCACAGTTCTCTGCAAAACTATAATAAAAGGTTTATTATTTAAAGACCAATAATTGGAAGTACTCGATTTTACGAAATTAACGTAGTTTTTCTTTTACATATAAATACGAGTTCAGAATGACACTTTGAATTTCCTTGCAGTTTACAGTGAACAGCACAGCAAGTGATCTTTCGAGATAGAATTTAATTAAATGTAGTTTGTAAATTAAGTTTTATTGGAGCTGGCAATACAGTATTTGTTACACTCGATGTAAAAGGCAATATGGGCCAAAATTTAGGGTGTATTTCTACAGCAACTTAAGGTCGATGCGGTTTCTACTTAATGTTTCCAATGTTGGTGTTGAAGCCCAAGCTGGCTTTGTTCAGGAGATAGGATCAATGTGTTTGGTTGGATGGAAATGGATTGGACTGTACCTGACACTCTCTACTCTAATAAGTAAATGTTGGTTCACTGATGTTCTTTAGGGAACGCAACTGCCGTCCGTACCTAGAATGACCTACATGCGACTCAAGACCCACGGCAATGTCGGTGATTCCTAACTGCCCCCTGGGCAATTAAGGATAGGCAATAAATGCTAGTCTAGCCAACGATGTCCACATGCCATGAATGAATAAAAAAGAAACCCTCCGGTGAAGCATTGTAAAAGTCAAAAAGGCTAAGTGAAACATATCAAAATGTCATTACGAGGGGTAATGTTACAAGCTAGCCTCTGTGGTATCCATCGGCCTCTAGAGGTGTAATGGTTTCAAATCAAGAATCTTTCTGCATGTACAGCGAACACGATAGCTACTAAAATACAAAGACAGAATGGTCCATTTTCTAAAACTTATCTAGAACTAACTTACAAATCAATTGAAGTCCCTATGTACAATCTCGATGTTTACATTTGAATTTCTGGGGAAAGAGATCTCGGACAAAATGACAGTGTTTGGGGACGGGCGTTAGCCAGAGTTGTATATGCAGCTTGATTACTGCAGAAGCCCAGAAACAGACCATTCGGTCCTGGTAGTTGGCATTTATGCCCCTCTGGAAGTTCCTCCCATCTTATTTAACTCTAACATTTCAAATAGTCTTTTCATTCTGCCCCATTTCCTTTTAAATGTGTCCGTACCATTCCCGTCAACTACTTGTAATGATTCCAATGTTCTCACCGCTCCCTGCATAAGGAAGTCTCTGCTGTATTCTCTGTTTGGATTTTTTTTTGCTGAGTATTGTATGTCAACGGCTTTTGGTAATGCTATTCCCCACAAGAGGAAACATTGTCTCTGTATCAATGTATCAAAACTTTTCATCGATTTGTTGGTCACCTTTCTACTAGGCAACCCGAAGCCCTTTTTTCCAAGAGAAAGGCGATCTAACCTTTCAACGCACGCAATGTTATCATCATTCTGTAAATCCCCTTTGCATTCTCTCCAATGTATCTACATCCCTTTCTAAAACAAAAATGGTGGCCAGAACTACGTACATTACAATAAATGTTGCCTAAATGGGGTTCAATACATAATTTCCCTTTCTTTCAATTTCATCCTGTCAGAAATAAAACCTAGAGCTTGGTTTGTTTTATTTTCTGAGATCTTGTTATTTGTGGAACTAATTTTAGTGATGGTTGCATTTGTTCTTCAAGATCCCTTTGTTCTTTTAACCCATGTTGACTTGTACCTCTCAAACATAAGTGACTTGCCTCTTCTTTCTAGGCCTATATATTTTCAGCTCAATTGTTTGTACATTTTGCAAGTTTAATGATATTTCACTGTAACTTGTTGCAGTTCTCATCAGCTTGAATATTACCAACTTACCCATTCACCGCTTCTTGCTAGATTTGACCTTAAAATACAGGTGATACAGGTGAGAGTCAACTGAAAGTAAGTGACAACAAATGTCATGTCATTGCCTCAAAAAGGTGATGAAATGGGGCAGTAGGACACTTAAAAATGTACTTAGATCAATATTTGAAAGGAATAAAATTGCGAGGCCACAACGGAAAAGCAAAGGGAGCGAATGTCGATGGCCAGTGAGATTCAATGGTGTGCTAGGTTTCTGCTGACATGTGTGACGATGCTGTCACTTTAAAAGATTATGTTGTCCTGGGGTTTTTTTTTAAGAGAGGTTATGAAGGCTGAGGTGACCAAGTAGGCTACCCGAGACGGCCTAAGTCAACAATCAGAGGAAAACTTTAGGTGTATTTTTAAAACAGTTGTAACAATAGAAGGGGTGTGGCCAGTTCTCACAGACCAGTCTCTCTCGTTCTTTTAGCTGTAGGAGTCAGAAGCTGTTTGGACCTCACAAGAGTTGGAGCTTCAGGACAATGATTCATAGCTGCTACATTCTCTGAAATCTCGCTTGATGTTGGAGAATTGCCTTAAGAATCTGCCTGCATTTACTTTTTGCCAAGGGGTGTGTTTATGGGATGTTGCTATATTGGATCTATTATTTGGTTAAGTTTTCTAATAGTTAAGTTACTCTAATTCCTCTTTCATTTGTTTGTATGTTAACTATAGCATTTAAATAAATTGTGTTTTGCTTAACGTCAAGTGGTTTAGAACATAGAACATAGAACGGTAAGTACAGTACAGGCCCTTCAGCCCACGATGTTGTGCCGATCTATTATCTTACTCTAAGATCAAATTACCCTGCATAACCATTTTACTATCATCCATGTGCCTATCCAAGAGTCACTTAAATGCCCCTAATGTATCTGACTCCCCTACCACTGCCAGCAGTGCATTTCACGCACCCACCACTCTCTGTGTAAAGAATCTACCTCTGACATCTCCCTTATACCTTCCTCCAATCACCTTAAAATTATACCTCCTCATAATAGTCTTTTGCACCCTGGGAAAAAATCTCTGGCCATCCACTCTATCTATCCCTGTCATCATCTTGTGCACCTGCATCAAGTCACCTCTCATCCTTCTTCGTTCCCATGACAAAAGCCCTAGTTCCCTCAACTTTCCCCATAAGACCTCCAGTCCAGGCAGCATTCTGGTAAATCTCCTCTGCACCCTCTCTGAAGCTTCCATATCCTTCCTATAATGAGGCAACTAGAACTGAACACAATATTCCAAGTGTGGTCTAACCATGATTTTATAGAGCTGCAGCATAACCTTGCGGCTCTTAAACTCAATTCCCCTGCCCATGAAAGCCAACACACCATACACCTTCTTAACAGCCATATCAACTTGGGTAGCAACTTTGAGGGATCTATGGACATGGACCCCAAAATCCCTCTGTTCCTCTACACTGCCAAGAGTCCTCCTATTAACCCTGTATCCTGCGTTCAAATTCAACCTTGCAAAATGAATTACTTCACACTTTTCTGGGTTGAATTCCATCTGCCACTTCTTTACCCAACTCTGCATCCTTTCAATGTCCCGTTGCAACCTAAAGCAGCCCTCTTCACTATCCACAACTCCATTAACCTTCGTGTCATCAGCAAACTTACTAACCCACCCTTCCACTTCCTCATCCAAGTCATTTATAAAGATCAAAAAGCGCAGAGGTCCCAGAACAGATCCCTGTGGAACACCACTGGTCACCGAGCTCCAGGCTGAATACTTTCCATATACTACCACCCTCTGTCTTCTATTGGACTGCCAATTCTATATCCAGACAGCCAAATTTCCCTGAATCCCATGCCTCCTTACTTTCTGAATGAGCCTACAATGGGGAACCTTATCAAATGCCTTGCTAAAATCTATATACACCACATCCACTGCTCGACCTTCATCAATGTGGTTTGTCACATCCTCAAAGAATTCAATAAGGCTTGTGAGGCATGACCTGCCCCTCACAAAGCCATGCTGACTATTTCTAGTCAAACTGGTTTGACAAGTTGCATCACATCTGCAACACACACTTTGTTTCTATCTTTAAATTAAGAAAAAGTTCTGGTCTAGGCTGCCTTCTTAAAATATTTTGAGGGGGTCTGTTCTGGTCCATAACAAATTGGGGGCTCTTGTCTGGATATAATTCTATAATTCCAATTTGGGTTGATGGGTTGTCGGACTGAAGGGTGGCGAGTGGGGGGTGTTAGTGTCTTTTATTTTGGGTGTTGAATTTTGTTGGTTTAAACAGGGTGTAATGGCTCTTTCAGTTGCTAAGAGTTGTTTACCAGATGATAAAAAAGGAAACCCATGAAAGGGAAAGAGAAGTAAAAAAAAGCTCAGGTATTTTAACTGCAATAAAGTAGGCCACATGAAGTTGCAGTGTTGGTGGTTTAGTAAAAGAACTGGGAAGACAGATACAGGAAAGCAGGATAAGCCAGTGAATTTTACTAAAGTGATAAAGGCCAGCACAGTGGAGGCTTAAAAGCTGCACCAGAATGTGCAACCTAGTCAGAGGTTGGTTGAGAAGAAACCATTGGATGTTCTTAAACCATTTACTGGCAAGGGTAAGGCTTATTCGCAGGGGCAGGTAAAGAAATTACAGTTTTAAGAGATATGGAAGCATGTCAATCTTTGATGTTGAGAGAAGAGGAGATGCATAATTCAAAAGGACTATTGCCGGACAATGTGCTAGTACGTGGACTTCCTGGAGAGAGGAGAAGTGCTCCGTTATGTAAAGTGAGGTTGGTGAAAAGTGGAGTAGTGGTGGTCGGAGCACTGGCAGAGCTCTTCGCTCCAGGAATACAATTTGTTCTTGGTAATGATATAGCAGCACCACAGGTAAGAGTACTGCCTACTGTGTTTGAAAAGACTGGAAAATCACTCAACTGAAATATTACAGGAAGTATATCTGAGATTTCTCCTGACTGTGTAATAACAAGGCCACAAAGGCACAGGATGAAACAGGAGGAGAAATCAAACAATGAAGATAAGGAAGTTGAAGTAGAATTACCAGAGATGTTTGATTGAATAGTTGAGACAAAACGAGAACAGATGGAGCACAAAGTGGATAGTTTTAGTTCAGAAAAATTAACTGAGTTACAACAGAAAGATGAAAAACTCAAGCAATTGTATCAAAAATCATACACAGAAGAATCTGACTGTATTCCAGAATGTTACTATCTTAAAAATTATGTCTTGATGAGGAAAGGGATACATCACATATTCAGGTAGATAATAAATCGGTAGAAATTCATCAAGTTGTATTACAAGTGGGTTATAGAAAGGATGTGTTGTGGGTAGCACATGAGTTACCAGTAGAAGGTCATTTAGGCATAAGAAAAACTCAAGCCAAAATACAAAAACATTTTTACAGGCCTGGACTGCATCAGGATGTAATTGAATTTTGCCAGACATGTCATTCATGTCAAGTCATTGGAAAACCTCAGGCAGTGATAAAACCAACACTTTTAATACCTATTTCTGCATTAGAGGAACCTTTTACAACAGTCTTAATTGATTGTGTAGGACCCTTACCTGAAGCAAAAAGTGGGATTTAGTATTTGTTGACCATAATGGATGTTTCCTCTAGATTTCCAGAGGCCATTCCATTACGCAACATCACAGCTAAAAGGATTGTAGAAGAGTTACTCAAATTTTTCACTACACACAGATTACTCACAGAAATGTAATCAGATGAAACGTCAAATTTTACATCAATATTATTCAGAAAGTTATGGATAGCTTAGGAATAAAGCAATTCAAATCCACTGTGTACCATCCACAATTGCAGGCAGCATTAGAGTATAAAACTTTAAAGACCATGTTGAGGGCTTATAGTCAATATTATCCAGATGATTGGGATAAAGGAATTCTGTTTGTACTTTTTGAAATTAGGTATGCACCAAATGAATGTACCAAATTCAGTCCATCTGAATTCATTTTTGGGCATGAGGTGAGAAGACCACTAAAATTAATTAAGGAGAAATTGGTGAGTCAGAGTTCAGAGACCACATATTTGGACTATATGTCAAATTTTAGGGAACAATTAAATAGAACAAGGGAGTTGGCTAGACAGCAATTAAAAGTAGCGCAGCATATGATGAAATAGGAAGTAGGCAAGAAATCAAAAATTCACAATTTTGCTAATGGAGATAAAGTGTTAGTGTTACTTCCAGTGAAAGGTGAACCTTTGAAAGCAAGGTTTAGTGGACCTTGTCAAATTGAAAGGAGATTGAGTGAGGTGAACTATTTGATAGGGACTCCAGATATAAAGAAATCTCACACAGTGTGTCATGTGAATATGCTCAAAAGGTATTTTGATTGGGAAGAAATGCAAAAGGAGAATGTGTTACTGTGTTACATCACTGAGTGAAGAACGAAGTTCAGAGGATTCTGAATTCGACATTCCTCAACTTAAATTGGACAATGAGGAAGTTCTCAAAAATTGGGATTAATTGTTGAGTTATCTTCCAGAGGAAAACTGAAATGACCCAGAAGAGTTATTACTACCTCATGGGGAGGATACGTGGGAATAAACTGGGAATTACTAATCTAATGACACGTGCTGTAGTTATAGGAAATGCTGTTCCAATTAAGCAACATCCTTATAGATGTAACCCTCTAAAGTTGGCACAGGTTCAAAATGAGATTGAACACATGCCTAAAAACAACATAATTGAAGTGAGTTGCAGCAACTGGAGCTTGCCCATAGTTATGGTGCCAAAACCAGATGGTACCCAATGATTACGTGCAGACTATTGCAAAGTCAATACAGTTACAAAGTTTGATGCATACCCTATTACACATTTGGAAGACTGTATTGAGAAGGTGGGACAAACAACTTATATTTCTATGTTAGACTTACTCAGAGGATACTGGCAGTTACCTTTATCCGAAAGAGTGAAGACAATTTCAGCTTTTGTGACACCAAATGGACTATGCCAATTTAAAGTCATGCCATTTGCTATGAAAAATGTGCTAGCCATATTTCAAAGTCTAACGCTTAAAGTCATTTATGGGCTATCCAGTTGTGTGGTGTCCATTGATGATCTGGTGATTTTTAGCCACACATAGAAGGAACATTTGCAGCATTTATCAGAATTATTCGGTTGACTACGGGAGGCAGGCTTGAAGATCAACATGGCTAAGAATGAACTCGCAAAAGCCCAAGTCCTGACCATGAACCATGTTTTCAGACATGGATAGATGGCCCCATGGAATACGAAAACAAAGGTTCTTGGGGAGATTCCCATACCATTGATGAAGAGAGCAGTACCACAATTCTTGGGATTGAATGGGTTTTATTGAATGTTTGTACCAAATTTTAGCAGTGTCGTTGACTAACTGACTGACTTATTGAAGAAGTGCAGAAAATTTCAGTGGAGGGTGAACTATCAGAAGGCATTTGACAGCCTGAAAGCTATATTAACCACTGCTCCAGTGTTAGCCACACCTAATTATGCAAAGCCATTCAAGGTGGCTATCAATGTAAGTGATGTGAATATCAGTGCTGTAACTCTTACAAGAAGACAACGAAAAGATAGAAAGGCCTATTGGGTATTTGTCCACAAAGTTGAATACTCATCAACAGAAGTATTCCATGATTGAGAAGGAGACTTTTAGCTTGGTGTTGGCGTTACCACATTTCAACATTTACATTGCAAGTAATGTGTCTGAGACAAATGTAAATACCGATCATAACCCATTAAGGTTTTTGGAGAAATTTAAGGACAAAAATTCCATACTATTTAGATGGAGCTTATTATTACAGCCACTCAATCTGAACATTATGCACTTGGCAGGACAAGAAAACTTAACTTCCAACACGTTGTCGCAGCTTGGATGTAGAAAGACAAGATGTTCAGTGGCAGGAGTAAATGGACTGAAATAAAATGCAGTAGTGAATGTTTGCATGTTTAGAGACAATGTAATGTCTATGTATTGTAGTATACTAATAATATAAGACCATGGGTTTTAAAATGAAACCATCTTTATATATTGATGGTTCATTTTCTTAAGGGGAGAAAGATGATGATGCAGCCACTTTAAAATGTTATTTTGTCCTGGATTTTTTTTTGAAGAGAGGTTGTAAAGGCGAAGGTGCTGAAGTAGCTATGGGCGACGGCCTAAGTCAACCATCAAAGGAGGTCTTTAGGTTTTTTTTAAAAACAGTTGTAACAATGGAAGGGGAGAGGCCAGTTCTCACAGACCAGTCTCTTTAGTTCCTTTAGCTGTAGCAGTCAGAAATTGTTTGGGTCCCAGAAGAGTTGGAGCTTCAGTAAAATGATTCCTAGCTGCTACATTCTCTGAAATCTCTCTTTCTGTTGTTTCCTCCTGGATTGGAGAACTACATGTAAGAATATGTGTCTGAATTTACTTTTAAGCCAAGGAGTGTGTTTATGGGATGTTACTATATAGAAACAGTTAATTAATAAGAAGTACTGTAACTATTATTCGGTTAAGTTTTCCAATCGTTGTTATTCTAAATTCCTCTTTCTTTTCTTTGTATTTTGATGATAGTGTTTAAATAAATTGTGTTTTGCTTAACTTCGAGTGGTTTGACCAGTTGTATCACATGCAGAACACGAACTTCACAACTACCTCTAAAATAAGTAAAAGGCAGGATCCAGGCTGCCTTCTTAAAATATTTTGAGGGGGTCTGGTTTGGTCCATAACACATGTATGAACTGAGCTGTGATGTTGTCACATGTATTTATGTATTTTTCAGGCCACTTCACCTTCTGTTTGCCAAAAGCTCTGGCCCAGAGCCCAGCACGTAAAATGCAGCTGATGCAGGAAGCTGGAGGAGGAGAGTTGAGCATGGGAAATAGGTGGACTTGGGGAGAAAATCAGTAACTCATGATTATAGATAATGCGGAGAGGGAGAAGGAATGAGCTCAGCAGCAGCAGCAGCAGCAAAAAGCAGGGGGGTAACCGTGGGAGTAGTAAAACCGTGGGAGGTTGTTGAAGGTCGTGTTTTGATCCAGGTTTAAATTGAGGATCAGGGCGATGGGGCCAGGGAATAATCTGATCCATGTTTAAAATGCAAGGCAAGGAGGATGTTGTGACAAATGTTATTCCATCCTGGATTTCTCATCACTTCACTTACATAGACCTATTCCACTTTCTCACTAATCCTGGATCACTTGCTACTTTCCCCTTAGACCAAGACCTTGTTGTTCTGCTTCTCCCACAGTTGAAGCTGGATCACATTTTAGACCATGAAAAGCAGCAAGTTGATTTTGCAAAGACCCCATTACACACATTGATCATCATTAGTCCAAATGAAATCTGTATGTAATGGCACTGTTATTATAGCAATCCTAGAGTCACACACAATGACTCATCAGTCTGTACAACTCTCTGCCCATGTTTAATTTGATAGTTAGAATAGAACTGGTGCTCCCAGTTTTGGTTCCATCCCTGAATATGTATTGGATTACTTGATAGCATCACTCTCAGCACATTGCTAATAAATCAGGGCTTCATTAGTGATGTTGCTGTCAATGATGTTGTGCTTCCCTGTTCCCTTTGAATGAAAGGCATCTCATTAAACCAAACTCACAGTAAATTATATGAAAAAAGCTGATGCTGTGCATAGGTCCAAAATCCTGTGAGAGTCACTGTAGAGCCTTTAGAAAGATAGTAAACAATTCTCAGGTCTATGTGAGTGAAGTAAACACTGAGACATTGAACAGGATCACAG
This sequence comes from Rhincodon typus, assembly GCF_021869965.1. Taxonomy (NCBI): domain Eukaryota; kingdom Metazoa; phylum Chordata; class Chondrichthyes; order Orectolobiformes; family Rhincodontidae; genus Rhincodon; species Rhincodon typus. Next base: position 60,228,270 of record NC_063345.1, on the reverse strand, counting down.
CTTTATTATGCTCAAGTCATACAATTTGTCCTTTGAATTCCTGAAAGATGCAGCTGAACAGCTGGGTGTCTTGAGAAGAACTCAATCTGTTGCATTTATTCTAGTTTTGGCGTCTTGTCCACTCAACCAACAGCTCAAATAATATCCACTTAGGGAGATAGCATTACTGGTCCATTGCAAATATTACTGGATGGATCCCAGCATAGCAGTGGGCAGGAGGAGCGGTTAGGCAATTTTGAGGAGATATCTATCTCTTCCAAGAGATAACATAAGCAAGGCACAAAAATAAGGACCACAAAATCAACATCTCTTAGTGTCTAGACTGCTAAGTATTGAATTTCAGGAATATTGCTGTCATTATTTGGGACCAAAAAGCTAACCTTCTGTGTGAAGGCAGAGAATGTGGGCAAGGTTCTTAATGAATACTTCATGGCTATCTTCATAAAAGAGGCAACCAATGATAATATTGTAATGAAAGAAGAAGAATGCAAAATTTTGGGGGTTAACCATTGTAACATAGCCAGTATTAATGGCTTTGATATTCGTGAAACTGGAAAAAAATCGCCATGCCTGGGCAAAATAAATTATAGGTTATTTAAAAATAAAGCAAAAGAAGGAATTGCAGAGGCTCTGACCATTAGATTTTGATCCTCTCTTCACCACAAGTGGAGGATTACCTAGGTATAATCCAAGCAGTGGTCCATTTAATTTTCTTACTGGCTGTGCAGGCGTCAAGGGACCTTCCAGAACTGGAAGTCAATGATGCAATCAGGGTTCTCCATTGATTGCCTCTGGTGGGTCGTTGGAGTGGTTGTATGTACATACAACTGTGCAGCTTAGACAAAACATTATACCCAAGTAATTCTAGGCCAGTTAACTTAAATATGGCTTGGGCAGATGATTGGAATCAATTTTGAGGAACTAGGAGGTTGTTGACTTGCTCGCCGAGCTGACTTGTTCTTGTTCAGACGTTTCGTCACCATGGTGACCATAACGGACCAGACAGTATAAATTCCAAGCAGAGTAGAACAACATCGCTTCATCGGAGGCCTCACTGATGATGTCACCTAGCATTGGTGACGAAACGTCTGAACGAGAACAAGCCAGTTCGGTGAGCAAGTCAACAAACCTCATGCACAACCCAAGCTATAGATCTTTGCCAAAACCTTTGAGGAACTATATTCATCCTCAATTGCAAAGGTCTAAATGAAACAACGAAAGTAAGACTGGATTTCTTCAGGCAGAATCATACCTGATTAACATTGAACGAACTGCAGCAGTTTAAGGAGGCAGCCCCCTCACTACTTTCTCGAGGACAACCAGGGACAGGCAATAAATGCTGGCCCAGGCGGTGATACCTACATCCCATGAACCAATAAAAAACAAAACTACGAATTTGAGGAGGTGACCAGTTGGGCTGATGATGGTAGTGCAATGGATGGAGTTTATAAAGATTTTAGTGAGTCTTGTGACAATGACCCACATGGCAGGCTAGCCAACAAATGCCTTTGGAAAGAGACACTGCCAAATTGAATCCAAAGTTGGCTCTGGTGTCAGGAATCAAAATTTTATGGTTGACTCGAGTTCTTTCAGCTGGAAGGCTATTACTAGTGGGATTCAACAAGGCTCAGTGCACAGTGTCTTGTTTTCTCTAGTTTTTTGCTAAGGATTTAGATTCAAATTTAGAATTAGAATTAGGTTGTATTGTCACCTGTACTCAGGTACAGTGAAAAGTGTACAAAGTCACCATTAACATTACAGTTCTTATAAAGTGGAAAAATAAAGAAATAAAGTTACAAGTTCAACATTACAGCCCTTCTTAAGTGCTTAGTCATGCTGGCCTCACACTCCCAACAAGGGCTCGATCTCCTCTGTGCTGGGCTCTTCTGCTGCAATGGACTCCGTCTCCCCATGCTAGCTCAATCTCCCCGGCTCTCGATGTTGCTGCGGACGCTGGGAGATCACAGGTTGCCTGCTCACCCCTCCGTATCGTGCTGCCTGTTCACACCACTGCCACGTATGCTGGAGGACCTCTCTCACCGCCACACTGGCTCGATCTCCTCTGTGCTACACAAACTCACTGTCCATAGAAGGTAAGTGGATTAAAGTAAGAAAGAAAGAGCAGAGAAAGAAGTAAAATAAAGTATAAGCAGGCGGAACAGATGAGTTACACACTGAGCTGCCACTCTGCTGCCATCTTGAATTAGGGGCCACAATAAAGACACTTTCACGTTGTAAAAACCTGGGCCAACTGGCTGACACAAAGGGGGGACGTTTTAGTCTGCAGGAAGGTATAAGTTGTCTGATTGAATTCCAGCTTCCGCTTTTCTGCCCAATCTGGTAATGTAACTTGGGAGGTACAATAGGCAAAGGAAGACACAGTAAGTGGAAGAATATTGCTCAGTGTGGAGGAACAAAGGGGTCTTAGAATATGTCCACTGGTCCTTAAAGGTAGCAGAGCTAATCAATAAGGTGGTTAAGAAGACACATGGCATGCTTTGCTTTATTTTCTGAGGCACTGAATGTAAGAGCAGGGAGATTATGCTAAACTGTGTACAACACTTGTTAGACCACAACTTGACTACTGTGTATAATCTTGGTCACCACATTACAGAAATGAAGGCTGTTAGTAAAACATCAGTTGCGTGGAAGTATCTGGAACCTGTAATTAGAGTCAACGTAACTGAACATGTGGACAAATGTAAGTCGATAAGAGAAAGCTGTCAGGGATTTATCTGTTCACGGGATGTGGGTGTTGCTAGCTAGATCAGCATTTATTGCTCACCCCTAATTGACTATGTTTAGCTGCTCATCCGTAATTGACCTGGAGAAGGTGGTAATGAGTTGCCTTCTTGAACTGATGAAAACCTTGGGGTATAGGGTTACCTGCAGTTTCTAGAAAGGGAGTTCCAGGTTTTGACATAGTGATGATGAAGGAATGGCAATATAATTCCAAGTCAAGATGTTTAATGGCTTAGGGTGGGATTTTCAGATGTTCCCATGTATCTACTGCCCTTGTCTTTCTAAATGGCAACTTTTCTTATCTAATATCTAGCTTGTATTGAAACGGTGGAAAGTAGCATAGTGGTATTGTCCTTGCTTCAGGACCAGAAGTTCTGCTTTTAATTCCCACCTGACATAAAGGTGTGGCATGACATGTTCTGAGCAGGTTTTTTTTATTTTAACCAGGGCTGGAGTGATGTAATGGTATTTTCCCTACCACTGAGCCAGGAGGTCCAGGTTCAAGGTGCTTCGAAGGTACATTTTAAGAATCTTTGAATAGGTTGATTAGAACATCTTTGGTCAGTAGTTCAGAAAATTCCTTTGCATCGTCTTCAAGACTTTCATGTCCATCCTAAAGTATGGTTCCCATAATAGAACACAATACTCCAGATGGAGCTTAGCCAGTTTTATTGATAAGTATCTAGCATAACTCTCTGGCTTTTGTATTCTATTTCAAAAGCCAATAATCCTGCATGCTTTTTTAACAGCCTTCTAACTTATTCTGTCTTCTTCAATGACTTGTGTAATTTCACTCCCAGGTCTATTTTGTCGACTTGATTTGTTCCACAATTACCTATTCAGTCATGGTCAAGAATCTCTTGCAATATCTTCTGTTCCCATTCTTGTACAATTACCTCTGAAGATCCCATACATCTAACCTTCACTCACTTCTATCCTCCATCTAGATGCTGTCCCTTCACACCATATCAGAATGCATGAAGACAGCTTTTGCATGGTTACTGATGACATCAAGGTGTACCTTCGCCACTGCCATTTCTCTTGACCCCTCCACTCCCTCTGAGTGTCAAACTGCTTGTTCAACACTTCTTGTGCCCCATCCTCCACAACATGACAAACTCCATTTTTACATCAGTGATTCCAGCTCCTTCCAACTCATTGACTCAGACTGTATTAGACGGCACACTGCCTGTGGCATCTTATTTGACCCCATATCATCTTCTTCACAAAGATCATCCACTTCCATAATATTGACTGAATCTTGGTTTTCAACAGCTCAGCTACAACTGAAAGCCTCATCCATCCCTTTTCTTCACACTTAACTGTTCCATTTCTCTCCTAAACAGCTTCCAATCTCAATAAATGTGAGCTCACAAAAAACTCTGCTTTTTATGTCCTAACTCACTTATGTCTCATTCAAACATCAACCCTAGCTCTCAGTCCACAAATATTTTGATTTTAAAATTCTCTTTCTACTTAAGTCTCTCCACAGCTTCATCCTTTTTGATCTGAAATTGATAATGTTAATGCAATGATTTCTCTAGACTCAATAGTGTCAGCATGACGCATTCCCTGAAATTGCCAGTGCTTTACCTAAATGCTGTAGCTTGCTTAACAATGACGCTTCCTGATAATGAGACTAGGATGTCTACTGTTTTTGACATAGCTGTGGAATGAACATTGAAGAGCAGGACAGTGAGACTTGTTTGTTAGATCTTTTAAAGAGCTGGTAGAGACATGATAGATTGAATGGTATCAGTTTGTTCTTTAAGATTATGTAACTTACTTTTTGGGAACCTTAAACCAACTGTAATTTAAGATGAGGAATTAAATGTTCACTGCTCAAAGTGATTTCCCTGGTGTAAACTATCAGAGTAGATCCAAAATTGTAGTCCGATTTGATGCTGGAGTAGGGGTCATGAAGTATATGGTTTGGTGGCTTGAAGAAAGCAAGTTGTTGAAACTTCTGCAAATCTGAAGCCAAAAGCAGAACAAAGGTTAGGAACAGTCAGCAGGTCAGGCAACATGTGCAGTGAAGCTAAGGGTCAATATACTGCGTTTGTTATTTTGTAGGGTGTGGAATGTTGAACTTGAAATGGAAAAGAAGATGGAATTAGTAAGTTTGAATGCCAAAGAGACAGGGAAATTAGACAATGTGATTTGGAAAGAGAAAGGTTTAGAGTGAGAGTGAAAAGTCCATAGGATACAAGAGCTAAAGTAGGACATTGAGTCTGTTCTGCTATTCAGTGAGATCCCAGCTGATTTGATAATCCTCAACTTTACTTTCCTGCCTTTTCCCCATAACCCTTGATTCCCTCACTGATTAAAAATCTGCCTATATCAACATTAAACATATTTAATGACTCAGCCTCAACAGCCCTCTGCAGTAAAGAGTTTCACAGATTCACAACCTTTGGGAGAAGAAATTACTCCTCATCTCTGTCTTAATTAAATGTGTGGCCCCTTACTATGCCCTCTGGTCTTGGACTCTCTCACAAAGGGAACAACTTTCTGCATCTACCCTGTCAAGTACTCTGAGAATCTTGTACGTTTCGATAAGTTCACCTCTAATTTTTTCTATATTCCAATGAGCACAGGCTTAGTTTACTCAACCTGTCCACATAGGTCAGCCCCTCCATACCTGGTATTGACCTAGTGAACCTTCTTTAGACTTCTTCCAATGCCAATATGTATTTCCTTAGATGAGAGGTCTAAAACTTTTCATAGTATTTCAGCTGTAATCTAACTAATACCTTGTACAATTTTAGCAAAACCTTCTTACTTTTATTTTCTGAGATAGTAGGAGCAGGTGAATCTGAGATAACAAGGTGTAGAGCTGGATGAACACAGCGGGCCAAGCAGCATCAGAGGAGCAGGAAGGCTGATGTTTTAGGCCTAGACCCTTCTTCAGAAGCCCTTTCGAAGCAGGGTCTAGGCCCGAAACGTCAGCCTTCCTGCTCCTCCGATGCTGCTTGGCCCGCTGTGTTCATCCAGCTCTACACCTTGTTATCTCTACTTTTATTTTCTATTCTTTTTGAAAAAAAAGCCCAACATTTTATTTACCTTCCATATTACCCATTGAACTTAAATGCTAGCTTCTTGTGATTCATAGACAAGGATTCCCAAATCATAGAAGCATTATAGAATCCCTACAGTGCAGAAAGAGGTCATTCGGCCCATCGAATCTTCACTGAACCTCCGAAGAGCATCCCACCCAGATCCACCCCCCTACCTATATTTCCCATGGCTAACCCACATAGCCTGCACATCCCAGGACACTACAAACAATTTCAGAATGGCCAATCCTCTTAGCCTGCACATCTTTGGACTGTGGGAGGAAACTGGAGAACCTGGAGGGAATCCGCGCAGACAGGGGGAGAACACACAAACTCCACACAGATAGTCACCCGATGCTGGAATTGAACATTGGTCCCTGGTACTGTGATGCTGCAGTGCTAACCCACTGATTCATTGTGCCACCCACAAATCCTTCTGAGCTACAGTTTTCTGCAGTCTTTCTGCATTTAAGTAATATTCACCTCTACTGTTCTTCCTGCCAAAATGCATAACCTTGCATTTCCCACATTATATGTTGTCTGCCAGCTTTTGCCCACTTATTTAACCTGCCCATGTCCATCTGCAGAATCCTCATACCAGCCTCACCATTTGCCTTCCGACCTAATCTTGGCTATAAACTGGGCTATAGTATATTCATTTGCCTCTCCAAGACATCAATATATATTGTAAATTATTACATCGTAGGAGAATGATTCTGATGCCAGTTAGGGAATTAATTTAACTAAGAATCTAGATTCAGTGCTCAAAATTACTGGGGATCAAGTCAAAAAGGTATTTTAGCTTATTTGAGAAGATAGCTGGACAGATGAAGTGGGCCAAAAGATGTTTAGACTTTAATGTTACAGTGTTTTAACAAATTCAACTATGAGCAGGCACACCAATTTGTTGGAATAAAAATCTGCAGATTATGAAACTCGGAAAGGCAATATTGAATGCTTATCCCAGAATATTATCAACTGAAATTTAGGACTGCAAGAAATACGCCTATTCAAACCTTTTTAGAATTTGCAAGGGAAAATAAATGTTGTGGGATCAGTGGCTTAGATCACCAAAGCTAGAGAAAAAAATGAAAACATAAGGAAAATTATGATTATGGAAACATTCAGAAAAAGACTTCTGCCAAATTGATTGTCTTGTTTTGATGAGCATCAAGTATTAAAGATTAGGGAAACAGCAATTTGGGCAGATACCTGTGATATTTTGCATAGAGATTTATAATTGGGGAGATAGTCATATAGGAATCCCAAAGGCAGTTGGAGGAATAGAAACTATATGACTGGAATAGGTATAAGTTTTAGGAAACAAATAGAAAGACACCAATCTCATGGAGAAAAAATGTTAGAAACATAAAGTGATGTAAAGAAATTTAACATGCTTCAATTTTAGTAAGATGGGACATAGCAAAGTCAATTGCTGGAGTTAGAATGAGAGAGCAATTGCAATAATAGGAATGTCTGAGGAATCTTTTGAAGAGGAGGCATAATGAAAGAGTTCAGTGCTGAATTAAAAGAATAGTACCAAATAGCCAAATCATAAATTGGATAAGAAACAATACCTGAGTATTATTAATTTAACAACCAAGTGATAATGAGGAAATGGAGACAATCTGAAATACCAGCCAATGAGGAATGGGCAATAGTCCATTATTTGGTAGTCTCATCTGAATATTATAATGAAATTTTACAAGCATCTCACAAAATTCCAGGGTCTCTTAGATGTTAAGGAAACACAGTCTAAAATATTAAAGCATTTCTGTTGGTTAGAATCATGTCAGGTAGTGGGGAAACCTCAAACATCAATCAAACCTGAGCCTTTAATTCTTAAATCAATGTTTGAAGAACATTTCAGCAGCATCTCAATAGATTGTTTAAGGCCACTACCAAAAACCAGAAATAGAAATCCATATCTTTTAACAATTATAGACATTTCCACAAGATTTCTTGAAGGATTGTCTTCATGAAAAATTACTACAGAAGTTATAATGGAAATATTAGCTCTTATTTTTACAAAATATGGATTAACCAATAAAATACAATTAGATCAAGATTCAAATTCTATGTCACAAATATTCAAAGAAGGAACAATTTATATCTTCAGTTTATCACCCAAAATTTGAAGGAGCATTGGAAAGATAGCATCAAATCTTGAAGATTAGAGCTTACTACCAAGAATGTACTAATGATTTGGATAAAATAATTCTTTTGTTACTGTTGGCTAGTAGGGATATTCCTAATGAATGCACAGGATTTAGTCCTTTTGATCTAATTTATGGACATGGGGTGAGGGGTCTTCTGACTTTAAAGAAAATTTATAGACCAGACTTGGAATTGAACAAAATAGTTAAGTCAAAACTATAGATGTGATAGAAAAGGGAACTCTTGCTCTAGTATTTGAGTATTGTCAGGTGGTAGTGTTGGGATAGTTGGGATTTTGTTCTGCTGTGTGTTTTGAAATCTTTCAAATTGTGTTATATATAAATGGCTTAGTTTGTTCTATTTTATTTTCATTTCTTGTGTGTAATAATTTTTAAATATTATTCTTAAAACTAAATCTGCAGCATTGCATGCTTATATTTCAGTCAAAGACCACTGTGTTAAATTAAAAGAATCATCATCTATCAAGCTAAGTTTCAGTCTGGGATCTGGCTTGTGCAATAATAATATCAGCTGGGATGTAACAACTTATATTTGCATTGCATTTAATTGGATCAACTGTCTCAAAATGTCCCTTGAACATGAAATGAGCAGTACTGGCAGTGTTTATAAAGGAGACTGAAGCCATGATTCAAAAGATGCTTTAAAAGGAGGTTTTTGAAACTGGAGAGAGAAATAACAAGATTTAGGGACTGCCTGATGGTAAGGGTTAGATTGCTGAAGTGTTCCTCAGTAGTAAATATTTAGGATGTCATTAACCATAAGGTAACTGAAATAGGCTCCTGGAGACCCCATCAGTTATTTCCCCAGTAACCTTTCATCGTTGGTTTCTGGTTTCTGTTTCCAAGCCAGCTTTCATTTGCATTAACAAATTTCCCATTCATTTGATGAACCCAAATCTCTTTGACAGGGTGCCATCCATCAGAAAATCTAATTTTATCAATTGGATGATTGCTTGTTTAGTTACTGTCTCAAGATAATCCTCAGGATCAGAGTGGTGTAACCTATTGTATCTTAATCTATGTTGACGACTCCTTGTGGTTTGTTTGCTCTTGCATGCTTATCAGCTGTGTCCCTTAGAATGATCTGTAGCATTTCCTGTAATACATAGTTTCGCTAAATGTTCTGTAGGTTCTGGCTCATGCTTCACATTTTATGAATAACATTTACTATCCTTTGTTCTAAAACTTAATGAGGGACAATATATATGGCTCAGAACAGGTTTAAAATTACACCAAACACATTGACATCAGAATGCCAGACTGTTGATAATCATCAAATTGTATTTGCTTCAATTTCACACAGCCAGTGAACACCTCAGATTGCCGATGAACTCTACCTACTGGTCTCAGTGGAGTGGGGTCTGGCTTTGGCAGACAGCAATTATACTACCAATTGGACGTCACTGCCATGCTGTATTGAGATAGTGATAATGTACCTCCACACATGCACAATTGTCCCTGTACACCATTCCTCATGGAGCTCACGACAAATGTGTGGAAAGTGCAGATAGTTTAAAAACATTTAGCACTATATCTACAATATTCTGGGAGGTCCAGTGAAATAATGCAAGTGTCTGGAGTCATAATTCAGCTGGTGCAAACATAATCTGCTGTGAGGTCACCTTTCAGAAAGGAGATTTTGCATCGTGGGCACTAATGGAAAATTGAAACCTGAAACCAAATTCATACAATTGCCTTTTCATGTCAAACCACATCTGAAATCACCTTGTGTCAATGTGGAAATGAAAATACAGCTTCTTTATTTTTATTTAGAGGAATATTCTCACCAACTCCATTAATTGAAAGAATCTCTATTAAAAGTAGACTGATTTCTCATGTCTTCATTCAAATTTATGTTTATGTTTGGATTCAACTCCAACCATTTGGTGACATTGATAGAGTTTATCGGGCAACCTCCTAGCATGAATGCAATAGTATACAGCTTCGCAGTGATACATATGGTTACCATTTTGGAAGATTTGATTTGGTTGGCTAGGTCTGTGGTGAGTCAAAACACATTACCATGTTGAAGTCATCAAATCAATCTACCTAGAAATTCACACAGAGATTCTGTCTGCTAGGTATGGTAGTGCACACAGGACTTGATTTAAACTCTGGATAAGTGAATGGGTTTTGGTTGAGTTACAGTCTCACCCACGGTCACTACAAATAAATTTATAACTTAGTTAAGTTATGGGTGTTTGTTAAGCAGGAGTTTAACCATCTAAAACCACCAGGGTTCATTCCATATATTAGCTTCTTGATGCTTGCCCAGTTACAATAATATAATGTGGTAAGTATCGTCCAGAGTTGATCAGAGAGAACTCAAGTAAGTCTGTTAGTCCAGGTACAATTAGTGTGTCAGTCTAATTCAGGCCCAACAATATTATGTCTCTATCTGGTTCAGATTTAAAAATACATTACATATGTCTGAACATCAGTCATTGTATTGAATGTATTCAATTATATTGAATTCAATTCTAATACTTTACATTTCTAAATCTGTCAGTTATCAATAACTGACTAAAACCAGATAGTCATCAAAAGCTGAGAAATTGTAGACTTTATCTACAAAAAGAGAATTGGCTGCATTAATATCAAAGTCAATCGAGGACAGAATAAAATGGAGCACCCAAATGCTAAAGGTTAGAAGCAACTACCTTGACCAGTGATGGCAACTGGCATGCCCTTAGCCCATCATATTGTAGTCTTACAATACATAAAGATGAAATAGAAAAGCTGCAGCAGTAAATTAAAGAATACTTTACAAGTTTTGTATCTTTGTACAAAGAAAGGATAAAGAGCTTGCTTTTATATGGCACCTTCCATGATGACACCCAGAAGCAGTTCACATGCAATGTAACTTCCTTATTGGCACAGAAGTGTAGTTGTTGCTGCATTGTAAGGAAACACAATAGTTAATTTCTATGTAATGTAATCACACCAATGACAATGATATAACTGATGAATGATACTGTTTTGGTGATATTGTTTAAGGGATAAAAATTAACCAGAAAATCAGGAAAGATTGCCTGTTCTTTTGCAAACTGTGCCTGAGTGTGTTTCTTTAGTGTCTCATCCAAGCCTTGGCAACACTGACAATGGTGCATTACTCCTTCAGAGCTGCACTGTAGTGTGGGACAAGTTTATGTACCTACAACTTCAAAACCAATGAAGATTTATAGAGGTCATTAGCTCATGAAATCCTTGTGAGCTGTGGATCTTTTGTACTTGGGAGCGAATCTCTTTGCAGACCAATAACCTTCGTTGATCTGTTTCTTCCCTTGCCCCTCCAAAGCATTTGTTTTGAGCTTTCCTCATTCCCACCCTAATTTCTCCCTTCTCAGTTTGAATTCACTCTTTCATTTCCAAATTCAAGCCTTACCTAGTGTTTTTGTGATTCTGTACCCCTTTATCTATCTTTTGGCTCCTTTTCTATACTTTCTTATCTCCCTTTCTTCTCTTTCTAAATTACACAGGCTGGTTCTACTTGATCACTAACAGAAACAACTCAGTCACCTTCAGAAACAACTCGATCACCATCAGAAACAACTTGATCACTAACAGAAACATCCTACTTCAGCTTCATGTAATGAGTTGGTTCCGGAATGACCTTCACCTTCTTAGCTTCCAATGAACGCTGACCTGCAATTTCTCTGCTAAAGTCTTCAGATTATCCTAAAATGCAAGCCCTTTCTCTCCAAAAAGTCTGACTATTCAATGTACTCATGTTGATTCCTGAGTGATTTCAGCAAAGTTCTGTGACACAGAATTTGGATCCCTATCACTGGCAAACAGGTCCCTCATTCAAGTCCTATCTGCACTGGAGGTGTCTCATAACATGTCTGTGCAGGTTGATTAAAATTGTTTGCTTAAATTCTGCAAGTTCCAGGAGTCTGTTTTGCAGCCACTGTTATGAGGCCGCAGTTTTGTTATGATCCCCATCGAGATTGACAAACCAAAATAACCGAACTTACCAATCAAGTACAATGAGACAATAAATAGACATAGTTTTAATTTTACAAATCAAGCCAAAATCAATGTATATAAAATATGAGTAAACAAGCCAATTGTGATCAATGTAAAACAAATTACTATTTAAATAACAGGTACAGCAAAGACTGATTTTATGGATTTAATTGTCAATCCGTTCAGCATCTATGGCATTTATTCGCCAGAAGCTCCAGGTACAAGTCCATAAAAGTGCATTATAATATATCCAGAAAGGTTGATTCAAAACGTTTGTTGTGGCATGGCCATGTGACCTAAGGCCTTAGGTTCAGGTTCCAATCTCTGAATGCAAACTACTTGCCAATTCTTAGTTTGGAATTCAGACGCATGCTACCGCAGAGATTTTGTGATGGGGTTCTTGTGGAGCAGCGGTAGTGTCCATATGCCTAGGTTCAAGCACAGCCTATACCAAACATGTTTATTTATACATTTCTAAATGGATTGATTATAAAAGATCTATATAGCAATATTGAAAGCCCTTGGAGCTTTAAACATTCTCCAGTAGAAATCCTTTCCTTTCATTTGAGGATTTAGTTTAATCCCATTTGACAGCAGCACTCACCCAATCCAATGTCCAGAAAATGTTTTACACTAAAATTGCATACATTTGCACATGTTCCATGCAATGCTCTTGATGTTCTTGATAGCATAGATTGTCCATAGTAATCTTCAAGAGGAAGAAACCCATTCCAGTAACAGTGTACTTGTCTGTTCCCAGCTGCAAGATCCAATCTCCATCTTATTCATCTGAACCACTGAGAACTCAAAGTTCAAGTGGATCCTTGTTTTTTAATCTGACTTTAATGGGATTCAGTTTCCATTTCTGTTTCCTTTTTAGTTTCAGTTTTCTGAGAAACCAGAAGGTGCAGTTTCCTTTGCGGGTAGTTGAAGTTTCCCTTTCAGCTTCCATCCAAATAAAAACAAGTTTATATTGATGCATCATTAAGTTAATGATATAAACTCTTAATCACTGGACAAAGTAAATTGCAATATTTGACATTTATGTTAGATTTGACCTGTGGTTTAATAAAACCCATTGGGACAGATAATGAAGGGTTCAAGACAAACTCCACACACCATTCCCCTCTTCATATCCCTGATGTGTGAGGACTAAAGACCGAAGACAACACTGGATTGGCACCCAGTTGGGTACTTGCATCCAGTCAAAGTGAACGATGGCTTGGCGGCACCTCTGTGTCATAATGGCTGTCTTTGGGCCCCATTTTAGATGATTTTAAAATGTGAAGACCTGAGCATTGACTCTGAATGTTGCTGTTGTTCAGTAGAAGTACTTACATCTGAACAGTACAGATGTTCCCCTTCCCCATTATAAAGGCTTAATGGGAGGAGATGAAACCTAAGTCAGTATACCTAAGAAATGGCACTCCAAAAATAAACTTCAGCTCAGCTACTCTTCACTGGTAAATGCTCAAGTCTCAGAATTTGTGAGATTGGAGCAAAGACTCACCTCAGGACAGAACACAACAGATAGATATTAATATCAGAAAATAAAACTACAGAATAATTAAAGCATGTTGTTGGCTTTAGTCACGGAACACGATTTAGAATGTGGCAATGGATGTGTGTTTGATGTTGGAAAGAGACTATGCTGGGGAAAAAGGAGTGGGTTTGATTATGTTGAACTGAATTGAACTATTAGTGAATATTTCATTAGGGTCTTGTTCAGAATGGGAAGAACTCATGCAAAGAATTCAAAGACGTAGTCTTGTATTCTCTACATGTTTCATTACTGAGCACAATTTAAGCAGCATGGTTGATTTTCGGCACTGCGTGCTCTATTTTCTTTGAGGATAGATGAGCTGTCACTGATCTGACTACATATATTTGAGGATGCAGTAGATGACAAGATTCAGACTTCAGTGCCAGTAACTGAAAACATTCCATAGCAAGACTGCTGGCGGGGAAAAAAGAAAGTTTCTTTCCCAGTAACTTTAACTCCTGCAAGAAACCTTCTCCAGTCATTCATGTTCATCCTTCCTTTCTCTTGTAAGGGAAGGTGTTTCAAAGATGTAGCACAAGATACATGCATGTTAAAAACTAAACCAGAAGTGGTGCATATTACAACCTTTTAGGGGAAGGGTCTAAAATCTTAAATGTTATCTTTAGATTCTCTACAGATGTTGTTGACCTGTTTTTTTGTTTTTTTGTTTGCCCTCAGTAGCTTTCTGACATTATTTTGTTTGTGTTTTTGTTTTTAAGGAAATTATGTTGAATGTCCTCTGTTAACCGGACTTCAGATCAATGCTTCCTTTAAAATTTCATTGATTTGTGGGCATCTTTAAATTATTTTGCATGGCTCAAGTTCCACTCCAGGACTGGAGAACAAAAATCAAGACTAATGCATCAGGGCAGCATCGGTATTGCTACATAGCAGGAGGTGATGTCTTTCAGAAGACATGTTCAACCAAGGTCCTTTCTGCTTTTCAGATGAATATTAAAGATCTCGTGCCATTATTTCTAAGAATGGCATGGGTGTTATCTCTTGGTATCCTGGCCAATATTTCCCCTGCAAACAGTATCACAAAAACATAAATTATCTGATAATTAGCACATTGCTTTGTTTTGTTTCAATCATGTTCCGGTCACTGCTAATTACAGCATGGTTTACCGGTGAGGATATTAATTAATCCTATCTCATTGCACATTACCAGGTCTGAATAACCTGTTGTCTGATTGGTTCTATTATGTGATGAGAAACTCACCTTCCCAGCTACCTTTGCCAATCTGATTCATCTGATCCTTATGCAGATTAATATCACCCTTGATTATCACTGTGGCATTCTCATAGAACCCCACTACTTCTTCCCACATACCCCATCCTACTGTTAGGTGGCCTGTTAACTACTTCCATGAATAACTTAAAAACCAAAAGAACTATGGATGCTAATTTGTCAAGTTTTCAGTCACTCCTTTAGTTCAGTTATTAGTGTTTTCATTCTGATTATGTTCTTGGAATGTTTTCCCATGTAAAAGTTCAATAAGTTACTTTATTTAAAAAAAACAAACATCACTGCACCATCATGTTGTTAATACTGAGGGAGTTTCTCAAAATGAAGAACTGTGACCAGTGGTGTTCCACAGGGATCCGTGTGGGACCCCTGTTGTTTGTGATATACATAAATGATCTGGAGGAAGGTATAGATGGTCTGATTAGCAAGTTTGCAGGTGACACTAAGATTGGTGGAGTAGCAGATAATGAAGGGGACTGTCGGAGAATGCAGCAGAATATAGATAGATTGGAGAGTTGGGCGGAGAAATGGCAGATGGGGTTCAATCCAGGCAAATGCGAGGTGATGCATTTTGGAAGATCCAATTCAAGAGCGAACTATACGGTAAATGGAAAAGCCCTGGGGAAAATTGATGCACAGAGAAATCTGGGTGTTCAGGTCGATTGTACCCTGAAGGTGGCAACGCAGGTCGATAGAGTGGTCAAGAAGGCATACGGCATGCTTTCAATCATCGGATGAGGTATCGAGTACAAGAGTTGGCAGGTCATGTTAGTTGTATAGGACTTTTGTTCAGCCACATTTGGAATACCGCGTACAGTTCTGGATGCTACATTACCAAAAGGATGTGGATGCTTTGGAGAGGGTGCAGAGGAGGTTCACCAGGATGTTGCCTGGTATGGAGGGCACTTGCTATGAAGAGAGGTTGAGTAGATTAGGATTATTTACATTAGAAAGACGGAGGTTGAGGGAGGACCTGATTGAGGTCTACAGAATCATGAGACGTATGGACAGGGTGGATGGCAAGAAGCTTTTTCCCAGAGTCGGGGACTCCATTACTAGGGGTCATGATTTCAAGGTGAGAGGGGAAAAGTTTAAGGGAGATAAGCGTGGAAAGTTCTTTACGCAGAGGGTGGTGGGTGCCTGGAACGCGTTGCCAGCGGAGGTGGTAGAGGCGGGACGATAGCGTCATTTAAGATGTATCTAGACAGATACATGAATGGGCAGGGAGCAGAGGGATACAGATCCTTGGAAAATAGGAGACAGGTTTAGATAGAGGATCTGGATCGGCGCAGGCTAGGAGGGCCGAAGGGCCTGTTCCTGTGCTGTAATTTTCTTTGTTCTTTGTTCTTTGCTGCAAATCAGAAACAAAAACAGAAATTGCTGGAGAAGTTCAGAAGGAGGAAGGGTCACGCAACCCAAAACCTTAACTCTGATTTCTCTCCACAGATGCTGCCAGACCTGCTGAGCTTTTCAAGCAACTTCTGTTTTTGTTCTTTGAGTAACTTCTTACCTTTGCAATTTCTAACCTCTATCCAATCTGATTCTTTGACTTGATCTTTAGAACTAAATCCATTATTGTACTAATGTCATTCTTCTTTAACAAAGCTACTCCTTCACCTATTTCCTAGCTTCCAGTCCTTCTGAAATGGCATGTCCCCTTAAATATTCAGGGACAATCATTTGTTATTCCAGAGCCATGTTTCCATAATGCATATCAGAATGTATATTTAGTTCTTTTGAATGAATAATCAGTCTTTTTTTTGTTAAAATTGCTGCATACATTCAGATACAGAGCCGTAATTCTGTCTTCCTACTGTTTACAATCTCTACTCTTATCAGCTGTTGTGCTGTTGGGTTTGTACTCTTTGTCCCTTCCTATCACATTCTGATCATCATTATCATTATTTCTAACTCAAGTCTAGCCTTGTCCTCTCCCTTTAATTTCTTCCATTTTCCCTGACTTGATCCATCGCTCCTCTTTCCACTATTTACTTTAATACTCTCTCTACCCTCACCCTAGTTATCACAACTCACCAGGACACTGGGCCCAGCTATGTTCAGCTGAAGACCATTCAAACAAGAGAACTCCCACTTTCCCTAGTCCTGTGCCCCAGGAATGAAAACCCATTTCTTGATTCTTAGAAACGCATATTCATCTCTCTAAGCTCATAAACCCTTTAAAGACTACTTTTTAGTTTAGACCCCAAGTACTCATCCTCTCGTGCAGAACACTTTTGTGGTCTTATGTTTGTTGTTGGTACCTACTAGGACCATGACACCTGGGTCTTCCACCTCTCACAGCATGTTTCTCTCCCTGCTAAACCATGGGACTGGGAAAGGAACAAAGCCATCTGAACTCAAGCTCCTGGCTGAGAAAGACTGCGTCCACCCCTGGCTTATACTGTTCCTTTCTATCACGACATTTCTATTAACTGTCCCTGGTTGAATGGCTACCTGTACTATTCCGTCCACCATAGAGCCCCCGATATTGCCCATAGAAGCTGCGAGAACCTCAGACCTGTTGGATAATTGCAAAAGTTAAGACTTCTCCACTTCATTCTCAGTTCCCAAAGCTGCCTCACTAGCAGTTCACCACTGGCTTGGCCAGTATTTATTGTCTATCCTCAACTGCCCTAAAGAAGGTGGTGCTGAGCTATCAACTTGAGCCATGCAATCCTTTTAGTGTGGTACTGTTGGGAAGGGACTTCCAGGATAGTGACCCAGCAACAGAAAAGGAACTGAGATATAGTCAGGAAAGGATGTGGCTTGGAGAAGTTGCAGATGCCAGTATTGCTATGCCCCTCTGAGGCAGTATGCCATAAATTGAACCTCACTATTCCCAGGGTTGTACCAAATGTTCAAGTCATTCTTCTTTAGGGTTTGCACAGTGTCCTAATTTCAATGACTTTCAGACTAAGGTTGATAGAAAGCTTGGACCAAGTTTCTATGCTGAACAAAGTATTATTACATATTATAAGTAACTCGACTATAGCTATAAGCAAAAAAGTATAAGCCATTAGCATACGACACTCCTAACTAAAATGCTAATCCCTTTATAAACTCCCTTTCACACTTACACACACACACACACACACACACACACACACAAACAAATGGGGAAACTAGATTATTAGCAGAGTTAGATTAAACTGGAAAATCCATTCAGAGGTCTTTGCTTGCTGATTCCTACGCTGTTGATCCTTCCTTGGCTGGTCAGGCCCACACTATTCAGTTGTCTTTCTCTGGAAGCTTCTACTAGTTTGTAAGGAGCACAAGGTGACTGATTTACTCTGATTTAAACAATCAAAAGTCAAAGCTCACAGCAACTGCTGCTGGAAAGGTAGCTGATTCCTTCGAATTTAAGCTGAGCTGTTTATTGCAGAGAACAGGCAGCTTTTTCTGGGGTGAACAACTACACTCACATCAATGTCCTTCTTTATGTGTGTTCAATTCCATCCTGTTCAGTTAGTTGATGAGCTAATCAGCTTCACTTGTAATCAGCTCGTTGGCTCCTGATCATCTGTACATTGTAGGAACCAATAGCCACAAAAAGAGTTCACAATCGATATCAAATTCCTTGCTGTGAAATTATGCAGCCATTTTGGTAAATCCCTGTTTTAAAAACAATTATTTCTCCTTTCAATAAACAGCTTTAAAAGATATGAAAAGAAAACAAGGCAAAGTTCTTACAATATTCCAATGTATCTGCTGGTCTTGTCCTCATAGCTTGGTTGTGTTGGTCATGGCCTTCAAAGATCTATGTAAGGATTTTGGCAAAATCCAACAGTTTGAGGTGAAAGAAGGAACAGTTTGTGGTCCACTTAACACCAGGCTGTAAGTAATGGCATTGCAAAAGTTTCAGGGGAAGATTACAGCAATGACTCTGAGTCTAAAGAATCTCACCTATTCAGAGAGAAGTAAGGGCCTTGGAGTATTTGTTTTGGAACACAATAGGCTCTTGATAGAAGTCTATGAAATAATCAAATATCTGAACAAGGTATCTACTATTAGATATTTCCAGTTTAAATGATCAGGAGAAACAAGGGAACAAGAATTTAAAAGTTGAAAAAGCAGGAATAGATTACTAAATGATAGACAGTCCTTTACCTGGAAAATTGAGAACCTCTGGTTTATATTGTTGGCTGGAGTGACTGACTCTCTAGCTTCAGGTCCTAAAACAGGTCCTGACTGAGGCCATGATTCCATCATATAAATGGTTTTACTGATCCCTGTGATCTGCTGGTCTGGTATCCAGATTAAAAGGAATGAGGACAGAAATTCTACAATATGTTTTCCCCATTTTCAAATGCTTTCTCCTTCTCCTTTTCGCCTTTTCCAGGAGATTACATAGTTGTGAGTGAGTGTAAAGTCAGGGAAGATTGTGGAGGGATAAAGAATATGTTCATGAGGGCTTAGCCACCCTGGTGTGGTAGGCTGGCGGAACAGATAGTCTTTTCCTTTTTGTCAATTTTGCACATTCGTACAATGTGTTGCATCGCTCAGTGTGAAAATAGCAGGTCCATTCATTTTATGGGCAACATTAATTGATTCCCTCTGAATATCAGCTTGGTACTGCCCAAGGAAAACAAATGCCACAACTTGAGACCACCACTGAATTACAAGACAATGTGCTGGGTTGAGGAGTAGGAGCAAGAAGGTCTTGAAGCAAAGGTAGCACAATTTGATCTGTATTGGGGAAAGTTAGGAAGATGTTTCTACGGCAGAACTCTTAAAGCTCATCCAAAGTGCCCACTTTCTCCTGTTATCCAGTGGTTGGAGACATCAGAAACCAATGGAGAACAAATGATTTGAACATCATTTCTGAGTTGCAAACAAATCCGATGATCTGATAGGATGCTGGCATCAAGTTTAAAGGGAATTACATAAATGCTTAAAGAGGAAGAAGTTGCAGGGAGATAGGCAAAGAGGAGGGAGTGCAGCTGGGAACAAAATATCAGTGATACAAAGTTTATTACAAGACCATTAGACAAAGGAACAAAAGTAGTCCATTTGGTCAAAAATGCCCTGCCATTCAACGAGATTATGGCTGATCTGATAATCCTCAACTCCACTTTCCTGTTTTTCCTCTGTAACCCTTGATTCCCTGACTGATTAAAAGTCTGTCTATCTCAGTCTTGTATATATTTAACAACCCAACCTCTGCAGCTTTCTGTGATAAAAGAATTCCACAGATTCACTACCCTCTGAGAGAGAAAAAAAAAGTCCTTCTTATCTGTGTTAAATGACTAATCACATATTCTGAGAAAATAAGATGCTGGTCCTAGACTCTTCCACATGGCGAAGAGAACTACAAGCATTTAACCTGTCAAGTCTCCTAAGAATTGGATATGTTTCAATCAGGTCACCTCTCATTCTTCTAAACTCCAATGAGTACAGGCCCAACCTACTCAATGTTTCCTCAGAAGACAGCACAGTGAACCTTCTCTGGACTGCCTCCAATGTCAACATATTTTTCCTTAGATAAGTAGACCAAAACTGTTCACAGAATTCTAGGTGTTATCTAATTAGTGCCTCATATAGTTTAAGCAAGGCCTCCCTCTTTTACTTCCATTCCCTTTGAAATAAAGGACAGCAGTTCATTTGTCTTTCCTGTTACCCACTGAATTTGTATGCTGGCTTTTTGTGATTTATGGATAAGCACACCCAGGTTCCTTTGTACTGCAGCTTTCTACCACTCCTAAATTCCTATCCATCCCTATGTTAGTGAGGGAGACACTAAGTAATCATCTGCTTTACTCCACCTGGGATACACCCTTGCAACAGCGGAGTTCCCCTACCTGACACTTAGGATCAGGACTTCCTTGACTCCTACATTTGCTCTGAGTCATCCATGTCGGAAGTTCCCATCAAACAAAGAAAAAGTATTTTCCAAGATGTCCACAATCCAGTTATTTGCCTCCCATGAGCTTGACAACATTTGATTTTCTAACTTTAACACAGCTGGATCTGCTGCAGGTGAAGATCCCTACATTGAAGCCAAAGATATGCTATCCAAGCATCAATCACTGTCACAAATACAAACACCAAATGCTGGAGAAACTCAGTAGGTCTGGCTGCATCTGCGGAGAAGTAAGCAAAGTTAACATTTCGAGTCTGGTGACCCCGCAATCACTGACACACTGACCATCTCCTTACATGACTCTAGTCAAATAATGACTGTTGAATGAATGCTTATTATTATCATGGGATAATTGATTGCTTTAACTAAATACAAATTTTATGAGAATGAAATCAAAGATTTGGTTGCAGAATTTGAGCATTCACTAAGTTTAAATGCATCAAATTACAGTGGGAGCCTTTTTCCTCGGATGGCGATGGCTAGCACGAGGGGACATAGCTTTAAATTGAAGGGTGATAGATATAGGACAGATGTCAGAGGTAGGTTCTTTACTCAGAGAGTAGTAAGGGCATGGAATGCTCTGCCTGCAAAAGTAGTAGACTCGCCAACTTTAAGGGCATTTAAATGGTCATTGGATAAACATATGGATGATAATGGAATAGTGTAGTTAGATAGGCTTCAGATTGGTTTCACAGGTCGGCGCAACATCGAGGGCCGAAGGGCCTGTACTGCGCTGTAATGTTCTATGTTCCATGTTCTAAGTAATGAATTTAACTGAGTTAAACTATACACGGTACAAAAACCATTTGGAAAGTATGATTATCTGCAAAGTATTGACTGGAGTTTCCCTTATTCACAGGTTTCACAGCAGCTTAGAAAATACTGTCAGCAATTATGTTGGACAAATGCACTAAGCACTCAGATTCATTTCTTCTTCTGTCTTAACGCAGGTGTTAGTGCATTTATATAATGGCTTCCTACTTTGCTAATTCCTTACAGTTTCTTTGCCTTGGACTGTGGCCTACATACAGCACCTTTGGGTCCTGAGCAGAGCCCAGTAACCTCAGTTTACCTTGGAAAGGGAAGGCACCTCAAAGATCTGAACAACAGGTGAAACCAGCTGTCCCAAGTTGTTTCTATTTATACAGTAACTGTACAGGTGGTTTTCTCCACTAACATTATCATCATCAGTGGTCCCTCGCAGACGAGGATGACTCCCTTCCACCTTGAAAGTGAGTCCATAGGTGGCCGTATAGACAGATGCGTCTAATGCAGCTCTGTTACACTTGGGGCAGAAGGTGGTCACGAGAAGGAGTGGGTGGGGCGTTGCTGTGGCACTGCACTCCTTTTGCTGTTTTCGCCTGGCTTCCGCTTTGTCCCCGATGGCAAATCTCGAAGCGCTCACTGCCTTCCCGGATGCTCCTACACCACCTTGGACGGTCTTGGTGGTGTCTGTGGGAATGCTGCACTTTGCCAGTGATGCCTTGAGGGTACCACTGAAGCGCTACCTCTGTCCACTGGCCGTTTCGGAGCCGGGTGTAGAGCTCCTGCTTGGGGAGGCTTGCGTCGGTCGTGCAGATGGTGTGCCCAGCCAATCGTAGCCAATCAAGGGTAGTCAGTGCCTTGGTGCTGGGGATGTTGGCCTGGTTGAGGACACTGGTGTTGGTGCGTCTTTCTACCCAACGGATTCACAGGATCTTGCACAGGCAGCAACAGGATGCTGCTATCAAACGAAAAAGACTATTTACCTGCCTTACAATTGAGTAATGTGATACATGAGTCTCAGTGCTGGTGTGATGCCAGAGATAGATGTCCCAATGAGAGGCAGGCCATAAAGAACACACCCCATAGGTGAGAATAGACAGCATGCCACTCATGTTCCACCAGCCTGTACTTCCATGCCTCGGTAGATGTGATTTTGCTGTTGAAAATCATTTACTAAATAAACCAGACTGTTCGACAAGTTAGACTGGAATCATCTGCCAGATCCAGTGTCTGATGCATTAGTGTGTACTAGAAACGCCATACAAAAATACTCATGACCCTGTTGTACGTTACTACAAGGAATTTGTATCCACATTGCACCCTTTTCAAAAAAGAAAGGAGTAATGGAGACAGCGAAATACTGCTTCACCTCCATGCAATGGCCTGACCAATCAGAATCCACCTGCCTGGTCTGAGATTTAAGATTGACAGTTAACTGTTCTTGCTGCATTCCCTGCAAATCATAGTTCAACCAATCAGCACAGTCTTACCATAAATGTGTGCCTCTTTTTAACATCTGTTTCTTGCCTCCTAGTTCTGATCAGTGCAAGAAGAAAAGCTTCAACTTATAGTCTGCTTTTAGCAATGTTTAAATACTGTGGAGACAATTTGATGAGTTCTTGCTGACAAAAACTTTTCCCGAATCTGGGAGCCTAAACATTTGCATTTCTAATAGGTGGCATGGTGGTTCAGTGGCTGGAATCGCTGCCTCACAGCACCAGGGACAAAGGTCCGATCACATCTTTCAGCAAATATCTGTATGCAGTTTGTATATTCTCCCTGTGGTTGCATGGATTTCCTCTGGTTTCTTCCCACAGTCCAAAGTCATGCAGATTAAGTCAATTGATCATGCTAAATTGCACTGTGATGTGCAGCCTAGGTGGGTTAGCCATGTTGAATGTGGGGTTACAGGGTCTGGGTGGGATGCTCTTTTGAGAGTCAGTACAGACTCTCAAATAGGCTGAATGGCCTCTTTCTACACTGTAGGGATTTGATGATTTCAATAACCTGCAGATTTTTAATCAAACTCCTGGCTTGTGGGATTCACCAACTAACACTCTGCTGAGGTGACTGATTCCCTGAACTGGCCTCAACTCCTCTTAGGAGAGAAACTAAATTTGCTTTTGAACTCAACCCTGCTTGTTTTCTGAACTGAACTTGAAATAAAACTTGCTCACTCCCAGATAGTTCTGAAGGGAAAACAAAGCCTTGTATGTTTACTCTACCTGTCATAAACTCAACAGTATGACCATCTTACAATAAACACCACAGACATTTGCAGTAACTTACCTTCTGATGTTATTTATCTACTGTGCCTGAAGAACACCGACATTTCTTTAAAATAATCTTGGTTTACAGATGTAACTGACACCCGTCTACCACTATTTTTAAATCTAAATTCCAAAAATGGTACTAACATATGTAAGCTATATACCTTTCATAGCACTTTATTTTAATGTGTTTTCAATCCTTCTTTTAATCACAGTTTAATTTAAGAAAGAGAGATTTTAAGACTGCTTAAAGCAATCCCATTAATGCTCTTCAGTTACAATTCATCTGTATATGAGTGCCCAATGTCAATTCTAACAGATCCAATCCTTGAACTGACCATTTGTCAAAGTTAACAGCAATCTTTAAAAGGGGTCTGCTTTTTCAAGTGCTCCAATCTGGAAAAGACACAATTTTCTAATGCAACGGACTTTGCTCCAATCACTTAAGTACACAGGGTCATGTTCATGATGATGTACTTTGATCTGTGCACTTTGGTCTGTATTATTTATTACCATTCAGAGTATTGTGAAGTTGTTGCTTTCCTTAACAGGGGCTTTGAGTGAGGTTACTAATTTTGCGTAAATCAAGACTGAATAAGGTATTATGCAAGTTCAGGCTGTCCCCAGGTTGCGAATGGGTTCCGTTCTTGAGTCCGTTCACAAGTCAATTTGTAAGCAAGTCAGAATAAAATGCAGAACATTATTAAATTGCTGTTTGTAAGTACAGGAAATGATCCTATGTTAGACCTTTAAAATTACACCAGCCAATGGGATTGCATTTGTCAGTACGAGTGTTTGTAAATCAGGCGTTCGTAATTCAAGGACCCTCTGTATAGCGCGCTGTAAACTGGCAAAGGGTCAGGTTTATCTCCATATTAGACTGTCACAGAACTGGGTACATCCAGCCTATGCATCTAGACTAACTTCTGATCCAGGCTTTGGAAATATGAGGCCCATTTGTGGAACTAGTTCCTGATCTGCATTGGTTAACAGTTATGGATTCTGAATATCAAATATGGGTGTTCAATTTGTTTAAAAATTGGAAAAGCTTTTAGCTTTAAAACAAAAAACCTTCCGAAGCACATTTTCACAATGTCAGAATGTCCCAAAGTACTTCAGAGCAATAATGTCCTGTGAAGTCTAATTACTGTTGTAATGGAAGTAGGATATACAGGCATTTGAGGCCCTGCACATCCAATGGGATCATGACTGGTTTGTACTACAATTCGCTTTACCCATCTTTGTTCCACAAACCCTTATCTAATAAACATCTGTTGATCTCAATTTTGAATTTCAGTTGACCCATTCTCCCACAGTTAATTTGGGGTAGAATTCCAGATTCTCCACATTATGAAAAACACCACTTTCTGTTTACAATCTGAAAAATCTTTCTAATTGAAAGATTGTGTCCTCTTTGTACAGATCCCCATGCCAGAGGAAATGGTTCTCTGTACCTACTTTATCAAATCCCTTAATTATTTTAAAGATCTTGATTGGAATACCTTTTAATGCTCTAAATGCATGGCAGCACAGCTCATGTTTGTGCAACTTGTCTTCAAAATTAACTTTTTTAGCCCTGGTATCATTCTGGAAAATCTGTGGTGTACTACTTCTAAGGTTAATGCTCTTGAGGTTTACTTCGAAAACTGTATTGAAAACTTCAGATCATATCTGATTAAGTCGAGTTAGAATTGACGCATGCCTTGCTCACTTTTGAATTAAAATTGCAATCAGGAGATTGTCACAGAGTTGAGGCTGAAGTCTTGAAAACTTTGATACATTTAAATTACAGTTCTAAATAGGAGCCTGAATGACATCACTTACCTATCTCACTATCAGACCAAAATATTTGCGCAGGCCTGCAAATTGACTGACCGCACGATTAAATAAATAGGGATGTTCATGTCACACATGTTGGCAAACAACATCCGAGTAAAGCTCGTAGTTCAGGCAAATTTAGAAACTGGCCACGTTGAGCTCAAAATTGCTTGATTTTCACGTTTCTGCTAATGTTTATTTGTGTAATAGCACAGATAAAATCTTATGCTAACCAGTGCAATAAAGCAGCATAATATGACTTAATTTTGTTTTCTTCATTTAATAGTATTGTTTGATGAAGTTGGTTGCAAATAATTTCATGTACACCAGAACCATCACTGATGCCAGTCTTCAGCCAATTCAACTCACTCCGCGTAATATCAAGAAATATTTGGAGGCACTGGATACTGCAAAAGTTACGGGCCCTGACAACTTTCCGATAATAATAATGAAGATTTGTGCTCTAGAATTAACTGTGGCCCAGACAAGCTGTTTCACTACATTGGAATCTACTCAGCAATGTGGAAAATTATCCAGGTATGTCCTGTACACACAAAGCAGGGCAAATCCAACCCGGTCAGTACTGCTCCACCAGTCTACTCTCATTCATCAGCAAAGTGATGGAAAATGCTATTGACAATGCTTTCAATCGGTACTTGCTCAGAAAAATCTGCTCAGTAACACTCAGTTTGGATTCCACCAGGGCCTCTCACCTCCTGACCACATTGCAGCCTTGGTTCAAACCTGGACAAAACAGCTGAACTCCAGAGGTGAGGTAAACGTGACATCAAGGCTGCATTTGACTGAGTGTCACATCAAGGAAACGGAGCAACAGAGAATCAGGAGAAATCTTTCCACTGGTTGGAATCATACCTGGCACAAAGGAAGATGGTTGTGAATGTTGGTAATTAGTCTCCTCAGCTCCAGGACATCTCTGCAGGAGTTCCTCAGGGTAGTGTCCTAGATCCAACCATCTTCAGCTGCTTCATCTATGGACCTTTGCTCCATTATAAGGGCAGAGGTCAGGATGCTCACTGATGATTGCACAATGTTTCGCTCCATTTGTGACTCCTTAAGCATGAAACAGTCGGTGTCTGTATGTAGCTGGACCTGGATAATATTTAGTCTTGAGCTCATAAATGGGAAGTAATATTTGTACCACACAAGTGTCAGGCAATGACCATCTCCAAAAAGAGAAAGACTGACCATCTTCTATTGTCTTTAATGACATTATCATTGTAGAATCCCCCATGATCAACATCCTGAACGTTATCAATGACCAGAAAATGAACAGGAGCAGCTACACAAATTCTGTGCCTCCAAGAACAGATCAGAGATTGGGAATTCTATAGGCAGGAGCACCTCAAAGCCTGTACACCATCTTCAAAGGCACAAATTAGGCATATGATGAAATACTCTCCACTTGCCCGGCTGGGTGCAGCTCCAAGATCAGTGAGAAGCTTGACACCATCTCGGACAAAGCAGCACCGTTGGTTAGTACCCCAACTACCTCACGCCACCAGTGATATACAGTGACAGTAGCGTGCACTATATACAGGGTGCATTGCAGTAACTTGCCATGGTTCTTTCGCCTGCAGCCTCAACCATCTAGGAGGACAAAGACAGCAGATATCTGGGAACACCACCATGGAGTAAGTTTCCCTCTAAGCCACACATCCTGACCAGGAACGATATTCCTTCACTGTCAAAATCCTGGAACTCCCCCCCTGTCACCACTGTTCAGAAGGCAAGTCACCACCACTTTCTCAAGGTGAAAGATGGGCAATGAATTGAAAGAATAAGTAAAAAATTAAAATGACACATTTTCGTTCTGATGGCAGAGACATCTTAAGATCTAAATGGCTTACCCCTGCTTCTGTTTCTTATTTGCTGATGTATTTAAGAATGGCACCTGCTGCAGTGTTTCTGTGGAAAAGTGGAAGTTGGTGTGTGATCAGTTAGTGATCAGGGACAACAGGGTGTGACTGCAAGTGAGGCAGGTAGGGGGATCCTGAGTTCAGGAGTGGAGGAAACTCAGCTTTTGACCTTATCCAACAGGTACGAGATGCTTGCTCCCTGTGTGGATGAGGAAAAGGGCTGTGGGGAGGATGAGCCAGCTCACCACGGCACCATGGTGCAGAAGGCCGTTCAAGAGGGGGGAGCAAAAAGACAAGTGGTAGTTATAGGGGATTCTATAGTTAGGGGGATTTGCAAGCCGGATCGGGAGTCCCACATGTGTGTTGCCTGCCCGGTGCCAGGGTGCAGGACATCTCTGACCGGCTTGAAAGGATATTGGAGCGGGAGGGGAAGGATCCAGTTGTTGTGGTCCACGTTGGGACTAACAACATAGGCGAGGCTAGGATGGAGGACCTGTTTGGGGATTATCAAGCACTAGGAACGAAATTAAGGAACAGGTCCTCGAGGGTCATAATCTCCGGATTACTGCCTGAGCCACGTGCAAATTGGCTTATGGATAAGAAAATTAGGGAAGTAAACACGTGGCTAAGGGAGTGGTGTAGGAAAGAGGGGTTCCATTTCATGGGGCATTGGCATCAGTTTTGGAACCGGAGGGATCTGTACCGATGGGACGGTCTCCACCTGAACCGATCTGGAACCAGTATTCTAGCGAAAAGGATAAATAGGGTGGTCACTAGGACTTTAAACTAGTGAGTTGGGGGGAAGGGAAAGGGAAAACGACAGGGAGTATGATGGTAAATAAAAAGGTAAGCAGCAGGTTAGCATGTGTGCAGGAGGGTTTAAGTTCAAGGCAGACTATGAAAGAAGCAAAAAGGAAGGATAACTCAGGAGATATTATTAGAGATGTTGGAAATCATGAGGGTAAGAAAGCTAGCATAAAGGCACTTTACCTGAATGCTCGTAGCATTCGTAACAAGGTTGATGAGTTAACGGCACAAATCATCGTGAATGAATATGATTTGGTAGCCATTACGGAGACATGGTTACAGGATGGTCACGACTGGGAGTTAAATATCCAAGGATACCAGACTATTCGGAAGGACAGACAGGAAGGTAAGGGAGGTGGTACAGCTCTGATACTCAAGGACAACAACAGGGCGGTGCTGAGAGATGATATAGGTTCTATGGAGAATGAGGTTGAATCCTTTTGGGTGGAAATTAGAAATTCTAAGAGGTAAAAGTCACTGATAGGCGTAGTCTATAGGCCACCAAATAATAACATCACATTGGGGCGGGCAATAAACAAAGAAATAACTAATGCCTGTAAAAATGGTACGGCAATTATCATGGGGGATTTTAATCTACATGTAGATTGGTCGAACCAGCTCGGTCAGGCTAGCCTTGAGGAGGAGTTCATTGAGTGTATCCATGATAGTTTTCTTGAACAGTATGTAATGGAACTGATGAGGGAGCAAGCTATCCTAGATCTGGTCCTGTGTAATGAGACAGGAATAATTAATGACCTCATAGTTAGGGATCCTCTTGGAAGTAGTGATCACAGTATGGTTGAATTTAGAATACAGATGGAGTGTGTGAAGATAAAATCCAATACCAGGGTCCTGTGCTTGAACAAGGGGAACTACAATAGAATGAGGGAGAACTTGGCTAAAGTAGACTGGAAACAAAGATTTTACGGTGGGACAGTTGACGAGCAGTGGAGGACTTTCAAAGCAATTTTTCAAAGTGCTCAGCAAAAGTATATTCCAGTGAAAAGGAAGGACTGTAAGAAAAGGGGTAATCTGCCATGGGTGTCTAAAGAAATAAGGGAGGCTATCAAATTGAAAGAGAAGGCATACAAAGTGGCCAAAAACAGCATGAAACTAGAAGATTGGGAAAACTTTAAAGGTCAACAGAAAGCCACAAAAAGAGCTATAAAGAAAAGTAAGATAGAACATGAGAAAAAACTAGCACAGAATATAAAGACAGATAGCAAAAGTTTCTATAAATATATAAAACGAAAAAGAGTGGCTAAAGTAAATGTTGGCCCTTTAGAGCATGAGAAGGGGAATTTAATTATGGGATATGATGAAATGGCCGAGGCATTGAACAGGTATTTTGTATCAGTCTTCACAGTGGAGGACACTAATAACATGCCAGTAATTGACAAAAAGACGAAGGTAGGTGAGGACCTGGAAACAATCATTATTACGGAAGAGGTAGTGTTGGGCAAGCTAATGGAGCTAAGGATTGATAAGTCTCCTGGCCCTGATGGAATGCATCCCAGGGTACTAAAAGAGATGGCGGGAGAAATAGCAGGTGCACTGGCGGTAATTTTCCAAAATTCGCTGGACTCTGGGGCATATTGGAAAACAGCAAATGTGACGCCACTGTTTAAAAAGGGAAGTAGACAAAAGATGGGGAATTATAGACTGGTTAGCTTAACCTCTGTATTGGGGAAGATGCTTGAGTCTATTATCAAAGAAGAAATAGCAAGGCATCTTGATAGAAATTGTCCCGTTGGGCAGACGCAGCATGGGTTCATGAAGGGCAGGTCATGCTTGACAAATCTTTTGGAATTCTATGAAGACATTACGAGCGAGGTGGACAATGGGGACCCAGTGGATGTGGTGTACCTAGATTTCCAAAAGGCCTTCGACAAGGTGCCGCACAAGAGGCTACTGCATAAGATAAGGATGCATGGCATTAAGGGTAAGGTATTAGCATGGATAGAGGATTGGTTGACTAACAGGAAGCAAACAGTGGGGATAAATGAGTGC
Source organism: Rhincodon typus (assembly GCF_021869965.1). NCBI lineage: Eukaryota > Metazoa > Chordata > Chondrichthyes > Orectolobiformes > Rhincodontidae > Rhincodon > Rhincodon typus. The sequence goes on along the minus strand of NC_063345.1, from coordinate 60,198,127 downwards.
TATTCTAGCTGGCAGTCAGTGACTAGTGGTGTGCCTCAGGGATCGGTGTTAGGACCGCAATTATTTACAATTTATATAGATGATTTGGAGTTGGGGACCACGTGTAGGGTGTCAAAGTTTGCAGATGACACTAAGATGAGTGGCAGAGCAAAGTGTGCAGAGAACTGTGAAACTTTGCAGAGGAACATAAATACATTGAGTGAGTGGGCAAAGGTCTGTCAGATGGAATACAATGTAAATAAATGTGAAGTCATACATTTTGGTAGGAGTAATAGTAAAAAGGATTATTACTTGAATGGTAAAAAGTTGCAGCATGCTGCTATGCAGAGGGACCTGGGTGTCCTTGTGCATGAATCACAGAAGGTAGGTCTGCAGGTGCAACAAGTAATTAGGAAGGCAAATGGAATTTTGTCCTTCATTGCTAAAGGGATTGAGATTAAAAGCAGAGAGGTTATGTTGCAGCTGTACAAGGTGCTGGTGAGGCCACACCTGGAGTACTTTGTGCAGTTTTGGTCTCCTTACTTGAGAAAGGATGTACTGGCACTGGAGGGGGTGCAAAGGAGGCTCACTAGGTTGATTCCAGAGTTGAGGGGGTTGGTTTATGAGGAGAGACTGAGTCGATTGGGATTATATTCATTGGAATTCAGAAGATTGAGGGGGGATCTTATAGAAACATATAAAATTATGAAGGGAATAGATAAGATAGAAGTAGAGAGGATGTTTCCACTGGCAGGTGAAGCTAGGACAAGAGGGCATAGCCTCAAGATTAGAGGGAGCAGATTTAGGACTGAATTGAGAAGGAACTTCTTCACCCAGAAGGTTGTTAATCTATGGAATTCCTTGCCCGCTGAAGTAGTTGACACTACTTCAGTATACATTTTTAAAGATAAGGTGGATTTTTTTTGAACAATAAAGGAATTAAGGGATACGGTGAGAACGCGGGTAAGTGGATCTGAGTCCACGAAAAGATCAGCCATGATCTTATTGAATGGCGGAGCAGGCTTGAAGGTCCGGACGGCCTACTCCTGCTCCTAGTTCTTATGTTCTTATGTTTATCAGCAAAATGACTTTTTATTAAGTGTCCAGACCTCTACTTGTGAATATCCCAGATTTGTTATTTTAGAAAAAGCTCTTGAAAAGGTGCTGGTCAGCTGTGAATGGGGTGGGCAGTAAATGCCAGTGATACCTATATCCCATAAACAAATCAAAGTTTTATGTTTACCAATGAATCTACACCACTTAGCAGTTCAAGAAGGTGGTTCACCCCCACCATCTGAAGGGCAATTAGGGACATACAATAAATACTGTGATGTCCATATCCCATGAAAGGATAAAGCTAAATAAAAATAGCTTACTCATCAAGCTTTTGCTAAACAAATTCCAGTGCACTTCCGAGCAAATTAAAACATTTGCTGTCAAAAACCTTTTAGTGTCTGTGCATCCAAGAAAGTAGGCGCAACTTAAAGATTCTTCTACAGCCAGCATGTGTGACATAATCTCTCTGTCTGGAACTGAGTTGACTGGCCTGGATTTAATTAGAGCCAGCTTGAATCTTGAATCTGCCTGAACGTTCACAGAACACACAAGGGAATGTGATTTCACACGTCACTCATTCACAAACCAAATTCCCTGACCTTCAGCACAGATTCAGCAGGATTATGCTAGTGACAACAATGTAAACAAATGGAGGCTCAATAACTGTAATTTTATTTCCTTTATTCCCAACCCCCCTCCCACATTAGGGGTCGGCTGCAAAAGCATGGGGAAACCTGAATTTGGGAGTTCCTTGCACACAGCTCGAACATTATAGCCTGCATATTATGTCCCAGACACAATCTCCTTCCAGAAGCATGCTATACCTACAAATCTTTCTTTCAATAGATAAAACCATGAAACTGACACAGTTCTTAGCCAGTTTGTCCATAGATAATATTTGTTTGCACCTAAAACACAGGTTAAGTGGGATGTAAGATAACAAGGTATAGAGCTGGATGAACACAGCAGGCCAAGCAGCATCAGAGGATCAGGAAGGCTGACGTTTCGGGCCTAGACCCTTCTGAAGAATTTTCTGAAGAAGGGTCTAGGCCCGAAACGTCAGCCATTTTCTGAAGAAGGGTCTAGGCCCGAAACGTCAGCCTTCCTGCTCCTCTGATGCTGCTTGGCCTGCTGTGTTCATCCAGCTCTACACCTTGTTATCTCAGATTCTCCAGCATCTGCAGTTCCTACTATCTCTAAGTGGGATGTAATTCATTTCATGCTGTTAAAAGCCATCACTTCACAACCACAATTGCATCATTCAAGACTCTTCCTTCATTCGCAGTGTTAACTTGATCTGCAGCTTTATGTCGAGCTTCCTTAAAGGCTGTCATCTCCCTGTGGAAAGGGAATCTGTCCAAGATCCCCCCCTGTTGTTGAAGTTCAAGGATAGCAAACTCCTCCCCCAAAAGCCAGTCCATCCTCCACTAGTTAATCATCCCACAAAATCGTGTAAACTATCATGTAATGTTATTAAATAGCCATACTTTTTTTAAATTCTAACACAGAGCTAAAAGAGTTTTCATCTCTCAGAGTAAATAAAGAACAACCTTGCAGTTAAATAATGTCTTTCAAACGCTCAGAGTGTTTTCAAGCACTTCAAATGCAGCAAATTACTTTTGAAGTCTAGTCCTCTTTGTTTCACAGACAAGCACAAAAAGGTTTTGCCGTGAAATGCTCAGATAAATTGATCAGAGGTGACAGAGTTGGAGGACGAATATAATATTGACCAGGATACAGGGAGCACCATGGTACTTTTCTTGGCATAACACAATGCAATCTCAATTAATTCTAATTTCCAAGTGGGAATTTGAATTTCTTGAATAACATTTTAATATTTTAATGAGCTGAATCTAGCTACAGCAAGGAATCCCACTGTTAGTCAGACTTCACCTTCGATCATTCAGCTGGAAATTCCTCTTATTGGTGCAGATAGTGTAAGAATAACAGGGCATCATCCTCATTAACAGGACCAATAATGATATTTTTAATCAACCTGCTCAGATATTTTAGGATGTGTAGTTGGCATGGGAGTGAATTGAATTCAGGCCTTCTGGCTCGGAGTAAGGCACTACCACTGCAGCATAACAGCCCTCAATGGTGGGATCGAAGATTGTGAGGAAACAGAGGATTGACAGAAGCAGGATGCATTGAAGTGAGGAAGGAGAAATAAAGGGAGGAAAAGAAAGACTGCCTTAGGACAAAAAGACAAAAGAGATGAAATGTTGTATTTTTTTAAAAAAGTGTTATTTATTGAAATCTCTATCAATGATTGACATGCAAGAATACAATTGAACTATTGCAAATTTTGTAGGTGGTTAACAAGGTTATGAATGTAGAAGTCAGCAAGTTTTTAAAAGTACTGGGAAGGCTGAGGTGCCATTTATACAAAACAAATGGGCAAGTTGCATTAATTGATCGGCAAGTTCCGTACGTTAGCAGTTCACAATAATTCTCTGAATTTTGGGGGCGATCTTGCGCATTAATAGCTCCTTGCATCATTAACATGCAGTTATTTTCCCAGAGAAACCTGGCTTAATGTGTGTTTACATGAATGGAACGATTGAAACGCAGATGGTAAAGATTAAGATTTTGCACTGCTAACCAGATATTTCTGTGCTTGACTGATACTTGAGTAGACTTCTCTTCGCTCAAAGCTTTAGCAGCTCATAACTGAATTTTGAGAATAGTATTACATGGCAACAAGGCTGGATATCCCTAAAAGGAAACTAGCAAATCTAATGATATCCAAAGAGATATCAGACTGGAAGTCCATTTGTAACATTCCTGTTTGACAGCTGTAAAAAGGGTATCCATATACAATGCTGTGGTGGCCCATATGTTTTGTTGGAAGTGCATAGCCCAATCAGTAGATGCACTTTATATGCACAAATAGGGAAACACATGTCTGATTGATGCTGCCTTTATTTGAATGACTAACTGAGGACAAACCATGAATATTGGCTTCCGTATTCTCAGATTAAATCAGTTGCAGGCCTCCTCTCAGAGTGTAAGCTTTCAGTTTGTGACTTACCTTGTTGAGGAGCTGGTGTGAACAAGGGGTAAGAGAGGTCCTCTTAGCTTCAGGGTAAATTCACAGGACATTGCTAATCACCACTTGCCTTCATGGGTTAATTCCATGTGGCCCTGTTATTAACCTCATTTGGTGCATGCAGCACCAGCTTTAGAACCAGGACTGGGTTCTGAATCAGATGTGAGTCAGTTTGTAACTCCAATTCTCAGCCGTACATAGCTACGTGGAAACTTGCTCCAGTCAAGGGGCAGCTAATTTAACATCTAAAGGAGTCTACACAACCGCAGGTATGGCCAATATCAAATCTAAAGAGGGAAACATGATTAAAAAAAGAGCAATAATAAAACACAGCTAACTCTTAATTTGCCAAGAGCCCCACTATGAAATTCTGCAAAGGAGCCCTAGCGTTCAAATAAACACTTACGTCATTCATTCATGAATCTGACAAAAATGTTAACCGATTTGGTTCAAATAACTCATTTATTTCAGAAAGCACTTCGTAAAATTACAGAGATTTGAGATTCCAAATAGACATGTTGCTTACACCTTTGTGTCATCGTACTTGAAAGGAAAGTCACCTCCAAATCCATCAGAGAATATAATAACTGCAAAAATATCATGAACATGTTTAATAATCCTGTTATAAAGCAAAATTGGTACAAATCTGATCTAAAATTAGAAAAGTTTGGAAATGTTCAGAAACTCCATTGCCTGGCTAGCAGGTGGCCAAACTGCCAGGAGTAACATGATAATGGATAGATTTATCCTCTGTGCTTGACACCATTACCCCATTATTTGTTCCCAGTCTGTCATCAAATTGTACCCAATGTTTCATGCCAATGGTCTTTCATCGCAGCTGCCTCCACAGATGCTGCAAGAGTTTCTGAACATTCCCAAACTTTTCTAATTTTAGATCAGATTTGTACCAATTTTGCTTTATAACAGGATTATTAAACTTGTTCATGATATTTTTGCAGTTATTATATACTCTGATGGATTTGGAGGTGACTTTCCTTTCAAGTACGATGACACAAAGGTGTAAGCAACATGTCTATTTGGAATCTCAAATCTCTGTAATTTTATGAAGTGCTTTCTGAAATAAATGAGTTATTCGAACCAAATCGGTTAACATTTTTGCCAGATTCATGAATGAATGACGTAAGTGCTTATTTGAACGCTAGGGCTCCTTTGCAGAATTTCATAGTGGGGCTCTTGGCAAATTAAGAGTTAGCTGTGTTTTATTATTGCTCTTTTTTTAATCATGTTTCCCTCTTTAGATTTGATATTGGCCATACCTGCGGTTGTGTAGACTCCTTTAGATGTTAAATTAGCTGCCCCTTGCCTGGAGCAAGTTTCCACGTAGCTATGTCCGGCTGAGAATTGGAGTTACAAACTGACTCACATCTGATTCAGAACCCAGTCCTGGTTCTAAAGCTGGTGCTGCATGCACCAAATGAGGTTAATAACAGGGCCACATGGAATTAACCCATGAAGGCAAGTGGTGATTAGCAATGTCCTGTGAATTTACCCTGAAGCTAAGAGGACCTCTCTTGCCCCTTGTTCACACCAGCTCCTCAACAAGGTAAGTCACAAACTGAAAGCTTACATTCTGAGAGGAGGCCTGCAACTGATTTAATGGAGTAAATTCCCACTTTGGAAAGCTTTTTGCTGACATAGGAATGGCCCATTGCTGCATGGAGGATGGCTATGAAAATCTGTGGGTTCAGGGAATTTAGGTTGGAGTGCTGTCCTGAATGGATATTCCATCACCAATGGAGCATCCCCATGGTGACACTGGCCACCCTCACTGTGGTGAGACATTGCGGACACTCCATAAACCCAATCCCAGGGCCGTTGTGGTGCATAGTCCCTGTTATTGCAGCCTTTACAATGGCTGCCTGCACTGGTAGCACTCTTGGGCTGCTGGGCATTTAACGAGGGTGGCGATGGTGGCGGTTATCGGAGGGTGGTGGGGGGAGTGAGAGTGGTAAGAATGTAGGGTTCCGGATGCTATCCCCCAAACCATGGCCGAAAGCTTTTAGACAGAGTCCTCTCCCGACTGCACAAATGCATTGACTGCCCCAAGTAATGTGTCCCTCAGTACATGGTCCTGGACCTTGTAATGTGCCAGTCTGTAACAGTCAGTCCAGGGAAACTCTTGACATTGGAATTCCAACTGGTTTCAGCTAAAGAGGTTTGGGTGAACTGAGTTTCTAGCACAGTTGTTGTTTGATTCAGTGAATTCCTGGGAGCAATCCATAGAATTCTGCATCGTGGAGATGCTAGGGATTAACCTTGACAAAAACCAGAACTGTAACAGTCTCTTAAAAAAAACAGAAGTTGTTGGATAAGCTCAGCAGATCTGGCAGAATCTGTGAAGAAAAATCAGAGTTAACATTTTGGATCCGATGGCTCTTCCTCAGACCCATTCTGAGGAAGGGTCACTGGACCTGAAACATTAACTCTGATTTTTTTCTTCACAGATACTGACAGACCTGCTGAGCTTTTCCAGCAACTTTTGTGTTTTTTCCTGATTTACAGCATCCGCAGTTCTTTCGGTTTTTATCTTATAATGGTCTCTTTATGACCACAGCCACTTTGTGAGAAGTGGTTGGTGATTCAGAGTTTGGTGTACATCAATGATGTGACAAGGAATCCCCTTCCCACCATCAACCAAGCTGTGCATTGGTTCTAATTTTAAGTTCTGTCGCTCAGGCATCCCACCAAATAATTTTGACAGTCTTTTCGGAGACCCATTGACACGATATATCCTTTCCTTTTCCTGCACGGCTAAAGGACATTTTATGCTGATCACTACCTGATGGACTTGTGGTCAAAGAGAGTTTTCCTGCAGGAACCCCTCTACAAAGAACAAGTGACATGATCTCTGCTGCATTCTGGGAGCATTCTGCAGCAATGTGGCCAGACCCATCCTTTGAAACATTGGGGATAGGTACCATCTTAGCATGAAATGGGGCTTGGTGTTTGCATTCTGAAGGTATTGCACAGCTTGAGGTGGCTATTAAGATGAGGGCGACATTGGCTAGATTTCTCCTTCTTTATCAGTACGTGGTGTCCCTGTGGCCCTGATCCATCTTTGACCTCCTGATATGGTACAGGGTGGCTCAGGTCACTCTGCAGTGCAATTGGTTAGACCTGTGCCACGTACAGCATCTGACACCTGCCGACCAGGTTCCTATCTGCAATGGAGGGGGAGTATCACTCCCCCAGTTTCTGCTTCGACTTGGCCATTCTCTCCTCCTGTTTTTTTAGTACGTACCCCTGACCCCCTGAACCATATCCCCACTTCTCTCAGGTGACCTGACCTGACAGTGAAGGATGGGTCAGCCTAGTTTAGAAAGAACATGGCCTTGCTCTTGTCTCCATTTTCCTCGTCTCCAAAGGTTATTTTGAATTGATCGCGGATATTCATGAGTCTTCACACTGTCACTGGCTCTACGCATGTTGTCTGTGTACAAAGATGCTTTGACCTCTGCTACTTGGGATATTCACCTCTCTTCAACCTGCATCCTTCCAGATGGATTCAGCAAAAGGTTCTATATGATACACAGATTTATGTTTCTCCATGTCTGACCATGTCATGCTTCCTGGCTATAGTAGTGATGTGCTCAAAAAGTGAATAGATGTTGTTTATGTGGAATCCCAGAAAGCTTCTGATAAAGCCCACATAAGAAATTGTTAAGGAAGGTGGAAGCCCATGGAATTGAGGGAAAATTGCTGACATGGACAGGAAATTAGTTGAATGGCAAGAAACAGAGAGTTGGAAGAATCAATTACTACTCAAATTAGCAGGACGTTACTAGTGCTGTCCCACAGATACCTGATTGGGACCTCAGTTAGTCACAGTATTCATTAATGGCTTGGATAATGGCATAAAAAGTCAAATATCCGAATCTGTTGACAACACAAAATTGGGCAGCATTGTAGGCAGTGTTGATGGCAGCGTAAAACTCCAACAAGATGTTGATAGATTAGGTGAATGGGCAAAACTGCAGCAAATGGATTTTATTATAAGCAAGTGTGATGTTCTCCATTTAGGACCAAAAAAAGTAGTATTGGAATATCTTTTAGATTGCACAAAGTTATATACACTGGATGTTCAACGAGATTAGAAGGTTCAGGTGCATAGATCTTTGAAATGCCATAGAACATAGAACATAGAACATAGAACAGCACACTACAGGCCCTTCAGCCCATGATGTTGTGCCGAACTTTTACCCTAAACCTAAGGTCTATCTAACCTCCACCCCTACCTTATACTATCATCGATATGCCTATCTAATAGCCACTTATATGCCTCTAATGAGGCCAACTCCACCAGCCTCTCCAGCAATGTATTCCACGCCCCTACCACTCTCTGAGTAAAGAACCTACCTCTGATGTCTCCCCTATATCTACCTCCACTCACTTTAAAACTATGCCCCCTCATAATAGCTACCTCCACCCTAGGAAAAAGTCTCTGACTATCCACTCTATCTATACCTCTGATCATTTTGTATACCTCTATCAAGTCACCTCTCATCCTAAATCGTTCTAAAGAGAAAAGCCCTAGCTCCCTCAGACTTTCCTCGTAAGACCTTCCCTCCATTCCAGGCAACATCCTGGTAAATTTCCTCTGCACCTTTTCCAACGCTTCCATGTCTTTCCTGTAATGAGGTGACCAGAACTGGACACAATACTCCAGATGTGGCCGAACCAAGGTCTTGTATAGCTGGAGCATAAGTTCACGGCACATGAACTCAATCCCTCTATTAATGAAAGCTAACATACCATACACCTTCTTAACAACTCTATCCGCCTGGGTGGCAGCTTTCAGGGAACTGTGGACATGAACCCCGAGATCCCTCTGCTCCTCCACACTGCCAAGAATCTTTCCGTTAACCCTGTATTCTGCTTTCAAATTTGTCCTTCCAGAATGAATCACCTCACATTTTTCAGGGTTAAACTCCATCTGCCACTTCTCAGCCCAGCTCTGCATCCTATCATTGTCCCTTTGTAACCTAGAGTTGCCCTCCACACTATCGACAACTCGACCCACCTTTGTATCGTCCGCGAACTTACTAATCCACCCTTCCACTCCTACATCCAAATCATTTACAAAAATCACAAATAGAAGAGGACGCAGAACAGTTCCTTGTACACCACTCGTAACTGAGCACCATGTTGAATATTTTCCGTCCACTACCACCCTTTGTCTTCTAAGGGTCAGCCAATTCTGAATCCAATCTGCCACATTTCCCCCTATCCCATGCTTCCTTACTTGCTGCATGAGCCTACCAGGGGCAACCTTATCAAACGCCTTACTTAAATCCATGTATACCACATCCACTGCTCTACCTTCACCCACGTGTTTGATCACCTCTTCAAAGAATTCAATAAGGCTTGTGAGGCATGATCTACCCCTCACAAATCCATGCTGACTATCATGAATCAACCTGTGCCTATACAAGTAATCATAAATCCTATCTTTCAGAGTCCTTTCCAATAATTTGTCCACCACTGAAGCAAGACTAACTGGGTACACTTGAATGGGTACAGAAGACAGTCAAGAAGGCTCATGGAATGCTGGTCTTCATACCTAAAGTGCTGGAGTGTAAGGATACACATGCTATGCTGCAGCTATACAAGACCCTAGACAGACCCCACTTAGCGTACTGTGAGCAAGTCGGGGCACTACACCATAGGAAGGATGTTTTGGTCCTGGAGTGAGTTGAACACAGGTTTACAAGGATGGTGAGATAGTAGGAACTGCCGATGCTGGAGAATCTAAGATAACAAGGTGTAGAGCTGGATGAACACAGCAGGCCACGCAGCATCAAAGGAGCAGAAAAGCTGACGTTTCAGGATGGTACCTGGATTTCAGGGGTTAAGTTATGAGGATAACGTTATTGAATGGCAAACTAGGGTCAAAGGGCTCAAAGCCCTACTCCTCATCCTATATTCCTATGTTCCTATGTTCTATGATTCTACAATTGTAGCCTTTATGCCCTATCGCCCTCTAGTCCCTTGGCATATAAGCATGGCCTTAAATCAGGTCATTAACTTGGGTTATCAGTCCCACCCTGGCTATGCAAGACTACTACGTAAGGTCATTCCCTGCTCCCAGCAGAGGGTGTCTGGACATGTGCCAGTAATGAGGGTGATTTCTACATCCTGTTCGGTCAGGAAGAAAGCCATTCACATACACCTTAGAGGCTGCTATCTCAGTGGGTTGTTATAGATATGGTGCCTGGAAGTTAACTGCCCACATCAAATCCTGACATGACATATTCCTGCAGAGATGTGTGTGTGTGTGTGTGTGTGTGTGTGTGTGTGTGTGTGTGTGTGTCCCTGTTTCAGTTAAAACTGCTCAGCAATGATGTCTTTGTCAGAATCCTTCTCTTGTCGTAACTCCGGTTTCCTTGCCAATTTGGACCTGAGGACATTGGCCACTTCATAACTGGTTACGATTTAACACAGATATAAATACAAGACAAACTTAAAAGAAAACCGAAGGTCTTGCAACATGACACAAAATATCAAAGTGCCTTCCTCAGACCTGTTGAGTACCTTCAGCTTTTGCTGTTTTTATTATCAATACTCGCACTAATTGCCTGTTTACATTTTCTTAGCTGATAATTCCTTAATAAATGTGACATTGGGTAGAACTGGAAAAGAACACAGAGCTATAATGTTGTGCGGAAAGGTGCAAAGATGGAGAAAACTAAAACCAACATTTGCGTAAACATTGTGATACACACACCAGCTTTCTGCTAAAGCACTCCTTGGGTCTGTGTACGTTCATCAGCATGCTGGTTCCAGAAGGACTCAGAGGTCTGTGCAGAGGAAAAACAACATTATCAGAAATGCTGACTGAGGCTGCAAATCTCCTGGGAGAGAGCTAGAGTCTAATTTGCATTTTGTCAAATTCATTTCTTTACTTGTGGCAATTTTTTCCCCTTGACCATATGCAAATGACTTTTTCTATCCTGGTTCAGGTTTAACAAATGGAGAAAATGGAACCAAATACATGTTCAAATAAAGAGTTCCAAAGCAATGTCATACTGGACTTGGAATGTTAACTCTGCTTCTCTCTCCACAGATGCTGCCAGACCTGCTGAGTTTCTCCAGCATTTGCTGTTTTTATGCTATAGTTCAGGAGCTGTTTCCTTTTCGGGAAGTTTGAGATGTGTTTGGCCAGTAATCCCTTCTGTGGATAAAATGTCACTTAGTACATACCATCTGACAATTTGCATGAAATGTTCGGTTGCCTACAAATCACAGAATCTACTGGTTACATTCTAAAATTTACAGTGCATGGTTCCCAAGGATAGCAGTGAGAAGAAAGAGAAAAGAGCACAAGTGTTGGGGAAGCTCTCAAGGAGTTTCTCAAAGACAACAAGAAAGTGATCGTTGCATGTGAATAACACTCAATCTGGTTCAGCAATTTAGTGGCCTTTTTATTTCAGAAGTAGTAAATGCACAAGCATGTGTGAACAATGCAATGTCATACAGTCATAGAGTCATACAGCATGGAAACAGACCCTTCGGACCAACCAGTCCACACCGACCATAATCCCAAACTGCTCTCGTATCACCTGCCTGCACTTGGCCCATATCCCTCCAAACCTTTCCTATTCATGAACTTCTCCACATGTCTTTTAAACATTTTAACTGTACTAGCACCCACCACTCTGTGTAAAAAAAAGTTGCCCCTCAGATCCTTTTAAATCTTTCTCTTCTCATCTTAAAAGTATGCCCCTTAGTCTTGAACTTCCTTACCTTAGGGAAAAGACCGTTTTCATTCATCTGAGTTATGCCCCTTATGATTTCATAAACCTCAAAAAGGTCGCCCGCCAACCTCCTACATTCCAGTGAAAAAAGGAAGTCCATGAAGCAAACACAGGTTTTTGATTAATAACTCATCTCAATGCCTGCTGCATATTTGTAATTCTGCTGGCTGAGCTTCATCATCTGATCAGCCAATTTACCATAAGGTACACAGGGATAAAATGGTTCTCCAGCTATAGATTCTTGATAAGTTCCTATCTGGAGTACTTATTCAGTTTGGAAAGCTGCATTTCAGGAACGATATGTTGGCATAAGAAGGAATGCAACAACTATTCATCCAAGTGATCTTGAGGTTTAAATGATTAACTTGTCAGGTTGGTAGATAGCATTTAATTGACTTGTATTCCACTGGGTTTGGGACATTAAGAACTGGTCATGTGGTATAACAATGGATAATGAGTATCTATTTTCCGTACTATGAGAATGGAGAAGAAAAGGACGACCTCTTGAATAAGTGTCAGGCCTTTAAGGAGCACGCAACTTTCTTTTTCTCGAAAAATGTACAGTGGAAAACTGAAGCACGTTTTTCCCTGAAAGGCTGTAGGTACTGAAACTTTGGAGCTTGGAAGACTGAGATCAATAGGATTTTGTTAGGTATCAAGGGATATAGAACAAAGATAATTGTGGGAGTTGCCGTACAAATTAGGAATAATTGCATCCAATGAGAGAACAGGCTAGACAGGCTGAATGGCCTCCAAACGTCCCATGTTATTATGTAAAGTTGGATAACTCTTGGAGATCTGGAGGCTGATGTTAAGGGAAAACAAGATGCTGTTAGTGAAGGGATAGTGGAATGATAAATGGGCATTGATGCATCTGAGAATGGTCTGAATGCAGTCATAGAGAAATGGAGGGCTGAGGCTTACATATTCATTTAGACAGATTACAGGATTGGGGCCTGGGGAAGTTGGGGTGGGTTTGAAGACAGGAAATCCTGTCGTTCTGGTTTCTCTGCATGTTTCGAAGCTTTAACTCCAGGTTGTGCGTCTTGTCCCTGCCTGGATATTAGTCTTATTGATGGCCTTGGCTTCCAGAGTAGAGGGTAGGACCAGTCAGACCTAATCGTGTTCTACACCAACTCTCCCAGGTTTGATTCTTAACTGCTGGTGTTTTTGTACAGGATGAGGATGAAATGCTCTTGCTGCTCCTGACCCATAAGCCATGCTGAAAGGTACTCATCTCCTCCCTGCAGCTTTCCCTCACTTTCCTTTAGCTGATTGTATTCCAGCGGCCTGGGAAACCTGGCTTGTCACTGTTAAATCAGAGTCTGCCAGACTCATTGACTTATTTAAAATACCCAGCCACTGACTGGGAGGTTTTTTTGTTCCTTCTCCTGCCTCTGCAAAACATGGAAGTTGGCGAGTTGGAACTGGATTCCTTACAGACATGGAATTTTTCCAGATTTTCTCACAGTTGCCATCAACATGTCCGCCCCAGGCCAATGCCTCCTTCTGCACTTAATCCCGCATGATCATGTGTTAGAATTCCAGTTCAAAGTCAGTTCCCTGAGACACAGGAAGGTAATGGATTGTGACAAGGATGGAGTGGGTTGAGGATTTGCAGACCACAATGTTGGTGTGAACATGAACTATGCATGAAATAAGCAGAACGTTCATAAACTTTTACTGCAAATTACTAATGAATGTAGAAGATGATGCAAACAGAAATCACTGAGACACTGTGTGCAGTTATTCAAGGTCCCAATAGATATTCATGAAGCCTAGCTATTGTCAGAGTGTCATGCTCAAAAGTGAAAATTAGAGAGATAAATAAACCTATTAAACATTATTCTATATTATATGAGGTAATGTATCTTTGCTTAAGGGCTTGAAATTCAACAACACACATAATTACTTTCATATTGTTCTCAGCTAATGGAAACTATGAGCTATGGTTTCTGGAAAAGGAAAAGGCTTTTCTTTTGACAGTGCCTTAAGAGCCCTTTTTAACTTATAAAAAAAATTATTTGAGACTCCAATTAAAATGAAAGACTGATCCAGAGAGCAAGGAACAGTTGTGACTGACTTCCTGTTCACTATAGCATTATACATCTGCCACAAGACAGGCCGCCCTACAGTCCAAGAGCCCTCCCTTTGCTCACTTCCCATCAGGCAGCCATGAACTGGCCAATGGTTGGGGGAGTCGGGTGGGGAGGTGGGGGGAGCTGGTGCTGGTGGTGGGGGGTGGGCCTTAACTGAATGGCTAGTAGGGACAGGGATGGGAGCGAGAAGATTGCTCAGTCTCTGTTCCTCTCTCTCTCACCAGAAAGTGTAAAATCCAGCCTTTGGAGTAAACTGACGGTTGCAAAGGAAACTTTAAAGTCTCAGAGGATGTAAACACCACAACTCTGGATCTTGCTTATTGCCTGTTACGTTACCTAAGTGACATTGCAAGTTCTAACAGGAGAAAAAGTTAACAATTGAGCAAGGAGCAGTTGACCTCCTTCCTGAATTGTAATTCTAAAAGACAGAATTTGTTGTAAGAGTTGCTCCTTGAGGAATATAAATGTGCTCATCAAAAGCAGAATGAAACCTCATGCAGGTGTCTAAAACATTGAAACAAGAATTGCTTCAGCCCCTAATTTCCACCCTTATGCTGCAAGGTGTCATTTTTTTTATTTGGCTGTTTTAAATTCAATTGAATTTCAAATCTCTCATATTCTGTGACTAGACCAGCAGAAGGCAATTTGTATCCAGATCTCCAATGAAGTTGCACTGAGGTAGGGCAGCGGATTTGTCTTTTATGTGTACTTGAAATTAGAGGCAGGTCTACCCACTACCTCCAACAATTGAAAATGGCGTCTCGCATTGGGTGGAGCCACGGGCACAAGCCTGCCTACCAAAACTGCTTCCTCATATGGAATGTGAAGCAGAGCTCTTTTTCTCAGTGTATTAAATAAACGACCACCACTTTTGCTCAGTTGTTACTGGCCACCAATATTTACATGGATCATTTGTAGCTTATAGCTTAATTGCTAGTTGAGTTCTTTTCTTTTTTCTTCATTCATTCACGGGATGAGGGCGTCGCTGGCTAGGCAACATTTATTGCCCATCCCTAATTGCCCAGAGGGCAGTTGAGAGTCAATCACACTGCTGTGGGTCTGGAGTCACATGTAGGCCAGTCCAGGTAAGGATTGCAGTTTCCTTCCCGAAAGGGCATTAGTGAACCAGATGGGTTTTTCTGAAAATTGAAAATGGATTCATGGTCATCATTAATTCCAGATATGTATTGAATTTAAATTCCACCATCTGCCATGGTGGGATTTGAACCCAGGTCCCCAGAACATTATCTGGGTCTCTGGATTAACAGTCCAGTGATAGTACCACTAGGCCATTGCCTCCCCTTAAAAGGATAAAGGTTCAGGTGTGAATGCATATTGTGTGGTGGTAATGTCACAGCCTCTTAGTTACGAGGCCAGGGTTCAACTCCCATAACACACTTGAACAGGCTGATCTAAAATAACTATAAAGGGTCAGGTGAGCATTTTAACAATCAACAAGATGGACCCTTGGCAGTCCTTATTGAGGCTCATTATAGATGATTCCATTTTAATGTGTTTTCCACATGTGACTTCAGTAGGACAGAGCAATTGAAAACACAAATGGC
Source organism: Rhincodon typus (assembly GCF_021869965.1). NCBI lineage: Eukaryota > Metazoa > Chordata > Chondrichthyes > Orectolobiformes > Rhincodontidae > Rhincodon > Rhincodon typus. Next base: position 60,182,601 of record NC_063345.1, on the reverse strand, counting down.
CTGCTGAACGATCCTAGTGCACAGCCTTGTCAGAACTCACCAATACAGCGTGCCATACGTTCCTCCCCTGGGATGTCATTTCAAGACTGTGAGCTGCTGTGGGAGTATTTCACATTCTTAAAACTTCACTACTTATTTCAGCTTGTGGTAGAAGAATTTTGAGAATGTGAGTTCATAGCCCATTGAGGCAACAAGAGAATGTCAATTCAATCTTAGAAAACCAGCAACCAAAAACACTGGTGTGAGTGGAGGTGATGATGAAGCTGTCAGATTGTCATAAAATTCGATTGGGTTTTGAATATGCTTTGGGGAACAAAATCTACCAGTATTATTCAGTCCAGCCAACACATGATTCCAGCCTCACACAATGTCATTCACTCTTAACTGCCCCTTAATATGGCCAAGTTGCTCATGCATCAGCACCTTCTTAAGAGCAACTAGTAATGGACAATAAACACCATCCATCCAGTGGACACCACATTCCAATAATGAATAAAAACACACAGACAATCACAGAATTAATACCAGCTTTATACTGGCTTCTACAGAAAGGCCATTTGTTTTATTGGCAAGTTCTGCAAGTAGTGGTATGCAGAAAAACACAGGGCCAAGACATAACATTTCCACAAAATGGATACGAATTTTGTAGAGAAGGTTACATAGCCTGCTTGTTCAAAGTTGGTATTCTGGTCATATTTAATTTCTGTTCTTATTTAAATGCTGTTGAACAGGTCAGTGAAAAAGGATGGAGACATTCTCTTTCTCAGAAAGGGCACAAAGGCCAAAGAACCTCATGGAATGATTTTAGGTGGCCTCCAGGAAATGCTTTAAGGGCATCAACTGGGCCCGGTAGATCTACCCATCTAATGTGAACATCGCAATCAGGAAGTTGTTACAGATGGAGGCCACTACATTCCATATTTAAGGAGCCTTTCAGCCTTCTCCAGTTGAATGAGCTTACTGTCCATTTCCTGGCCTGTCTTGGGTACCAGCGAGAGGAAGAGGCAATCTGAAGGTGACCTCCCCACAGCCAGGTCTCACCTCAACGTGCCCCTCTCCTTGGCCTAGTCTTTCTCAGATAAGAAGCTTAAGGTTGTGTAAGCAAAATGCTCTCCCATACCCCCACCAGATTCCTGTCCCCCCCACCCCTCCCCCCGCAATCGATGTTCAGATTATTTTTCTGACAGAAAGAAGGATTCAGCAAAGGGAGATGATCACTGAAAGTGTGAAATCTGAAGGATGAGGATATGACTGCAGGTCCTGTCTTTCAGATTGAGATCAGGACAAAAGCATTATCCATGGGCAGGGGATTATTGCCGCAAAACTGTTCTTAGAATTCACTTGAAGAATTAAAGTACAAATTTCAGGATGACTAGAAATGAACTCTGAATGATGACGTTACTATATGAATGAATTTTGAAACTTTTCTCCACTGTGCCTGATTGGCAGCTTTCTTATCTCTATCTACTCTTGCCAAGTTCCAATTCTTGAACACAGCATCAGGAACCTGCATAGGAGCAACAAGATTGCCAACACAGATTTGAAAAACCCCACTTCAATGTTACCTCAATCAAGCCTGTGGACTAAGCTGAATTCGACCCTGCCAGGCTAGGTGAGTGTCCATAGGTTTGATGGATTATGAGAGTAATATCATGCAGCCTTTGGCTCCCAGAACGTCAAGTAAAACTAGGGGACTGACAGAAATAAACAATCACTAGGCTGGAAAGCCTTCAAATACTGAAAGCTGATGCTGTGCTTTTGCCAAAGTAAAAGGCTTTTACCCTCAAGACTTTTTTCTGATGTGTGTGTTCATTGCTTTTGAGGTGAATTCCAATTCTTTCTGTGACCTTAGACTGTTACCTTTGACTTTCTCTTTCCAGCTTCACATCAAAATAGGAGCAACTCTACTTGAATATCTGGACAACAAAGACACCTACATCAAACTCCTGCTCATCGACTACAGCTCCACCTTCAACACCATTATCTCCTCCAAACTGATCTCAAAACTGCATGACCTTGGTCTCAGCTTCCTGACCCACAGACCACAATCAGTGAGGATAGGTAAATGCACCTCCTCCACAATAACACTCAACACTGGAGCCCCCAAGGATGCGTCCTCAGCTCCCTACTGTACCCCCTGTACACCTATGACTGCATTGCCAAATTCTGAACGAATGCCATCTACAAGTTCACTGACAACACCACCGTAGTGGGATGGATAGCTAACAATGACAAGTCAAAATACAGAAGGGAGATAGAGGGCTTGGTGACTTGTGCAATGAAAACAATCTGTCTCTCAACATCAACAAAATTAAAGAACTGATCATCGACTTCAGAAAGAAAGGAAGAGAACATGCTCCACCCCCCCATCTAAATCAACAGAACTGAGGTTGAGAGAGGGAAGTGCATCAAATTCCTTGGAGTGACGATAACTGATGACCTGTCCTGGACTTCCCACGTAAATGCAACAGTCAAGAAGGCACAACAATGCCTCTTCTTCCTCAGGTAGCTCAGGAAATTTGGCACTTCCATAACATCCCTCACCAATTTCTACAGATGCACAGTTGAAAGCATACTGTCTGGGTGCATAATGGCCTGGTATGCCAACAGTTCTGCCCAGGACCATGCGAAACTACAGAAGGTAGTAGGAGATCATTACCAGGGTGTGATGGGTCTTTGATGATGCTGGCAGCCTATCCGCAGCAGCGAGCTGTGTAATTACAGTCTATGGGTGGAAGGTTGGCTTCGGTGATGTGTTGAATGGACTCTTGCCTCAAATAATGTAACCTGCAATGTAACCTGTATGCCTCTAAGTCTTTTTGATCTGTACATCCTTTGTTTGCTGTGATTTGCCTGTACCGCTCGTAAACAAAGCTTTTTACTGTATTTTGGTACACTTGACAATAAAATCAATCAATCAATTGACAAATGAGAAACAGGTGGAACAGTATAAACAACACCAGCAGCAGTAGGAGAAACAGTAGCAATCTCCTTAACCACACATTAGAACTCCAGCTTCACGGAAGAGATACCCCAACACAGGGTATACACTCACAGGCTAAGTCTCCTGGATATCACTGAGCAGCACAGAGTCACATACAGGAGAGAGAAGCAAATTTAATTATTTTTACTAACTTCTCCTGTCCCTAAAAGAGGTGTTTTTTTTTTATTTCTGTTTCTGATTTTCTTTTCCCTTTTTGAAAATAGGTATTGGCGTATTTTCCCAAACCCTGTTTGTGAATTCCAATCTAGAAACAGACCAAAGCAAATTCTTTAGGGTTAAAATAAAATAGGGTTTATCACTCCATGTAAAAACAGGGAATGCTTTATGACAAACATTTGCATATACATGCATCCAAGATAGAAACAGAAAGGTGAGAGGAATATTACTTAAAATCAAAGGCATTAGAATTAGTTCATGTAAATTAGAGATCCAATTAGGACAAAGTCCACTTGAGGTTCTTTCAGTTGTTCTGTGGACTGATGTCCCTTCCACATGAGTTCAAATTGCTGGTGAAGAAGCAGTGGTTGAAGAATTGATTCACTTCACAGGTGAAACATAGGTTTCCTTGCTGAAAATCTGACTTGAGGGAGACATTGAGAAAAAACACAGGTGCTTAGCTAAGCCTGGAGATGCTTACCCTTCTGGTGTTACAAGCAGGCTGATAAGTAAAAGCCACAGCTGTATAATGAAAGAGTGATTCAAACAAACCGCCAGTTTTTAGTCATGGGAATGGGGTTTTGGGTTAAGACCTTTAGCTAATGAGGTGGATTTAATGTCTCATTATACAATTGTGGAGTCATTTCAACCAAGTCCATTTTCAACTGAGTAAAGTACACATCTCATCTACTGTTCCTTTGTGTTAGCTTTTCTGGAATGTTCACATAGTACAATGCATATCACATTCCAGGACATGATGAGGTCGCCATTGCCCTCGTAATTACTAGAAATTTCTGGAAGCAGTCAACTTATAATTGATCTGCAGCCTTTTAAAAAAACAATTTGGGAAGAGTCCATTTAAAATAAAATTATACAAGATAAGTTTTTCTTGAAAAAAAATCTTTCTCTACCTATCCTCGGGGCATAACAAAAGCTTCAGGAAGCTAAGGCTTCCCTCAAAGATCTTTCCCTGAAATTTGAAGCCTCTGGACAAAGACCCCTACCAAGGAGACCAGGTGGACATTTATAGCCAGTGACTGTCATATCCTTCAACGTTGGCTCATACCATGAATTTACTGTAGCTCTTCTTGCTACTCTGTCCAATATCAGAACAGCCAGTTCCCATCTCTAGCCTCTCAACTGATGCTGATATGTTTAATTGGGCTTCCTTTATTGTCCAGCTATTGCCAGCAGCCCAAAGCCCCTCTCTGGACTGCAACCTCCCACTGATGAGAAGCAACACGTTCTCAGAAGCAGTGAAGATACTTTGGTGTCCCTGTTGTAGCAGCTGCATGTCATAATTCATTGCTTAAAAGAGTTGACTACTGCCTCCATTAGGCCTCATGCGTATGCCACGTTCACCCTGATGTCTCCTAGACATTGCATGATTTCCGAGTTTGCCAAATGAAAATTCCAAACTGGTCCATTGAGGCCTTTCAATTCGCTCAAGAGCAAATGTGCACTTAATCATAGATACAGCAAGTTCCAGACAAACTCTGCCCTTACACACACACACACACACAAACACATACACATACAAACACAAACATAAACACACACACACACACACACACACACCATCCTCACCACCTTCCCATTGAAATTGCATCAAATTCCAGAAATGGCAGGATCTAGTGTTACCTTCTGGGAAAGCAATTTTGAAATCCCACCATTCAGACCTGGATACGTGGTCATGTAAAAGTCCTGTCCTGTCATGTTTTGAAATGCTTTGAATTTGCAGTGCATCATGGGAAATTGACTTTGCCTTTTCACTGTGTCAACTCAAAGGAAATTGCAGCAGTTTTTAAGTGTAATAGTATTGGACAGTTTTTTTACAGACAAGTCATTTATTTGGATTCTGAAGTTTTAATTCTTCCATTCCTCCATTCTCTTGGTGACTATTTACAGGCTCAAGTTACATTTTGGGTGAGTATTGCTAAAATAGGTTTGACAACCCAGTTTAAATCATAGTCTTGTGCAATGATTAAGTTACATTGACAGTCTTTTGTCAGTTTCATAAATTATACATGCAGGTCGATGGTAACAGTTTGTTTATTCTGCCATTAGAGAGCAAGATTAGGAAGCAATGCATTTAGATTCACTGAAAGTAGTTATTCAGGTTAACATGGTGTTGACAAGTTATATCTTAAGTTCCTAAAGGATCAGTGGTTTTTATTTTATGGTGATGAATAGTCATCCTGCTTCCTATTTCAATTATCTGACAGGATGTTCCAGAAAAAAGACAGGCTTGCATTTGTTTTCACATACAAAGTAAAACTTTTTCAGAATTGGATTGGAGTGACTGCCTACGTTAATTGCTCAAGCACTGGAGTGAGGTTTGTGCCCATCATTTTCTGACACAAAGGTATAGCTTAAAATTTGCATTAAAGTGCCGCACACCTTTCAAATATTGAAATATAGACACATGTAAATGAACTGGAGGAACAGTAATCCAATTTTGTTGATTAAATTGACATAACAGACAGCATTGATTTTCTGAGGTGGTATTAGTACAGGATGTTCATTATAACCTCCAACAGTAATTTTTTTTGGCATTTTCCCTAGTCTTTTATTAACTTTTCTCTAAAGTCATGTTGGGAAATATGAAAATTAATGGTGCTTGTAAATTATGCCAATGGGATTGATAGTATTTAGCGATTAATTCTATATGCAGTTGCAATGCAGTTAATAGCTCCCAAGAGAAAACAGTGCAATAGGAATTACATAAATTTTATTCTACAAATCATGATGTTATTTGCTTAGAAAAATGATAAATTATTACTTCTCCAATGCTTTGAAATTTTAATCCCAATGATTTGCCCTTATGAGATTGGATTATTCAGAAATTACAATACAGAAGCAAATTGCTTACATAAGGGTCAATTTTAGGGAATTTCATACAGGGTTTCCCTCCATGAGCCCTACTGACTTTTCTCATGTAATTCGCCTTTGCTGAACTCACTATGTACGCATCCTGCCTCCAAGGCAATCTCTCGGCAATATTACACTCAGCAACGTAACTGGTCATCAGTGCTGGGATCTTTCAGTGTTTATACCGCGGATGCCATATTTAAACCCTAGCTGCACACCATTTCAAACACTGCAAGCCAGTAATTGGCCTTCACATTGTGTTGCTATCATGTCTGAGAGGGACAAACTGGCACGCACTTTGCCAACAGGGATCTGGAGGTCCTGGTAAATGGTGGTTGGCTTAAATTGGCTGTGGCAGCATTCTATGAATGACCATAGTTCCTTTGACTGGACTAAAGACTACCCTGTTAGACTTTCAGAGATAACCATTGGGGTTGAAGCCCATTCCATGTGTTTACTATTCAAGCTGCTAAGCCCATGCTGTCAGTGTGACATTGACATAGCACAGTGCTGCACAGCAACATCTCCACCCATTTGACTGATTCTGGCTGGAAGACATGACAGGCTGCCTTGCATTCTGTCTGCACTAAAAGGCAAGGCGAGACATACTGTGAGCTTGTAAGTTTTGACATGAAGTAGTAATGGCATTACAAATTAAGGCAAGCCAAGGCAGAGATGCTGCGAACACACAAGGAAGTGTGCAAAGTGAGTGGGAACATAGAAAGCAAGCTAAGAGCCCAGAGATGCTTTCTATTCAGATGCATGAGATTGATTCCTGCCCCTGTGTATAACTGTAAAGAATTGAAGTGCTGAAATGTATTATAAATTAGTCTGAGATGTATTATGATGATGGGCTGGTCTTTGCTGATCCAAATTCCATAGATGGAGGATACAGGAAGTCAGTGCCCTGATGTGTGCTGGAGATGTTGGTGAATGCAGACTAACTTGAAGGTTGCAGGAAGACACTAATGAGGTATAGCCACAGGTAACCACGCTGACTTTTGAGTTAGGAATTAGCACCATCCAGTTTCTCACCAGTACCCTAAGAGAATAGCAACCTGTGTATAAATGAGGTGAGATTAGGTAAGAATGAGATGTTAATACATGCTAATAGATCCCTCACTACTTTCTAGTGAGAATCTTGCCCATTCAATGAAGCCTCAAGGGGAAAGACATGGACTTTTTCCTTCACATCGAGAATCTAATTTCTTTATTCTTGTTGTATTTTCCCAATTTCCTCACTATTATCCACATCCTTCAGGCACTGGAAAATTTCTTTATCTATGTCCTAAAACTTCAAAAATTTAAACACCTCATCAAAACCAATTTTCTTCTCTGTTCTAATAGAAAAATAGCTCCTGAAATGCCACACCTTGGTAATTCAAGGGCAAGATTCCCTCACTGGCAAATATTTAAACTTTTTTCTATTTCCAATGCAGCTACTGTTCAGCTCTCGTCTTGTCATCATTATCCATTAAATTCCACAATTTGCTACCTTAATATACTCATTAATCTCAGTTTGTGAAAGGTAATTTGAAATGGTATGTTAGAAAAGTGTTTGTATTTCTGGCCTGAACTGGAAAGATTGAATACTAATTGACTAAATATCCCAGATTATTCCACAAAGAGTTTGAACTGCATTAAACAGCTCGGCATCTTTCAGCGTTTACTGAGTGAACAAATCATAGTTATTGGCAAGTTCTCTTCAGTGAAAGGTCATACTTTGTGAATGAGTGTACGAATCAGGCTAAATAGTTTCTTTTTGATGTGCATACCCATGTTTTATGTGTTGGGGGCAACCAAACTTACAACTAATGCCAAAAAAAAGAACGTTTATATCTTTTACTTGACACAAAACCTTAACAATGTAAAATGTGCCTGGATGAGAATTATACTTAGCCAACGGCTGCTAGCCGGCAGATGCTAATAGAAGTGGATGCCTAAATATTACTCCCAGAGGGCCACATTCTTGAAGCAACTGTTTGTACAACTGGTCAACTTGCTGTGCCCTTTCACATGGTATTAAAAGTCAACTGTGTTGTATGTAATAGAAGTTACTTGTTGTAATGGTGAATGTTTCCTACCTTGAAAATGAAAGTAAAATATTTTTTGTACTGTCCATCTAACAGACCTCTTGAATTTAATTACAAATGTTGTCACTGCCATATTTAGCCTTGTGACCTGTTGGTCACCTCTAGTCAAAGGAAGCACAATACACTGCTGACCCCAGTGGTTACATCCCACTGAATAGACAGTATTTGGATTTCCAAGTTTTTGTTCTGGATAAATACCATGTAACATGTTATTAAGTAAAGCAGAATTTAGGACATGTATTTGCCTCTGGACATTCATCTTCAATGAAAAAGTAGAATAGTTAATGTGTACAATCTGTAGAAAGATGTAATAGGCTTCGGTCACTTATTGCCAGATGTTGGTTCTTACTTTCAAGCCATAATTGACTGATCAAACTTAGTCATAAAATCTTATTTAGTATTCTAAAGGGATGTGAGGATGAATCAAGATAAAATTGTGAAACGTTCTGCACGGGAAGTGGCTTATATTCACACGTACACTTATAAGAAGGGAAAGATTAGAAAATAACATCAAAGTTAATACACAGAAGTTACAGTGGACATAATTCAGCGCATCACACCTATTGCAGTCTTCAATCTACAATTGAATCTACCTTCTTTTATACTCTTCCTTTTCAAATACTCATCTGAATTCCTCTTTTTAAATGACTTGTAAACTGCCCGCAGTTGATGAAAATAAATGTGTTTCTCCTTGCAAGGTGTCAAAGGAATTATATCTTCAGAAAATTACTCTATAGCACTACCTAGTGGCTAAACCTTCTAACTGGAGTATCATCAAAACCATATTTACTTAACTGATGAAAGAGACGTTGCAGATGATGGACCCAATTCCTTTCTGTTCCATGTCTTGTACCTATCCTTTTAAAAACCTATTATTTTGAAAACCTTGACATCTTCTATTGCAGTGGAAAAATAAACTGTGATTTTACTCATTATCATACCCTTCATTCATGATGTCGTTTTAGTACAACTTTGCTATGGTCTTACCATGAACCATTGATCTTCCCTGTAGTAAATGACCAGGAGTGGACAAAATCCTCCAGTGGAGTTTAAAAATGTTTTATGTATTGAATACCCCTCAATATAAAATTCAGAATCATATTTATCTTTGTGATCTTTATCCCTACCTGCACTCCCATCTTTAAAAGATATATGTAGCCAAGCCTCTGGAGCTCCTATGCATCATTGTGCTAAAAGGTTTAGCAGTTACGGTTCACCTGTTTTCATATTCTATCTGTGAGCATATTTTTCTGTTGAACTATTTAGAACCTAACCAATAATGCCACAAATCTCTCCTTTGCTCCATTTCACAAGTTGCCATATTCTCTAATTTGGAGGTAAACCATCACTCATAGCAATCTTGAATTCCTTTGCTGTTATGCTGAAATCCAAATAATTTAGACCTCTTGTTTTCTATTTATATAAATATAGATTTCAATAGTACATAAATACACATCTGCTAATTTGAAGGGTATTATTTTACTTCTATTTTCTTTCCTGCAACCAGCTTGCAGCTCTTGTAGCTACATACCCTCTTAAAAACAGATGCCATAATTTCCATAACATTCACCTTGTCAAATACCTTCTGAACGTTCATGCGTATGTGCATCACATTCCATTTCTGCGTCAACTGTCCTTTACACACGTATGTTCATCTTTTACTAACAATTTACTAATTTCATCCAACATCATGGATTTTAAAAGTTAACCCACACCAACATGTCAAACTGTTCATCATTCACACTTTAATTCCATTCCATTTTTAATATTTTCTGAAAATTGAATTGTTTGGCATCCTTACCAATATTTTAATCTCAAGTGTAAAATGTTTCATTCATCTCAAAGTGGTTTGACTTCTTGTTGAAATCACTGACAGGGTAGAGGTGGAAGGGTGTGGAACCTCTGGGGTGCTCTGAGAGGAGATGACTGAGGGGCCCTCATGTACCTCTTCCTGCAGCTGAATGCTGGTTGGTGCTCCCCTGTCTCCTTGAGAGGAAGGGGCACCTGCGGTAAAATCAAGGAGCTTCATCCCTCTGTCTCCACACCACTGATGCCAAGCACCAATGGTTAATGCAATTGAGTGTATGTCTGTGCCCATACTGGGCAGACACTGAGCATTCTGCTGGACCTGGCTTTCCATGGCAGCTGCCAACTTGTCCATGGAGACTAACACACACACACTCACACTCACACACACTCACACACACTCACACACTCTCACACACACTCACACTCACACACACACGTGCCAAAGCCAGCACAGTACGGATAAATGTTGGTGGCCTCTTCCAAACTTCAGTCTGGTTTACCAAGCCCCTCACATCAACCTGCCTGTTGTACCAGTGACTGTTTGCTCATTTGCACAAAGTTATTAATGGCCAACAGCACAGGGTCATCTTCTGTGTGGTCTCCAGCTGTCCTCTGTGTGTTAGTGACTTCGGGCATTTCTTCCTCAAACAGCTGTGGGGATCTGCTCACAGAACATGTTCCAGAACCTAATTCAGAAGCAGAAACTGACACAGTGTAAGGATGTGAATGGCTGGAGGGTGCAGGAGAAAGCCTTGTTGGTGTATCCCCTGAAAGATCTGTGGCTTGTTCCTCAGAGGTGGAGGAGGAGATGATGACTGGCTTCTCTGGGGCAGAGCCTGCATAAGAAAGGCAATTAGTTACACAATAGGGGCAGAGGCTTTCACGTGTCAATGATACATTCACAGGTGTGGTACATAGGAAAAAAAGAAGGCCATTCAGCTCCTCAAGTCTGTTCCACTGTTGAATGAGATCTTGGCTGATCTGTGGCCCATATCCATTAATACTATTGCTAAACAAAATTTATTTATCTCAGATTTAAAATTAACAACAGATCTAGCATTCATTACCATTGTGGAAAAGAATTCCACACATCTACCACCCTTAATGCATGGAAATGTTTCCTAACATCTCTTGAACAGTCAGGCCCTCATTCCCAGACTATGCCCCTTGTTCTAGAATCCCCGACTAATGGAAGTAGTTTATTTGTATCTACCCAGTCTTTTCCCATTAATACATTGAAGACTTTGAACAGATCACCCTGTGACCTTCTAAATTCTAGAGAAAACAGGCCTAATTTGTATCATTTCTCTTCATAACTTAACCCTGGAATCCAGGTAAAATTCTTGTAAACCTGCATTGTAATCCCACCAAGGCCAATATATCCTTCCTAAGATCTGGTGCCCAGATCTGCTCACAGTGCTCCAAGTGTGATCTAACCAGGGTTTTGTTAACTGCAGCATAACTTCTGCATATTTTATTCCAGTGCTCTTGATATAAAGGCCAGCATTCCATTAGCTTTCTGGATTATTTTCTGTGCCAGTTCATGACACATTAAAGATATATGCACCTGAACTCCCAATTCTCCTTGGACATCAATTGTATTTAACATCATACCATCTGGAAAGTACCCTGACCTATCCTTTATTGATCTAAAATGGGCAATGTTGCATTTGCTTACATTGCTTACAGTGCAGTACAACACAAAGAGCCTCACTAGGTTGCCTTGACGTAGAGGCCTTCGTGTCCTACGTAAGTGTGTTCCTTTTCCCACAGGCCTAAGGATTTCTCCTTGTAGGTGAGGAGATAACTGTTGACCATCTCACCATCCATCTGTGCCCTTTTGAAACTATTGTGCAACATTTTCTCCCACATTGAGGCTAACAGAGGGATTGAGTGTGTTGAAAGTGACTGAAAGAACCACTAGTGGCAGTGTGAGAGCAGGAAACATCATGAGGTGTCCCACATGAGTAAGTAGGAAACACAGACGGCAGGAATAGACTGTAGTTTGGGAGGTTAAGGTGGGTGAGAGCCATTGAGAAGATGCTGCATGAAATAGCGAGAGTTGTAGACCATAAGCCTTGCTTGGAGTTGTGTGTAATGGCAGACTTAGAGTAAATGTGAGGTAGCAGAGAGAAAGAAGATGATGACCCTTACTCTTGTTGAACGTAAAATGCCATTGACCTACTTATGACATTGTGTGCAGTGACCGTGGACACTGTACTATCTGGATAGATATCTCCTTCAACCCTGGCTATGCCTGGTGCCCGGGTCTCTGTGGCAGTCCTAAGTAAAGAGAATGACCCTCTTTCCGTCACCCTGTCCACCAGGGCCTGCGAGTTAACCCAATAATCAAGTCTTTTTCTAAACAGAATATCCAAATCCCTCATAGTCCCTTGTTGTAAAAGAGCAAGTTATATGGGATATCATTCAATTTAACTCTGTCTTTTGTAGTATCTGAGCCAAGCCAGGATCTGGGGTCTATGAAGCTGCTCCTTAATCATGTAGGTATTATTTCCCTAATTTGTATGTGGGCACATTTAATTATCAACATGCATCTTCTACTGAATGATTGCAATAAAGCACAATTGAAGCTTCCTGATCCAGAAGTCCATCTGAATTTGAGATCTGATGATAATGGAGACAGTAACTCTGAGTAGAGCCATATATAAACCACACCCTCCCTTACAAGCACGCAGAATTTTCCTATATTTAGAAAGATATGCTTTAACCAGGATGCACCACTTTAGATTCCAATGACTTGGAGTCCATTTTCAACATTAAGATTATAAAATGCAGGAACCTATAAGTTAGATTGATAAGGTATGCACGGAGGGAAACTCTGCTCTACACTCACATCCTTAAATCTGAGGGACAGTGAATCGAAGCTTCACCTGGCAATTACTAGCCTTAAAATTACACATGAAAGTGTTGAGAGGACCATTCTGAATCTGATATAAGAAAATCTTACAATTGGAATCAGGGTTCATACTGCAACACTGGAAACCTCATAATCTATCATCTTTTCAGAATCATTGCATCATTGTCACATCATTTAATAAATTGTTTACCGATCATTCAGTCTATTTAAGTTGGTAATGAATCCCTGCATAACATATTTACCTCTAATGTTGAAAAATGATATCCCTTTCAACTGCATGTGACTAAGTTGCTATGTGTTGATTATATCATTTGATTTAATCATTTCAAACTCTGATCAGTAATTCAGTATTCCTGAACATGCAGCAACCATATCCATTACTGCCATTGTTGACAGTCCACTCACTGATGCAGACAATTCACTGGGATATGATTAGGTCCATTCTCCACCCACAGAAGTGACCAAATATTGTATATACAAATTCCCAGAGGCTCAGTCAGGGATCAACTACAGGTATTTATGGTATGGATCGCTGATTTCTGCCTATACTGGCTCAAGACCAACTGGAACTATATCTATGCAATTGCAAACCACCAATTATGCTACGATTTAACTGTTAACTTGCTTTCATCACTAAAACCCAATAGCATGGATAATACATAGCTATCAATTTTGACTACATTACTCACTTTTTAATGTTGTGGATAATCACACTATATTCCATGCATTGCACTGTTTGCAATATGTTTGCATTTAGCTTGCAAATATTTAAATTTATGACCATGTAAATTTAAATGTGAGTGTATTTCACACAGAACATTTTACATTTAATTCTATTTTTGTTGGTTAAAGCAAAATGTGTACGTACACTAGTTGTACTTCTTAACGAGATAAGAATAAAATGTTTGACAAAAAAACAGTGATAACTTCAATCTTCAACAACAAAACAGCAAGTGTACATTTATACAGTAAAAATAGTAAGAGTATTGTAAAAATTACAAAGCAATGTATTCTTCCAATCTCAGAACAGCAAAGATCCATCACATAAGCTTTAAGTATATTTTGTGTGAATATATTTGAAAACATTTCACAAAACACTGCAGCAATGCTTTTAAGCATGTTTGACAAGTAACTTCAGATATGCAGTCTTTGTAGATAGTTTGTTTGCCAAGCCTGATACCTATGCTTTGCTGAGTGCCTCCAGTGCTAAAATTCTGTGGTAAGCCTGCACAAATGTTCAGTGAGGAAGTCAGTGTCATTTTTAAAAGGTCACCTGCATTTCAGCGATGAGACGCGTTCCCTTTCATGCACTGGTGGGAGCATCTGGGCCCAAAGGATGAAATGCGAGACTAGCGGCTGGAAGTGATTTCATTTCGTTGTAATGCAGATGGATTCATTCCAGTACCGTAAAGTCAACATGGCTGTGCATTGGGTACACCACAGTCTTTATTACTGCAGCCTGGATCAGGTTTGGATGAAGTAATTTCCCTTGAGTTTACACTTGCACAACAAACAGGGAGTCCTATACTTGGGTCTGGTCTGTTTCTTTTCCTCAGATTAAATTGGCTTTTATCCGTTCCACGTGGGATTCCAGGGCTGGGCAAATCTTCAAATCAGTCACACATGTTTTGTGGCATTGATGCCCGAACAATCCAACACATAAAATTAGACATAACAAGGTGTAGCGCTGGATGAACACAGCAGGCCAAGCAGCATCAGAGGAGCAGGAAAGCTGACATTTCGGGCCTAGACTTTGTAAGAGCCAGATCTGATGTCCTCTGAGTAGAATTTCAGGACTTAGGTTGCAAATTAAATTGTAGAACATTAACATAATCTACTCTGGCCTGTTACCTGACTCATACGCAATTGGCAGAGAGTTAATCATTTTAGAGAATTGAATTTATATTTAAAAGTGTGGTGTGGGAAGAATGGGTTTCAATTCAAGGGACACTGGCATCAACGCTCAGGGAAGCGTCCATTGCAGTGGGTTCCTCTTGAACTTGCTGAGACCACTATCCTGGCCAGTCATATATCTAAGGCTATGGACAGCAATTTAAACTAATAGAGGATGCTTAAGGTGAAGGGAGAATTCAAAATCCAAAGGGAAAGCTCAAAGCGTCATAACATGTGGTGTGATGTGAGTAAAGGTAAGCAAAGTGAGACCGGAAAGGACAAAGAGTTGAACAAAAAATGTACATCAATGTATAAGGTCGTTACAGGAAAGAGAATTAAAAAGAAAAGTAACTAACTTCTTTACTTAAATTCAAGAAGGATTTGCAATACATTAAAACAGTGACAAAAAGAAAGGTGATAATTTAAATCCAATCATGATTACAGAGACTTGGTTACAAAGTGATCAAGTGTGGGAAATAAGCATTTCAAGGTAAACAGTATTGTGGAGTTACAGGCAAAATGGCAAAGGAGGATGTGTAGCTTTGCCAGTAAAGGATGACATAAAAGCTTCAGTGAAAGAAGGTCAAACTTCAGACGATCATGAAGTAGAATCAGGATGGGAGGACATTAAGAATTGCAAGTGTCAGAAAACACTGTTTTACAGGACCTCTAACACTGATGATAATGTTAAACAGAACATGATACAAAAAATGATTGGAGCTTGTCACAAAGACAATGTGATAATTGTAAGGAACTTTTATCTCCATGTAGACTGAGACAATCAAATTGGCAAGAGTGCTGTAGAAGATGAGTCTGTAGAAGGTTTTCATGACATTTTCCAGGAGCAATACATTGTGGAAACTATCTTCGATCTGGTTTTGTGTAATGAAGCAGGGTTAATTAATCATGTCATATTAAAAGATCCCTCTCAGAAATAGTGTTCATAATGCCATTGAATTCCATGTTATATTCGAAAATGATGTAAGCCAAATTCAAGCAACAATCCAAAACATAAACAAAATGAATTTCAATGGTATGAGAGGAAAACGTGCAAGGATTAATTCAGTAAAGAGGTTAACATATATGGCAGTGAATGCAAATAGGAAACAGTTAAGGAAACAATAAAAAAAAAACATCGATGTACAGTTCATTGAAAAGCAATAAATTAGCAAGAAAAGCTATGTTATTTTTTCATTCAAGAAAGTTAGGATTGTGTAAAAAAAGAACCTGGTAATATTACAAAAATTATTGAAGTATGAGTATTGGGAATGTTTTAGAAACCAGCAAAGGACTATCAAAGAGCTTAGTAAAAGTGAAAAAGTTGAATATGAAAGTAATCTAACAAGAAATACAAAAACAGAGTTGAATAGTACGGTGACACAGCGCTGGCTGTAAAGATCCTTAAGCATTCTTATCAACTTGCTGGCAGATAGCAAATAGTGGTGTGGAGCCTCAGATACTTAACATTTACATGAATGACTTAGATGAAGAGACAGAGAAGAATAAATATACATTTGCTAATAGTACAAAGCTATCTAGAAATAAAAGCTGTGGGGGAAAGGACTCGAAGAGGTTGCAAAATGATATAGACCGGTTAAGTGAATGGGTAACAGGTGGATTATAATGTAGAGAATTGCGATGTTTTACACTTTGGCCATAAGATTAGAAATGCAAAATATTTATTAAAATGTGTGGAATTTGATGTTCAAAGAGACTTGGATGTGCTTATGCAGGGAACACAGGAAGTTAGCATGCAGGTTTGGTAAACAGTCATATAGCATGCTGGCCTTTATTGCAAGGGATTGGACAGCAGGAATAAAATAGTCTTATTCCAGTGGTACAGCGTTTTGATGAGACCAAATTTGAACTACAATATACAGTTTTGGTTTTCATATTTAAGAAAAATATATTTGTAGTGGAGTACTATGAAGAAGCTAAATTAGATTAGCCCCTGGGATTAGAGAGTTCTCCTACATTGAGAGGCTGAGAGAATGTTCCATCTCTGGTGACTCATTGACCATATTAATAGAAGTTGCTGGAAAAACTCAGCACGTCTGGCAGCATCTGTGGAGAGAAATC
>NC_063345.1:60149515-60165418 GCF_021869965.1 Rhincodon typus | reverse complement strand
GAAGGGTCTAGGCCCGAAACGTCAGCCTTCCTGCTCCTATGATGCTGCTTGGCCTGCTGTGTTCATCCAGCTCTGCACCTTGTTGTCTCAGATTCTCCAGCATCTGCAGTTCCTACTATCTCTGCTCAGACCCAGCTGTTGTTATAGGTCTATTTGCATTTTCCTGACTCTGGTCATTGAGTCATACAGCCACAGAGATATACAGCATAGAAATAAACCCTTCAGTCCAACTTGTCTACGTTGACCAGCTATCCTAAATGAATCAAGTCACATTTGCCAGCATTTGGCTCATATTCCTCTAAACCCTTCCTATTTATTTACCATCCAGGTGCCTTTTAAATGTTGTAATTGTACCAGCCTCCACCACTTCCTCTGGCAGCTCATTCCATGCACGCACCGTCCTCTGTGTGAAAAAATTGCCCCTTAGGTCCTTTTTAAATCTTTCCCCTCGCACCTTAAACCTATACCTTCTAGTTTTGGTCTGCCCCACCCCAGGTAAAAGACCTTGTTTATTTACCCTATCCATGCCCCTTATGATTTTATAAACCTCTATAAGGTCATCCCTCAGCCTCCGATGCTCCAGGGAAAATAGTGCCAGTCTATTCAGCCTCTCCGTATTGCTCAAACCCTCCAACCCGGGCAACGTCTTTGTAATTCTTTTCTGAACTCTTTCAAGTTTCACAGCATCCTTCCTACAGCAGGGAGACCTGAATTGCGCACAATATTCCAATAGTGGCCTAACCAATGTCCTGTACAGCCGCAACATGACCTCCCAACTCCAATACTCAATGCACTGACCAATAAAGGCTAGCATGCCAAATGCCTTCTTCACTATCCTATCTATCTGTGACTTCACTTTCAAGGAATTATGAACCCGCACTCCAAGGTTTGTTCAGCAACACTCACTAGGACCTTACTATTAAGTGTATAAGTCCAGCCCTGATTTGCCTTTCCAAAATGCAGTGCCTCATATTTATCTAAATCAAACTCCATTAGCCACTCTTCGGCCCATTGGCCTCAGGGATCATCGTTCTTCCTTGCTGACACTGAACCGATAATGTTATTTTTTCAATGCGTAACTTCCAGAAAGATGTAAATCACCTGAGATATATAGTTCTGAATTTTTCTGCAGTTTGCTTTTGTAACAACAATAATTTCAGCTCAGGCCAATTCTTGTTTCCTGGTCATTTCATGAGTTTGATTAAACCTAGTCAGGTGATCACAGCCGCCACATTAGATCAGTATTTGTCCACTTTAAAACTAATTCTGTTCACGAATGGTCTCAATAATTAGATATAGATGATGGAAATTGAATATTTAACTATGACTATAACAATTTGGACAACTGCAGCAGGAACCCTTATATAACATCCCATAGAATATCACAAAATAAAAGGACACTCTAAATTCTCACCTCAATGATAGAGATGTTGGGGAAAAAAAAAGCGTTCTTAAAAACAAGTATCAATCTGCGCACCATTTTGGCCACAGGAGAAGAGTGATATTCTACCAAAGCCTATGCTGCGAGCACATGAATCCAAACAAGCTGAAGAAACATTGGGTAATTTCAAAAACTTTTTAATAGCTTCTGAATTAGTTAAAAACTCACACACTATTTCACTGACTGGATGAGTCAATCTATAAAACAGGTTCCTAGAGGAGAAGGTGGACACAGTTAGGACATACAAACATGTCACAAGAATGTGTCACTTGGCCCTTTGAGCTCGCTCTGCCATTCACTAAGATCGTGGCTGATCTGATTTAACCTCAACTCTATATTCCTGCATATCCTGATAACCTCTCATAGAATCCCTACAATGCAGAAAGAGGCCATTCAGCCCATTGAGTCTGCACCAACCATCCAAAGAGCATCCCAGCCAGATCCACCACCCCACCCTATCCCTGTATTTATGATGGCTATTCAGACTAACTAGCCTACACATCCCAGGACACTATGAGTCAATTTAACACGGCCAATCCAGCTAACCTGTGGGAGGACTGTGAGGGGAAACTGGAACACCCGGAGAAAACCCACACAGACATGGATAGAACATGTGAACTTCAGACAGACACCCACAGGAATCAATGCACGTCTGCCTTAAAAATATTTAAGTACTCCGCATTTTAAGAAAGGGAATTCCAAAGACACTCACTCCTCTGAGAGTAATGTCTTTTTTTCCTCATCTCTGTCATAAGTAGGTCACCCCTTAGTTCTAGATTGTCTGACATAAGGGAACATCTTTTCATCATGCGCCCCCCACCCCTCACCACCGGTCCCCCCTCCCATCAAGTCTATTCAGGGCCTTATATATTTTAATTAAGTGCATGTTGGTTAATTCAAATACAAATTAATTGATATCTTCCAGCATTAATATATTGGGAAACAATGCCTGAATAATAAGTTGGCCTTCATTGTGTGAGGTTTCAAGTACAGGAGCAGGGATGTGTTTTTGCAGCTGTACAGGGCCTTGGTGAGGCCACACCTAGAATATTGTGCGCAGTTTTGGTCTCCTTTTCTGAGGAAGGATGCTCCTGCTCTCGCTGTCAAGTGCAGCGAATGTTTACCAGGCTGCTTCCAGGGATGGCAGCTATGATGTATGAGGAGAGATTGGCTAGATTAGGACTGTTTTTGCTGGAGTTCAGACAAATGACGGGGGAATTTCATAGAAGCCTACAAGATCCTAACAGGACTAGACAGGGTAGATGCTGTGAGAATGTTCTCGATGGTGGCTGTGTCCAGAGCCAGGGGGTCACTGTCTGAGGATTTAGGGTAGACTGTTTAGGATGGATGAAGAGACATTTCTTCACCTAAAGAGTGGTGAGCCTGTGGAATTCATTACCACAGGAAGTATGTGATGCCAAAACATTGAATGTATTCAAGAGGCAGCTAGATATAGCACTTGGGGTGACTGTGATCAAAGGTTATAGGAAGAAAGCAGAATTAGGCTATTGAATTGGACGATCAACCGTGATCATGATGAGTGGTGCAGCAGGCTTGAAGGGCTGAATGGCCTCCTCCTGCTCCTATCTTCTGTGTTTCTATATGAAATGTGGTCATGTAATGGGAGGAAGAGGTGAACATTGATCTTTGTTTCTCAAAACTCTACAATGGAGTTTCACTTCTGTATCTGTTAAGAACAAATTGATATACATCAATTACTATATCCTCAGCTCCACTATTCTTGCAGCATGCAGCTAACAAGATAGTAGAAAAATGTGCAGACAGAAATTGGCCTTTTTTCATCTGACATTTCCTATGTTCCCACGCCAATGCAGCTAGTTTCACTCAAATGCCCTCTGGATATCAAATTCAGATACACCAACCTGAAATCAGTTTTCTCTTTTGATATTTATTCACAGAGCCAAACAGCACTGGGAAATAGAAATCAGCATATTAGAGCAATAGTAAGTAACCTGATGTTGGAATAAAAGGAGAATGGCCTTTATAGCCCAATCAACCCCTTGAAGAGCCAACGTGGAGCACAACGTATAAGCACATCATCGGATCTGTGGCACATGTCTCAGTCATGCAGAGATGTTCTGAAGTTAAACCACATGACATAAAGCAGGCTAGTCCAGCAGGCATATAAAATCCACTGATGCCAGATTACAGTGCGCTCCACCAGAGGCACCCAAAGTCAATGTTAGTTGACCCCAAATCCTTACTTGGCCCCAGTTTCTCTCCCTTCTCTGGCGGTCAGGATTTGGGGCCTTGTCTGTCCCTCCCTAACACTGTTTCTTAACTGAAGAGACAAAAAAAAAGAAAACTTTTATTAATTAGATCTGCTCCTTGGTACTTTTCAATGGTCATTTGCATTTATAACTCTTTCAAATTATCGATTTTTATGCTTTGGAATTTTTTCTTGTCTAAAATTCATGGTCACTGTTGTGGCAAACCTTATCTTTATCAAGTTTGTTCACAATTCTCCTGAGTGAGAGAAAAATTGAAACATACCTTTCCCCACAATCCACCCACCCCAATTGTCACTACCACACATCCCCACACACCCCGGTCACTCAAATGTGAACAGGTTGGACCAAACCTCACCATGAGCATCGGTGATTTTTTATCTCTCAGATTATTGTCAATGATAAAAGAATTTAAAAAATGAACATGTGGCAGTTTTCAGTTTCTAAATATTTAGTTTAGATTGAAAGGCCACCATTCAGAGGAAAATACAGCAACCTGTACCGATGAACGTTAGTAACTGGATTGAGCAAATGTTTCAATCTACTGACATTGTTGAGGTACTAACACAAAATCAATGTGCAATTATTGTCAAACTGTTCTTGAGAGGTGTTGGTGCAACTGGGAAACACTTTGAATGGGAGGAGGTAGTGGCATGATGCCTGTATCATTGGGCTAGTAATGTAGAGGCCCAGGCTAATGCTTTTGGGTACATGGGCTCAAATCTCACCATAGCAGTGAGTAGGTTTTAATTAATAAATATTCAATTAAAAATGGTGTCCACTGAGCCCTTGACATCTTTGACTACTCTGCACTACATAAAACACCCCAGCTCCAGCAATGTCCCTGCCTCTGAAATGACTGAGTCAACCAATCAGTTGTATCAAACCACTATGAACGTAAAGAAAAGAATGAAACCAATTAGACCACTCAGCATCGTCCTACCAGCAATAATACCGAAGACTTGTTCTCAAAGTCAAGCTGTTCCAGTATACTTTGACCCGGAGCATCTAATTGGAAATATGGAAAATTGCCCAGGTATGGCTTGGCCACAAGAAAGAAGACAAAACCAATTTTAACGCCGTCAGTCTGTTCTTGATCATCAGTAAAGTGATGGATGGGCTCATCGATGATGTCATCAAATGACTCTTTCTCAGTCATAACCTAATCACTGATGCTCGGTTTGTGTTTTTCCAGGATCATTCAGCTCCTGATCCCATTACAGCCTCAATCCAAACGTGGACAACAAAGCTGAACCAGTGAGGAAAGGGCGACTGCCCTTGACTTATACACAGCTTTTGACTGAGTGATGCATCAAGGTGGCCTATTGCTGAACAGTAGAGTGAGTACAAACACTCATTGTGCAACTGAAAGCATTTATTTTGTGATTTGCTGTTAATTGAATGGATGTCAATCTTTTCTGCACTTCCAATCATTTTTAGTCAATCTGTTCAGACATGTTACAAAACACCACAACAGTGCTGTTGTGGCATGTTCCTACCCCTAAGCCAGCAAGACACATCCCACTTGTCATGGAGGTGCATCATAACATATTAATACCAAGTTGATTAATTCTGAGAGCTCTTGTGGCACAGTCATAGTATTACTGCTTATCAGATTATCTGTGGACAAGGTGAGACTTGAACCCAGGCCTCCTGGTCCAGAGGTGTGTCATAAATATCTACAGAACTGAAGTAATTGCAAACTCATGTTTTGTTTTACTTTGGATGATTGGGCTCTGGTGCTGCAATAGCGTTATCCTGATTTCTCAGCCTCAGTTCAAGTCTGAACAGGTGGATTTAAAAATATCTTTAAAAAGCAACTGTATAGAAAAAACGAGGAAAAGCCAGTTAATTTGTGGGTCTTTTGCAGTGTCCCCACTTTTGGTTTTTGACTTTTAGTCAGCGGCAATTAATGCCTAATGTGTAAAATGTACATTCCTGCATTGCATTCATTTCTCTGATGTAAATCTGGTGATTAAACAGGGAGCTGTCAGTTTTCCATTGGTGAGTAGAAGTTGCTGAAAGGCCTCTGGTAAGCTCACACCAAATCTGTTCCTGTGTTAGTTAACAAAGAAAGAAACAACAATAGTGAGAGACAATTCGGCTGAGTCTTTGAGAATCAATGCTACAACATACTTTTCTCACAGGATTCCATACAACCTTAGACAGTGATTACAACAACTTGCATTTATATTTATATCCTTAACATAGTAAAAACATCCTGCAGGCTATTAAAGCAGGTGACCAGAATATTGGTTAAAGGATTGCTTTTAAGATATTTCTCAAAAGGAGGAGAGAGCAGTAGAGAAATGAAGATACAAGGACGGAATTCCAGAACTGGATCCTTGGTAACTAAAAGCAGCTACTCCAGTAATGGTGCGATGAAAATGCAGGAAGAGTGAAAGAATGAAATTGAAGGGGTGCAATCCTTTGAAAAATTATAGGGTTGGATATGGTTAACAATATAGGAAGGGTGAAGGCATGCAGATATTTGAGAGCCATGTTGTGGCATTACTCTGTTTGGGAGATAGTAAAATAAGCATTGAAGGAATTAAAGAGAAAAAGTACTCTAATGGGATATTTTAATAAAACAGGCAAGTATCAGTTGGTCGGAAATTACTTTGTGCTTTAGATTTCTGTGGTAGTAAACATATTATATTATTAAAGCAGATTATCATGACGGTTAATGGACTCCTTTTGCGTCATAATCTGTTCCAGGTGTGGTAGTAGTTAAGATGAAGCTGGGAGGCAATAATAGTCTCACAGAAACCTAACCATACCAGATGTATAAAAAAAGCATAGGTATTCAGTAGAGTTCAAGAACATAGTGCTTCAGAATTGAAAGGTTTTTAGACACACACAAATGTCAATGGATAGCATTTCTGTGTGTTTGCTGCATGTCTTTTTTTTCAGTAGTACATCATCTCCTCAAAATTACTTTTTGTAATATAAATTCGCAAAAAGGTACCAATTTAACCAGGCTTTCTTGAGTTGAAGAAAGAATGAGTTTATTAGCTTCTAAAACATGAGAAAATAAAGCAAAATGCAACACACCTACACACAGATCAGGAAATGAGAGATGAGTCAAAAAAGTAAAATCACAGAAGACCAATCAGCCTTTGGCTTGTCCATGACAAATATATTGTGAAACCTTATGGTTATTAAGGTGGATGATTCTAATAACATTGACTTTTAGCAGTTGAACAGTGATTTGGAGATAAAAATAGAGATTGCTGGAAAAGATCAGCAGATCTGGCAGCATCTGTAGAGAGAAATCAATGTTAATGTTTCGGGTCGAGTGACCCATCTCCAGAATGATTTTGTATCTGATTTGCAGTATCCGCAGCTCTGTTGATTTTTATTTAGTGATTTGGAGACTCTTGGTTCTGAGGTGAGTTGAAAGGAGCTTGTTCAGTCTGTTTCTACAATGACTTTGCTGACTTGACTTGTTTTATAGACATGATTTCTTTTTACCTATATGCGCAAAATTGTCCAGTTGCAGGTCTCAGCTGACCCTTCTCTACACTCTTTCGCACAGTAGCACACTAGCACAACAGCTCTCTTGAACATTATCATACTGAGACCAGCAGTTGCAGTTGGTTACTAATCCCCTTTTCTTGCTTCTTTATGGAAGGGTAAGCACAAACACAATTACTTTTCCTTTAACTCATACTGTATCCATAGTCTGGTGCATGAGATCACAGTTCAGTTTGTTGAATAGTATCTTTCCCTTTGAAGTATTGCTATCTGAAGTTCTCTGTTCAGGTGCAACATTCCATGATTCCTTTTAGAACTTTGCACAATCCACACAGGGATTTTAAAAAGCCATGAAATTACATCCTCAGTCATCTTTTGGTTTGTATGTCCTTCTTTAAAAAAAAGTTATACTTACTTACTTATAGATGTATCAAACTTTTATGATAAAATTTCCATGAGAATTCATAAAACTTTGCTATGAGTCATTCAATAGTTATAGATGGTAATCATTGCATTATTAATCTCAGCATAATTTTCCAACTAACTCACCATTGCCCACATTGTTCATAGGCTAGGAAGATTCCCCCAAATCTACCAGGACTTAGCACAATAAGACAAAATTTTCAATCAATTTTTCTTTGCCCTTAAACAAATTTGCTACATAAAAATTTTTGATATACTTAAGATTTTTGATTTGGTGCAATTTGTTTAATACAAAGTAAAAATAGGTTTTTCACTAAAAAAGAAACACTATTAAATGACAGTGTTAGTCCATCAGCTATGAATTATCCAATTTTAAATGATGGGACATGACTTTGAAAAGACATGCAGACCTCTTTTCTAGTTAAATTGAAATACAGTAAATTCCCAAGTAAATTAAAAGCGACATCATTCAAATGTTTCCCAGCTTGCATATTTGTGAATAAAAACCAAACTGTAGATGCTGTAAATCAGCAACAAAAACTAAAATTACTGGAAAACCTCTGCAGGTCTGGCAGCATCTGTGGAGAGAAATCAGAGTTAACGTTTCTGAGCAGATGAAATTATCTCACAAATTACAGGATGTTTGGGGAAATGTTTCTGAGGAAGGGTCACCTGACCCAAAACATTAACTCTGATTTCTGTTCACGGATGCTGCCAGACCTGCTGAGCTTTTCCAGCAACTTCTGTTTTTGTTGCATATTTGTGATCTTTCTCTCAAATCATGCAGTGTAATTTTATATATGAATCTGGAGCAGAAAGGATTGCAACTGAGCGGAGTCAGCAGAAACCCTTCAGGAATGATAAATTGATCTTGGAGACCGAACCAGTTTTGGGGAGGAAGCCTATGTATAGCATGTTTTATTAACATTAGTACAAAAGAGCAGAGAATCTCTATTTGCCATGGATGATATTGTGCTTAAAATTCTGCAACCTTTTGCAGCAGTTATGCCAATTTCAGATGAATCAAAGTTCATAGATCATAGATCATAGAATCCCTGCAGTGTGGAAACAGGCCCTTCGGCCCAACAAGTCCACACCGACCCTCAGAGCATCCCATCCAGACCCATTCCCCATAACCCACCTAATCTGCACATCCCTGGGCACTATGGGCAATTTAGCATGGGTAATCCACCTAGCCTGCACATCTTTGGACTGTGGGAGGAAACCGGAGGAAAGCCACGCTGAGAGAAATAGGTAAATCCAGCTGAATTTCTGAGGTTTGGCTGACGTACTTTTCCTTTAGCTTTCTGTTCTGCAGTGTAACAAGAATCATTGCTTCGCTGTTGCTCAGTTGAAATGTTGGAACATCCTCCCTCACAGCACTATGGATGTTCCTACACCAAATTGCAGTGAATCAAAAAGGCAGCTCACCACCTCTTTCTCAAAGACACTTAGTAATAGGCAATAAATGCTGGCCCAGCCAATGAATATCACAGCTCATGAACAAATAATAAGTAAAAGGCACTCTCAAAAGGCAATTCATCGTGTACAAGATGCTTCAGGATATTTCTAGTTAGCGATAAAACATCAAATTGTACGTACAAATCTATTTCTTTTTCTCTTTCTCCATTTTACTTCTTTCCTGTTAAGCAGAAAAATAACCAAAGATAGTTGCTAACAATATGGCAGAAGACTGTGATTATAATCTGGGAATGGTAAATTTTTGAGCAGATGAAATTATCTCACAAGTTACAGGATATTTGAGGAAATTAAAGCATTGCGATATAGCCCACACATATTCAAACAGAAAGTAGAACTAACCGACATAAGCTACTGTTTATAGAGTAACTGACCTTAAAGCTGCAGATAACATTACAGCAATTGTTTTTGTTTCATCCGGATATGATTGGGCACTTTCTTATGATATTTCAACAAGTTCGTTTTTGATGTAGTATTGCTATGACATAGGAGAGAAATTTCAAAACACTTGGACGAACAAGCTCCCCCAGTCAATGTTTAGTGGATCCCAGAAGGTCTGCATTTACATGGTGAAAGTGCTTTAATCAAGATTAATTTTCCCCCTTATTGAGAAACTGGAGCTCTTCCTGAGACTCTCTTAGTTCTTTCATAGGATGAATCACCAAATTAGAGAGAAGTTTAGCGAAAAGAGTCCAATAATTGTGAATCATTATAATAAGTTATCTTTGACCCTTTCACTACAATGCACAGATGTCAGGAAATTCCTTGTGATTTCAGAACCAACATATCCACTTCCAGTGGGCATAAGATGGCAAATGAGGGGATGATAAAGCAAAACATATTCTAACAGTAGAAATGAAAACCAATGTTAGTCGCATCTTATATCAATGATAATGTCCCCAGATCATTGTATCAGGGAGTAATGCTCACATGCCTACTGTTCTTCATAGATCTAAATATAGACTGCAACCTCATAGAAAGGCAGCCCTCTAGCTTGGGAGTTAGTTTATTGGCAAAATCAGAGGAGCTAGGACAAAAAGTCTGAGGAAATTCAGCATAACATTTCTATACCAATTTTTATGTGATCAAGTTGATGGGAAATTAGCCAAAATATGTCAAATTTTATAGCTGTGCAGATAATTTAGTTTAAATTTAATGACCTAGATCTGCTCAGTGTACAATGAAGTTTAATGTCAATTGGTCCCATCAACTCGATCAAATTAAATTAAATCATTGCCTGTTTGAACAAACATCTTGGATTCATTAGAATAAGTCTATCCAAATATTTCTTCTCTGTCAAAAGTGAAGATCATAGAAGTAATTTTCCAAGTTGACACTGATGGCTCGTGCACCTGGAAAATCTTTTTTCTCTCATACCTTAAAATTTTTAAGCGACATTATTTATAGATGATACATATAACTAGAATGGTCATGTCAACGGTAGTCATGCTAGGTAAGAGCATGTCTGATTTGATGTGGTCACTGTACAGTGGAAAGCTTGAAACATACCTAACAGAAGACATGCATTATCCAGAGAAAGCAGACCCACAAATGTCAAAGGGCTCTAACATCCACAGGGGAGGCTGAGCAGGAGACTGAGAACAATAGTTATGAAGGGATTAGGGACAGAGATGGTAATGGGTATGGAGCTGAATTGTGATAGGAGGGTGCTGAAGAGGCCTTCATGGATAAGACAAATGAACTAAGGGAGAGATAAACGATAATGCTGCCAAATGATCAAGTCGAGAAATCGTCTCCTACTGCAGCTTATCACCTCATCCTCATGCTTGCTAACATTATGAATTTGCTAGTCTGTTCAACTCTTTCAAGAATTGTTGTTGAAACCCCCATTCTCAATAAATGAAACCTAAGCCTCTTCGTTCTTTCTAATTATTATCTAACATCGTCTTCTAGTCCAACATCCTGGCATGAGTTAGTGCCTTGAAATTAGACGTCCAACTGGTTTTACTTTTCATTCAAGTCCTCTAACCCTGCTCTTTCCTGTCATCTCAACTAGGATCATGCTGGCCAAAACCAAAATACTTCAGTGTAACTTTGACCAGCATGGTCTCACTATTCCTCATTATCTCTCCTCAGTCTCTTTACTGTTTTCTACCCAGTCAACCTTTATTTCTCCTTCAATATCCCTGTCACCCCATTACAATCAATCTCCAAGGAGTGCTTCTCTTCTGGTTTTGGTCTTATTTTTGTCAAGACAAACTCATGTTGTATCCCATAGCTTGTCCCCTTCCACTTACTCACATTTTGATGTACCTCACTGATTCATCCTTAACCCTTTTTCTTAATATTACTGTGCTATTCCTCATTGACATAATCCATGAGTGGCAGTTAAGTTTTCATATTTTACACTGACTGTACTAAGTGTCCTGATCCCAGCCAGTGTTATACCAGCTAAGTGAGATCCCAGACTGAAATGTGGCTTGATAGATCATATTTGATTTGCTTTGGTTTTAACAAAGTGCTAGCTCATTAAAGTTAATCATGCAATGCTGCAGAATTTGCTTTAACAATAACACAGAAGTTTTTTGACAAAAAAGAAAATAAAATAGAATAAACCAAACTATCTACATATAACACAAATTCCAAGGTTTTTAAACACACAGTAGAAGTATAATCCAATTAATTTCAACACACACTCCTTTATGATTTGAAAAGGAAAATAATATAATTGTACAGTACCAAAAACACATTCTTGGTACAGTTTCTCAAAGTACACCCTCAATAGCACGCAAAAACATTATTCAGCTTCCAATAACCTCTTCAGGGTTTTATCCCAAAATTGTGGTCTGGGAATAGCGCTAACATTTTACTCTAGGTAATCTGGTTTCACACCTTTCTTAGGAGCACAGGTCTATACAAACATCTTCATCCAAAGATTTCACAGGTTTAAAACTTAAAATAAAACACAGTAGAAACTTTCTTTCTTTATGCTTTGGATTGCTTCCCTCAAGCTTAAAATAACCTCTCCTACCCTTCTAAATTGGAGCTTGTTTATCTTGCTTGATCATAAATCCCAGCAATGTACACAAAAAACCTATTAATTCTAAAGAGATATTAAGAACTGCCAATGCTGGAATCAGAGATAACACAGTGTGGAGCTGGAGGAACACAACAGGTCAGGCAGCATCAGAGGAGCAGGAAGGTTGATGTTTTGGGTCGGGACCCTTCTTCGGAAAATGGGGAGGGGAAAGGGAGCTCAGAAATAAATAGAGAGAGGAGGGGTGGGGCTGGGGAAGGTAGGTGGGCTGGTGATAAGTGAGTGCAGGTAGGGAGTGGTGGGGATTGGTCAGTGAAGTGGGAGGGGCGGATAGGTGGGAGAGAAGATGGACAGTTTGTGTCAGGTCAAAGAGGCGGGGACAAGAGAGAGGATTGGGCATGGGATGAGGCCGGGTGTGGGGAGATTTTGAAACTGGTAAAATCCACATTTAGGCCATTGGGCTGTAGGCTCCCAAGGCGGAATATGAGGTGCTGCTCCTCCAGTTTCTGAGTGGCATCATTGTGACACTGGAGGAGGCCCAGGATGGACATGTCACGCTGGGAGTGGGAGGGAGAGTTAAAATGGTTTGCGAGCAAAACGGTTTCCGAGTCTGCGCTTGGTCTCACTGATGTAGAGGAGGCCACATCGGGAGCAGTGGATCAATAGACCATGTTGACGGACATGCAGGTGAACCCCTGTCTGATGTGGAAGATTTGTTTCATGCCTTGAATGGAGGTGAGGGGGCAGGTGTAGGAGCAGGTTGCAGGGAAAGGTGCTGGGGCTGGAGGGGTAAGTGGGGAGTGGTGGAGCAGACAAGGGAGTTGCGGAGAGAGCGGTCCTTATGAAAGGCAGATAGGGGTGGGGAGGGAAATATATGTTTGGTTATGGGGTCAGATTGTTGGTGGAGAATGATACGTTGGATAAGGAGGTTAGTGGGATGATATGTGAGGACAAGGGGGATTCTGAGTCATTTTTGGTGGGGGGAGGGGATGTGAGGGCAGAGGTGTGGGAAACGCAAGAAATGTGGTTGAGGGCATTTTCGATCATGTTGAAGGGGGGGACGGGGAATGTTGTGGTCCTTGTATTTGGGGGACATCTGGGAAGTTCGGGAGTGGAACGCCCCATCTTGGGAGCAGACACGGTGGAGGCGGCTGAATTGGGAGTAGGGGATCTCATTCTTGCAGGAAGGTGGGTGAGAGGAGGTGTAGTCTAGGTAGCAGTGGGAGTCGGTGGGCTTGAAATAGATGTCAGTTTCGAGGCGGTCACCAGAGATGGAGATAGAGAGGTCCAGGAAGGACAGGGAAGTATCGGAGCTGATCCAGGTGAATTTGAGGTTGGGGTGAAAGGTGTTGGTAAAGTTGATGAACTGTTCGAGCTCCTCGCGGAAGCACAAGGTAGCGTCGATGCAGTCATTAATGTAGCGGAGGAAGAGGTGGGGGATAGTGCCAGTGTAGCAGCGGAATAGGGACTGTTCCACATATCCTACAAAGAGACAGGCATAGCTTGGGCCCATGAGGGTGCCCATGGCCACCCCCTTAGTCTGTAGGAAGTGGGAGGCGTTAAAGGAAAAGTTGTTAAGGGTAAGGCCGAGTTCGGTTAAGCAGATGCGGGTGTCAGTGGAGGTGTACTGGTTGGGCCTGTGGGAGAGGAAAAAGCAGAGGGCTTTTAGGCCATCTGCGTGGAGGATACAAGTGTACAGGGACTGGATGTCCATAGTGAAGATGAGGTGTTGGGGGTTTGGGAATTGGAAGTCTTGGAGGAGATGGAGGGCAAGGATAGTGTCCCTGCTCCTCTGACGCTGCCTGGCCTGCTGTGTTCCTCCAGCTCCACACTGTGTTATATCTATTAATTCTAAAGCCTGGTATCAAAAACTGTTTTAAAAGAAATTAGCTGCAGAAATACTTAATTTACTTATTAACTTCAGACACAGAATATCCATGTCTCTTACTAACCCAGAGTGGAAGAATCAAAACTGGCAATAAATGATATTGAGAAGATTTACAAATCATACAATTTGCATCACACTTAGTCTTACTTGTTGACACCTCCACAAAACCAAATACTGTTCTCACTCTATTCTTTCTGATGTCAAGGTCTAGATGAGTAAAGACTACCTGCAGTTGAATATCAATGTATTTAGCATCAATATCTCTGAGCCCTTGGCCTATAGTCAACCTCCATAGTTGCAGTTTCCAATTGTCTCCCAAACTCACTGCCTGATGGCAAACAACTCCTTATTCAAAAACATAACCCACCTTCCCGCATCTACCAGGAAAATTTGAGTCCAAGCCCTCAGGATCACCAGCGTCCAGTCTTTGTGTAACATCATCAAAAACATCAACTCATTCGTACTTTCACCCACACTGAAAACTATAACGTCTTCGTGAACTCCACTGACCCAAGGATATTAGTTCCATGTTTTAAAATCTCTCCATTGCCTTGCTCCACTTTAACTTAACAGCCTTTTCCGATCTTAAATTCCTGGCTGGACATCTCTAAATATGGACATTAGCCAATCCTTTACTTTCTCCATTTTAGTATTGAGTGTCTATCATTCAGTTGCTTCACTCCTGGCCCATGAAATTTTCTGAGCTATTTCTTCCAGCCTGCCACCCTTTTCCCTGCTTTTAAAACCCTGCATTTCAAATGTATCTTGAGTTCCTAGCAGCCTTATTCTTGGGTATATATATTAAAGTTTCTCATAGTGGTTCATTTTTTGTGACAACAAAAGGCACAATCAAAATTACCTCTCCACCCCTCTCACCACATCAATCGCCTCAACCTCTCCACCCCCTCACCCACTCCAACCTCGCTCCAACAGAACGTGCAGCCCTCCGCTCCAATCCCAACCTCACCATAAAACCCGTGGACAAGGGAGGCGCAGTTGTAGTATGGCGCACTGACCTCTATATCGCCGAGGCGAGGCGCCAACTCTCTGAAACCTTCTACCGCCCCCTTGATAATGACCCCACCCCTGACCACCAAACCATCATCTCCCAAACCATCCACAACCTCATCACCTCAGGTGACCTCCCACCCACAGCCTCCAACCTCATCGTTCCCCAATCCCGCACCGCCCGCTTCTATCTCCTTCCCAAAATCCACAAACCTGAATGCCCTCGTCGACCCATTGTCTCCGCCTGCTCCTGCCCCACCGAACTTATCTCCACCTATCTCGACTCCATTTTCTCCCTCTTGGTCCAGGAACTCCCTACCTACATCCGTGACACCACCCACGCCCTCCACCTCCTCCAAAACTTCCAATTCCCTGGTCCCCAACACCTCACCTTTACCATGGACGTCCAGTCCCTATACACCTGCATTCCACATGCAGATGGCCTAACGGCCCTCCGCTTCTTCCTGTCCCGCAGGCCCGACCAGTCCCCCTCCACTGACACCCTCATCTGCTTAGCTGAACTCGTCCTCACCCTCAACAACTTCTCTTTCAATTCCTTCCACTTCCTACAGACAAAGCAGGTGGCCATGTGTACCCGCATGGGCCCAAGCTATGCCTGCCTCTTTGTAGGTTACATGGAACAATCCGTCTTCCATAGCTACATTGGCCCTAAACCCCACCTCTTTCTCCGTTACATTGATGACTGTATCAGTGCTGCCTCGTGCTCCCATGAGGAGTTCGAACAGTTCATCCACTTTACCAACACCTTCCACCCCAACGTTAAGTTCACCTGGACCATTTCTGATACCTTTCTCTCCTTCCTGGACCTCTCTGTTTCCATCTCTGGCAACCACCTGGAAACCGATATCCATTTCAAGCCCACTGACTCCCACAGCTACCTAGAATACTCCTCCTCCCACCCACCTTCCTGCAAAAATGC
>NC_063345.1:60115088-60144515 GCF_021869965.1 Rhincodon typus | reverse complement strand
GCTGTTCCCGTTGTGGCCTCCTCTACATCGGGGAAACCAAGCGGAGGCTTGGGGACCGCTTTGCAGAACACCTACGCTCGGTTCGCACTAAACAACTGCACCTCCCAGTTGCGAACCATTTCAACTCCCCCTCCCATTCCTCAGACGACGTGTCCATCCTGGGCCTCCTGCAGTGCTACAACGATGCCACCCGAAGGTTGCAGGAACAGCAACTCATATTCCGCTTGGGAACCCTGCAGCCCAATGGTATCAATGTGGACTTCACAAGCTTCAAAATCTCCCCTCCCCCTACCGCATCCCAAAACCAGCCCAGCTTGTCTCTGCCTCCCTAACCTGTTCTTCCTCCCACCTATCCCCTCCTCCCACCTCAAGCCCCACCCCCATCTCCTACCTACTAAACTCATCCCGCCCCCTTGACCTGTCTGCCCTCCCTGGACTGACCTATCTTCTCCTTAACTCCCCACCTACACTCACCTTTACTGGCTCCATCCCTGCCTCTTTGACCTGTCTGTCTCCTCTCCACCTATCTTCTCCACTATCCATCTTCTATCCGTCTTCCCCTCTCTCCCTATTTATTTCAGAACCCCCTTTTCTGAAGAAGGGTCTAGGCCTGAAACGTCAGCCTTCCTGCTCCTCTGATGCTGCTTGGCCTGCTGTGTTCATCCAGCTCTACACCTTGTTATCGCACAATCAAAATTAATGGTTTCGATCTATGCAAATAAAAATAGAATCCTCACCCTGCTTTTGGTGGAACTCAATCTCTTCCATCAATATTGAGAAATACCTTAGACATTATCATACACAGATAGAGGGTACATTTACATTTTGGTGATGGTGTAAAATGAGTAATATCAGATCAGCTAGTCATAGTAAGATGTGAAGGGGATCCAGTGCCTCTCTTATTTTCCCTGTTCTCATTCAGTCACAACAGATTTTGTTTCTTGGATGTGCTTAATTGCTTATGTACTGTGATCATATAAAAAAAATTGAGCATATTTCCTTGACATTAGCAAAATGGTTAACTTTATGAGACTTAAACTGGTCTCAGCAAAATAATAAACTATGTTCCAGACACAGCAACACTTGAAATTCACACACACAAATAAATTCAGAAGGGTAGGTTGGTCAAATTAAAGACTGCAAAAAATGGTAAGAATATACAGTCTGTTGTTGCGTGACTTTGTTGATCTTCAATGATTCAGAAGATTCAGTGATCTTCGAATTTCCTTGGTGATCCCAGCAATTCTGCTGTAGACAGCCAATTTGGTTGATGTTTAAGAGATGACAGTGTTTGGTTACATTTTTTTAAACAAGTCTCTGTCTGCAGCAGCGGGTATCCTTGCTAATAATCAGCAAATAGGATTCAAAGCCGGTAAAGTGGATTAGAGAGAAAGAGAGAGGGGGGAAGTCAGGAGGGACAGTACACAGATCTTCTCTCCATCTCTCTCTCTCTCTTTGATGCTTGTTGTCTGTTGAGAAAACAGCAGCTCAAACGTGCAAAGGGTTGGGTTCAACACGTGACCTCCTCTCTCCAACTACCCAGGGATCCAAGTAAGGTAAATGCCAGTCTATTCCAAGGCTAATGTGAATAAATCATGTCTAAGAAATCCCCTTAGCCAGTTTTTCATTGTCTAATTGGTTAGGTTTAAAGGTTCATTTACAATTGAAGACCTCAAGTGTTTTGCCTTGATATTTTGCTGATGGGGCAGAAAGTCTGAGTTCTCCATATTTCTCCTTTGGACATATTATTTGATGGATTTCACAGATGTGCTGTCTCCATCTCAATGAATCGAAATGTGGAATGTATGGCATTGCAAATTGGGGTAGCCACTTTTGCCTTCAATCTCAAGTCAGTATCATTCACTGAGTTTTAAAAAGTTTTTGTTTATAAAATTTTGATTCAAGCTTCCAGTTGCTTTAACTGCAATGGATTTCAAATCATTGTTTGACATGAAGCATGTTTTCATGATACATGTATTTTAATTGTATTTTGCCATATCTCAGTATATTAGCAACTTTCAGTCAAAATTTTATATTTTTAATCAATACCGAAAGCTGCCAAGGGTCCTCATTTCCTTTGTGAATTTAAACCACTCCTCTGTCATGAGGGAATAATAGGAATATCCCTGACTGATGTTGAATCAATGCCCTTTCCTGAAACTAATTAAGAAGGGAATTATCAACTTGAATGTGGTATTCAATCTAGAAGATACAGTTGTGCCAAACTCTCAAAGTGCTAAACATATAACAGGATGTGTAATCAACACACATTCTACCATTTGTTTTGCCAAAAAACAACCTTGAACTTCTGGAAGTCATGTGCTGAGCAAGACATTTTGACGTCTGCTTTAAAATGAGCAAGCAGCACTTTTGCAGACAGAATTCCTTGAGAAAGCTATCAAACTAATTGCTAGTCATCCAAGCATCAATTGAACGTGGGAGATCCTGGCAGAAAGGACATGCTAACAATCTGTTCCAGCTTCAAGTTCACCCGAGAACTAACATGCTAAAATTTGACTACAAGGACTGTCAGAGCTTGCTGAGTATTTTGCTTTACAAGATTCTTGCCTCAACCTGAAATGATTGAAACCATCTAAGAAGCTATAGGCTTGAATGATAAGGATTGATTTAATTATGAGCTATAACAGAATATGATCATCATTTGTATCTAGTCTTTCTATGTGCATGTTGTGTTATTTTCAGGAAAGGTGAGTCAGACTAACTAACCTTCTTCATTTTTAGACTCAGAAAAGCTTGTTTTTAACATATCTGGAATCCACATTCTGATCGTAGGTAGATGCATCCCTCTCTATATATATGCATACTGATCATGGTTAGTAAAGTGAATGCATAAATTCTTCATTTCATGAACAATTTTCATGAACGATAAAATGACAACTTATGAACTGCCAATTACATTATGAGAATATATTATTTTGAAGCACTTGTTTCTGGAGAATGTGGTTTTACTAATGGTATTGACGAACAATTCATCATAACTGTCCTATAATAATGAGCATTGCTCAAAGCAAATTGTGCACCTCAAGGAGTCTAAATGTGAGATGTTGATTGATCTGACTGTGGAAAGTACAATTATTTTAATGAGAAATAGCTTGAGGAAAACTGAGAAAAATCAGTTGTTTTCAGAATGGTGGGATCATTGAAAACAGCTATAGGCATGACCTAAACGCTATTAGTGCTATCCCGGTGACATGATAATACTTCCAACCCACAATTACATTTTTATTAAGTTTACTGACTATAGGAAAATCAGACATAATGGAGGTTAACTTTAAGTTGAAACAGCGGAGTGCATGCCTGGTGGTGATTACGAGGAATAATCTAACAGAGGACCAAATGATATCATAAATCACAAAAGATAAGAGACCTGAAATCTGTTGTTAGTTATGATTTGTTTGGTTACAATTTTGCTGTAATGGGGAAGATGGGGAGGTGGGGAGGCGGTGCGGTGTTGGGGGGTGGGGTTGCGGTACAGGCAAGATGTTATTAGCCAATTCCTTTCCTGGCTGCAGCTTTCCTGAAGTGATTACTGTTATTGCTGGCATATTATTACTGCTTTATCTTGTTAACCTTGGCACTAATTACCAGAAAATCTCAACCAAACGACTACTGTATTCTCTACTGAACAACCCACTGCACATTTCCAAAGTAATTCATTGTACATTTCAGGATATGTCTGAAAGATGTGATAAGGGGCTGCATAAATTTAATCTAATTCTTCTTTATTATATAGACAACAACAGATGCTAGGGAGTGTGCTTTTTAGGTTCCAACTGAATTTCAAATTCAGATGCAGAACAATTGTGTCTCCTTCTTTTTGCAGACTTATTCAATTCATACCAAATATGCAAAAAATGTTGACTCACTCTTCAAGGATAGAAAGGTTTTGATCAGCCAATATCACATTTAAAAGCACCAATATTATAAAAGCAGGAGTGTTAAGGAAATCCACTCACATTGGTTCCCCTGAGTTGGAACTGCGAATTTACAAATGCCAGTCTGCAAACATCTGACAGAGAGCAGAATTAAACCTCTCATTCAATTATGTAATTACGAATGTAGGTTGGAATCTTAAAGGAGCCTGAATCGATTTTCACCCGGCCCTCACCTTCACCTAGTCTATCTCTGACTGCTCCCCTTCCGTTCCTTGACATCTCTGTTTCTTTTTCTGAGGATAGGATGGTCACCAATATCTACTGCAAACCCACCAATTCCCATAGTTACCTTGACTATTCACCCTCAAATCCCACTTCCTATAAGGACGCCATTCCATTCTCCAACTTCTCTGTCTCTGTTGCATCTGTTCTGATGATGCTACCTTCTGCAGGGGCCTTAGATATGTCCACATTTTTCTTCAACTGAGAATACCCACCACCAGGATTGACAGGGTCCATGACCTTGTCTGACCAGTGTCCTGACCTTTTGTCCTCACCCCTTCTCTTCCCTCCCACAACATTGATAGAGGTCTCTGGACCTTACTTTCCGCCCCAGCTGCATCCATATCCAAGTGAGATGCCACCACCGGACATATAATCTCCTCCCCTCCCTTGTCAGCCTTCTGCAGCGACCGTTCCGTCTGGAACACCCTGATCCACTTCTCCGCTCCCAACACCTCCCCATATCCACAGTTGCAGAAGGTGTAATACCTGCCCAATTTACCACCTCCCTCCTCCCTCCGAGGCTCTAGACACACCTACCAGGTGAAGCAGCGATTTACCTGCAGTTTGCTCAATCCAGTCAACTGTATTCACCGCTCAACTTGGTCTCCTTTACATTGGGAAGACGAATATACTGTCTGCATCCACTGTGTTCATTCTCACTCTCGCTCACTCTTGTTTTCTCTCCCTCTCCAAGACACAATGAGCTGATTGTAACTGGTTCCCCTTGAACCTTTGTAACCTCTTTGATCTTGGTTTTGACTGCTCTCCGTAGCCCATAGCTTGGCCGATTTGGTGTTGGGCCAGATTGTGGTCACTTGAGCGCACTCCCTTCATGCTCACACACTTGCTGCCTACCTGGATGTTCACAGCATCACTGCCTTGCCTTGCTGTGCCAATTAGTGCAGTCACACAGCCAGGCAGTTTGCTTGGCAGCTCAGCAGTCAACAGCCAAGGGGACAATGTACATCTTGCTGTGCGGCAGTGTGCTGCATGAATCAGACATGCGACAGCTTATGTGTAACCATACCTCATATGCAGCAAACAAGCATCCCTGTCCCAGTGTCTTCGGGGAATAGTCCTCACCAAAATCCAAAGAGGCACCATTCCGCCGGGGGGAGGGAGTGGCGCAGTGCCCTGGCACAATAAGTCACGGGCAGCCTCCATCACCAGTCAAGACATTGGCCATGATTTGGGTGTTCTTGATCAGGGGTCCATGAGTCTAAGGACTGGCTCACAGTCAGTCCTGTGACTCAATTGTGGCCATTCTAAGGGGCACAGGCTAATGAGATCAGGGACATATACAGCCACAAGTCAGGGGGTCTTGAAACTTCTTTTCAGGGTCTGTGTGGTTTGTGGGTGGGGCCACAGTCAGTTAATTTGGTCCACCCACAGAAACCAAGGTGGTGGTGGGCAGTGGGGAGGGTGGATGGAGGGGGTTACTGCTGCAAGAAGGACGATTGGGATCTATTCTTCGGGATTGTGCACGGCAGGCAGGCGGAAGATGGGTAACAATTGTGAGGGGAGCAACTATTAATATAGGTTGGGTACAGTTAATTATGGATGGGAACGGGGTAAAGTGGGAGAAAGGGCCATATACGATCAGGAGTACTCTGGCTTCAAGGAGTGGGAGTAGTGAATGAACATGCTAGGCATGGTAACCTCAGATTACAGGAGCCGGGGAGGATATGTGGGCAGGTGC
The DNA here is from genome assembly GCF_021869965.1 of Rhincodon typus. Lineage (NCBI taxonomy): Eukaryota > Metazoa > Chordata > Chondrichthyes > Orectolobiformes > Rhincodontidae > Rhincodon > Rhincodon typus. The sequence goes on along the minus strand of NC_063345.1, from coordinate 60,138,635 downwards.
AGGTTCATATAGACAGGTTGTGTGTGTGGATGTGGGGAGGTGTGAAGCCTAAGGGATCCAGATTGGAAGAGCTATCAGGAAAGGGATCTGGATTTTGGGGCCGTCCAGAGGTGGAGGCTGGAAACCTGTGGAGAAGGTCATTGACCTTCTTGAGGCTCTGCTGGGCATTCTTGTGGAGACCACACTGATCTGGGTAGCAAGCTAGGACCATGCGCCAGGGTCAAGTGGCAGGGCCTCCTCCAAAAAGGGGATTCATCTTCTTTATGACCACTATAGGACCACCAGGTTCCTGTCGGAGAATCATGGCTCCATCTTCTCTTTCTCCGATGTCTTCGTGCCATCACTGTGACTGAGCAGGGCAACTTCAGAATGCCATTACTCACCTGGGCACACACCAGCCTTGTAAATACGCCACTGGCAGCAGGGATGCTGGTCTTTCAGCAGATACATGTTGGTTGGTGAGTTGCTCCAGAATGAAATGTGGCAAGATAGAGCTGGAATTGGATGAAGGGTTTGCAATAGGAGCAGGGTAGGTAGCTGATATGACAAGTTTGGTATGGCATGGTGAAAAACATTGCACAGCCTCAGAGCTGTAAACATTCCAAAAACATGACACAACTGGCACTTAGCCACAAAATAATCAGATCCAGCGCGGTGGAAGAGGAGTAGGCCATTCATTCTCTCAAACTGTTCCATTCAGCAGGATATAGAAACAGACAGTGTTGGAGAAACTCAGTAGGTCTGGCAGGACCTGTGGAAAGGAGAAAACAATGTTAATGTTTTGAGGCCAGTGACCCTTATTCTGAAAAACCCATTCCTGCACCTTGGCTTCCAGAATTTTGCTGACCATGATAAGTGGAACATATAGCAGGGACCAGACATGTCATATGGAAAACTGACCCTTCATTAACAGGAGATCGATTATTTTTACTGAATGCTAGGAAACTGGTGAGCCTTGATTCAATGCGTCCTTACACCTCTGCAGAGAAGGACTGTTTCCAATGCTCGGCCAATTATGGGCTGGGGCTATTTTCCCTGGAACGTCAGAGGCTGAGGGGTGACCTTACAGAGGTTTATAAAATCATGAGGGACATGGATAGGGTAAATAGATAAAGTGTTTTCCCTGGAGTGGGGGAGTCCAAACCTAGAGGGCATAAGTCTAAGGTGAGAGGGGAAAGATTTACAAGGGACATACGGGCCAACTTTTTCATGCAGAGTGTGATGCATGTATGGAATGAGCTCCCAGAGGAAGCGGTGGAGGCTGGTACAATACAACATTTGAAAGGCATCTGGATGTATATGAATTGCAAGTGTTTAGGGAAATATGAGCCAAATGGGACTAGATTTATTTAGGATATCCAGTCGGCATGGATGAGTTGGACGGAAGGTTCTGTTCTGTGCTGTATGTCTGTATGAATCTATGACTATAACATTAGCTGTCTTGGCTAAGGATGACTGATGTCAAGTAACTTCTCATCAGTGGTGAACTTTGTCCTCTTTATTTCGAACTGAGACACATGATCACTCTAGGCGTTGCACACAAGTCAATGAATGATGATTTTACCATGGGTCAAGTGTTAGTAAAAGACCTTGTGAATTCATTGACAACAAGCACCTATAACCGGGTTGATTGACACATTCCAGTCCTTGTGTAATCTTTAAGCCTGTAGCCGTTTAATGCTGGTGAACAATGTAGCTGTTGGCATGGAAGTCAACCTTTGAAAGATTCTTCCCAAAGCAGGTTGATTTGTATAGTGTAAAACGTGAACTGCCGGAATAGGGGCAGGAGAACCTATTTTGTGCATCAGTCGCTATACGTGGTTGCTGTGAATAGATGCGGCTTAAACCCATGCACGTTGTCTTGGCAACATGGGCCTAATGACCTGCTTGATCCCATGCACCAACGTATGAGGCATATATAACTGCAAATTTACACCTCTGAGCTGCAAAATTGAGGCTGATGCCTAATGCAAGCTTAGCCCTAAACATATGTTTGTTAACTGAAAGTTCAGCATCAATCTATTAGTTGAATATACGCGATTTGGCACCAAAACAATTTGGATCGCCTTTAGTGTCAGGTCACCACGGCCAGTACTTGAAGTATTTGAGGCATTACCCTGTCTACAATGAATATGTTAATATCATATTTAAAACTGCACATCGAACAGATAAAGACAAACAAGTCATTTGTAGGATTGCAACATTCAAAGTCATTGTTGGGTCTGTACAGTATACTGCAATAGCCTAGCCTACAAAGGAGTTAAAGGCACTTCAAATTCACATCATGTCTGTTGTTTGGCATCTCAAGCATTGTCCACACCATTTGTTTGCTCCTAAATGTTAAATATTACTGAATTGGAAACTGTTTCATTGGTTTAGAAATGAGAAATGCGGTCCTTTGCTGCAAATATTTATTTTAGGAACAGTGTTATGTGATTACTAACTCAATCAATAACTCAGTCCTAAATTAATGACTAACTTCCTGGTAAAAATATCAGACTGGTGAACCATTAAAATTTACAGCAAAACTGCAACTTGCAGGAGAACACAGGTTTTTTGAAGGAAGATTTTTCACTGTTTAATGGTGGATCCGATGCAGGTAGTCAGAGTATGTTTTATCCTCACCTGTATAATGTATATTATAAAATAAGGGGCACCAATTTGCGATAATTTAATAAGGCACATCTTAGTTCTATGATCAAACACAAAGTGTTTGTGAAATTCAGACCTGCTGATTCATGTATATTTTCAGAGAGAAAAAAAATTTAAATCAGTGGTTTTTCTTACTATAAAATGTTTGTTTAATTATAATGCTGTTCCTAAAGGCTCGGAATAGAGGGAGGTGATAAGGAAGGTCTTTCTGATAGTACATGGGAAGTAGAGACTTAAACTTAGATAGAAACCTTTCTTCCTTTCTTTTCCTATGTTTCAAAGTATTTCAAGTTCAATGAAGTACAGCAGTTCTGAAATGTAACCACAGTTATAATGCAAGCAGACACAAGTGTTAATTTATAGGCAGCAAGGTCCTGCAAGTTGCCGTGTGTAAAAGAGTTAGATATACTGGCCATGATTTTCCATTTTTGAAGTTAAAGTATGGCAACAAGCATCTTAAATGGATCATAACCACCACTGCTTAAGGTGAGTGATCACACGCAATTGCACACTTCTGAGCTGATTATCAATGCAAGCGAGATCACCATACCTTGGTACCTCTCTCATAATCAGCAATGTGGGTGACTGAAAATCTCTTCATCTATCAGGGGACCAAACACCTATAAGTTTTGTGGATTGTAATCGAGGTGCTACAGATGAATCTCTGGGACAGTGAGGTTGGCAGTTAGCCCTGGGGGCGAAAGTGGGTGGGGGGTTCCAATTTGCCAATTGCCCTGATGAACGCGAGACAAAAAGCTTTGGCAAAACCTGTCTCTTTTCAGCAATGCTCAAGTTCTGTGCTGCCAAACAACTATTTGTTCAGTCAAGCCTTGAGCCAGAGGATTGGAAAGATCAACATCTGATCTCATGCCATGATTGTGTGGCTGAGGGATCACGTAAGGGAAACTAAGTTTAAGCAAAGCCTCAAAAATGATTTTGCTTGCTGTGTGCAGAGGAATCTTAACAATGAACATTATGGTCATACAGTAGGTTGTAATTGAGGACAATATTCTGATCCAAACACCTGGTTAGCAGTCTAGTGCTTTAATGAAGATGTCTGCCTTCAATTACATTCTATTGTGCTCTCATACGTCCACTGTTATCAGCGTAATTTGAAAATGGACAACAGGAATTACACCAGCAATTTTAAATTCCACTGAAATTCAGAAGAGTAACGAAATGCAATACTGTCTTCCTTTCTGGATGATGGAGTTTAGTGTGTGTAATAGTACACAGAAAAGATTATCAATAATTGATCAAATGTTCTGTGCCAATTGTTAACAACAGTCTGGTTTTATCCAGAGCTGTAATGCTCTGTTTTTCTATTAGATGATATATTACATTGAGGCCCTAGCTTAACTTTCAGCTGGATATATAAACACCCACTTCAGTATTTGAGTTAGAGTAGGAAAAGTCAACAAGGTGGTGCTCTGGAACTCACTACCTGAATTGATATTACAGGCATCAACCGTGGATTCCTTTAGTAAGTGTCTGCAATGCTGCTCAAGTGGCATAACCAGCAGGTCTATAGAACAAATGCTGGAGTACAGGATTAGATCTGATGGGCCAAATGGCCATTTTCTGAGCTGTAACATTTTATGATTTTATGCTCAACATCTCCAATAAAAGATTACTGATCAGCTTTCTTATTATTGTTTGAGGGACTAAACTATGTACAAATTTTTATGATCACAACGGTAACAATTCTTTGCAGTAACCATAACTCATTGGACGTGGATTTGTAATGTCCTAACGATCCGAAAGACACTGTTTATTGTTAGTTCTTTCTACCTTCTTAATAGCCAAACATGGCCAACAAGTTACCCAACATAGTTCTTTTCAACGTAAGAATTTACTGGAGGACGGTAGTTAATCTGCAGATCTCATTGCCGCAGAGGGCTATGGAGGCTAAGTCATTGAGTGTATTTAAGACAGAGATAGATAGGATCTTGATTAGTAAGAGGGTTGAGGGTTACAGGGAGAGGTAGGAGATTAGTGGTGAGATATATATCAGCCATAATCGAATGGTAAAGCTGACTTGATGGACCGCATGTCAAAATTCTGCTCCTATATCTTATGGTTTTATAAGAAGTGAGATCTTTAAAACATTGGGTTATATGACATAGAGTCATAGAAACAGACCCTTCAGTCCAACTCGTACATGCTGACCAGAAATCCTAAATAAATCTAGTCCCATTTGTCAGCATTTGGCCTATATCTCTTTTCACCCTTCCTATTCATGTACCCATCCAGATGTAATTATACCAGCCTTCACCACTTCCTCTGGCGGCTTATTCCATAGACACACCACCCTCTGTGTGAAAAAGTTTCCCCTTGAGTCCCTTCTAAATCTTCCCCCCTCACCTTAGACCTATGCCCTCTCGTTTTGGGCTCCCTCACTCCAGGGAAAAGACCTTGCTTATTTATCCTATCCATGCCCCTCATGATTTTATAAACCTCTATAAGGTCACCCCTCAGCCTCCGACACTCCAGGGAAAATAACCCCAGCCTATTCAGCCTCTCCCTATAGCTCAAACCTTCCAGCCCTTGCAACATCCTTATAAATCTTTTCTGAACCCTTTCAAGTTTCACAAACACCTTCCTATAGCAGGGAGACCAGAACTGCATGCAGTATTCCAATACTGGCCTAACCAATGCCCTATACTGCCACAACATGACATTCCAATTCCTATATTCAATGCACTGACCAATAAAGGCAAGCATACCGAATGCCTTCTTCACTATCCTGTCTACCTACGACTCCACTTTTAGGAACTATGAACCTGCTCCCCAAGGTCTCTTCATTCAGCAACACTCCCCTGGACCTTACCATTAAGTGTATAAGTCCTAACCTGATTTGCCTTTCCAAAATGCAGTACCTCACATTTATCTAAATTAAACTCTATCTGCCACTCCTTGGCCCATTGGCTCAGCTGATCACAATCCCATTGTAGTCTGAAGTAACCTTCTTCGCTGATCACTACACCTCTAATTTTGGTGTCATCTGCAAACTTACTAACCATAGCTCCTATGTTCACATTCGAATCATTTATATAAATGATGAAAAGTAGTGAACCCAATACCGATCCTTGTGGCACACCGCTGGTCACAGGCCTCCAGTCTGAAAAGCAACCCTCCACCACCACCCTCTGTCTTCTACCTTTGATCCCGTTCTGCATCCAAATAGCTAGATCATCCTGTATTCTATGTGATCTAACCTTGCTAACCAGTCTACCATTAGGAACCTTGACAAATGCCTTACTGAAATCCATATAGATCACATCCACCACTCTGCCTTCCTTAATCCTCTTCGTTACTTCTTCAAAAAAGTTAATCAAGTTAGTGAGATACGATAGCCATGTTGACTATCCCAAATCAGTCCTTGCCTTTCCAAATACATGTCAATTCTGACCCTTAGGATTCCCCCCAACAACTTGCCCACCACCGATGTCAGTCTTACCAGCCTATAGTTCCCTGGCTTTTCCTTACCACGTTTCTTAAATAATGGCACCACATTAGTCAACCTCCAGTCTTCAGGCTTGGAGACAGTAAGGACTGGAGATGCTGGAAGCCAGAGTCAATAGATGTGAAGCTGGAAAAGCACAACAGGTCAGACAGCATCCAAGGAGCAGGAAAGTCAATGTTTCATGCTAAAACTCTTTGTCAGGTCTGGGGAGGGGTGGGGAGCCCAGAAGTAAATGGGGGGAGGGGGTGGGGCTGGGGCAAGGGTGGGTGGGATGGTGATAGGTGAATGCAGGTAGGAAGTTGTTGTGATTGGTCTGTGGGAAGTGTGGAGAGGATAGGTGAGTAGGAAGATGGACAGGTTAGGTCAGGTCAGAGAGGTGAGGAGGAGGGGGAGGGCTGGACTCTATTTGCCGAAGCCATCTCATGTCCCCTTTTTGCCCTCCTGATTTCCCTCTTAGGTATACTCCTACTGTCTTTATCTTCTTCTCGGGATCCACTTGATCTCTGCTGTCTGTACCTGATGTATGCTTCCTTCTTATTCTTGACCAAAACCTCAATTTCCCTAGTCATCCAGCATTCCCTACACCTACCAGCCTTGCCCTTTGCCCTAACAGAAACACTTATCTCTAGACTTGCTTCACATGTGGCCATTAGATTTTGCAGGAAAATTGATTTGCTGCAGGCATGTAACTGACATCATTTTACATAAGCATTGGATCATGAGCCATCATGTTTCCTACCCTGCAGATATATGGTTAGTAAGTTTGCAGATGATATCAAAGTTGGTGCTGTAGTGGACAGTGAAGAAGGATATCTCAGATGAGGACCTTGATCAGATGGGCTGATAGGCTGAGGAGTGGCAGAGGGAGTTTAATTTAAATAAATGTGTTGCTTTTTGGAAAGGCAAATCAGGGCAGGACATACATACTTAAGGGTAAGGTCCTGGGGAGCGTTGCTGAACAAAGAGAGCTTGGGGTGTGGGTTCAAAGTTCCTTGAAAGTGGAGTCACAGGTAGACAGGGTGATGATGAAGGTATTTGGTATGCTTTCCTTTATTGGTCAGTGCATTGTGTATAGGATTTGGGAGGTCATGAGGCCACTTTTGGAATATTACGTGCAATTCCGGTCTCCCTGCTATAGGAAGGATGTTGTGAAACTTGAAAGGGTTCAGAAAAGACAGGGTTGGAGGTTTGAGTTATAGGGAGACATTGAATAGGCTCGAGCTATTTTCTCTGGACAGTTGGAGGCTGGGGGTAACCTGATAGAGGTTTATAAAATCAAGAGGGGCATGAATGAGGTGAATAGCCAAGGTCTCTTCCTGGGGGTGGGAGTGTCCAAAACTAGAGGGTATAGGTTTAAGGTGAGAGTGGAAAGATTTAAAAGGGACCTAAGAGGCAAATTTTTCACACATAGTATATATACGTATATGGAATGAGCTGCCAGAGGAAGTGGTGGAGGCTGGTACAATTATAACATTAAAGAAGCATCTGGATGGGTACATGAATATGAATGGTTTAGAGGATATGAATGCAAACAAATGGGACTAGATTAATTTCGGATATCTGGTCAACATGGATGAATTGGAACAAAGTTTGTTTCCATGCTGTACAACTCTATGACTCTAAATTGTCTGGCAAACAGGCAGGGCATTTAAAATTGCAGTCCTGGAGGATTCACTTTGGGCTTCCCAACAGAAGAACAGAAAATTCAACTCTTTGCATTTGTCACATTTGGGTAATTGATGACGTCAGTGCTATAATTTCAGAGACGTCATAGCTAAACACTTCTACTTGGTACACATTTAGTGAGGAGGTTGTGTGGCAGTTTTCCTCCTTTGGCCAGAAGTTCCTGTTTCAAATCCCACTGCCAGCCATATTGACCACTAAAGGTGTAACAAATAAGTTGATTATCGGCTTGTGAGTCCTTCCAATAAGTCAGACAGCAAGCAATGAGTGGGAAAGTCTTCTGGTCTGCCATCCTTCAGAAGGAAATGGCATACTGCTGCAGTAATGAGTCCATAAATATAGACTAAACCAGTGGCAGTACATAGTCCAACCCTCAGAAATGAGGCCTTGTGAAAGGCCAATGGATACTGTTGGCATTCCAGACTACCAGCTCAGATTACGCATATGAAAAAACATGCCTTATCATGACTGACACCAATGATTCTTGTCAAGTGTTCTTAGGGCTATTGCTGAACCAATGCATTATATGAACATTCCACCCTGCAAAAATCTCCATAAAAGCAATGTGCAGATTGTTCTATCCTGCCTATTCTTCTATTCTAAAGTGGTCTCTCCAGACCTCCCAGATTTTCTGGGGAACATTAAACCTCTCATTATTGGCAGTAACCCAGAAAAAAAATCCTTTCAACCATGACTGATGATGTCCTGGAAACCCATAATCAAAAAGGACCTGATTTAAATTCTTCTTGGATGTATGAGTCTAGCTCATGAGATTGTACAGTTTAGTATGTCTCTCAGGAAATCCAACACCTCATCAACTTTTCCATGGGATTTCAACTTTGTTTTCCTCATGAAGCAGTTACATGCAGATGGGAATACATGGTCAAATTTTGAATATAAATTTGGATATAAATTCCACTTCCTAGCTTTGTTTGGATGTAAACAAGTGATTAATTGGGCTAAATTTTATCACATCGTGAAATTGATCAATGTGAGGATCCTGGGTTAGCAAAAAGCCAAGGCCTAGAGAGATTTTAATTCCTTGACCTGACTTCCATACCAAGGCCTGACTCCCACTTGAATCCAGTAGGAATCATTGCGTGGCCAGTGGCAGGAGCAGGAATTGGAATGGAATGGTGGCTCAGTGGTTAACACTGCTGTCACATAGTGCCAGGGGCCTGGGCTCGATTCCAGCCTTGTGTGACTGTGTATGTGAACTTTGCACATTCTCCCCATGGTTGCGCATGTGTGCTCCAGTTTCCTCCCAGAGTCCAAAGATGTGAAGGTTGGGTGGATTGGCCATACTAAATTGTCCCGTGATATGCAAGCTGGGTGGAGGAGCCATGGGAAATGTGGGGTAACACAGTGTGGAGCTGGAGGAACACAGCAGGCCAGGCAGCATCAGAGGAGCAGGAAAGCTAACGTTTCGGTTCGGGAAGGGTCCTGACTCTGACTCCAGCATTGGCAGTTCTTACTATCTTTGAATGGGAAATGTGGGGCTGTGTTTGGGTGGAATGGGGATGCTCTTTGGAGGGTTGGTTCAAACCTGATGGGCAAGATGGGCCTCTTTCTGCACTGTAGGTATTCTATGAACTTAGTTCATCAGTCAAAATAGCAGAACGGGTCCAATCAGAGACCAATCTACACATTTACAGAAGATTGTTCCACCTTGCATTACGTGTTCTTACAGAATTAAACAGTATATTTTAGAATTTTGTATGAAATTTTAGCTGCAAGTTTCTATTACTGTGTGAACAAATGCATTTTTGCTTTGTTTTTATTCTTCAAGATTCATCCAACCCAGTAATGTCTATGATTTGTTTGGATGATTTTGAGGCCTACACTGAATGTTTCCTACCTTCAGCAGTATGGGATTTCTATGCTGGAGGTGCAGATGACTGTGAATCAAGAGACAGGAACCTGCTTGCCTTTAAAAGGTTTGTGTTATGTTTTGCTCCTTGAATGCATGCCAAGTTTTACTGTAATGATGTACCACTCTACACCGAAACCATAAACACAATTACAGCATGAATTAATACTTGTAGTTTGAACAAAAACAGAATGCTGGAGAAACTCAGCAGGTCGGGCAGTATCCGTGGAGAGAAAAACAGAGTTAATGTTTTGAGTCCAGTAACCCTTCATCAGAACTGAAAATAACTGGAAAGGATGGTATTTATTATGCTGATGATGGTGAGGAAGTGAATAGAGTAAATACAGATGGAGGCCAAAGACAGAGAGACAGACAGAAAGATAGAAAAAAAAGAGGATAGGCAAACGAAGAGAGATCTGATGATAAGCCAAGAGAGACAAAACAATAGACAGGATATAAAACAAGAAGTGTGAATAATTGAAAATGGGTTGGCTGTGCAGGGAACAAACCATACACAACAGGATTTAGAGATATGGAGATGGATAACCAACATGGAGGAGAGTGATTGCATTCTGAAATTGTTAAACTTAGTGTTGAGTCCTGAAGGCTATGAGGTTCCTGAGTGGAAGATGACACACTGTTCTTACAGCTTGAATTGAACTTCGCTGGAGCACTGCAGTAGGCCTGAGACACAAAAGTTGGCGTGAGAACATGTATTGAAGTTGCAGGCAACTGGAAGCTTGGGGTCATTTTTACGGATCAAGTGGTCACCAAATCTGCATTTCATCTCCCCATCTTACAAGAGTCCACATTGTGAGCAGTGAATACAGTAGACTGGATTGGGTGAAGTGCAGGTAAATTGCTACTTCACCTGGGAAGTGTGTCTGGTGCCTTGGATAGTGAGGAGGGAGGAGATAAACAGGCTTGTGATACACCTCCTGTGATTGCAGGGGTAGGTGCTGTGGGGGTGTGGAGCGGTGGCGGGAATGGAGAAGGAGTGGATCAGGGTGTCCCAGAGGGACCGTTCCATGCAAAATGCTGACAAGGGACAAGAAAGAAATATGTACCTGGTGTGGGCATCCCGTTGGAGGTGATGGAAATGGCTGTTTATGATCCTTTGGGTACAGAGGCAAGTGGGATAGAAAGCGAGGACCAAGGGACTATATTGTTGTTGTGGGAGGGAAGAGAAGGAGTGAGAGCAGAAGTATGGGAGATGGGTCTGACCCAGCTGAGGGTCCTGTCAATCACAGTCGTGGAGTATCCTCATTTGAGGAAAAAGGTGGACATTTCTGAGGCCCCGCTGCGAAGGTAGCATCATCAGAACAGATGTGGCAAAGATGGAAAAACTGGGAGAATGGGTTGGAGTCCTTACGGGAAGCAGGCTGTGAAAATGTATATTCCGCTTAATATGGGAGTTGGTGTGTTTGTAACAGAAATCAGTGGGCAGCCTATTGCCATGAATGGAAACAGAGACGTCGAGGAAGGGAAGGGAGAAATCAGAGATGGACCAGGTGAAGGTGAGGCAGGGTGGAAATTAGATATGAATTAAGAAATACTTTCAATTCCAGACAAGAGAGGGAAGCAGCACCAATTAACACTACTAACTGCTCTGACAAGAAAAGGCTTTCAAAAGGTATGTTATGAAGAATCGTTCACGTTTGGAAAAAAAATCCCAATATCACTTACCAATTCAAATTGTGATTGACACTCATTTTCGTCAGTTTTTAAGAATGTTTAAGTATTAATAGGTGGATCATCAGCAGAATGGCCAGACCCTGAAATAATATTCACAGCTACTACCGTTAACCTGGATTGTTAACAGTGGCCATTTGGGATGTTTTCCTATTTAAGATACCAATGTGTGAATTTCAAGATTATTCACTTAAATTGCAAAGTTTAAGAATACAGTTATCTTAGTTTCCCACTAGCTAAGTTTGTTCTTCAAAAAATTTCAGCTTCCACAGCAGCAATTAGGATATTTTCTCAGGGGTGTGGGCAGTGAGAAGGAGGCTGTTTACCATCCAACAAGGGGAGGTGGCAGACTCTGAAAACTGGAGGGGCATGCAGAGGCTTTCCAACTTGAAAGCAGCAGCAGCAAGCTGCAATACTGGGTCAATAAGGGAGAGAGAGCTTCAAAGTGAAGGTTCTCTCTTCCTCCAGCATTTTAAGACAAAATAATTCCTTTCACCACAATGCTGTGACTGCACCCAGGAATTTTTTTTTCCTTTTATTCATTCACGGGGTGAGGGCATCACTGGCTAGGCAGCATTTATTGCCCATCCCTAATTGCCCCAAGGGCAGTTAAGAGTCAACCACATTGCTGTAGGCCTGGAGTCACATGTTATCCAGACCAGGTAAGGATGGCAGTTTTCTTCTGTAAAGGGCATTAGGGAACCAGATGGGCTTTTCCCCAACAATCGACAATGGATTCATGGTCATCATTTGACTCTTAATTCCAGATATTTATTGAATTCAAATTCCACCATCTGCCACGGTGGGATTCAAATTCAGGTCCCCAGAACATTATTTGGGTCTTGGGATTAACAGGCCAGCGATAATACCACTAGGCCATCACCTCCTTAACTTAAAATTGGATTAAACAGCCAGTGAGAAGGCAGCAAGGCGATATTCCCAAATCAACACAGTGAGAACATTTAAGAAGGCTGTCAAAAAACAACCTGCATGCTAATAAAAGTAATTAATAAATGTCCCGTGGGTAATTAAGACAGCGACACAGGCTGTCAGATACCTGAGAATTGAAAGTTGCTGGTGTTGCAGTGGGAAAGTGGGATGACAGCAATTTGAAAGTGGTGTTCCACAGAAAGATGCAAGGAGTTTATAAAGTTGCAGATTAGAATGTGGGCCAGCAGCTAATGACGTTTTTGGCATTTTAACCTCACTACAGAATAACCCCGTTGATTTTGAAACCAAGGTTGTGAGAAGCACATGACAGTATAAAAAAAATTCAACAGTAGCCAGATTTGGCATCATGGAATATAAGCAGTACACAATTCACTGTCCTTATTACTCCGATAAGTAAAAAGTCTACTGCTTCTGCATTCATTGAATTAGCAAATTGGATTAATTCACCTTTTTCTCAGTCAGTGTTGGAAAGAACAGTATCACTTGGATTTAAAAAAGGTCTTGAATGTCAACGAAATGGAGAGTATCATAAACCTGTCTGGCCACTGCCTGGGAAGCACAGAGCTTGGGAAAATGTAATATTTATCATAAAAGGCTCTTAAGACAATGAAACAATAATACAATTTAAACTTGCACTGCAAAAAATATAATCAGATACCATTGTATTATTCTGAGTAATCTCACAGCAACCTGGAATGGAATAAGGTTAATGTTGTTCAGTCTACAGTAGTGTAATTCAGCCTTCATCAGTTTCCAATTAAGTTCAAGAAGTTGGATCTTTGAGCAGAGAAATGCCAAGGGAGATGTCTGCAGGCACCAGGCCAGCAGTTGCATTATCAGAGACTGCAGTAAAAAGACTAGTCCTGCCACATCATCATATGGGGCCCATGTGCCACCTTCCCTAATGATAAGCCGTGGTGTGATTGCCCCTTTCCACTGGTTCAGGAATACTGTCGACTTTCAGCTAAGCTCCGTTTTAAACTCCATCTCAAATGTCTTTAATTAGATTGGAATGCATTACCTTTCTTTGCATTTCTCTATTTTCTTAATGGGGTGTTCTATTATCATTGATCTGTTTATTTTATAACTTTAATGCCCTTCCTCCGCAACCCTGAACAGATAAGGGGATGGAGTTGCACCCGTTCACCCTTTATCAATGTAATATACAGTACCAGAATAGGGAGAAAGTAATGCTTTTCTTTCTATGATGGAGAATACCTCATGTTGCTCTTACAATGTTTTAGTTGTACTGCTAACTCATTTGCTGAATTGAGTCATGTCTCCTCTCAAGTAGCAGTTATATAATCATTTTCACTGGTTTAATTTCAAGGTTCTGGATATGTGAAATATCTTTAATGTATCCAAAGTCTATGGACCATATACTACTATTAGTTGTAGCTATCCAGCTGCAAAAGATTAATAAACAAATAAAGGATAAAGAAAGAAGAAAAGTCAGACCAGTTTCATCAATTCATATTTTGGACAAATAAAATGGGGACATTAAGTGGCTTGTGGTTGTAAGGATTGAAGAAAACGTATCAGGAAGAATCAAATAAGAAATAGAGTGAAAACATCATATAAAGTTTGACATTGGGAACATCTTCAGAATATATTATATAATAATGAAAAAAACAAGGGAGGATGGGTGTCGGAAGGCTTGTATTCAGTCAGCGATCGGAGTTAATATTTTAGCTGCTGGGCCAGAAAATTTATAATGTGACTAACTAATAATGCCATTCAGTTTAAATATCAAATTTCATCCAATGCAGTAACTAGAAAAATTCTGGCATAAGGATGCTGGATTTATGCACAATGCTTATAACAACATACATCTGGGATGTAGGTCTGACTATAATTCAAGCTATCTGATGTCAGACTTTGCATGAGTAGAGCTGAACTGTTTAAAATACCATGAGAACTTGGAATTGCCGCCTTCACCACCTGCCTTGGGAGTTTTTGTTAAGTGGGTGATCAGCAACATTAAATTACTGAGAGAGGAATTTGATACAAGTGTGTTAACTATTTATGGAATAAAATTGCACAGGAATTTCCACATTTATATTTCCACTCTGCCTTGTTCCAGAACAAGATTGTTTCCTTTCTTACTGCTGCTACCTTTTATATATTGGTAATTCTGAATGTTTTGTTTGTTTGACAAGACAAGACCACATTTATTGGCCATCCCTAATTGCCTGGAGATGACAGTAATGGGCCTTTTTCTTGAACCGTCATAGTCTGTGTGTTGACGACAGTCCCACACCGGAGCGCTTTCTGGGATTTTGACACAACAGCCGAGAAAGGGAAAGCAATATATGTCCAGTTTGGGATGGTGTCTGTCTTGGGGTAATTTGAGGCATGCTATTCCCATAAGTGGCTGCCGCCATTTTCTTGGTGGTAAAGGATGAGGAATTGGTGGTATTGAAGTAAATTTACAAAATTGTTGTAATATACCCCAAAGAGAGTCTAACACATTGTTACACTGTGAAAAGGGATGCATGGTAGTAGAAGTCATTGATTGAGGCCAATGCCAAAGGTAAAGAATGTATCTTTTCATTTTTCTGTATTTTTGACGATGGACTGAAATGGGAGAGTTGTTTTGAAAGCCAAAGTTGTGGAAAGGGGTTGCTGCACTATTTTAAAGCAAGTTACTTGACACCCCTTGAAAGTGCTGTTTACACATTGTTCAAGCAGTGCAGGATGTTACTACATATCACCTGGAGCCAGGGGTATGAACAAAGGGAGATTCAGATGGTAGCAAGTATCTCACTGGTCTGTGTAATGGTAACGGATTGGTAATGACACAGGCCTTCTGCCTGCCAATGACTATATGATTGCCTCCCAGACAGCTGGATGTTTGGTCACAAGCTGTTGGCCTTCTGAAAAGGAAGGGGCTGTATTTTCCTTTGTGGTAAAAAGCACTTCAAGCTTGAAGAAAGCTAGTTTATTGCTGTCATTGGTTGCTGTGAGTTGTGGCTTTTATCTATGAGTCAGAGATTTTGTAAATGTGAACCAATAACTTCCCATCAGCAAGTGAAAGAAGGAAGTTTAAGGAGCAGCACATCCTGTCAAGCTAAAAGGATCATCTTAGTGAACCCTGTGGCCAGGGTCTATTGAATTGTCTTCCCAGTCTTTCCCAACCCCCATTTCTTTTGTGTCTGTCTGTATGTGTGTACAGGGAGTTTTGTAAGGGGATGAGTAGGGTTATTTCGTTGGAGTCTTATATTACAAGCAGTTAATTTATAAATTGTACATGTAGCAAATCATGAAAGTATTATCACGGATGCTTTATGGCTGGTTTAAAAGAAACACATTTGTATATGATAGTAATGGTAGTGCTCAATGTTATATGTATACAGAATTAGTACAAAATATATAACTGTAGGTTGATGAGCTAAGGATCCAGTAATATAATGGAATTAAGGTTTTAAAAGAAAAAAGAATGAGTGTGGACTTGGTGGGCCAAAGGGCCTGTTTCCACACTGTAGGGATTCTATGAATAAACCATTATGAACCATCTATTATAAAGTGGAGATTGAACCCTCACCCCCCATCTCTGAAAGCTAAAACTGAAACACCCAAAGAGGTGCGCCTCGCCCTATAATCTGTAAAGGGAATGTGAAAAGAGGTGCAACCTGCCTTTCAGCAACATCTAGTAGTTAAATAAAACAAATAACTGGCTAGATCCCAGACCTGAGCCCCTAGTCCACAAGTACTCTATCCAACTTTGCAACACCTCTCCCCTTATGAAAAAAATGAACCATCATTATGAAAAGATGGCCCTCAGACATCCCACCCAGACTCACCTAATCTACACATCCCTGAACACTACAGGCAATTTAGCCTGGCCAATCCACCTAGCATGCACTTCTTTGGACTATGGGAGGAAACCCACGCAAACACAGAGAGAATTTGCCAACTCCAAACAGACAGTTGCCAAAGGGTGGAATCAAACCCAGGTCCTCAGCCCTGTGAAGCAATAGTGCTAACCACTGAGCCACCGTGCCGCCCCAGCTAGAATTTATTTATTTGTAATAAACAGTCATTCGTGTTAAGCGCAGAAACCTGGTCTGTGCTTTCTGTCAACCTGGGTCTAAAAAAGCAGGGAAATTGGGGAATTTTGTGTAGTTTTATAAAATTGTTAGCTTTTGTGATGACTCTGGGAACAGTAGAGCTTCAGTTCGAGCACATTACCCTGGTGAGGGGTAACAGTTTTTAATCTGGTTGAAGATAAAATTATGCACCAAAAACAGATCAGACTGAGGAGCTGTTCAAAGGAATTCCTGCAGCGATATCCCAGGGCTGTGAGGATTGCCCCTGTAAATCAAAATCATCTTCTTTCTCACCAGCCACGAGATGGCTCTCCCATTGGACCTTCACAGTTTTAACCTTTGTTTTGCTGGACTCCCTGGCTTCCATTCGTGGCAACACATAATTCACTCCGTTAGCTAGATAAGAATTGCTGAACGGAATGCCCAGTTTTGCGGGAGGTCTGAAGTTGTCGATGGCAACTGCCCCTCAGTTTAAGGATAAAGTCTACTCAGTTTCATGGGTGTCTACATTGGGTGCTCATGTGACTTATTCTTGACTCACAGATCTCCGGCAAGTGGGACAGAATAATGTAGTGGGATCCAATTTGTGTTTTCTTTCCTTTCCTTCTCTGGCAGCACTCTGCCTCATCATTAAGACATGGGACAGACTCTTATAGGGCCCTGAATGACATGGCCCTCTCTGAATCAATGGCAGTGAACACAATGATCACAACCTGTACTGTTACTACAATCTAATTCTTTATTCATCACCCAGTCAGTTTAACACTGCAGCATAAAGTTGCATCAGGTTACAACACAAAGCTGTCTTATATGCACTACTGAGACTTAAGTTTTACCCACATTGGTGAGGGATCGCTGGCCAGCTTAAGTCATTCAACTGGGTCTGTCTTCTGAGCTCCAAGCTACTTCTAGTAGTTCTACTTCTGTGAAGGCTGTTCCTAGGTTATCATGACCAACGTCTTCAATACTTTTACTTATATGTTCAAAAATGTTCGACCACCTACTCCTGCCTAGGACCCTCATGACTCTGGGATCATCCATCCAACAGTTGTTTGGATGGGAATAATAAATGCTGGAAATCACAGCTGATCGGACAGCATCCATGAAGAGAGAGCAAGCTAATGTTTCAAGTCTAGATGACTCTTTGTCAGATGAAGAGCTCTCACTGCAGTACAGGAGTGTGGTGATGACAATGACCCTATTCTCTGTGCTGGAGCAGTAATGAGAATAGGCAGTCCCTGGTTCTGTCCCTGAGTCTGTTCTGTACGCAAGTCAGAACACAATGCAGGACAGTATAAAGCAGCTGTTTCTTAGTGTAGGAAATATTTGTATATTGGATATTTAAAGTTACAAGACTGCATTTGTAAGAATGAGTATTTGTAAGTTAGACATTTATAAATTGGTTACCCTCATGGCTGGGGTTGCCATGCTAAAGTGACATGCTAGAAACACTAGGTGGCATTATACTGGCACAAACTGAACAGCTACAAACTGGCTCCTGCTACTGTCCCTAATCTCAGATCAACAACACTGTAGTGATAGTTGCAGTGGAACTAAGGAGATGAATGACCTACTCCTGATTAGAACATAGAACTATACAGCACAGGTACGGCATCTTCAGCCCACGACGTTATGCCGAACATGATGCCAAACTGAACCAATCCCTTCTGCCTGCCTTTGCTCCATATCCCTCCATTCCTTGCATATTTATGTACTTACCTAAAAGTCCCTTGAACGCCCCTATCGTATCTGTCTCCACCACCACCCCTGGCAGCCTATTGCAGACTCCTATCCCTCTCTGTGTGAAAACTTACCCTTCACATCTGTTTTGAACTTTCTCCTTTTCACCTTAAATGCATGTTCCATAGTTTTAGACATTTCAACTCTGGGAAAATGATTCCAGGAACCATTCTCCATGTTTACACAAACTGTTACATGGCTGCTTGTTTATTTGTTACAAAAGCACTTCTAGCAAAACCTATTGGCAAAAATCTGTCAATATTCCAAATGTCGTGACTGCGTCAATTCCCCATCAAGATTGCCACAGCCTTGAAATTTTTCTTTGTAGCAAACTAATAAACCTGATTTTAATCTAGCAATTTAGACTTTTCTATTTTGATATTGCAACTCAAAATTAGATAAGTGACCCTTGATTAGAAGTTACTTCTATTGGAACCGAAAGAAGACAAATTTCACACTTTATCTCTGACATAGAATGGAACATTATATGAGGAGGTGAGGGATATGTTCTGCTTCTGGTCTAATGAAGATTTTCCACTGAATTGCAGATTGCTCTGGGGAACATTTAACCTTAGACTGATCACAGCTTTTAATCTCTATTGACTTAATTTTCAGACCCATATATGAAATGTTCTTTTTTAACTGTTATGTAATAAGCACATTAAGTGAATTTGAGACAATCTCACTGAGAATGTTAGAGTTT
Organism: Rhincodon typus; assembly: GCF_021869965.1. Classification (NCBI taxonomy): domain Eukaryota; kingdom Metazoa; phylum Chordata; class Chondrichthyes; order Orectolobiformes; family Rhincodontidae; genus Rhincodon; species Rhincodon typus. The sequence goes on along the minus strand of NC_063345.1, from coordinate 60,119,829 downwards.
AACTATTGAATAACCCGAGGGATTAAGTGTCCTGTATTATGGGAACATTTGGTGATTTTCTGCAGCTGCTATGTGTACGGACACCAATGAGGAAATTAATGTTTGGAAACTTAATGAGAAGTAGATTGTTCCACAAAATTATATAATAAGCAGCTTCCTTTCTGCGTATTAGGTATAGTTAAGTATATCATTGTCCTCAGCTGTCTTAACTGCCTTTTAAACCATTTGTCAGGTGCAGCTATGAATGGTTCAGGTCAGCTAGAATGAGCCCATCACCTCTGTCACTTTCTAGGTGGTCTGGCAAAAACTATATAAGTATTCAAAGGCAGAGATACAACAGAATTCTACTAAAGTTGCATTTAAAGCTACCTGACCAAGATTAGCTATTACCCAGTGCCAATTTAGGCAAAGTAGATAAAAGCCTTGGACATGGTAGTTAGGAGGAGGAGTGTGGTTTCAGTTCTGACATTTGCTTTGCAATCAAAAGAAAATCAGTCATAAACGTTAATAATGCACGGTTCCTCACAATGCTACAGAGCAGTAAATGGAAGACACGTGACTTGCTACAGGACTGGCTTGTGTGCGGGTCTGGTTTACATTTCGGAAACGTGCAGATAAACGATCTCCAGACTGTCGCAGCTGAATCCAGACAAGTAACAAACCTCGTTCGCCTGCCATCTGCGGAATGGAGCTCACCTCTACGTGGGAGAGGCCACATTGTTGTTGTCTGCCCTCTCCCACTCTCATTCAAAACCCGACCTTGGACTTCATGTTCTATTTATAAGTTTAAAAAAAACAGTAGCTTCCTGCTGGTGACATAATGTTATTACTGGCACTTAGAGTGAGACTTAATTCATAGAGTCGTAGTGGGCTACGGCACAGAAAAAGGGCCTACAGCCCACTGAGTCTACGCCAGTCAGAAATAACCACCTAACAAGTTTAATCCTGTTTTCCAGCACTGATCAACTCAGTCAAAATCCACCCAAGAACACTGAGTTAAACGTGAAGATGACCAGCCTCTGCATCCTCTAAGCAACCGCCAGAACTGCCTATGGGTGGCACAGTGGCTTAGCGGTTAGCACTGCTACTTCACAGCCCCAGGGACCCGGGTTCAGTTTCAGCCTCAGGCGATTGTCTTTATCATAGTGTCCAGGGATGTGCAGGCTAGGTGGGTTAGCCATGGTAAACGCAGGGTTACAGGGATTAGGTGGGTCTGGGTGGGATGCTCTTCAAAGGTGTGGTCATGATGGACCAAATGGCCTGCTTCCACATGATAGGGATTCTACGATATCAGGCAATTTAGTGTTATCATTAGAGGACCAAACATCCTGGACCATTGCTACACAGCCATCAAAGAAGCGGACTCCCACTAGAGGGCTGAAAGTTCTGGACAACTGCTGCACAACCATCAAAGACACCGACCCCTCAATCTTCCAAAGCCCACACTTTGGAAAATCAGATCACAGTGCTGTGTTCCTCCTCCCAGCCTACAAGAAGAAGCTGAAATAGGAGGATCCTTCACAGAAAGTAATACAATGCTGGTCCAAGGCAGTGGAAGAGCATCTCCGAGTTTGCTTGGAATGGGCAGGCTGGACTGTATTCAAGTACTCAGCGGAAAATCTGGACGAGTACCCTACCACCATCACGGACTTAATTAGCGAATGTGTGGAGGACTGCGTGCCAAAGAAGTCAACCAGAATTCTCGGACGAACCGGGAGATCCACTCCCTACCAGAGAGCAGACTTGCAGCATTGAAGTCGGACAGTCCAGGCTTATACAGAAAATCCAGATGTGGCCTTCTGCAATGCCATCAGGGATGCCAAGTCACAGTATCGTACCAGGTTAGGGGCCCAAACCAACCACACAAGCACCAGCTGCCTGTGGCAAAGCCTAAACAACATAATGGGATACAAAATGAAGCAGAGCAAGATTGTGGACAAAAACACACCCCTCCCTGATGCGCCCAATGCTTTCCATGTTCAGTTCGAGCAGAATGCCAGCAGCGCAGTGCCCCGACAGCCCCAGATGTGCCTGCTCCTTCCGTCGCCGCTGCAGATGTCAGATCGGTCTTCCTGAGAGTCAGCCCAAGGAAAGCGACAGGCGCAGACGGAGTCACCGGCCATGCCCTTAGATCCTGTGCGGACCAGTTGGTGGACGTATTCACCATCATCTTCAACCTCTCCCTTCTACAAGCTGAAGTCCCCACCTGCTTCATGAAGACCATCATCAACCCTGTACCAAAGAAAGCACGTGCAACTTGCCTTAATGGCTACTGCCCAGTGACTCTGACCTTCATAATCATGAAGTGCTTTGAGAGGCTGGTCATGGCCCACATCAACTCGAGCCTCCCAGCCTGCCTTGATCCCCTGCAATTTGCCTACTGACGTAACAGGTCTACAGGGAACACCATTTCCTTAGCCTTGCACTCAACCCTGGAACATCTGGCAACGTGGACGCCTATGTCAGGGTCCTACTGATTGACTACAGCTCCGCCCTCAACACCATTATCCCCTCCAGACTGATCTCAAAACTCCAGGACCTAGGTCTCAGCTCTGGCCTCTGCAACTGGATCCTCAGCATCCTGACCCACGGACCACAATCATCGAAGATAAATAACTGCACCTTCTCCACAATAATGCTCAATACTGGAGCCCCCCTCAAGGATGCATTCTCAGCCCCCTACTGTACTCCCTGTATGCCCAGGAGTGTGTAGCCAAATTCCAAACAAACATCATCTACAAGTTTGCTGATGACAGCACTGTGATAGGACAGATATCAAACAATGATGAGTCAGAATACAGAAAGGAGATAGAAGGCTTGGTGTTGTGGTGAATGATAACAACCTTTCCCTCAATGTCGGCAAAACTAAAGAACTGATCATTGACTTCAGAAAGAAAGGAGGAGGACACGCCCCCATCTACATCAACAGAATGGAGGTTGAGAGCGTCAAGTTCCCAGGAGCGACAATAACTGACAGCCCATGTAGATGCGAGGGTCAAGAAGGCACAGCAACATCTCTTCCTATTCAGGTGGCTTAGGACATTCAGCATGTCCATAAGGACTCTCACCAACTTCTACAGATACACCACTGAAAGCATTCAGCCTGGTATGGCAACTGTTCTGTCCAGGATCATAAGAAACTACGGAAGGTTGTGTGCACAGACCATCATGGAAGACAACCTTCCATCCATGGACTCTGTTTACACTTCTCGCTCCCATGGAAAGGCAGCCAACATCATCAAAGACCGATCCTACTATAGTAATGCTCTCCTATGACCTCTTCCATCAGGCAGAAGAAACAGAAGCTTGAACACAAACAGGTTCAAGAACAGCTTCTTCCCTGTTGTTATTAGACTATTGAATGGACTCTCTAACTTCAAATAATGCCCATCTTGTTAATGTTGATCTTGCTTCACACACCTGTAAGCCTCAGTCTGTTTAAACACCCTATGATCTGCCTGTACTGCTCGCAGACAAAGCTTTTCATCGTACTTTTGTACACATGACTACAATAAATCAAATCAGATCGATTACATTTACCATTCGCATTGGTGTGAATGTAAGACTAATCATAATAATGACACTAATAAAGGAATAGCCACTTACAATGTTATTTTTACAGGATAAATAGCATAGGCATTTTCATAGAATCCCTCTTCAAGCACAGTTTCTCTCTAGTAATTCCATGTCATTTTTCCTTATCCACTTACAGATTTCTAATAAACTCTTCAGTCTATTTGCTTTCTCTTTTCCCTTAAATATTCTCCAGTACTCTCCCAGTTAGGTCAAAGTTCACGGCGATAGTCTTGCGAAGGCAAATGATTGTCTGCTTCCCTTCATGTATTTTATCATCTGTCACATAAATGGGCAAATCAAGTGAACATCACAATGTGGTTATAAATGGAAGGGACTGAATTTAAAAGTCTATTAGTATGACAATAATAGTGACTGAACGAGCTGTAGCCACTGATAAATAGAGAGAAATCTTTGCGTCAACCCTGGCTTCAATTTCTGGATCCCTTGCCTCTGAGCCAGCAATTTGTCCATTCCTACAATAAAACATAGAACCATGGATGCTGGAAATCTGAAATAAATGCAGAAATTGCCAGAGAAACTTAGCAGATCTGGCAGCATCTGTGGAGAGGAAGAAGAGTCAACATTCAAGGCAATCTTTAAACTGATAGTAGCCGGGAAAAGATGGGCACGGATGTTGGGCAGGGTGGTGGCAGTGGGAGTGAGTGGATAGTTGGAGATGGAGCCCAGAGAGAGACATAGGCAGTTACAGGCAAAGGGATGAATAACAGTAAGGCAGGGAGAAAGACAAGCTGGTAATGGGGGAGCTAAGTAGGAGAAAATGAGCTGAAAATGCTGAAGCCAGATTTCTCCAGTTTTTCTGTATGTTCATATTCCACTCCAGGACTTGAGAATGATCATCTGGACTGATATTCCAGTGCTGCACTGACCCACATGCTATCTTGCTTGTGAGATATTAAAATGGAGCCATGCAAATAGGTAATCCTCAAGCAATATGACAAAAACTCTGTATTGCTCTTCACAAACTGATAGTCACATTTGCTGCATTGTGGTATTGACCATACTTCAAAAACACTTTTTTGGTTGTAAGAACACTTTGAGACATTCAATGATCATGAAAGCTGCGCTATAAATATAAGAGGTAACAAGGTGCAGAGCTGGATGAACACAGCAGGCCAAGCAGCATCAGAGGAGCAGGAAAGTTGAC
>NC_063345.1:60073622-60110088 GCF_021869965.1 Rhincodon typus | reverse complement strand
GCACCTTGTTATCTCAGATTCCCCAGTATCTGCAGTTCCTACTATCTCTATAAATACAAGTTTTTCTTTCTTCCCCAGGATCCTAAGTGATGTAGGGCATGTATGGCTGGGTGTGTTGACAGGTGGGTGTGGGGGTGTTCGTCATCCAGAGGTCTTCAGTCAAGCTGTGAGTGATGGAGAGATCAGCAATACAATACAATACAATACAATTCAATACAGCAAGGAACAGGCCTTTCTGCCCACCAAGGCTGCGTTGATTCTTAATCCTTATTTAGACCTGCTAATTATTGCCCATGGGCAGTTTCTATCCTTCTGTTTGTCTCCCTTTCATGTGTCTATCAAAATATGCTTCAAACATAGCTAACGTGCCTGCTCCCACCGCTTCCACTGGCAGTGTGTTCCAGGCACCCACCACCCTTAGTGTCTAAAATTTTCCCCGCACTACTTCCCTAAGCTTTCCCCCTCATTTTGAAAAACTGTGCCAAAAGTAAATGTTGGCAAAAGTCGGCAGAGCATTATAAGACCTAAGAACTTGCCGCAACACTTAATGGCCAATCAGTTACTTTTGTAGTGTAGCCACTCCTGTAACGTAGAAAACAAGGCAACTAATTTACAACTGAAATGTCCCGTGAATCACAATGAGATTGTGACCACGAGCCGAATTTTTTTGCTGCTGGATGAGGCTTAAATATGGGTCCAGGATACTGAAGAGAAATCCTCTGTTACTTCATTTCGTGGTGTGTTTGCAACTGAACATCGTCGTACATTGCAAAATTGCACCATGTGCCTCACTGTTAGAGAGGGAATTTGTCTGCAGGGAACCAATGCTGCAGAATCTCATTTTGAATGCATCACTAGAAAATGCATATCCTACAAGACAGCTAAAAGGAGAGTGAGCCTTACTTTCCGTTAGCTCCTCTTAGTTTCAAGTTGGGTGATCCCAAGGACAAACTAGAAAAAGTGATCAGACATTGAGTTGCCACCCTTAGCATCCATCCGCTCCACCACTGGTGCATGATGTCTGTCACGATTTCAAGATGGACAGCAGCACTTAGCTAAGGCTTCTTTGATGATGCCTGCCAAATTTAAGAGCTCTACAATCTAGTAGGAAGGGGATAGTATTCACATGGGGACAGCATCACCAGGTTTCTCTCATGGCAAACCTCACAGCTGGCTTACTGTCTGCTTTTACTTGCTCCCTGATTATACATGTTCTGAACTCAGTTATTGAATTTCTGACAATGATCATTGTTAATTTCTTTAAATTATCAAGTCGTTCTTATCTTTTCTTATTTTCATGCGTATTAGATCTACGGCATCTTAATTTTTTTTTGTTTTTTTGTTTGTTTTTTTTGTAGGATCCGACTACGCCCTCGAGTCTTAAGAGATGTGTCAGCAGTAGATATGAGAACCACTATTCAGGGCACTGAGATCAGCTTTCCTGTAGGGATTGCTCCAACTGGTATTTCCAGTATGGCCTGCCCTGATGGGGAAGTCTGCATTGCCAAAGGTAAGTGTTAGCAAGTTTTAGATTGTGGCAAATATGTTCCTTCTCTGGTGCTTGCATAATTTCCATCTCATATTTCAAACTTGACAAGAAGGTTTCCCCACCCTGGGACATGTCAAAACACTTTTGACACATTTAACACTTTTGAAATGTAGTCACTGTTGTAATTTATGTTGTGCAGCGAATTTGCACACATCAAAATCCCCCAAAAAGTGATAATAACTAGATAATCTGTTTTTGGTGTCCATTGAACTACAATAATTGACTGGGACTTTAGAAAGAACTCAACTGCTCTTATCTCCAGAGAAAATGTCTCATTTGACAGTGCTGCACTCTTTCAGTACTGCGCTGGTACATTAATCTGCATGTTGTGCCTCTTAAGTAAGACTTGAACTCACAATGACTGACTCAGAAGCAGAAACGTATCACTGAACCAAAGCTAGCACAGTCATATTTCCGGTCATTGTGAGAGGTGACTTTTTTAGCAATCTCAGGGCATTGCTATGCTCAGTCTTCAGCAGTCAACAAGCATGTCTGACTAATTCACAAATTTACATCTTTGGCTCTATCACAGACTACTTATCTGTCTTAATGTGCAAAGCAGAAATCTGACCCCTTGAATCAAGATGTAAAAATTCATAAAACGACAAAAAAATTAACTTGTAAAGATAATCAGATGTAAAGGACTCTCCAATTTCACTGAAATGGTGATCATCCTTGCATATTCTTAATTCCAGTGGTTTTTGTGTAAATGTTTACCTATTCCCAACCTCTTATTTTTTTCTGTTTCTGGTTTTATAGATTTGTACAGTTTCCTTTCATCAAAGCACACCTAGGCACACTACTTTAAAACCATCTGATCAAATAGCCTTATATTACTAGATCTACTTTGGTTTTTAATGTCTAACCTGATTCACATGTTTGTAATACTTTTCCTTTGAAGTTTGGTGCGTTCTGGCCTCATAATACATAATGCAAACCCAGGATGCCGTATTTTTCCATGAAACAATTTTTCACATCAATTGACAACACATTTTAAAGAGTTCTTTTAAAAAAAAATTACTTGAGCGCTGCATCTGATTTCTAAAGAAATTTCCTGTCATATGATACAAACTCCGTCAGCTGTTCAGCCATCAGTAGTTCAGGAAAACCAAGGAGGATGGTTTTTGATTCTTTTTCAGAATAGACAAAAATCAAATGCTACACTGAAATCTTGAGCTAAAAACCCTGGAACCTTAGGGGAGAAGACAGAATTTAGCTTAGAATCCCTACAGTGTGGAAGCAGGTCATTTAGCCCATTAAGCCCATTTACCTCTCGGAACAGCATCGCATCCAGACCCACCCATCCCTGTAACTTTACATTTCCCAGTTAGCCTGCACATCCCTCGATACTATGGGCAATTTAACTTGACCAATCCACCTAATCTGCACATCTTTGGACTGTGGGAGGAAACGAGAGCACCCAGAGGAAACTCCACACAGACTGTCGTCCGGGGTTGGAATTGAACCTGGTACTGTGAGGCAGCAGTGCTGACCACTGAGCCACCACATTGCCCATGCCCCTTCTTTGGTCATCAAAAGTGACTTGATAAAGTAGCAGTCCTATCTGTGTAGGGGCTCTGTTTCTCATTCCTGGGTCTGGAGTACAAAGCTGGGATATTCTCTGTGCCACGTGCCCAACACAGTGAGGGGGAGAAAGTACACCAGAACATTGAATCTGCAGCATTCCTTGAGAGGTGAGCCAGGCAAACCCTGAACTAGAGTGGAGGCTATGGACTGTGGATACAGACTTGAACATACAGTGACACTGGGACTGTACCTTAGTTCAAAAAAACAGAATTACACCAATGACATCACTCCAGCTCTCATCCTCACAACCCCTCTCCACATTAATGTCTATCCATGCTACCCCTCACTGCCTCATACCCTCCATTTTACCCTGGGCCCCTCTACCACCCTCTTAGCTCCTCTTACCCTCATACCCTACACCCCATTACACAATCCACCCTCCAAGTTCTCATATACCCCACATTCATTTGATCCTGTGCCCATTACCTTTGGCCCATTCTAGTCCTAGTGACAACTTATTGCTAACTTATAGCAACCCAAGCCCTTCATCAAACACCCTTTGACCTTTGGCCTCCATATCTAGTACCAACTGCGGGCAATGATATTATTGTTAAAAAAATTCTTATTGATTCAAAAAATACATTGAAAATCTTTCAAGTAATCACCTGATGAAAACAAACATTTGCATTCAAACTTCTTTGAATGTTTTGACAGTTCTTTCACTGTTTTGACAGTTCCAATGGTTTAATCTGCTATAATGCACCTTCCTATTTACTTCCACCCTCCAGGGACACTTGACCCTCCCTGCAAGGGCACCTGATACCCCTTCATCCGCTGAGCAGTCCTGGGACCATATCCAAAGGTTTGATTCTTACCTCCATGGGGGTATGCTGGCTATCCACTATAAATTGACTGAAACAGACTTCCTGTGGCAAGCTAGGATACCAAAGACCATTTAAAATGGAGTCATGCACATGTGAGGCCCAAGAAAGCCAGAAACATGCTTTCCAAACATTGGAGGTAATACATGCGGGGGCAGGAATTCTTATTCTCAAGGACTCTCAGCACTTTTGTAGCTGGGCTTTGATTACTGCTTCTGTACAAAGAAAAGAGACAGAATATTCACACTTCAGTTTTCCTCTGGATTGCAGGACCATTTTCAGGTTATGGCCCCTATCACTGCAGTAAAGGGACCGCCAGTACAATTTTTCAAGAGATGTCCAATTGGTTGGAAAGCACTTTTGGATGTCCTTGGGATATAAAAGTCCATTACATAAACTAAAGTGCTTGCTCTTTTCCCATGCTGAAAACAACGATGACCTGTGATTTTATTTTGCTGGTCTTTTCAATGCTTTAACAGTTGCTGTTGAATCTACAGCGTTCAGTCTCTTTTGCAATCCCCAGAAAATATAATGCATTGTTTGTTGCAGTTGGTGTCAATAGAACATCTGAAGTATGAGTAGGCCTAGACCATCTGCCCCCTCAGGTCTGCACAGTTCACTGAGAACACAGATGATTTTCTAGTACAGCTCCACTTGTCTGACCTTGGTGGCAATTTGATATGCTTCCAGTCAGGGTTGGAACCATGTAGGGGGAGAGCATGGTGTGGGGAGAAGAGGGGGGGTTGGTCATTTAATTTGAACCAGGAGACTTGGCAATTCTTTTCCCAATCTGACTGAGTCCAATATTAAGGCAAGTCCACATCCTATTTGAAGTTGCAGGAGGCAAGTGCACATGTCCTAAGCAGGCAGCGAGTTCTCTGATCATTCTTCAACATAGGGGCCCAATTTACTTTTTTTACCTCTAGCCTGTGCCATAGTAATAAGACTCATGATCCTGCCTGGAGTTAAGATCATGCTCTTGCCATTTCTGCCAATATTGAAGTTAAAATGGAACTATTCCTTACAGCTGCCGATGCCATGAAGACATGTTATATTGCCAGCACATATGCAACATGCTCCCTGGAGGATATTGTAGCAGTGTCCTCCGGCTGCTGCTGGTTTCAGCTTTATGTTTTCAAAAGGCGTGAGGTTACTGAGAGGCTGGTGCAACGGGTCAAGAGCCTGGGCTACAAGGCTCTTGTGGTGACAGTTGACGTGCCTTACATCGGCAAGAGAAGAAAAGACATGTTGAACGACTTCAAGATACCTGCCCATTTAAAATTGAAGAACTTTGAAATATTTAAGGCAAGTGATACACCAGTGATGATATGCCACAGGTGAAACACTGGATACCTGATTTGAATGTGTTAAGTGACAGAAGTTGTTACAGTTTCTTAAAAGTAATTGGTTTCATTAAAAGTGTCTGTGAAGCTGCCAGATGGTTATGAAGCTCAACTGACTCACTAATGTCCTTTAGAAAGAAAACTTGCTGTTCTTATTCAGTCTGGTATATGCATAATACCAGTCCCACACCAATTCAGTTGACATCTTTAATGTGAGCTACCAAATACTTATTTTGCCAAATCGCTTCCAATGAAGTATTCTCGGGGCAAATAAGATGGCCAACTAGTGCCAATCTTTGCAACGATGCCCTCAACCCAAGAATGACTTTTTAAAGATTCACTTGTAGGAATCAGTGACTCAGCCAGTTTCCTGAGGTATTGTTCACAGTAATCCAAAGTCTTTAAATGAACAGGGAAATAACATAAGGATATTGTCATAACCACACTGCAGGCAGCCTAGAGATCTGGGAGCATTGGGACTGGGGCTTGGGATCTGGCAGTATTTCATAACGGGATGGGTGCTCTCAGGGTCTGAATGCACATGGAGATGGAACTAGGTTCTAGGTACAACAAAAGATATCAGATATTCTTTTACTGGAGATGGGTTCAAAGATTGTGAGAAAGTCTAGGAAAATGACATTATGTTGGGCTTTCTACGAGTATCTGAGTAGTATGAATGTGAGTTTGCAGAGTAAAGATGTCCTTTGATCGCATTAAATTTAGAGAGACCTTTGTGGCTAAATGTTGGAATGGTTGGACATTTTTACGTGAAAATTTGTGCCACCTGGACCTTGAAATATAATTCTAGATGGCTGGATTTGTGATGGTGGTTTGACGCATTTCAAATGGTCAAATAAGACTATACCACCTGCACCAGTGTTAAGTTTAAATTCTCTTTTGAGTGCTTTAGAAAATAAAGTAACTGACCAAAATCTTTGTTCATGAATCTTCACTCCATCTAAGAAATTTGTATTTATCTGTGTTTCTTCACTTCCAAATTACCTGAACTTTCTGGTTTTAAAAGACATTTTCTTGCATTCTTCCTTTACTTACGTGTTTCAATTTGTAGAGTTCTTTGAAGCATCTGTCTATCTGCAATGGAAACACTATATGCTCCCTACTCAGCTGCTTTCTGGGTCCAGTTTTACTATGGTTGTTAGAATTTTGAGTGAGTCAGCCATTGGTTTTACCTATCTAACAGACTTATTCAATGTCTCTGTATTTCCATGGATATTAGCCCATTTTGAGTGCTCAGTTCAGTCTGCAAAGCATATTGATCTATTTGCTCAAATGTTGTGTCTTTATTCTGCAAAATATGTGACAGCATTTTAATGTGCACTGCGATCACAATACAATCATAAAGGAGTCTTTTCGTGCACCACATTCACAACAACTGGCTAACCTAATTGGGTCAGCAGGTTGATGTGTGCAGCAAATGCTGTTAGGCAGCTTCAAAATCTGTTGAGATCTCTGTAATCCCCTATCATGTACAAAAGACCTCACTGCATCCAGAAACATCCAAACTTGATGTTTCTGCTGTTTGGCAAGCAAACCCAAAGCTGTTCAGTTTTTCTAAAATTGAGCTTTCCACAATTCTCCGCACAGGCCTTTCTGCAGACCACTGAGGTTCTCAGAAGGCTGAGGAATGGGCAATGACTGCTGATGTCACTACCAATCGTCAGTGTGCTTCTTACCGAAGTAAGTCAATGACTCTTTCTTTGTAGAAGTCTTCTTTTGATTTCACCTCATGATTCCCAATGCAGTTTGTTCTTGGATGGGTGTCACCATCACTGCTACTTTGGTTTATAGTTTGGTTTCAAATATCATGAGGTAAGGAATTGTAAAGGTGGGAAAACGGTTTAGTGTGGAGAATCCATTGCCTTCCTGAACTTCATCCCCACCCTGACCCCAACTCTGGAAATAGGTTTGGGGGCCAAAAATCTTGAGATGGCATCCTGTCCAAATGCCATTTTTGACGCTTCATTGGCCACATAAGGGCTTATCACTGAGTAAGCTCCTAGATAAGTCCTGGCTGACATGTCTGCAGCCTGGACGGCTCTTTCCCTCCTCCGTGGGTATCCTCTGCATTGTATTTGGAAGTACTTGCAGTGCCAAGGAATAGGTAGGGGAAAGATATCCCTTAGCCTTTACAACTTTTTTCCTCCCACCTGTTTACCAGAACCTGTCGAGGATGCCCCACTTACTTTGATCCTGGGCTCCAGCAATGGTCTGCAACCAGTGGTACTGCCAGTAATGGGCAAGCTGCCAGCCTCTAATTAGCAGGCACTGGGAGATGGATCAGGCACCACCCCTTTCTTAGGCAGAGTTCCACAGATTGTCAGCCCTCTGAGAGAAAAATAGAATCTCCTCACGTCAGCCTTATAAGGGAGACCTCTTATTTTGGAACTGTGCCGCCTAGTTTTACATAGCAGGTCATAACCCACTACAAAATAAGCAAACAAATTATTGTTCTCAAAGTACCACATAAGGAACTGGTGTACGTGCATTAATTGTTTGTGAGATTTAGTAGAAAATATTTCCTCTTTGAAGAGTATCTGAGGGCGAGAAAGGGGCATACGTTGGTATACCGTACAGTGTGTTTATTAGCTCCATCTGAAACAAGAATATTTGATTTAGTTCAATTCATTTTAGACAATAATATCCAAATGAAAAACAACTCTCTTGTTAAGATGTCAAACGCCTATTTCAATTTTTCAAGTGATACAATGCAGTACCTGCTGATTAGCTTTGGAGCCAGTATCATGCCTCAAGACATGAGGAATCTGGTTTGAATTTCTTCACGTGTGATGTAGCATTTGAGAATAATAAAAATGTCTGGACAGCAGAATCATGGGTAACCGTTCCCTAGGCAACTTGTGCAATTGTAGTATTTGCAAAAATTCCACTTTGGAATGAAAGAATCAAATTGATGTATTGGTGTAATGTTTTTGTTATTGGCATCAATAGCTTGTATAAATATGTGAAGATAATTATGATAATTTAGATTTTTGAAGTAACTGCCCGCAGTCGCTGTAAATTTCTGATCACAATATTTTTGATGTAGTGACCTTTGTGCTGTTTATTTCACAGAATATCAGAAATAAGCAATACATTCCCATACCTAAGTAATACAGTCCTCACATCATTTTGTGATACAGAAGGATAAAGATCGTAACGACAATCTTCCTCTCTGCAACGATGTTTTGGATCCGGCAGTAACCTGGTCAGATATCCAATGGCTACGCTCTCTAACTGATCTCCCGATCATTCTGAAGGGCATCCTGACAAAAGAGGATGCTGAGCTTGCGGTAAGGCACGGTGTCCAAGGAATCATTGTGTCCAATCATGGAGGAAGACAGCTTGATGGAGTTTCGGCAACTGTAAGTTTAGACACAAACTGCTTTAAGAATCCACTTATTTCCTACAAAGTATGCACTAGTCAGATTATGGAAAAGAGACAACGATGTCTTTACCTATGGGTAGGAATGACTTAGATATTAGGAGTCCTGAAATTGGTAAAGCAGGTTAATTTTTCAACTAAAGTAGCAAAGGGGGGAGCTTTAGAAAAAGGAAGTTTATCTCCCCTTCCAAGATTCATATTATCGTAAGTTGGAAACACATTCCAATTTCTCATGGCTCAGTTGTCAGCATTGCTGCTTGACAGCGCCAGGGACCCAGGTTTGATTCTAGCTCAGACGACTATCTATGTGGAGTTTGCACAATCTCCCCGTGTCTACACGGGTTTCCTCTGGATGCTCCGGTTTCCTCCCACCGTACAAAGATGTGCAGTTTAGGTGGACAGACATGAAGGAAACTAGCCATCAGAATACATGAACATTGGCTAGCAGCAAAACGGCACGATGAACTCTCGTTACTATCGGTACATTCAGACAATGAAGGCCATCAATTTAACTGGGACAAAGTAACCATAGTAGCACAAGCCAAACATAGACATGCACAGGAATTCCTAGAGGCATGGTTCTCCACCCATACTTCAGTCAACAAACATATAGAATTGGACCCCATGTACAAACCCATACAGATCAAAACCGGAAATGACACTATTCACCATAACGGACCGTACAGTATAAATTCCAAGCGGAGTAGAATAACATCACTTCATCGGAGGCTCCACTGATGATGTCACCTGGCATGGTGGTGAAACGTCTGAACAAATACAAGCCAGCTCGGCGAGCAAGTCAACAACCTCAGGTCACGTGGATTGGCTGTGCTAAATTGTCTGTAGTGTCTAGGGGTGTGCAAGTTAGGTGGATTAGCTATGGTAATTACAGGGATAGGGTAGAGGGTGTGTCCGGAAGGGTGGTATGACTCAGTGGGCTGAATGGCCTGCTTCTAGGGATTCTATGATTCTCTATTGTTGTAGGGCTAAAATTCTGGAACACCCTCTTCGATAACACTGTGGATGTACCCATATCACACAGACTTCACTAGTTCACCTTCTGAGGGCAATTAGAATGACTTTGATGCCAAATCTGCAAAGTGATGTTTAAACAATGCACTTGTATTAATTCCTAATTTAAGTCTACACAAATATCAACCTTAAATTGATTTTTAAAGACACAATTCAGCAAGTTAACCAATCCCTTTTATTCTTTCAAAAGAGATCAGGACCTGTCTCTAGTTGGGCAGAGATCATATTAAAAAGTGCAAAGTATCATTAATAAAGTGTTTCTCAGTAAATCAAACTAATTTTTCAGGCCTTTTAACTCCTATCTGTCATAGTTTTGTGTTTGTTGCATGTGTTGTCATGAGTTGTATGTATCGGCATTTTTGTTCTAATACACTGTTGCTGCTCCCTGAAACGTTACATTTCAAACTCTTTTTCTGCTTAGAAGAAAAGTTTTGTTTTCAAGATCTCCAGCCTTAACACTTTTTTTACCTGACAATGAAAATTAAATGCCCACTTAGTGAGGTGGTAAATATGGCACATGAAAAGTTGAAATAACACGTGATGTTCTTTGTTCCTTGTTATCAGTAATGTGCTTGCAGAAGTGTTGCTTTGACATTCAAGTAGGTGTACTGCACCGTTGCAGATCGAAGTGCTGCCAGAGATTGTCGAAGCTGTGAGGAGCTGTGTTGAAGTCTATGTGGATGGTGGAATTCGAAGGGGAACTGATGTCCTGAAAGCTTTAGCACTTGGTGCGAAGTGTGTTTTCATCGGTCGTCCAGTGATTTGGGGATTAACCTACAAAGTAAATTATCCTCAATGTTGTTTTATTTCCATTACTTCTCACTTTTAATATTACTGATTGAGAGATAATGCTTGTACAAAATCTTTGATGGGTCACTGACTTTTTGCCTCTTTCTATGTTCTTTCTTCAGGATTAGACACACACACACACACACACACTCATTTATTAACTGAAGCGTATGTCCTTCCAAGTGAGGTGATAGGCTCATAGGCCTCTATCATTCAATGCCCATCAGCGGTTAAGCAAGAGTTGCTTGAAGGTAATCATGTTATATCATGTTTTGTGCTCGATTGTAACAGAAGCAGTGTGTGGGCAGTGAGGCTGATGAAACCAGGAATTCACTTTGCAAACAAATGCATTCACCAAGTCCTGCAACCCAGTTGAGTGTTTCTGGATTACAACAAGGAAGCCAGATGCCAATGTCATTTACCAATATGCTTCTTGAATTTTATGCTTGTAAAATAACATAACCAAGTAATTTCATATAAAGTCCATCAATATAACAAGATGTTGGGTGTTATAAGTAAACTTTCACAAAATTAATTAAGAATTTCTCATTAAAAGAGATGTACAACAAATTCTTCTTTATATCAATGTCCTTGAACCCATTTAACTTCCCCGAATTAGTTGCAATTGGGATGGAAAGATTCAGCTCTTGATCACCAGTGAGATAGAGATGGAGGGGGTGTGGATTAAATTATCAAAATCTAATGCAATTATGACCAGATGTCCAAGATGTTCAATTTAGAAATCAATTAAAGATAGCGCAAAGATTGCTGGCCAACATAATCCCAAATAATGTTGCCTGATGGAGGTGCCAATGGGAGGCTAGCATACCTTCTACCACTTATGGTATGGCATCCTGGCTTTGTGGCCTCACTATTATTCCCATACATCATTGTCTGTAGGTTCACTAGAATGTAACTGGAGCTCCATGGACAAAACAAGGAGAAATTGCATAAATAAATATTCCATGGAAAAGAAAGAGTGATTTATTTGAGGTATCTGATTTTGAAAGCAATTGATGGGGTAGATAGAGATTAACTTTCCCATTAGTGGAGGATTTTGGGACAGAGCCAAAACATTCAAGAGAGAGGTTTGTAAACACATCTTCTTGGAAAAGCTGTTGGATGTGTGGTGCTGTACCCAACAAAAACAGTAGTTTCTAGCTCAATTAACAAGTTAAAGTCTGAAATTGATAGCATTTTAAGGCCAGGAATACTAAGGGATATGGACCCAAGATGTGCAAGTGGAATTAAAGATTAGTCACGATCTTATTGAACAGTGGAACAGATTTGAAGGGATTGAATGACTTATGCATTTTGGGTTATAAGAGTTTGGAATTTCTCTCTCCCAAATTGCTTGTCTTCTATTAAAGCTCTTTCGTGAATTGTGGGCCATAAGCTGAGAACAATGAACACTTACATGATATATGTTTTTTTTTTCCGTTTTGGCAGTTTTGTTTCACTTGGAATCTTGTACCTATAAAGATTCTGCTTGTCCCTGTGCATTGTTTGGGAAAGAGAAATTAATATCTACATTCACTTAATGATTCAGAAATGAATCACAATCAGTTGAGTTAAAACAGTCTTGTATTATATCATAATTCTTTTCAGCAACATTATGAACCTTCCAAATATCAGCTGACCAGTAGGAAGCAGAATTAACTTGCATAAATTTAAACTTAATAAGCAAACACATAACGTGATTGCTGAATATTTTTTCAGTAACTAATAATTTAATACACTTCAGTTTCAGTCTTGCCCATTGGTCAATTTGAACAGTTATAATAAGTATTTATAAGAGACACTTACACAATGTAATGGTTGTAGAAAGTCTAAATTGAGAATGCTGTGCTATGATGCTATATTGATTGATTTTACAGACTGAAGCTTTTCTTAATTCATTCATGGGCTGTGAGCTTCATTGGTAGGCCAGCATTTATTGCCCATCCCTAATTGCTCTCAGAAGATGGTGGGAAGCAGTCTTCTTAAACCGCTGCAAACCTTGAGGTGTAGGTACACCTACAGTGCTGTTAGTGAAGGAGATCCAAGATTTTGTTCCAACAACAGTGAGGAAAGTGATATTATTCCAAGTCAGAATTGTTTGAGTCCTGGAGGGGAGCTTGCAGTGGATGATGACCCCATGCATCTATGGCCCTTGTCGTTCTTGTTTACAGTTATGCAGTTGGAAGGTGCTCTCAAAGGACAGGTTCCTGCTGTGCTGAGTCTCGATATGGGTAATTTGGGGTGGCTGCATATTAAATATTTAACAAGTTGCAGAGTCCATTGTTCAATCGTGTACTTCATTGCCAAATTTTAAGGGAATAAAGGAAATATTTATGGACTGATATTGTGAAACAATGTAGTTGTTTCAGCAGCAGAAAAAGCTGACAGCTATTCATTTACATTATGCAAAGAGGCTTCAAGGGGATTTATACAAGCTGAGTGAATGGGAAAGAATGTGGCAGATAGAAGAAATGTGAATGAGTGTGAAGTTATCCATTCTTGTAGACCAAACAGAGGCAGAGTATTTCTTAAATGGTGAGAGATTAGGAAGTGTTGATGTCCAAAAAGACCTGGGTGTCCTTGTTCATGATAGAATGCAGGTGCAGCAAGCAATTAGAAATGTTTACGTTGGCTTTCTTCACATGGGGATTTGAGTACAGGAGTAGATGTCTTTTTGTAATTGCATAGAGCCTTAATAAGGCCATAGCTGTGTATTACGCACAGTTTTAGTCTCTAATCTAAGGAAGGATATACTTGTTATTGAGAGAGTGCAACGGAGTTTCACCAGATTAATCCTGGGATGGTGGGATTGTCATATTAGGAGATGAAGGAATCTGGGCCTGTCCTCTCTAGAGTTTCAAAGCATGAGAGATGATTGAATTGCACAAAATTATGATTGGGAGGCACTGTCTCCAGCAACAACATTTCCAAACAAATGATGTTGTAATGACCTAAAGGGATCTGGAGATAGTAGGGAAAAATGGCTTAGAGGTAGATGATCAGCCATAATCTGTTTGACTGCTGAATCAAGTTTGAATGGCCTACTGCTATTTCCTATGTTACCTAAAATTAACATCCTACATACTGTGATGATTTATATCAATATATCTACATTAGAGATGAATTGTCCCATTCAACACTCCATGAGACTTATTTCAGACTGTCAGCTAACAACTAAAAAATGAATCTTGTACAAACTTCAACTTCAGTGCGCATTGGAGCATTTAGAAGATGCTGTTGTGGGGCAGATCATTTGTTATTTTGTCAGCATTATTGGAAATTCTGACAACTTAAATACCATCTTTTGAGACAAATTAGGCATAATGAACATATTGTCTCTTCTGGGTTGGATGGAGTATTTTCTCTCACTTCTCCAAAAGTGTACTTTCTAACCGTAGAAATGAAAGGACCAATATTGCTGCTGTCCTGGACATAGATGTTATTCAGAATGAATGTAATACATTTGTATTTCTATGTTCATATTAGTTTAAGAGGTGCAGCATTACTTCATAAACCAGTCTTTACGCCTAGCAGTAACATTGCCCATTAGCTCCAGGGCACTTCGGCCTGCTGCCTAACAGAACCTGGGTGTCCTTTCAGCCAATCAATTCTGCTTTATCTGAAAAAAAAAGGAACCTTTGGCTCATTCTGAATTGTCCAGACCCTTCTCAAAACACCTAATCGGAGCACGATCCACCATCATTCAGTATTTGGTGACAGATTTGTAGATATGCATCTATATGGTTAAGAAAGATAGTCATGAGAGACAAGAATTGATGACGCCGGAAGTATATTTATTTTTGTTTAAGCTACATGCATCCACTAGATCCCTAACATAGTTGTATAGCCAATGAGCTTCACTTACTGATAAAATTTATGCTGATTTTTGATAAGTTAATCTATTTTTTGATCCATAGTTAGCAATTCAATTCTCATGATCATATAGACACTGCTACTGTGCCCAGAAATCTCTTGTGGTGTCTAAGGAAGTGTTCCTTTATATTTTCTTCCAGTGTGCAATTCTCTTACTATCTTTGTACCTTACATTGTGATGTGTCACAACAAGTTAGTGCTCTAATAAAAGCAAAACCACAGATGTCCTGTCAGACATATGACAAGATGCGAAGCCTGGTCTGCGAGGGCATCGGGCCTTTGATTTGATTCCAATCTGAGCTAACTCAGCCTTTCACCCTTCTAAGGTTAGGAAAATGATGGCCACATCTTAAAATGTGATCAGGAACTGGTAAATGGAGGTCAATGCTCTGCTTGCTATTCTGTTACATGTGTCCCAGTTCTTTGCCAATGGAGAAGGAGATCAAAATTGCAACCAACAGCTATTTCAGCTTGATGCAGACTGATCTGTGAGGATCACATTTCTATGAAGGACTATGATTGATATTTTTCCCTTCTCCTGTTTAATTTTCTATCTAATTCTGCTGTAGGTTGTGGTTGGTAGGAGAGATGGGAATACTTTTGTTGAAATTATTAAATCATTGGAGGACTGTGACCAGGTGGATGAACATCTCTTGAAATACAAATACTGATCCATGATGTCAGTGACCTTGTCTTTTCAATTGTGTACATTAATTCACTTTGATCACTTAAATATCAGGTCCTCCAAGCCAACTTAAGAAATTAGCACTTTTTTTAAACAAATCACTTTTTAAAAGCAGAAAGAAAAGCCACAGAAACTGGATTCTATTGTCACAATACTTTATAATACAAATATAAAAGTATCCATTTTCAGTCTAATTTGGAGCCAATATATTTTTTATAAAAACTACTAGGGGGAGAGATACTTTTCACAGATTCAATCGAAAATTCACTTGTCTGCCATCCTGGTTCAGCCTGAAGACAGGACTGTTCAACAAATGAAAGGTGACATTAAAAACTAACAATTTCTTGCACTTTCACAACAGGGTGAAGAAGGAGTTAAACGTGTGCTTCAAATTTTAAAAAGCGAGCTTCATACAGCATTGGCTCTATCTGGTATGAAATCAATAGGCAAAGATATTTAGAAAATATATTGAGGTTTACATTGTACAGCTTGATCGTAAGTCAGTTTCTACTTTTTTTTTCCAACTGCAGGATGCAAAACTCTGTCTGAGATCAACAGGACACTGGTGAAATTTGCAAAGCTGTAGGAATGGATCAGCATCAATGATTTAGAAACAAAATTTCAAAAATGAATACATTCCATGGTTTGCACAAAATGATTAACTGCAGAGATTAAGATCTTTCACTAATTAAAATCATACAGTCCTTGTTTATTCTCTTTGCTTAGCCGGTGTCAACACATATGTAAACATTGACTTTCTGTTAAAAACCACAGGTCACTTGAATTATTTTGTACACAATATCATGCTCATATTATCCTTATAACTGGATCATTTTGTTCTTTAATTTCAGGGCATTTGGGGATGAAAGATGGACAGGATAGGGGGACTGTAGGAATTTAGGGTAGAATCTTGATGCACCATATTTCTGACCTATTTATGATAGTGATCTGGGAAAAGGACAGATTGGCTGCCCTCCCCATTATCCACTCTGATTATGTACGTGATAAAAGATCGTTTTACTTATACTGCCAGAAGAAAACTTTTTATCCTGAACCTCATTCTGTCAAAACGATCCCCACAATTCCAATGTCAGCTTGAGTATAACTGACAGACTCGATCCAACCTACTTTTATACCAATAAGAAATTGTCTTTATATAGCAGCTTTAAGGTAATGCAATACTCCAAGATGATTCATAGAAGCTTCAGAAAGCAAAATCAAACAGGAAGTTGTGAAGGACATACAAACATGAGACCTTATGAACAAGGAGCAGCAGTGGGCCATTTGGTTCCTTGAGCCTGTTTTGCTATTCTACAAGAACATGGCTGATCAGATTGTAACCACAAATCCATAGTCCTACCTACCCTCTCCATCGTTTACCAAAAATCTATCCATCTTTGAATTTAAAATACTGAAAGTCTCTGCATCCACCACCTTTTCACAGAAAGAGTTCCAAAGACTCATGACCCTCTGTGAGAAATAATATTTCCTCAATGCTGCTTCAGTGGATGATACCTTATTTTTAAACAGTGACCATTATTTCTAAATTCTCCTATTAGAGCAAACATCAATTCCACATCTACCTTACCAAGATCCTTCAGAATCTTCTGTTTCAATCAAGTTGCCTCTTACTCTTCTAAACTCCAGTAGATACAAACCTAGCCTTTCCAACCTTTCCTCATAAGACAGCCCTTAAAGTGGAAAAGCAAGATATGTGGAAATTGCAGGGAGGGAATTCCAAGGCCTGCAGTCAAGATAGCCGAATATGCAACGATGATAATGAACCAGTTAAAATTGAGAATGCTCAAGAGGCCAGAACTGAAGGAGGCACAGTCATTCTGGAAGGTTGTGGGGCTGGAGGAGATTACAAAGAAGAGTGACACCTTGGCAGGATTTAATAATAAGGATGAGAATTTTAACATCAAGTCATCACTTGACTAGAAACCAATGTAGATGAATCAGTACAGGGATGAAAAGGGAACGGAGCTTGCTGGGAGTTAAGAAATGGGCAGAATTTGTTGACATCATGCTTACAAATGGCAGAATGTGAGATCAGGAAGGACTGCGTTGGATTAGTTGACTCTAGTGGTAACAAAATAATTATCTGAAGGTTTGAACAGCTGTAGTGAGGAAATGTCAGGTAAGTTTACAGAGGTGCAAGTTGGAAGATTAGTGAAATTAGTGCAGAAGCTCAAGGCATCTGTACAGGCCTGACATTTCCTTGATACCAATTCATCTTTTGTTGTGAGTCTGTTCTCTGAAAAAGGGAAAGAAAAATAAACAACACAAAGCAACAAACAAACATAAATGGTGAGGGAAAAAAAAATCCAAAGCTATTGTGCAGAGATAAAGGGAAAAATGGATAATGAACCATCAAAGATTTTGAGTAAGGTGATCAGATACCTTGTCAAAGAAATGGGTGTTAAAAGCAGGTGGAGAAGCAGAGTAATTCAGACAAATTTGGAAACACGATTAAGCCCTGGGCAAAGGTTACAGACTTTAATGATGGACAGAAGCAGTGAAAGAGACCAGAGCCATTGGAACAGAATGATCGAGCTGATTATAAGCGGTGGAGGAAATTACAGAGAGTGAGAGACATGTGGCTTTTGAGAATTAAAAAAAAATACAAAACTAAGCAGGTTGGGTAAGACCAACACTACAAAACAAAGGACTGTGGAATTGGCATCTCTATCCCACAAGATGGTGCTGTGTAACTTTCTATTCTAGTTTGATAATGCCCACCTTCCCCAGCTGCCATTGTAAGAAGGGGGAATGCTGGGAAACTGCTTATCCTGTTTATGTAAAAAAAATGTATAGGCCTTCATATTTTACATTTGGTTGAAAGCTACTTTCATGACTGTTAGCCATTAGCAGAAATTAATTATTTTACAGCTAATTCATAAAGTTGTAGGAGCTGTTCTGAATGCATCAGCAAGATTGTGTGTGAAAGAACGTTCAACATCATCAGCGTTCGGAGCCCTGTGTGATCAGCTTGGTTTGCTATAACACCTGCAAACTTGGGCTAGAATTTACTCTGCTGGTGGGTTTGAAGATTGGTGGTGGAGCCAGAACATATAAATGCAGCAGCCCACAGGGAGAGAAAAGCTAACACTTGTCGTGGTCATTCTGGACCTCCATTATGTAGAATACGAGATGACTTAGACCAGAATGCCTCTTTCACACGTTTTATAAGACTTTCCTTCTGTGAGGTGTCCTTCCCACCACTCCTTGCCCATGTTTTGCATGAAATTTTACAGGAGCCTAGGGAGACCTATACATTCTTGAACTTTTATTGCCCTTAATTGGTCAATTAATGGCAACCTAAGGGCTTCATCTCAACCCCATCGATCTCCATAGAACAGGGGAGACCAACAGCATGGGGAAAATCTGGCAAGTTTAAATGCATGGGTCCATGTCAGGCAGAGAGTGGGGGACCTCCTATGTGAGTCCTCTGGACCCCTCAAAGGCACAGTTTCCACTTTGACCCTCTCCCTGGTCTCTTGAACCCTGTCCTCCACCAATCCACCTCACCCCTACCACCACCACCTGCATCTACCCCCTGTCTCCATTCCCAAGATATAACCAGACTCCTTCGCTTGGTGGGACTGCCTGTAGTCCCAGTGGTAACCACCACTCCTGGGTCACAATACAGAGACTAGAGAGCTGTTAGCCAATCCAGTGGACAGCAGATATCTAGGTGGGACTTTCTCCAGAGAAATTGGCCTTATAGCAATTAAAGCTGCCCCCAGTGTTGCTGTAGGGCAGCTACTGGAATTAGCGAACAGGGAATCTGGTCCATTGTGTAATCCCACCCTTTGTTACAGAGCTGGATACATCTGAGCCAAAAGTGTAATGCGTCTCTGAAGTCAACCCTACATGCCATGGTTAACAAAATTAATTCCTTTGTAAACATGCTCTAGCTGTTTGTTACTCAACTTGCAATATTACATTACCCCAAAAAAAAACCCGCACTCAATAAAGTCTTTATCATGAACGGGAGGAAAGTATTGAACCTTATTTCAGATTATTTTTAAAACTTCCATTGTAGAATGGTATATAAGAAAAAAAATTACAACGTAGGGTCCTATTTTTATCCTTCATATTTCCTTATGAATACATACTATAATATGTCTTGTAGCTCAGTTCATTTCCTGGATGTTGCCAATAGAAGAGTTCCTTTACAATGCCCCATTTGCCAGGAGCCTTCTGTAAAGTTTTTAATTGCTCTGCATTCAATAAGAATCGGGATGTGTGCACTTCACATCCTGAAATACCAAAGGACAATGCATAACATTAAACTTCAAAACAAAACCAAATTCTGCTCTTACTGTTCATCAGTAACATGCTGTTTTAATAAATGTATATTCAACCTGGTAACTGAACCATTTGGCTCTCTTTTCTAGATATTTCCATAATTAAACATTCTGCTGAATAAATATGAATGAGATTTGTAACTAAGACAAAGTGTACTTTTGCTATTAAATTCCCAGCCATGAAGAACATTGTCTGCCCTCTTGGGTTGATGTAAAAGCCTCCATGACACTATTCCAAGATTAGGTATCTTCCTGGTGCCCTGGTATCTCTGTTTCAACATCAATAAAAATCAATTATATGGTCAGACACCTTATTATTGTGTATGGGACTTTGCTGAGAGCAGTAACTGCTATATAAAGACATGCATTACAACAATGCCCACAAATTGGCTGAAAGACACTTTGTGAGGTCCTAAGGACATGAAAGATGCTTAACAAATATAGATTATTTCTCAATCTCCCTGAATTCTCACTTACAATATAAAGATAAAATTGATTTTAATGGTGGTTGTGAGAGTTTGCTGTTTGCAAATCTCCTGATGCTACTCCTACAATAGTGATTCCTACTTATATTGCTGCTTCTGAGTTAGATTGCAAGAATATGGGACTAGTTTAGTTTGGGAAACTGGATGAGTAGCCCTTGATAGCTCTCATCCTTCATATCCACCACCCAGGTCCCCAATCCTTTTCACTCACTTCCAGGCCACATTCATGCCAACTCATGTCAACCCACGCTTCCTAACCATTTCATGATCCTTTACAGATATGCCGAATTAATGCCAACTCATGACAACTCAACCACCATCCTTTTGCTCTCCAAGCAATTCTGCCAGTAGCCACCATGGGCTGACATCAGTAGCCATGTTGAGATGAAACAAACTAAAATTCTAAATATCTATTATAGGCTCCAGCCTTTGCTATAATTAAAAAAAACTTCATATCAATCTCCTCAAGTACACAATTCTTTATAAAATCGAAAGACATGTGTTCATACCCCACCAGAGACAGTTAATCCTTTAATAATTTCTTTAAGGTATACATCAAATGGAGACATTTGTGGTTGTGAAAACAGTCAATTAGTAACAATTAGATAATGGGGAATGTTAACAAAAACTGTTGTAAGTTCAAGAGCAAATGTATTTAAGCCCTCGCTGATACAGCCAGCCTATTTTACAACATTATACAGACCTGGGGATTTAAATGGCCTCGTGGATGGAGATTTCTTTTTTCTCTCACACAGGCAGCTATATTTAATTATTAAACATTTTAGGATTGAAATAATTTCACAGCTTGACTGTCCGACAGTCTTATCTGCCTACAACAGCATTTATGAATACTGTAAAATTTCATAATTCCTACATTGTGGGTTGAGGACTTTGCAACTATGAAATTGGGATCTGTCTGAACTCAGTATTGAGTTAAAATGGCCCTGTTGTGTTTGGTTTTCATTCTTGTTAACCACGCTGAAGCCCTTTCCTCATCAGAAGAAATGGTAGCTGTTAGAACTGGGGGTGGGAAATCCCTATCTCGGATCCATTCATCAAGCTGGAGTCTTTGTGGAATCTCTACAGCTTGGCAAACTTCTGGGTCTAAATTTCAAAAGTTTGTTGTTGATTGCAACTTGATTTAGGGTGTCTGTTTTGATACAACTTTGTTTTCTTTTGTACTTTACAAATATGCAACAAATATTTATCATGGTGGTACTTCAGGTTAGGGTTACGATTATGTTATGTCTAAATGAATTGCTGGTTTCATTCAACAGTAATTTTGTTGCCTTTAAACTTGGATTTTAGAATTTTTACTTCCAAATGGTTATGACTCATAGTTAGTATGTAGTATACATTTAAGAGATATGACATCATCATCATATCATGTGACCTGAGGGTATAAAATTTTCAGACTCCATCTTAACTGGGGTTACATGAAGCATGATACATTGATGAAATGTGTGACTGCTGGTGACCAAATAGCTTAATATTATCCCTGAAGCATTGCTGCATCAAATAATGTCCTGCTACAGGCAGAATTCACAGCATGGTGGCAGATAAAAGGGGAAAAATGAGTCATCAGGTACTCTCTCTCAAACATGATGACCTGAAAGAACCAGGACAAGAGTGGATCTACCTGTAGCCAAATGTTAAGCAATATGTGGAATATCAGATTTTTGACTATATTTCTGTTGCCAGAAATTTGGGATGGGATGTCAACAGGTTTTCAAATGTTACACCATCATATCAAGAAGCTGTGTGAGGAATTCTTGAAGGACTCTGAGATTGGGTCCTATATGCTTTGTTGCAAAAATTGGCCCTAGTCCCTCATATGTGCCAATGATTTTCAATTGGGGATTGTGGTCTTGATGCGTAGGTAATTTTTGTATGACAATTCTACATCATATGTGTTGCTCGATAACATGGTGCAATGTGCAGATATTCACCAAAGCTCCTTAGACAGCACCTTCCAAATCCATAAACATGACCATCTAGAAGGACAAGGGTGGCAGATACATGGGAACACCACCAGCTGCAAGTTCCCTTCCAAGGCACTCATCACCTTCACTTGGAAACGTATCACTGTTCCTTCAGTGGGTCAGAATCCTAGAACTCCTAAGCTAAAGGCATTATGGATCTATTTATACTAACTGGGCTGCAGCAATTCAAGATTGCGGTTCATCACCATCTTTTCAAGAGTAACTAGGAACAGGCAATAAATGCTGTCCCTGCTTATGATGTCTGCATCCCATGAATGAATAAAGCAAAAAAGACCTAAGGTGGATTGCAGAGATCACAGTGTCAGTGCTTAACATTTTTGGAACATTTTGAGTCCTGTTTCCACCAGGCAGAAGGGGACAAAATCCAACACCTTCAGTCAAAAACTTGGCATCACTTTTTTCTGACCCTTTAACATTAATTCAGGAATTATGAGGAGAAGGTGATGAATTATCATACTTACGATTCTGGGAGCAGTGTCAAATCAGGTCTCATCACTGATAGGCTGGGGGCATCATACAGGACTGTAAACCTGTGAAACCATTTGTGGAAAGAAGTAAATGTGATCTTAAAGTCTTCCCAACTAATATTTTTACATTTGTGAGGACAGTTTGTTTCTTCTTAATGATATTGGTAAACTTTTCACTGCACTGGATCCACCACTATCAAGTCACACTGATAGGCTAGTCACTCCTGCCCTATACTTTATGTAAACTCATGGATAAAAGATGGCATAAAAGGAGAGGCCTCAACGCAAGAGTATAGGTTGGCGTTCATTCTGAGCAGCAGGGAAAAATAACATGCATTGCCAAAAAATCCACAGGAGTCATCCAATGGAAAAAACAATCCCTTCAGAGCTTCAACAACATTCTTAAGTGCAGCAAAAAGCTAGCTCAGTATTTAACACTGCAGTGCAGAGCAGGGGCAGAAACTTGAGTGCTAGTCTTGATAAGATTTACCCTCTTATTTCTTCATCAACACAGCACAATGTTGTGAATCATAATAAAATGCACATTGCCTAGTTTTCATGTGAGGCTGCACAGTTCCTTCTCCAAGAATAATTTAAAAAGCATTAATCAAATGCACATATTTTAAAAAGGTTTAAATCAAATTTGGTAATAACCATGTCGACCTGCTTGATATTCAGTGCTGCTCTTCAAGATTGATAAGCTATTGGAACATAGCTGCTGGTGCTTATACATGCTCATAGATTTAAAAAAAATAGTGGATCCCTTATAACTTTAACAGATCAATTTTTAAAGATTATATTGAATGACTAAAATGAGAAGGGGGACTACTCACAATGCAGGCCTCAAATGAATGATAACTTAATATACTGAAAATCAATTGGCAGCTTGGTGCCTTCTGGCATCCTGAGAACACAGGAAAGGAATTATATAAAAGCAAACACAACTTTTCTACCCTTAATTTATCTATCATCTTGTAAAACTTGCATAAGTGCAAGTAATCGTGTTCTTCAAAAGCAAAATACAGCAGATGCTGGAAATCTGCAGTAAGGGTGTAAATTTTAAAGGATTCCAAGCCATGGTCTGGTCCTGACTAATTCTGCCCACAATGTTGGATCTCACCATCAACTCCCTTTGCACGCTCTATTATCGGTCTCCCCTCAGCAAATATTTACGCAAACAACATCTTTAACACAGTAATTTTTATTTAACAATTTAAACTACATGGAATGCTCTGAACACATACTCAATGGATTGACAGGAACTGCTATTAGTTTTGCTTTGTTACATATATTGCCTTCCAACAAACTAAACTAACATTGGTTCATATTTTGGCATTTGAGCCAACCAGCATGTTGGGTAAACATATTGTGATCATTTCTGCCAATCATGATCCCTTCTCTAAAGTGCAGTTCATAATAGCTTCGTGACATGTTTTTGAAGTATATCGGTCAGAAAAGTAGGGCACCATGGATTGATAAGAATCAAACAGAAAAATTGAAAATGAATTATATGGTGCTTCTAAATGATTTTTATACCATTACAAAAATGTTTTATGTTTAATAACTACATTTTCCTTTAATGGTCAATATTATAAACCTGGAAAGCGTGGACCAAAACAGTGCAGAACATCATCTTGACTCTTTTCCTGAATTTCTACAGCATATTGAAGGTTATCTTCATCAACACGTTGCAACTGGTCTGAGCAGTCATTGCTGTTTAAAAAAATTGACAGCAATATTTATCATAGAACAACTGCTGAACTCTGAGCACTGCCCTGTTAAATTATTTATGTATCAAATACCATTTCCTCTGGGCTTTAAAATTCATTCGTGTGCTTTTCTTACAGCAATAACATTTCTTTATAAACTTACATTCAAAACTATTGACCCAATCGATCAACTCATTGAATAAATTAACCTTGAATATTGATAGCTCAAAAAAGTTGATGGCCATGTTGTATTAAGGCAAACTGGTAGGGATTTGTTCCCTTGTAATGTATAATCACTATTGGCATAGATTCATCACATTTCACTTTAAGGTTGATACTAAAGTGCTTTTTGTGTTTCATTTTCAATGATACTCCTTTTAATTAGATTTTGAGTAATTGGGCAACAGCCGCCTAAACTGTCTTAGGCTGCCAACAGTGAGCATCTTAAATTAGTTCTTACTAGATGTGAAAGAGTGGCACATTTTCCAATACCAGGGACTCAGACGATTAAATTTTGGTTTTTCTACCATAGGTCATCATTTGGACAAATAATCAATTCAATGTTACTTCAGTCTTGGTCAAGCTTACTTGCTGATAATCCTGTAGCCACCAAGTTTTGCCTTCCGCATGTGTTTGTCAAATACTTAACTTGCTCATCTTTCATAGATAACACAGTGTGCAGCTGGAGGAACACAGCAGGCCAGGCAGCATTAGAGGAGAAGGAAAGCTGAAGAAGGATCCCCGGCCCGAAACGTCAGCTTTCCTGCTCCTCTGATGCTGCCTGGCCTGCTGTGCTCCTCCAGCTCCACATTGTGTTATCTCTGACGCCAGCATTGGCAGTTCTTACTATTTCTGTTGCTCATCTTTCAACTTTTTTTTTTATTCTTTTATCTTATTCTAGGAAAATAAGTGTCTCGAATACAGCCTTTCCACGCTACAAATGATTGGAAAATTTTATGGTAAGTCACTATCAGAAATTTATAATGACTGACTCAGTCATGCTTCCAGAACTAGTGAGAGCGCTCCTGTTAATAAACATGGTTCTGATGCCCCAAGCATGCTCAGTTAGATTGTAGTGTACAGTGGAGAAGAACAATGAAGAGACCTTAAATGGAGAAAGATACAAATTAGCAGCTTGGGGACACAAGGGATGTCAAACCAAAAAGTTAGAATCATATCAGTTAAAGAGACAGCCAGCTATTAAAGAACAAAGTTAAATGCAGATACCAATTAGGCGGCTGTTGTCAACAACGAGACAGTATCAAGTGACCTGTGGAGAAGGTCTAAGGCAGTTTACAGATGCTATGTGAGTGTGCTATCAAAGGGCTGAAGTTTATCAAATTCGACTCATGTCTATTCCCGTATGTTTTATGTGGGGTTTCTTTCTACAAACTCTAGTGAGCTATCTCACGCAATTCTCCACTGGTCACCTCAGTATGTAAGCACCACAACTCTGTGGCACTGCATTCATGATATCGTGCGCTCAAAAATACTTACCACTGCTGGGACCTTCTAGGATTTCCGCTACTACCGTACTTAAAACCTAACTATGCATCAGATCAATTGCTACCGGCCAGGAATAGCCCTTCACAGTACACATAGTGGGAGGGAACTAAAAAAGAAAACCTTCTAAGAACACTTCATAGCAAACAGAGGCTCCCATTTGTAAGTGTATTACTACTGTACATCATCACCATCATTGCAACTGCACGTACAAAAATTAAGCTAAAGAGGCTCCTGTCCTTACTGCTGTACCATGTTGAAACACTGTTAAGGGAGTGCTACTCTTTCCCTAATGCCCAGCACAACTTAACGTCTTGTCATTGTTCAGGACTGACCGCAGGCTCCCCACCTTACTGACTTTGAAGGATGGCCTCAACTGCTGAATGATCAGACCCCTGACTGATATTTACACTGGACCTGCAGGAGTAACCACAGCCCACTCCCCAGATTGTAATGATATGGAACCCTTGACCCTTACTATCTAAAGCAGCTGACTAACCACATCCAAGTTCCTGGACTGGGATAAAATGATATATTTCACTGACTGTGGTGGGAATCCCTGACTGACAATCTGTCCTTCCTGACTTGACTGAGGACGATTCCCCTTTAACCTTGAACCACGGCCATTTGTCTGAATTACGTTCATTTGTTTGTCATGTGACATTGACATAACACAATGCTGTACAGCAACGTCTCCACACCCTTGACTAATGACTGCTGACAACGTTAACAAGCTTCCTGGCTTTGTGTTTGTACTAGACGGCAAAACAGAAGTACAGTGAGCCTGCAAATTCTGAAGGCATTGTCAGAGTGCAAAATGGCAAGATGAAGCAGAGATCCTGTGAGCATCCAAGTAGGCATAAGGTGAATCAGAGATGTTCCATGCTGGTGTGGACATGCTTGTGCACGTTTGATGCCAACCTCCATGGTTGGGGTTACAGAACATGCTCCATTGGCAGCAATTGCCTGGGATGTTGAAGATATAAACCTAGAGCAGCAAGTTGCAAACTGGAGCTGTCAGGTACTCTGGGACTTCAATCTCAGAATTGTCTCCACTCACAATGACGATGACCCTGTCTAACTGTGCAATGCAAAATGTGCCTTTCTTATCTGGTTCTGCTCAGAGTCAATTCTTGGCTACAGTGATCCACATTTCATTTAGACAAAGGATTTCAGGTGTTTGAATGCTAAGTGCCACTACCATACAACTGTCTCTTTTAATTAAGTTATTTTAACTTACTTAAGTATTACGCTACAAATCTGACTTAACTCTAAAACTGAACTTGGAAAATCTAGCCAGTTGAATTCCCACTTTCAACCACATTCCCAGTTTTATTCATTTGGCCTTTACCTCACTCAAAAGTCTCCACTCACATTGAACTGCACTCCTTACTTCAAAGATTCAAGGGAATCAGAAAGACTGGACCAACATTTCCAGGGTCTGCTCTCTCCCTGGATTCACTTTGTTTCCCTTCAGTTCCTGCAAATCAACAATTTAACCCCAGAATCAGAAACAAAATGAAAACGCCAAGGAAAAGAAAGTGTTTTGTCCACTGCCCACAGACATTGGACAAAGGAGGAAGTTTCAATCTGGGTGAAGCTCAGTTATTATTCAGAGAGAAAACAGTAGCAGGATCAGGTTATTTCCTGGGCAGGAATATGATGCATGCTTTCATTTGCACAAAAGTATTCATCTATCATTGAGAAATAGAGGGGCTAACTGTGTGATTGACTCCCAAAACCTGAACATTTAGTTTAATTTCCTGTCCTGCAAAAGTCATGTTTCTTCCAAAGGATAGCAGAGAATAAAAGCCTTTCTGACCTTTGTATTGCTGCACATAATGCTCATGTTGAGTGTCGAGGGTGATTAGTGTTCCTTCAAAATAATAAATGAGGAAAACAAATAGTCAGAAGCCTTAACGGATTGAAAGAGATCACAGTACATTCAATACGAAGTGATGTATTTGTGTCAAGTGTAATGTTGTACAGAAGGCTAACACCAATGCACCCAAAGTTATTTCAATGTTCCTTAATCTTTCTTGTCACCTGCTGTAATTCCTGATTGTTGGTGTGCCATGTCACTGCCTAACCCTTTGACGAGATGGGGCACCTTAGGCCCTGTCAACTAACCAGTAAATTAATACATCCATAGCTTGTCTGATGGTGTGAAGGTCCCAATGCTTATTCAGCAGTCACTGATTGTTCTGTTGGACATGGCTCTCCATGCCAGCTGCCACCCAGTTAAGGGAAGCAGCTATGGACTCGCATGCTACAGACACAAGATCGAGACTCCTCTGCCCTTCGTTTACAGAGACTTCGCCCGTTTCTTCTTCCTGTATCTGCAGGCCTGTGTCAGTGCTTGGATCACCAGAAGTGACCCCAAGCTTATGCTAGATATATTATCACTGAAATGAATGTTTCTGTGTTAGTGTAGGAAGACCCTGACGCTGCATCCTCAAAGATCAATGAGTGGTTTGAGGGGCTAGCAGAAATGGGTATTGGGCTTGGGCTCTTCCTTTTTTTGTCCTGGTAGCGGGAGCCACAGGCTGCAAAGAAAAAATTAAAGGTTTTTTAGTGTCAAAGAACACCAGTCTTATTCAAGATTTTATTTTCGTTGTTAAGTTGCTTTGATATGCATATGGGAGGAGCAGCTTGGACACTTTCTCACTAGATGGCTTTGGATATCCAATCTTACCATCACTACAGAAACATTCTCCTTGCTAGTCTGCCAGCTCAACAGCCTGCTCCTTAAAGTAAGCCAGGCTCCGTATGTCAAACATCCCTACCATCAATTGCCTGGGCACATTCTCACTGTTTTGTATATTCTCCTTCGGAAGGAGAGAAACATTGAGACGTTGGTACAGTATTGTGCAAGTACTGATAGATAGATGGAGATATCAGTTCCCACAGTTATAATTGTTATGAGTGAGAAGGTAGGGGTCGAAGCGTTGTGATTGAAAGATGGTTTCAGCATCATCGAAGAGTTTGAGTCGCTACAAATCAATAAAAGTATGACACGATGTGTGAAACTTGTGAGATGTTCATTCCTAAACCATGTTTTGTGCTTTTGTCCCGGTCCCACACATAATATTATGAAAAGCTATCAGGTATGCAGATTCTCCTAGATGTGACGAAATGTCAGTGAGCTGCTGGTGTAAATCCCTAGAGAAAAACACTTCCTACCTCTCCTGCCTAGACTTCAATATGACCTCTAGTTCTGAAAATTGGCATTGCTTTTTGCCATGTCTCTGATATTGCCAAGGCTATGTGTGGAAGATGAACAGAGGTTGAATGATGCACTAGGGCTGCAGAAAGTGAGATGCTTCAAGATGTCTTCAGCAATAGCGATAGAGGTTGGAACTTAGAAATCTCTGGAAGGAACCTCCTGCTTTTCACCTCCCACCGGAAAGAATGGAGAAGAAAAGGTAATACTTGATAATGAAGGTAATGATCATATTGGAGTGCCATGTTGAGCTACAAAAAAGACCAGTACAGGTATGCATCATTCTCAAATTTCATTGTTTTCCTTTCTCGGCTGTGCAAAAATATGCAATGAGGTAAAATTAAATTAATCACGTGAGAAACTCAACCCGTGCTCCACACAGAAGTACCTCCCAGTTTTAGGCCTGCCTATGCACTTAGTCTCAAATAAAAATAAATGAATTAATGCGCGATAAAAATGGGGCAGTCCGCACATGCACTGATGCTGACTTCAGTGTGCATGGAACTGCACATGCACGGATACATCCTGAAGCCTATCACAGTCAGCTGATGTCACATGACGAATCTGTGCACATGACAATGTGCAGTGTAATCACTCCATTCATTTATTGGCTACCTGCCACTTATGGGCAGGTAGCCCTGTTGCAGTCACCCTCTACCTATACACATTCAGAATTGTCTGGTTGTACTGCCATTACTGGGGGTCTAAAACTGGAGTTATTGAATATGAACAATCAAGACAAAGACTGGTGGTTTTACAATTACACCCTCTGATTATATGGTTGCTTCGTCTAAATCTGAACATGTGAAGCTTTGAATCAACACTGAATTAAATTGCTATTTTTAAATTCCATAGTATGACTTCATTCTCCTAATCTCCTGAATCCAAGTCATCAGAGTTCTTGAAATAAGTGGATTTGAAATATTATAATGCCAGTTAATGCCACAGAAAGTATAATCAAAATAAGCTCAGGTTTGAAGTGAACCCTGAAGATACAGGTGCTATGCGTAATTAAAGACTTTTTCTTTCATTGATGTCTCACAACTGCTTAGAATCAAATGGTATGGATTGGAGGTGACCATTTAGTCACTCATGCCTATGCCAGCTCTTTAAAAAAGCTATCAAATTAGTAGAAAGTCCCTATTGTTTCCCAATAACATGGCCAAAGTTCCCCTCTTGAGTTCTCTTTTGAAATTTCCTAGTGTAACCTGATGTGTCAGCTGTGACTCAGGTGATAGCATTCTTAACTTCCAGTAAGAATGTTGTGGATCTAAGTCCTAGTCCAAGGTCTGAGTTTAAAAGTCATAAACTAACACTCTAAAGCAATACTGAAGGAGTGAGTACACTGTTGGAAGTGCTGTTTTTTGGATGAGACATTAAGCAAAGGCCCCATCAACCCTATCAGGTGGACCTAAAAGGCTCACACTGCTCCCACTATTTCAAAGAAGAGCAGAGGGTTCCTCCCTAGTGTCCTGACCAATCAATATTACAAAATCAGCTAATGTTGTCATTATCGTATTGCTGTTTATGGAAACCTGAAGAGTAAAAATTGGCCCTTGTTGTTTTTAATTTTACAACACCTTTTAAACTTAATTGGTGGGAAAGCATTTTTGAATGAAAAGTTCTACATAAAATCAAGACTTTCTCAACCTTTTCTTTTCTGCTTCCATCATCCTTTCAGGCATCGAATTCTAAATTACAAAAAAAAATACTGGATAAGAAACAAAATCTCCTCATGACAAGTCTGGTTCTTTTTCCAGTTACCTTAAATTTGTATCCCTTGGTTACCAATCATTCTGCCATTTTGAAATTTTCTCCCCTTTCACCTAAAGTATGTGAGAGAGGTAATTGGAGTGGGAAAGAAGGAATCCTTAATAGGTGGTGGATGGGGGAACGGTCGTTTTCACTTACTGGCAGGGCAGTGAGTTTGCGAGAGGTTGCAGTGAAAGAAAGCTAAAAGGGTAATGGCACAATCGGTGAGAATCTTCCTTTTCTAGGCTCTGAGGGGTGGCCTATGAATCTGAGCAATCTGGCTCATTTTGTTTGTACTTATACTTCTTATCCATTCAGTGGGCAGAGTGATTTGGAAAAGGGCCTTGTAACACAATGTTGATTAATTAGTACTTATAACCTAATTCATAAACCTGCTTACTGTTTATATTTACAACAACTTCCGCTTATATATTTATTGTTGTAAATGTCATTTTCCTTAGGTACGTAAGAAACAGATACCAGGCAGTAATATGAAAAAGTACTGAAGGAAAGCAGGGATGTAGGCTGACTAAAAGTATTATGATCCAAGATGATGCTAACACTGGATTAGTCATATTTCAGCGTGAAACCTGGTTTAATGGGCTATATGTTTTAGTTTTAAAATTCGGTCACCATGGTGGTGAGTCTTTGAACATTGTTACAAGACGCTGCCACTTTAACAAGAAGATACATTTATGACACAAGATTTTTTTAAAAAACAGAGATACATCAGACAATTTGGAAAGATCTTATCATAGTAGCACAAAGAAAGATTCAACCCTTTTTTTCCACCAATATTGTTTACACAAGGTCAAACCCACCTAAGAATCTTTGCCACCTTCACCTTAAAACTTCATACTCAACTGAAAAGGTTGCAAGTGTTTCCTTTCAGTCCATTTCTGCACATTCATCAAAAGTGCTTCTTCCCATTATGTCTCGAAACACCAATGCAGACTACACTCACTGACATTTTTTCACAGAATATTAAGAATAAAATCAAGGCATAAACTACTTTCAACCTGCTAAACATCTGCTGATATTGATCATTAGTTCTGCATTGAACCTGCCTTTAGCTTTTAGCTCTTCTTTTTCTTTCTGTAGGACATTGAATCTCAACTTAATAAACATGTCAACAATTATCTCACCAGGTAGCTTCTCTAGTCACATGGTTTCTTGGCAAGGCTGTTTTGACTTGCTGCCAAAAAAACTTTCTGACTCTCAAAAAAATTCTTTCAAAGAACTAGAAACCCAAAGTCCATTTACCTCTATTTTTATACCCAAGTTTCCAAATGAAACTAATCATATATGGGTAAAGAGTAAGTTTTGAGGCAAATTTAAGAATGGAGAAAAGAAAATATTAGAAAGATGCCTGTCATGCTCTCAGATACTACACCACAATATACTTTCTGGCCAATGAAATAGTTTTGAAGAATAATAAATATTGTCTTTCCATCCATAGTATGGGGAAAAGAAGATGGAGTAAGGGACAGATGTCAGCAAGGGATGTATTAGAAAGTAGAATTAAAACAGGAAAAGGTTAGCATTGCCTTCTCAGACTGGAGGAGATCATAGAGGGAGGGCCAAATCCACAGGCATTTATAGAAGACGCCTGACAGCATGTGATGGCATACCCTATGAATGCACAAATGTTCCTTGCATATAACATTACTAGGGGCAAATATTAGAGCAATAAAGACTTGAACTTACATAGTACCTTTAACACTAATCTGAATGCCTCCTGGTGCTTTACAGACGCTTAAGTAATAGGAGTGGCTCTTGTCATATTCTTGTGTTATTCTCATTAACATTGAATTATCATATGGGATTGATTAGTAGATTAGGTTCAATAAACCTGACAATGTGGAACAAGTTAATTAACTGACAAATTGATAACTTGCACTTCCAGAACAACTTATGTACACCTCCTCAGTCCATGCTGCTGTTTGAAGTCCTCATTGCTACTTGTCATGTGGTGTCACCCTGGTCAGTGGCTCATTGCCATTCAGCTCTGAAAGCAGTAACACCACACTCCTTCCTTACAAGATAAAATTGCATTCTCAAAGACTGAAAATATTATATTATATAGTTTCAAAGCTATTTATACAGAAACAACAATAGTAAAATTTATGAAATTAAGAGTCTAAGAATCTGTATAACTGTGCACTTTAGATATCTCTGTGAGTAACCAGGTTCCTTGGGTAGGATGTCTGACTCTTACCTTCTGTCCTAACTTTAATTTGGACAGTTCTGCACTTGCATGTTAGTCATGAACAATTATGTTTGGTCCTCACAGATGCTGTCAGACCTGCCGAGTTTCTTCAGCAATTTCTATTTTTGTGTCAGATCTCCAACATCTGCAGATTTTTTTGTTATCTCACTTCTTTGTCGAGAAGTTGGTGTTGTACTTCTGAGAATCTGTACAGGTGATGCCTTAGCAGGATTGTCCTAACCTTGCCTTCCAACATGATCCCTACTGGTGACTGTCAGCTCACATTCCAGAGTTCTGAAGTGTTGCATAGAAATACAAACATTTAGTTTTGCCACCCTCCACTTCACAGTAATTGCTTTTACAGTGTGAACAGTTCACCTAGCATGACTGTTGGATCTTTTGGGATAATGTGGAGAGGCTGTCACATGATTTATACCATATTTAGCACGAATACCCCTAAAATGTCTGTTTATATATTGTGGTCCATTATCAGAAATAATCTCTTTAGGTGTATTGAACAGTCAGATTATGGCACTCAATGTGTCTAATACAGCAGGCTTGTAGTTTCCTTTAACTATCAGACAATTAGAAATTTGAAAAATAATTGGTGGATGGAGAAAATCATCACCACGTATGATAAATAAATCTGTTGTGATTTAGACGAATGAAATGATGGAATCTTGTGAGATTGTAGGGGTTCTTTGGGTTACGATGGTTGGTTACTGTGAAATGCCTCACTCATCCTGTCTTCTCCATTACTGTTAATTCCTGGCCAATGCACTTGTTCACTTGTTATGCTCATATCTCCCTGATGTAGCTGTTCTGGGAGCAAGTGCTTGTTTCCCTTTCAAAAGTGCATTCCTCATGAGATACCAAGTTCATATCTCTACTGCATATCTTGTTCATGACCAAAAAGCATCTGACAGAGTCTGTAACTGCATGTATCATGCCAGGTCTTTCTTCTACAACAACTTTCCATATTACCTCTTCAGTTGTGGATCATTAGCAATTTCTTGCTGAATTTGGCTGCATTTGTGCTAACCAAAATTCATCAAATGGAACCTTGAGCATATCTTCCACCTCATCGCTGTATCATTTACTGTCAAATATAATGGAATTTCTACATTCTTCTTCACATTCAGTGATCTGCTCAGTATGTTCAAGTTAACCATTTTGGTACCAGGTTTGTAAGTGTCAAAGTCACACTCCTGTATGAGAAGTTGCTACAGTCTAGGTGAAACACTGTCAATGGTTTGCACCAAACCATTTTGAATGGTTGGTGATTGGTTTACACAATGAATTGCTTATTGACAAGGTACAATTGAAATCTTGTGATAATGAGTACTGGAGTAAATATTTCATAATGGAATAATAGTTTGCACTTGTAATAGACATTGGATATAAATACAATTGGTTTACCATCTTGCATGATGCACACTCCAAGGCCTTTCTAAGATGCACAGACTTTCAGAATTGTCTTCTTTAGATCATAGTGCTGTAGACCTCAAGTTTCTGCTGACCATACTTAAGTGGTTAGAACATGTGTTAATGGTTCTCCTACTATACAAATGGTGGGGGGGGGGGGGGGTTGGAATCTTTCCTTATGATGATGCTTTGTGGGAAAGGCTGGGTACATATTGTCATAACAAATTGTAAAAATCAAGATCTCTGCAAATTTTCTTATCTTGGGGAGTAGGCATGTGTCATACAACTTTGAATGAGTTGGGATAAATCGCATAACCTGAAAATGTAGAATCAAAATGTAGAATCAAACCCGATTGACATTTACCAGCACTTCTTCCTGTTGAAGATGAGTCCTTCAGAATAAGCCACTACCATTAATAACTGTCGATTTTTGTCATGCTCTTCTTTGGTCTTGCAAGCATCATCATATCATCAAAAATGCATACACATCTAGGAGTACTTTCTGAAATCATGTCCAAACATTCTGACTGACAGATAGACCAAGAAGTAGCCTCTGGAAGAAAATCTGCAAAATGGTGATCTGAAAGTAATGGTTTCTTGAGGTTCTTTTGCTATGTTAACCATCCAGTATCAACACTTATTATCCTGCTTGTGCAATTGTAGAAGGATAGTTACTTCTGTAAAGCAGTTGAAGAAGGTCTCAGGAAATACAAGTTACGGAATTCTAAAAGGACACAGTTTCAAAGGGAATTCCAATTTCAACAAAAGTCCTTAACTCAGTACTTATCTACGGTTGTCTAATTAATGCTAGGGAACTTGGTAGTCATCTTGTCTTTTTCAAATGTTATCGATACGCAAGGCATTTGCAGTACCATGACTACAAGGCTACCCCATGTGGAAATTCAGCAATGCTGCAGTGCCTCTGTTTTTCACTAAGTCATTTCAAGTTCATACAGCTGCCTTCATTTTAAGAAACACCACCACTGATCACCAAGTTGCATTCTTGTGTTTCACATCACAGAAGTACCACCCTCATACCGGAATTATAAGCAGCACAGGTTCAATATTTTCAAAAATCACAAACAGGTTTACTTAATTGATAACCTGCTGTTCCAGAGCAATTTACATACAAAGCCTTAGTCTATCAAGCTACTGCTTGGAATTTTCAATGATACTGCTCATGTGGTGTAATCCTGGTCGTGGCTCATTAGCATACCCAGCTCCTAAAGCAGTAACACCATGGGTACTGTCTAAAATGTGGAGATATTAATCTTGGTAACCAAAATCCTAGTCAGATTCACTGGTTTAAAATGGTATCTTGAAGCTAAAGAGGGAATTGGGAAACTGAAAGATTTAGTGAGGGAGTTCCAGAATGTAGGGCTTGATCACTGCAACCGATGGTGTGGGAAAGAGAGGAGGTCAAAGTCAAGGGAACAATACTTTCATGGAAGAGGTAAAGATGTCATACAGCATATTTTCTGCCATTGCATAATGTTACAGCATAGCTGCTCATAAATAGGTAACAGATTATATATATCCTTTGTCACTTGAGCAGATATTGGTGAAAGTGGTGTGTATGAGCAAACATCTGTCAAATTCACTCTTTAAAAAGATTTTCCACATCAATCCACTGGGAGCCAGCATATCTCCAAAGAAAAAGGCTTTTCATTTCCATGGCAGTTTATATTAATTTCTATGTATAATCCTTGACTAGTTGACAATTGGCAATGACTCTGGTTTTTGGAGAATCAGCTCAATAACCTCAGGTTTCCAAGGTTACTAACAGCGTCCTTCTGTAAGACTCGCACTTTGTGACAGGAAACAATTGACTTCTAAAACAAATATTTATTAGAAAAAACTTTTATCCCAAATAATTGACTCTAACCATGCAAACAGTCTTCTTCATGAATTTGACATTATTTATCATTGCTAGCTTTTGCTCACTGAGCACTATTCTTGATTTAGGACAATAAATTAAAAGCCATGCAGCAGTGTCTGGCTAAAGACTAACCAGGATTCTTCTAATAATGCTTTGGCACGAGCTACTGGGAATTATACAAATATGACATGCCAGCTAATTTTCTATTAAAGTGTTCTCTTCCTGTGGGGAAGCAGAGCCTCAGTCATCTGCTGACACTGGGGGCCATAAGGGGCTTTTACAAAACAAAAATGATTTGGATATATGAGAGATAGTAGGAACTGCAGATGCTGGAGAATCCGAGACAACAAGGTGCAGGGCTGGATGAACACAGCAGGCCAAGCAGCATCATAGGAGCAGAGAGGCGTTTCGGGCCTAGA
>NC_063345.1:60046825-60073222 GCF_021869965.1 Rhincodon typus | reverse complement strand
ATGAACACAGCAGGCCAAGCAGCATCATAGGAGCAGAGAGGCGTTTCAGGCCTAGATGAAGGTGGTTCTGATGAAGGGTCTAGGCCTGAAACGTCAGCCTCTCTGCTCCTATGATGCTGCTTGGCCTGCTGTGTTCATCCAGCCCTGCACCTCGTTGATTTGGATATATACTGTGCCTTTAGCTCATATTTAAAAGTTTTTCACTGGACATTATCGGGAAGAATTTGACACATAAGGAAATAATAGATCAAATGACCAAAACCTTGCCTAAAAAGCTAGGTTTTAAAAAGTATCTTAAAGAAGAAGAGAGAGGTAGAAAAGCAAATAGGGCAAAACACATCTCTTAAAGCCACAGCATCATCACAGTACATATAAGAATACAAAATGCAAGAGCAGGAGATTCAGCCTTTTGGACCTGCTCCACCATTCAATAAGATCATGGTTGATCTGATTGTGGTCTTAACTCCACATTTTACCCTGCCCCTTTGAATCATTGACTGACAATCTTGTCAATCCTTGTCCCCTGTAAGAAAGGAAATCCAGAGCTGGAGTCTAAACAGTTGAAGGCACAGCCAGCAACAGTGAAGTGATTAAAATCAGAGATCAGGAGGCCAGGAGTGCAGATAGCTTTCATGGTTTTGGTGCCAAAGGAGTTTGCAGAGATAGAGAGAGGTGAGAGCATGGAAAGGTTTGAAACCTAGGATGAGTATTTTTAAATCAATTTGGTGAGTGATTGGGATAAATGCAAGTTAGGACACGCACAGCAGGGTTTCAAGTAATCTCAAGTTTATTATGGGTGAAATGTAGGAGACTGTCCAGGAGTAAATTAAAAATGTCAAGTCTACAGATAAAAGAGTATGAATGAGAGTTTCAATAGCAGACTATCTGAGATGGGGCAGAATGAGTGCATGTTATGGAAGCAGAAATAGGCAGTCCTTGCAATGGTGCAGACTTGAAGTTGCAAAATCACCTCAGGGCCAAAAGTAACATCAAGGTTGTAAACAATCTGCATTAGTTTCTGTCAGTTGCAAGAGAGAGGAATGGAGTCAATGGGCAGGGAACAAAGTTTGTGGTGGCTCTGAAAATGAGAGTTTTATCA
This sequence comes from Rhincodon typus, assembly GCF_021869965.1. Classification (NCBI taxonomy): domain Eukaryota; kingdom Metazoa; phylum Chordata; class Chondrichthyes; order Orectolobiformes; family Rhincodontidae; genus Rhincodon; species Rhincodon typus. The sequence goes on along the minus strand of NC_063345.1, from coordinate 60,072,123 downwards.
ATCTCTTGCTAATCTGAGAAAATTTCTGCTCATCTAGTATTTCAGTAAATTTAAAGTTGTAAGACATTTTGTTATCAAACAAAATTAATGTACGGAAATTACTATGTCAGAAAATATTAGGATCAAAGGTTTGGACAAATATATAGGTTTTAACTATATGTACAGAACTGGAGATATACATCGAGGAAATCCCAAGACATGGCCACCAATAGTAGAACAATTAACATTGGAAATGCTGAAGAGGTCAGAATTAGAAGAGTGCAGGTTATAGTCATAGAGTCATGCAGCATGGTAACAGAAACTTCAGTCCAACTACTTCACGCCAACTTTGTTCCCAAACTAAACCAGTCCTACTTCCCTGCATTTGACTCATATCACTCCAAACCTTTCCTATTCATGTACTTATTCAAATGCCTTTTAAATGTTGTAACTTAACCTGCATCCACCACTTCCTCTGGCAGTTCATTCCACACACAAATTACTCTCTGTGTAAAAATGTTATTCCTCATATCCTTTTTAAAACTTTCTCCTCTCATCTTAAAAATATGCCCCCTAGTTTTAAACTCCCCTATCCTAGGGAAAAGATCCTGCTATACAACTTATCTATGACCCTAGTGATTTTATAAACATCTATAAGGTCACACAGTTGGAGCAGACTGTAGAGATAATGCTGGGTAAGACCATGGAAGGATTGAAATGTTATAAAGACAATTGCATAAAAACATTGCATTAAATTCACATTTCCCATTTTAAAGGATTAGAATTCCTTTGTCTAGAAAATGATAAGATCAAGAATAACAACAGTAGCATAACTTCACAAACTAACTAACCTCCACACCAGCAGCATATGGGTACCATTATGATACGGGATTGGGCCCAGTGACAGTAACATGGAGGTTGTCAGATCAGACAGAGGGGTGTGTGTCAGATCTTGGGACGCAGGTGTCAGGTCTCCGGGAAGGAGTGTCTAGTCCTTGGACATGGTTGTCAGGTCCTGGGAGCTGTCAGATCACAGTCTTGGGTGTGTAAGTGATTGGGAGAAGGTGTCATTTGGTGTGTTTGAAGTATGAAGTCAGTTTAGCAGTAAATCAGGAGTTCAGCTATCTATTTAATTGTCTAACATTTCCTGAGTAACTATTTTACTTAATTCACCATCCAAAGTTTGTGATTTTTAATCGTGAATTTTAGAAGATTCCAGGTAGAGAGGAATTACCCAGAGGGAGATTAAATTTGCTGGGCACTTCCTTCAGAGCCATTACAATGAGGATTCTGCATGATGCCCATGTACAACTCTGATTTACGCTTGCATAATGACTATTTGGTCAGTGTAAAATCTGCTCAGTTATGTTTTGGAACTGTGCCTTTAACTTGGAGTAAAATGAAGAGGGTCAGGTGACATGTTTTGAAATATACCTGACAACAGGCACGGGTGATGTGGTTGTTAATGATTAAGGGTAGGCCCAAATAGATTTGCTGGGAAGAAGGTGAAAGCTGTTCACACTTGGAGTTAATAGCAATAGCACCTGTGTTTACAGTGGTAAGATTGATGCTGTCCAGAGTTATGGAAGATACTGAAAATACACAATTGTAAATAGTAATGGTTTAAACGTTCAAGACAAAAGAGAAATTACACCTCAAGGATAGCTGATCAGCATTGTTTCCTGGAATAAAGATAATGTACAGAGATTTAAGAAAATCCTCCTCTTTGCAAGACAATTTATATAAAATTCACCGTATTTTTGTTTTTTGGACTCATACTCACTCACACTTGGGTTGAATGCTAAGCTCATTTACTGGACAATGGGTGAAACCAGCTGTAGCACATAGCTATCACACTTTATTCAAAAAGCAGTTTGTGAGAAAAATTAAGGAACAAGTTTTCACCAAACTCTTCTTGAATACAAAGCCTATGTGATTCACATTGCATGAAAATGAGCTTTAAGAGGGGATGGGTTTCTAAGATACCCCTGAACTCACAGATAAGTTAGTCTGCCAGGATCAGGTAGAGGAGTAGCAACGAGAGACTGAAAATATCTTTAGGTCCACTGTCCAGAAATGTGAGTGGGAGCCCACACTGGGATTGAAAAGATTAAACTTGTGAGGATTGAAATGAGGCTGGAAGATCTGTCTAGCTTGCAATAGAGGGTGAGTCTCCAAGAAAAAAACACGCACTGCAACAGTTCTAGAATTAAAAGTTACCACATTGGGTGAGGAATAGAAAAACGTAAACCCTCAGGAGCTAAGAAACTCATTGGACTGGCTCCAGGAAAATCTGTGGAGTGAAGTGTTTAGCTGTGTTAAAAATGAAAAGGGAAAGTTCTGTTCTGTAGATTGAAATATAAGTTGGCTATAAAAATGTATTGTCAATAGTTGTCTTAGTTTATTACGGTTAAAAACTTAAAACGTGAAATCTTGACCTCTTTTCAGCTCACAACTGTATAAATTCCATTTTTTTCATAATCATCGGCCTCTATGAGCATCATAACAATAAGTTTGAGCACTTTAATACTTTATTAAGAAATTTTATTCAGTTATTTTGATCAACCTATTCACATGTCATAAAATACAGGGCATGTGGGACTTGAACCTAGACCATCTGACCAACAGGTAGGGACACTACCACTGCACCACAAGACCGTTTAAGATTAATAAATTTTCTGATAGAGGTTAGGCACCCAGCACAAAGCACATTGAAATTCTAATTGCTGTAAAATTATAGCCGTTTGTGTATAATAAACTTATTTTGTTGTTGAAAGTATATTGGCAAACTCTCACATTCATTGACGACCAAGGTAAAACTCTGGGATCTGATTTGTTTAGTACTACCATCAGCAAGTAAAAAATGTGATAGGACTTAATGTTAGAATCCCTCAAACAACATTGACAAAATAGTTGATTACCTTATTATTGTTTGTGAAATCTTATTGTGCACAAATTGGTCATTGCATTTTCCTACATTACAAAAAAATTGTAAATAATTCAAAAGTAATTAATTAACAGTGAAAAATCCTAAAATTGTGAAGTGAATTATACAAATGCATTTTTCTTAGTAATTTGACATCTTATTTATGTATGTCTTACATCTCACAAAAACACAGTAATCTGACAATCTGTCAAGTCTCCCTGTTTACAGGGACCTCAATCTCAGATTTCCTTTAGGCTCAGAGATCCGAAGGAACAAACCTATGATGGGTAACTTAATTAGTTTGAGTGACTGAAAGAATCAGTAATGTTTCATAGCTAACAAGTCAGTTTCATTGGACACCCCAAGTTGCTCAACCCAAGTTGCAAAGCAGAAGCTCATTACTCATATCTACGCATTTCCAACCGCACAGCTGTGTGGCACAATTAGATGAAATGTTGTCCAGCCAAGCATCTGTCTATAAAAGGGAAATGCTGAAATTCACCCAAGCTCAGTCAGATTCAGAAAGGGAGAACAGAGAATAAAGTTGATAAAGAACATATGTCCATTTTTGTTTTTGACACACACTTCTATTTATTTCAAGAATATTTCCTGAACACGAATATTTAGTCCTTAGTCCTGCTCTTTCTTAGCACCAGCTCTCGATTATTACCACTACATCATATTTCCAGTGGTTATTTGTACCTGCAGCTCACCAACGTATTTAACACACTCCATGCGTTTACATACATGTACAGTAAATCTAATTTTGACATTACTACAATCTGTCTTACTTTATCCCTACCCAATAGCCTACTATTTTCTACTCCAATGATATCTATCTCTCACCTTTGCTTTTCCTCTCCAATATTACCCATTGGTTCCAACACTTCTGCCAAGTTAGTCTAAACACGTTCTTTGCACGAGCAAATTCCCCAGCAAGGTAATTGATCCCAGTTCTATTCAGGTGCAACCCTCTGACGTAACTGTAAGTGTCCCAGCTTTTCCAAAACTAGTCTTAACAATTTCAAAGCCCTTCCTCTTGCACTATCTCTCCAGCTACACATTCGTCAGTCCTACATCTATACTCACAAGTACTGCAAGGGCTAATCTAGAGATTACTACCTTTGTGATTTGCTACCTGCTTGCTAGTTTTGCTTCCCCTCGCTCCCTACACTCAACCTATAGAATTTCAACTTGTTTTCTAATATGTTTTGGTTTTTCATTGACCACAACTACTGGCTATTGACCCTCCCCTTCTTACATGACCCTATAATCAGGGAAGCAACACACCATCCTGAACTCATGACTGCAAACACTACTCCCCATTTAAGTAGGAGACTATTTGGAAATGAGAGAGATAGGGTTTTACAAGAAAGCAGCAGGAAGTTTATTTCTGTTGCTTTGGCCTTGCTCCCAGCTGGCGTGCAAATCTATCTTGATCGTCTCTCAACAACCCTTTCTACCAAGCCTGTTTGATTGCATGTTCCTGCAGTCAGTGGGTGTTGATGGGAAATTTGTGCAAAAATAATTCATCACAGGACTTGCTCATTACTCTGGTGTTGGTCAAATCTATGAATCAACATCCTTTGTCATTTACACCACAGCTCTTTTCTGTATTATTCTCACATAGTTGTTTTGGACTGAATAGTTTTCTAGTGAATTGTCTCAAAATGTCTATGGTTTAACCAAACACCAACAGTGTGGATTTTAAAATAGAAACCAATTTTTAAAAATTTATTTCTGACTTATGATGCAACACATTATTTCTGTTAATAAATTCATTACTAACATTATCAACTAAACAAATATTAGGCATTGAGTCATAACTTCATCTCTTGCCCTACCTTTCCCTTCATTGCCCCACCCGTGGTCTGGTTTGCCATTGATAAAAGGTGACACCCTATGCTGGAGGAGATTTATACAAAAGCAGCAATAATGGTCTTATTTATTTGGAAGTAAACTTATTTTCCTCTTTCAAGCTGAGAATTGTTTTATTTTAATGTTGAAGGAATTGTCATGATGAAAAGCATTTGGGAAACGATGGCACTAAGAAGAAATGTACAACATTTTGGCTATGTTGTTATATGAAAAGAATATTTCCAATCAGACCAAAGCATTCTTTGATGCAAAACAAACAAAATCTAAAATGGTGTCAAACAAAAACAGAAAGAACTGTGGATGCTGTATATCAGAAACAAAAACAGAAATTGCTGGAAAAGCTCAGCAGGTCTGGCAGCATCTATGGAGAAAAATCGGAGTTAATGTTTCGGGTTGAGTGACCCTTCCTCAGAACACCTCTAAAATGTTCACAGTTCACCTCTAAAATTATTCACAGTGCAAAAGTTCGAATCAAAAATGAAACAATAGTATTTCATATTTGTTGTCTCTGGGATGATGCTTCATCTTCCATGTCAAAAAAATGTGAAAACCTACAATGCTGTTTGAAAAAGCACAGAGGATTTCCCCCCTAATGTTTTGTCCAATATTTATTCTTCAATCAACATCAATGAAATCAATAATCTGGTCTTTCACTGCTGTATGTGAGACCTTGGTGCATAAATTGACTATCATGGTTTCTGAATTAAAACAGTTCAGTTCAAGAGTATGTCACTGATTGTAATGTGCTTTGGAACAAGGTTATAAAAGGCACTACTGAAATATAACCTTTTCTTTGTTTTCAAAAAAAAAGGATGATGCGTGCCTGAAGTTGATGTCCGAACAGGCCTGTTGCCATCCATCAAGATTGCTGTAACAATATTTAAGAAATCATGCCACAGTTTCCACATCAATGTTTTGGCACTGCAGCCTTTTAAATATTTTTCAAACCTAACTTGGAATAGGGCAGATAGCCAAGTATTGGTGATATTAATGTTTTGGATCTACAATAATTCTTTGGGTAATTTTATCTTGTTTGACAAAATGTATTGAATGAAAATCTTAGATGATCAATTATAAAAGTTATATATGTAGGAGTTTCCCTTTTTTCTGCACACCAGAAAACACATTACATTCTTTGTAATGCATCAGATTGAAAGTTCTTTCTCAACTGTAGACATTTGCAGGGCCCAGAATTTTCCATGAACGCATCCTGCTCCCTCACTGTATTAATTCCAAAGTGTAGCAAAAAACCCATCCACTGAAACAATGTTTTTGCCACTTTTCCGGTAAAACTGCAATACTGGGTAAAATATCAGTCCAAAGGAAATTAACAGCTGCATTAAAATTTTTCTCCACCATTCTAATTTTTGGCTTAAGTCCATTTTATATATTTATTCTTTCATGATATATGATTGTTGCTGACTGGGCTAACATTTGCTCCCCCTTCCTAACTGGCCTTGATGAGGTGATGGTGAGCCACCTTCATTAACCAGTGCAGTCCATTTGGTATATGTAAATCTACTGTGCTATGAGAAAAGCATTGCCAATGTTTTAACCCAGCCATACTATCAAGACAGAATGATGTGTGGCTTGGAGGGTTACTTGCAGTTGGTAGTTCTCCCGTGCATCTGCTGCCCTTTCTTAAATGGTAGAGATCATTAGTTTGAAAGGTTGTGTCAAATGAGCCTTGGAAAGTTGCTGCAATGCTTGTATAAGGTACACACTGCAGCCACTCTACACTGGTGCAGGAGGGAGTGAACGTTTAAGGTGGTGAATGATGTACTGATCAGTGGACTGGATGGTATTGATGGCAGCACCAGCAAGGCAGGCAGTGTTTAGGCTCCTGGGCCCATCTGCTCCAGACTGGCTGCTTCCTTCCTCTTTCCTTACCCTTTGTATCTTCTTTATTTTTCTTTTTCTTCATCTGTTTCCTGTTGATGGCAGTGCAGAAGGTGACATTGCGGAGGAGGGCGGCCAGAGTGGGACTCTTGGCAGGACGGCGGCCCAGCCTGGCAGCAAAGCCAGGGACTTCTGGTTGTGTTAGGCCTCACGGCGGTGGCGGTGTGGTATGCCTAGACAGGGGGACTCCAGGTCTCGGTGAGGCAGCGATAGCAGCTCCTGGTTGCGGTAGGCCCAGACCCGAGGGCGCCTGGTTGTGGCACGAGTGTGGGTCTAGCCCAGCATCGGTGGCCTTTCGGTGAGGTGGGCCCAGCAACCAAGAGATAGTGCGTGAAAGTGGTTACTCTGACATTGGTAGGTCCGGCGCTAAAGGCGTTGGTCAGCCGGCTCAGGGCTCAGGACTCGTGCCGGATGCTGCAGAACGAAGATGGACTTTTTATCAGCTATATCTTTTTATTCTTAAACTGTTCAAAATGGTGCTGGATTGTGGTGGCAGTTGAAGCTTTCCATTCTATTTTACAGTGTTGTAAAGTTTGTAGAGTACAAATGACAATTAATCATCATTCATTCTTCAGTGTTGTCAGAGTAACACTCGTCCAGGCAAGTGGCAATTATTCCCTCACACTACTGACTTGAGCCTATTCAACATGTTTTGCAGAGTCAGGAGGTGAGTTACACTTTACTTTACACCAGCTTCTGACTTACTCTTTGTTGCAATGGTATATGTATGGGGAATGAAAGTAGATTCAGCTCAATGGTAGCCCTGAGGATGTTGATGGTTAGGGACTCATCAGTGGTAACATTATTGAATCTGCTCAGTGTTGAGAAGCCATATCTTGGCATCAATAGTCATTGCACTTCAAGAGTTAATCATGCATGTAAAATGCTTGGAGGTGGTTCTCAGAGATATGCTACTTTTTTATATCCATACATGGAATATGAGCATCACTGACTGGGCCAGTATTTATTGTCCATCTTTACTTTTCCTTGAAAAGGTGGTAAGCCACCATCTTGACCTGGTTCCAGTACATCGACACTGTGTTAGGGATGGAGAGAATTCAAGGTTTATGATCCAGTGACACTGAAGGAAGGGCAATATATTTCCAAATCAGGATGGTGAGTGGACTGGAGTGGAACTTGCAGGTGCTTGTGTTCTCATGTATCTGCTGCACTTGTCCTTCTAAATGGTTGTGGTCATGTGTTTGGTAGGTGTTGTGTGAGGAGACTTTCTGCAATGCATCTTGTAGATGGTATAGACAGCTGCTACTGTGCATCAGTGATGTGTGGGCAGCTTTGTCCTGGATGTTGTCAAACTTCTTGAGTATTATTGGGGCTGCGTTCTGTCAGGTAAATGGAGAGTATTCCATCTCATTCCTGACTTATGCCAGATAGATGGCTGGCAGGTTCTGGGGTGTCAGGAGCTGACTTACTTGCTGTAGGATTCCTAAAGAGCAAACAACAGTACAGCACAGGATCAGGCCCTTCAGCCCACCAAGCCTGCGCAGATACATGACACCTTTCTAAACTAAAAACCTTCTGTCTCATCACAGTTCATTTCCCTCTATTCCCTGCCTATTCATGTATCTGTCAGGATGCCTCTTACGTGTTGCTATTACTATCTGCTTCTATCACTTTCTCTGGCAGCACATACCGAGCACTTAATGTCCTCTGCATAAAAGACTTACCTGTCACATTTCCTAGTCTCTGACCTACTGGATCAATGGATCATGTTTTCCTGGATGTTGATTACGGGTATTCAGTGATGGTAATGCCATTGAATGTCAAGAAGTGATGGTTAGATTCTGTCTTGTTGGAGATGGAAATTTTCTGGCACTTACATGGTGTGAGTTACTGCAGCATGTTCACAAGGAATACTGCCAAGTTTTCGGACATAATGAGATTGGTCAGTTTTTTTCAGATATATCAGTGCTATGCCATATAGTAGATGCACTGCCCCTGTGGCCACTGGCAGCTGTAAACACAGTTCCTCATGGTTGTTAGATAACAGGTGTAGAGCTGGATCAACACAGCAGGCCAAGCAGCATCAGAGGAGCAGGAAAGCTGACGTTTCGGGCCTAGACCCTTCTTCCTGCTCCTCTGATGCTGCTTGGCCTGCTGTGTTCATCCAGCTCTACACCTTGTTTTCCTGCTCCTCTGATGCTGCTTGGCCTGCTGTGTTCATCCAGCTCTACACCTTGTTATCTAAGATTCTCCAGCATCTCCTCAAGGTTGTTGCCAGGTACATTTGACAGGAAATGGCATTTATGAGTGATGACTGCAATATGTTAATCTGCGACCTCTGCATAACAGCTGCAGCCACCTCTGCTAACAATCTGTCAAAAGAGCTGTATAGTAAAAAAAAATTGCAATGGTCCCCAGCTATTTTCAGGGGCAAAACCCAGCTCAAGTGCCAGGATTGTACTTTTAGCCTTTGTGCAGTTTGAGAGGTGTAAGGGGCTGAAACATTCTATGTTGGACAACCTCAGTTTTACAGAAGGTAGAATGTTGGAGGTGTACTCAAATAATCAAGTCCTGAGGTAACAAGGGAACAGAGGATCTCAATAAAAGATTAGGCAAAGTAGGGTGAGGTCAAGTGATGTTAAGTTGGAAACAAGCAATCTTAACAGATGCTCATTGTAGCTGCAGTCTCAAATCATATGAAACTGAAGTTGCAAACAGTCCACATCAGCCTGAGATAACTATCAGAGAGGATGAAATCAGGGACATGTCGGTAGAGTTTGAGGCAGGAACTGTTGATAAATGGCTGCTGTTTTCCCAATTTTTAATTGGAGGAAGTTTCTATTTGTCGAGTACTTGAAGTAAGAAAGGTAAACTGACAGTGTACGGACTGTAGAGGGGCTGAGAGGCATAGAAATGGACATCATCGGTGTATGTATGAAAGATAACGTTTTCAGATGGCATGTGGATGAGAAATAGGAGGGGAGTCTCTCAGGATCGAGGTTGACTTGCTCCTGCTCCAATTTGATGGGCTCTGTCAATAAGTCCACATGTGGGCTGATGATTCTTCAAAGTTCAGGTCGATGAATTGCTTAGTAGTTCCTGTGTTCTCCAATGCTTCACCCTCACCTCTGTATTCCTTAAATAAGTATCTTGATGTGCTTGGTGCATTCCCGAATGAACCTTCTTCATGTTGGCCAGTCATAAGTCAAGGGTTGACATGCGTCAATGGAGATATTTGATTTCTACGGAGATGCCTTGAGGACATCACTCAAGTGGTTCCAATACCCTCCTGGGAGTCTCCTGCCATGACTGAGTTGTGAGTAAAGCAGTTTCCTCGAGATCCTTTATGAGCATCAGAGATAACTGTGTGGGTTTGGAAAGGTCAGAAGCATACTTGAATCCAGCACAACTGGCACAGGGCTTTGCACAATGTTTGGTGCCCATCCTTTCCAGTGCAGAAAAGTTGGTTACCTTTATCAACAAACCGGTGGACCCCAAACACAATGCACCATCGGATGGTCGATGCTTCAACTCCAGCATAAACAGTATTCACCCAACATCTGAATGCTGCAGTGGAAGTTTATATTGCTGCTATCAGGATTCTCGATACCAATGTCAATGGAGCCTCAAGGTGTCACAGAACCCTCACTATCTATTGTCCAACTGATCTACTCTCTAAAGACCACGTGCAGATGTGCCCATCTGCTGAAAATCCTTTTTCCCCCACTTCCTCCTTAATTTTGGTAACAGGTTCAGGAACCATGCTCATTCTTCCAGTCATCCTCAATGCCAAAAGGAAGTCTAACTAGGCCATTAATATCTGGGAGCAACTAATACGTGCAGAAACCTTGCAGTCAGCAAAAAGAACATCAGCTTTTGCTATACCACTTCCTGTAAACATTTGTAACTTGAAGCAACCATGGAAAGTACCATTCACAGAACTGTAGAAGAAATCAACTAGCAACTACTTTGTAAGTCATTGATTAAAAACAAATGAACTACAGATGTTGTAAATCAGAAACAAAAACAGAAGTTGCTGGAAAAGCTCAGCAGGTCTGGCAGCATCTGTGAAGAGAAATCAGAGTTAACATTTCAGGTCCAGTGATCCTTCTTCAGAACATATGTTCAGCTGTGTGAGGCATGGAGTTTCAAAATGACACTGCTTGTGTCAAATCAGTGTTGCATACAGATTAACCTCAAGATCTGCCTGCTGTCCGTACTTCCAACCAACATTACTGCCTTCACCAGTATGGAGTCTGGAGCGATACATAACAAATGTGCACACGTGCAATAAGCACTATGTTAGTCCCGATGTCATTGTCGGACTCAAACAACAGGTGCTATCAAGCCCAGTTTTGCATCCAAGAGTTTAAAATAAGATATTATCTAGGTCGTAAATTTGACCCAAGCTTATAAATCATTATTACTCAAAAATATTTGGTTGTCTGAACGTTTGAGCAACAAACTCACTTTGAACCAATACAGACACTGCGGAAGTATATTTCCACAGAGATTCTGCTACTAGATCACTGTAACTTTGACAGAAGAACAGCAAGAAATCTGTTACCTCTTATTTTCACTGTCCAATACCCTCCTAGCCAATTTCCCACTTTACAAACTTAAGCTCATCAAAAACTCAACTGCTCACACTTTAAAATGCACAAGTAGTGTACACCTATGTTCATTAACTTATACATTGCAATTATAACATTTCATCTTTATTTTTAATTGCTTCAAGCTTTCACTTCCTCTCTGTCTCTACAAATTGTTTTGTTAGCCCTATTTTACACTTCTCCAATTTAGATCTCTTAAGCATTCTTAAATCTCTATGCTTCATTGTGTCTTCAGCTGTCTGTACGCTAAGGTTTTGCAATTCCCATCTAAACCTTTCCACGTTTCTTTCATCCCATAATTCACTTCCTGAAACCTACCCAATGGACCAAACTTTCTCCATTTCCCAACAGCTTGTTGTATTGTTGGGTGTCAATTGGCTGATTATGCGCATGTGAGGTGTAAGGCACCCAATTGGGTTTTAATTTCTGTGTCATTAGCCATGATAATCAGTGAAAGGATTAAAATAAAGAAAAAAGAACATTGTCTTTAAAGTGCCAATTCAGCCTTCAGCCAACTCAGGTAACAAATAAGGACCAAGATCTTTAACCTGGAACTAAGATTGTAGTTTACTCAGCAGTGGTCCCCTACTTTGAAGACTTGGACAACAGAGACCTTAAAAGACTAGAGGAAATATCACAACATCTTTCAGATCTGGTGTCATAAAGCCAGCCTAACAGCCATCCTCTCCTAAGTCAGTTTTTCCCACTTCAAGATACTAATCACTCAAATCCAGCTCAACTGAGCAGAACATGTTGTTCATATGCTAGACACCAAACTTTTGAAGTGGCTGTTCTACTTGGAACTCCGTTGTGGCAGAAGGTCCCAGGAGGAATGCAAAAACAGTTCAAGAATATCCTCAAAACACCCTGAAGAAGTCAACACCCTTGTCAACTCAAAGAAGTCCCTGGCTTTTCACTCACAACAGAGAAGGTAAATTCAAAAAGGCATAAAACAGATCAAGGAACACACAATGGCAAAGAATAGGGTCAGAGAATGCACACAAACCTTGCAACTCCTCCACCAAACCAACGAACCACCTGCTGCCCTATGTGTGGCAGAGTCTGCAGATCATGCTTTAGACTTAGCCACCTTAGAACCCATCAAACAAGTCATCCTCAAATCTGAGGGACTGCCTAAAAAGAATATATATGCTCACACATATTTAAATAATATACAGAAATAGAAGAGCGTGAGATTAACTGGAGAGATAGTAAGCAGAAGTGTCAGGGCCCTAAACTGGAGAGGAATGGGTTTGATCAGGAAATGTAACCCTACATCATACCCAGTTCAAAACAGCATTCATATGATTCCACAATGCTAAGCAGGAATACCAGCCCCATTTTTAAAAAAAAATCTGAATCAAAATGGCTTCAAATGGAGTATATAAAAGTGGGGACGTACTGTGCTTTGCCTTAATACTTTTGCCTCTAAATAGTGCACAACTAACAGTTGGGAGAAAGAAACATCTCATTGATCCAAAGTTTCAGTAGCCTTTGATCTAACAATCCAAATGATTTCATTGGTTTCTGAAAAAGCTCTCACTTCAGCCTTTTTTAAAAAGATGTTGACGAATTTAGCAGACTGTCAACTTCATAAATTTGTGTCTGTAGACAATGTGAACTAAAGAAAAGTGCGTACCACAATCTCAATGAATTGTGCTTAAGTGTTGATGATGAAGTGTTAGTATCTCTGGTCTCGCAGAGAAGTCTACTTCCATAATGTTACGTCTGGAAAGAAGCTTGTGATAGTCCGAAATACTTGGTTAACATCAGAATTGACCGCACCCTGTTATATTTTGAATTACAGCATAGGATAATGACTGTCACTATGATTCAGTTTCATAAGCAACATATTTACAAATGAACACTCCCTCAGCAGGAGGGAGTTTATCCATAGGGCAGGTTACGACAGAAAAAAAAACAGGATAAAACGCATCAGCTTTAGCTGTGCTTATTGTTCGTCTAAATAAGCCCACTTTGAGACATGGTGAGACTTGATAAAGGGTTTTATGATCGGAGACATCACATATGCATAAATTGCAGAGGGAAGAGCAGACTGTCAACATCACGGATGTGTTTTGCGTGGGATTTATAATTAAATAGGGTGGATCGACTTTCCCGTCACACGAGGGTGTGTTTGTTTTTAAAAGAGTGAGGCCACATGAAAATAGATGACGTGTTTCCTCGCTCACCCCAAGTATATCTGCGACTAAGCGACTCCAACGGTCAAAGAGCGTTGGCAATGTAATCCCCTCAACGGCCCTTTTAACGGCTGTTAGGACAGTGACCTTTCACCTTTTGGTTTCTGTCCGTTCAGTGAATCGGAGACAGCTGGAGAAGAGTCACCGAGTCTGCGCGGCGGAAGGCGACCTGCGCGGGCGTCCGTGCGCGAGCGGGGCACTGAGTCTGCGCGGCGGCTCCCAGCGATCAGTGAGTCTGCGCAGCGCTTCGGTCTGCAGAGCGTCCCTTAGAGCGAGTGCGTCACAGCGGCCCAGACTCGGAGCCGCCGCGATCCCCGTTAGCCTTCTGTTCGCTCGTTTGGTCGATCGCCTGCAGATATGGTCAAGATCGGCTTCAACTCGCCTGTCGCTCAGAAGGATGGGAAAGGCGCTCTCCTGGTGCCCGAACCGGTAAGTACGGACTGGCGAGTCGGAGGGAGGGTGACGGAAGGAAGCTCCCCGGGATATGGCGCATCCGGCGGCTGCTTCACCGGACCCGAGCCGAGCCTCCAACCCATGGGGCGAAGCTGCTTCGGAGGCTTATTATTTCTCCGCGGCTTGTTTTTCTGGGGTGGGGGAGAGGTCGGGAAATTGCTGGAGGTATCGGTGGGGTGTGCCGCTGTTCCTTTCCTGATGGTGTCTTTGACTTTGCGTCCTATCCTCGTCTGATCACCATATGTATGTGACGGAGAGAGCCACATTCATGGTTCTAACTAACTGCCCCTGAATTTATTCAACTCCCTCACTACAAAATGGGAAGGACGGCTTCCAATTTCTGTTACTGTGGATGTTTCCGCTGCTGTCCAATGCTTCTGGTGTTCACTGTCTCTTTGCCGAGTTCCCAAACGCTTTCGATTGTCAATAACTGTCCGGTAAACATTGAGACTGCATTACCCAAAGCAATCAAATCCATAGCCATGCAATCTCTGGGTTATCAGAGTATTTTCAGCCCAGCAATTGAAAGGCTGAATAAGATTCATATTGTGGCATCTTCGGGTAATATCCCTGGCTAGATAAAATAGAACGCTTTGATGGATGTTTTCTGATGACATCCCTACTGCAGTCTATAAGAATCTTCTTTTAATGCCTTGATTACTATTTGCATGAACAGACACTCTTAAAACTGTTCTGTAAGTAAAATTAGGTGCCAACCAGATGTTTCCAGACTGAAAGCACAGTACTGTGGATTCTGGAAATATGAAATAAGGCAGACCTGGAAAGGTTCAATAGGTGTGGAAACATTTGTGGAGCAAATATTAATTACGACTTCAAGCACAGTATAATTCCTCTTTGGATCAGTTTGAAGGAATAATCATATGAATTGCAACATTAACTCTGGCAACATCTGTGGAGGGAGAAACTGACCACGGTTTCTCCAGCACTTTTTATTGTAGATATTCATAGAATTTTGATTGTTCACTTCTTTTCTAGTAAAGCAATCTGCTCTAAGAAGTGATTGAGGTCCATTAGAGGTTTTCTTACAAATTCATTATAGATTTTTGGCTTTGGGCATTTCAAGAATTTCACTGATGAAAGTGAATTTCAAAGATGTCACTGCTTTGAAATGTGTAGGATGTATCATGTAAATAAACGTATCTGTGGAATTTGTGTTGTCAGTGCTCCTATTTAAGTGTGTGTTCTACTTTCCTATAGATTATATAATAAAACCTTACTCCAGCTTTAAATTTAACGTGAAGCATGTTTTATTATAAATATCTTGAAAATGTGAATACTTGTCTAAATAACCTCTTTTATTGAACAGGACCAGCTTTATAACACCCACATATTAAAATTAGTCTTTTTATTAATTGTAGCCTAGTTAATTAATGCAGTAAGGCATAGACAGCTTTCTTATAAAGCTGCTAATGTGTACTTTCTTAATCACTGTTCTAGTTAGCTACTCTTGACAAGTCACGTTGTTATAGCAATGTTGTGAAAATGTATTTTGACGGCATTTTTAAAATGTCAGTGAAATTTGCATGGATACTCAGGTGTATAATGCAAGTATAATTGCATTATGTAAGAGTACACTAGTGAAAATAATTGTTGAATGTGACTTATTTTCCATATTGCTTTGTCTCACACATTTTGATGGAGAAACTCCATGCAACCTAATTATCATTTAATGATTCATGGTAATTAACATTTTTTTTGAGATATTACGTCTAACTGGAATGATGCACTTCCCTTTTGATCTTTGCTCTGGAATTGATCAACAATTGAATAATGTGCCCTATCTTTTTATTCTTTTAGACTGAATTTAATTATTTCTGGAATGTAGATTAGCCTATAGTATAAATGAATTAAATTGGGCAACAAGAGGATTGGTTGAATAATAGAATTTATTCCAGTGTGATGTAGTTATAATGGAAATTCTGATAAGACACCCAAAGTGCATGTTATCACTTTTGAGTTTTCCTAATATACGCAAATTAAGTTTCAAGAGATGAAGCAATTTTAGCAGGACTCTATGAAACCATGCGCAGCGTCCTGTTTTTCTAACTACCTTGTACTAGAAATGTGTATTTGATGCAGTGTAACAGTTTTTTGAGCAAAATCTATTCTTGCAGCATTTTTTTTCATTATGGTGTAGAAACAGTCATTAGCTAGGACAAATGTTACAAACATGTAAACTTATGAATTCGGAACAGAAGTAGAGCATTTGTCTTCTTGAACCTGCTCTGACATTCACGACTGATCTTCTCTGTTTGTGTTTGAATTCTGTATTCCAAATATGCTCCAAGTAACCTAAAATTTTTGTTAGGAAAGCCAATCAATTTACCTCCAATTAAAATGTTAAAAGATTTTACCTTCTAAGGCACAGAGTTCCGAAGTTGCATACTCCTCAAAAAATAAATTTCATCTTGCCTCAAAACAACAACCCCTAATTTTAAGACAGCATCCCTAGTTCTGTACTATTCAAAAGAGGATATGTCATTTCCATGTTCACCTTGTTAGAACTGTTCACAATTTTATAATTCAATCAAGCCACTTCTCTCTCTTTTTAAACTCCAGTGAAAATAAACACAGTATATTCAACCTATCTTCATAAAACAGCCTACTGGTTATGTAGCTTGTAAACCTCCTCTGAAATGTTTCCAGTACATTTCATCCTTTCTTAATTGAGAAACTGTCTACAGTTATTGATGTGTGGTCTCGTCAGTGCCCTGTTTAATTGAAGCATGACATTTTGGTTTTATGTTCAGTTCCTCTCCTGATAAAGGATAAAGTTCTTGTAACTACCTTAAATACTTGATGTACATGTACGCTAACCTGTGTCTCATGCACAGGACACAGTGTACGGTTCTGGAATCCACAGTACAGGAGGGATGTCATTGCACTCTTGAGGATACAGAGGGTATTTACCAGGATGTTGCCTGGGCTGGAGAGTTGTATTGATGAAAATAGGTTGAAAAGGAAAGAGATGATTTTCTAAGAGCAGAGGAGACTGAGGGGGAACATGATTGAGATGTATAAAACTTATGTGGGGGAGAGATAGGAAGGATCAGTGATCAGAGGGGACAGATTGTAAGGTAAAGGGTAAGGTTTAGGTAAGATAAGGTTTAGAAGGGATGTGAGGAAAATCTTTTCACCGAGATTGTGATGGAAATTTGGAATTCACTGCCTGCAAGGATGGTAGAGGCTGAAACCCTCTAACATTTAAGAAGTATTTAGATATGCATTTGCGATGCCAAGGCAAACAAGGTGAAGGACCAAATGCTGGAAAATGGGATTAGAATAGTTTGATGATTGTATTTGACCAGTACAGAATCGAGGCGAATTGGCATTTTTCTGTGCTTTAGACCTCAACTGTGATACCTAGATCCCCGTGAACCTCAGAATTCTGCAGTCACTCTTTATTTAGGTAATACTCTGCTTTTCTTATTTTTCCTGCCAAAGTGAATAATTTCTCACTGTCCCACATCATACTCGCAGATCTGTCAGATTTTTGCCTGAATGCTCTCATTATCTATATCTGTCTGTAATCTTATGTCCTCTTCATATCATACATTCCCACCTATCTTTGTGTCTCCTCATCATCTAAGTCATTCATATCAATTGTAAAACGTTCAGGCCCCAGCATGGACCCTACTCATCATTTCCTGCTAATCAGAATAAGACTCACTTACGTAAGCTGGTTTCTGCCAACCAGGTAACCACCTCACCGTGCTGGTACGTTGGCCTTTCACTACCTATTTATACTTTGTGGTATAATCTTTTACGTGACACCTTATCAATGCTTCCAAGTACAATATGCATGCAGGCTCCTCTTAGCCACAGCACGTGTTACTTCCTCAAAGAACTCCAATAATCTGGAGAACCGTAATTTCCCTTTCGTAAACCCATGCTTGACGCTTTCTAATTTTTTTTTTGAATTTTTTTAAGTGCCGTGCTATTACCTCCTTAATGATCAGCATCTTGTGTACATATCTAAAAATTGTTTCCTCTCTCAAAGGTTCCTTCAGTAAAATACTTGAAATCAATGAAATGGCACTGTGAAAGCTGGAGTCGAACAGCTTCTTCCAATATTGGTTGATTAATTTGCATTTATTTTATATATTTGGATGTTGGCACCACTGGTAAAGCTGCTATTTATCCATGGACAAGGAGAACCACGACTTCGACTGGGACAACCCCAAGATCCTGGGACAGGCTAGGCAGGAGACACAAAGATAGGTGGGAATGTATGATATGAAGAGGACATAAGATTCCTAATGATGACTTAAGTAGAGATTTGTTATACCTCAGTGGTGTAGGCAGAGACAAGCACGAGAATTCCTGGAAGCATGGCACTCCACGAAGCAGGCTATTAATAAACACATTGAACTCGACCCCATATACATTCCACTGCGGAAGAAACCCAGAAGTGAGGCAGTCCATTGCAACGGACCCCAGAGTTTAAAAGCCAGGCGGGACAACACACCGACGCTTCATCAGAGGCTGCACTGAGGATGTTACCAAGCACGGTAACGAAACGTATGCAGAACAACAAACCAGCTCAGCGAGCCAACCAACCTCAACACCCACAACCCGAGCTACAAATCTACTCCAAAATCTTAGAGCTGCTGTTTATCACCCATCCATAATTGTGTCTTGCAGTGGTGGTGAGCCACCTTGTTGAGTCACTGCCGTTCAATTGATGCATCCACTGTGCTTTTAAGAAGGGAGTTCCAGCATATCAATTTAAATATCCATATTTTTAATTAACATTAAGTTAAAATAAACAGTTCACAACAAATTCTTGAACTGGGCAGCAGTATGTTAGGGTAATTGAATTTTTTGAACGTTTACCATACACTAAAAAATAGCCAGTCAATGGTGAATTCTAATTTTAAGATGTAATGATTTTTATTGCAGCAGCTGTAGATGATACCAGTATGCAGCATTTTGACAGCTACATTACAGAGTAATAATTTTAGAAGCAGTTGTGAGCAGCAGAATGTTTAGAAAGGGCTTGGAAATAATTGTGTGGCAAATGCAGATTAAGAAACTTTACCCAACAAATCTGTTTATTATTTTTCAATACATCTATTTTAATCTTACTAAGTTAATCTTCTGTATGCAGTAACTGATTTAAATATATAAATTTCAGTTTACATCACCAATGTGATGTAGTGCTTTGGGATGAATTTCCTCACAAGGACAGCAAATGATAAAGCATTTGGATAGATATATGTATGTGTGTGTATATAATATTAGACATGTAAAAGTTGATTTAATCCATGTCTGGAATTAATTCTGACGTGCTTGCAGCTAGTCTGGAATTTCTGATTAGTGAATTAGTTTTCTGATTTAGATATATTTTAAACTCTTGTAAATTGTGCATCTACTTAGATTCAGTGCTCTATATTTACTAAAAAGTAGGCTTAAATGTACAACTTTGGTACTGTGCTAAATTCCTAATGATGACTTAAGTAGAGATTTGTTATACCTCAGTGGTGTAGCAAGCTGAAAATCAAATCTGGTGTTTCTAGAGTCATCACCAAAGTTAAATACTTTTGAAAGTATGCAGAATTCTCCCAATTTGCCTGTCTTTCAGTCCCAAATCGATACAAGGCTTGGATTGGGTTTCTGTACTTAGGAACTTTTATTTATTGCAAATGAATAGATCCAACTACAGGTAAACAACTATGGATGTCAGTAAGTAACTCTGCTAGTTAAGCCTCTAATGCCCATGTAAACTCACACACACAGACACAAAAAAATGGCTGCTGTACGTGAAGGGCAAGACTGGGAAGGTATTTCAGTGGTCCATATCCATAGCATTAGCTGACATGATTGTTATGCTGATCAGAATGTTTGTTTGTTTGTTTCTTCAGGTAGTTTCATTTGTTTGCTGGAGGCAGGGTGAATGGGTCCACTTACAAAGGTCTTTGACTTATCAATTAGAAGTCACAACCCTCAGCAATTGGAAAGGGACAATGAATTCATTGTCCCCAGGCTTGAGATCATTTTTCCAGCAGTTTAAAGCAACAGTTTCTGCCTTTGCAGAAATCCTACCACCTTTCTTTAACATTCACCCATCCAAGCTGTTCAGCTGCCTGGGAGTTAGTTTTGGGAAGGAGAAAGCCTTTGTTATTGATAACTGGTCACAACTTCACAGGCCAGTCAGCTATTGCTGGTCGGTCAAAGCTCCATTTATACTTAACCCTTAACTCCAGCTCATCTGCAAATGAGGCTTCTGCAACTACATGAACAAGAACTTGCATAAATGGTACTTACAACAAGTGTCAGGTTATTTGCTTTTAAACAGTGCAGCAATTCTTCAACAATCCTTGGTTTTCCAATCCACAATCAAAGTACAGAAAATGAAAGGTACAGTCTTTATATGATATATAGATTCATTAATTTGTGGATTTCAGTAGCAGATCTTTGGCCTTTTTAGCATGGATGCAATATTGCTGTCTTGATTCATGAATCAATCTAATTTGACAGAACAAGTATCCTTCATTCTACACTCAGTAGAATTTAAATGTTGTGTTTTAATGTTAAAGTTTTGCAAACTATGGTAACTACCTGAAAATATGTTTTTTCTCTTAATCCTCTGGTCCACTCTCGCTCTCAAAACGTTTGGATAATTCCTGGGAAGAAGGTTGTTTTGTTTTGATGACTCATTGCCTGGATAGTTTACTTGATACTGATCTGAAAATTCAAAGCTGTCCTGAATTTACAAATTAATGGGAATAGTATAACTAACAATATTCTCCTTAACCTCTCCTCTTGCCTGAGGCATTATGAACCTCCGGTTAAACCACCACCAGTTAGCTCTCTCTAATGAAAGAGCATCATCATGGCCTGGTAGGACAATGGCAACTTTACTTTCAAGTAACAATATACCAGAATACAATATTCATAAGAGCATTGTGCCCCCCTGGTGATAATACAACTTCCTTATCAAATTAGAGTTGTTAGTTACTAAAATTTTGAAGTTAGTGAAGTAAATGTACTTTTGTCCCAATGTTTCTGGTTTTGCAGAATGCTCGTGTTCAGATATTTTGTATTTGGTGTTTACTCTAGATATGTCTGAGCAGCAGGCTGATTAGAAAAAGCTATTACACACTGGAGCAGGAGGGACTTAAACCTGGGCCTTCCAGCTCCAAGCCATGAACGATATCTGTACCAAAAGGGCATTCAAATGTTTCACTTCAGAATTAGAAGGAATGCTTTCTTTTCCCATATCAAACTATTCAGAGATGCTTTTTTAATACACCTCTGGAGCAGGTGGTCCATGACCCCACCCCCTGCCCCATCCCGCCCGTTCAGGGGTAGTGACACTACCACTGCACCACAAAGCAGCTCCCCCAACAACAGTCCTGAGATGCCCTTGTTTACCTTGAGCCAAGAGTCCCAGGTTCAAGTTCCACATGCTCCAGAAGTGTGTAATAACGTCTCTGAACAGATTGATTAGAAATATAGGTTAAAGTTTAAAAAAAACAGTACTCTTGTTCAAAGTGAAGTATTTAATTTTAACACCAGTTGTGTCAGTACTGGAGCCAAGATTAACATGGTGAGTTTCAAAGTATCTCCCCTTAGTGAAGTGCAATGATATTTTCAATCTAGTATGTGTTATTCTGAAGGAAAATGATAATTTACTGCTGAGAAGGTGCAAGTATTCTATTCTAGGTTCATCATGCTTAGTACTAGTATGACTGTCCAAACTAGCTCCTTCAGATTGTGTTGCAATGAGAAAATGGGACTCTTTCCATTGGGTTAATTTGGATAATAATGGAAATGAAAGATTAGTGTGTAATCTCCTGCAACATCCAGTTATTTTTCCCAATTGCCATTAGAAGATATTTTAAAATGCTGTGATCTAAGCAGTGTGTTGGAGAAGTAAATTCAGCTTAGTACAGCGTACAGTTTTGCTCAAGGAGAGCCTCAACTTGCACTGGAACGTTCAGAAGTTTCACCAGGAAAATACCTGTGGTGAAGGAGTTGTCATATGAAGAAAAGTTGGGCCTTTATTTATCAGTATTGAAACAGAAGATTGAGGGGTGATTGACAGAATAAATTCTAAGAAAATGTTTCCCCTGATGGGAGGAATCTAGAATTAGGCAACAGTTTCACAATAAGGAGTCTCCCATTCAAGACAGAGATTAGGAAACATTCCACCCTCAGGGGTGTTAATATTGGGAAATGTCCTTCCTAATGATCAGTGTAGTGTGCGTATTCTTGGCTGTGTTAGATGAATTTTTGGTTAACAAGAAAGCTGAGGGTCAGACAAGAAAATAGATTTAAAGCCACAATCAAATCAACCATAGTAGGGAATGGTAGAGTCAGCTTTGGGGATGAACAGCCTACTCCTCCTAGCTTAATTTTTATTTTTGTTCAGCAATCATGTGTTCTAATTAAGCAGAATTTTACAGTTGCTTAAAAATTTGTACACATTAGATCTGTGTAAAGATGGAAATAATTTTTATATTTCAGGTCTGGTTAGCTCAGTTGGTTGGATGGCTGGTTAACAATGCAGTGATGCCAACAGTGTGGCTTCAATTCCCACACCAGCAAAGGTTACAGTGAAGGTCCTGCTTTCTCAATCTTTCCCCTTGCCTGAGGCATGGGGGCGGCACGGTGGCTCACTGGTTAGCACTGCAGTCTCACAGCGCCAGGGACCCGGGTTCGATTCCAGCTCGGACGACTGTCTGTGCGGAGTTTGCACGTTCTCCCCGTGTCTGCGTGGGTTTCCTCTGGGTCCTCCGGTTTCCTCCCACAGTCCAAAGATGTGCAGGCTAGGTGGATTGGCCATGCTAAAATTCTATGATTCTAGTACTAAGTTGAATTCACCACTAGTTGGCTCTCTGCAAGCAGCCCTATGGTCCTGGATCATAGTGACTTCACTTCTACCTTTTACTTTCTACCTCAGATTTACCACATCTAGTTATTTCCCACCACTCCAATGACCCCTGTACTTTGTACTGTGGAAACTGCCCCCAAGCTTTTTCCCCAGAATATTTGTCACCCTCTCCTACTTGAATCTGTTTCCATTATTGAGTTGAAGACACCCACTATAAAAACGGTTTGTGGACTGGCTCTTCAGAATTCAAAGTACCCCTAAAAATATTCACTAGGAGCAGGAGTAAGTCTCTCAAGCTTGTTCTGCCATTCAATAAGATTATGGTCAAACTGCATCAATAATGATATCACCACGCCCCTTGATTCCATTAATGCCCAAGAATTTGTCACGTGCAACCTTCAGTGTCCTCCACAACTGAGCATTCGTAGCTCTCTCAGTTATTCAGTCACTTCTCATCGGACAGTTATTCCATTCTAGAAATCGGATTGCAAAGAAGATCTTCTGTTAAGGAAGAGACCGAAACTACACAGTGCTACACGTGGGCTCACTAAAGCTGTATATAATTGCAGCAAGATTTAGCTCCTATTAGTCTCTAATTGAAAAGGTTGCAGAATAACACATCATTTGCCTGTGTAATTGCTGTACCTGCATGTTAACTTTTGCATATAAGAATATTCCAAACCCTCGACACCAGACTAGATTATACAAATCCCTTAACTTTGTTTTAAAAAAAGCTTTTCTGCTTTCAACCAAAATGGATAGTTTCAGGGGGTTATTTTTCTATCTTATACTCCCTCACTTAACCTTGTTTTGATTTTTTTTTTAAAAGAGCTAAGATTGTCTGAATGGCTTGCTAGAGTTTGCATGTTTGGACAGAGGCTACATTACTAAAACCATTTTTCTATTTGAGCTATGTCTGATATTCTTACTATTATTAACATTTCAGGTCATTATTAATATTTTTTATCTTCAGACATGTATTGTTGAATTTGCGGCACTTGCAAAGTTCTAAAATCAACAAAACTCACATTTAATATTTCATTTGTGAAGTGTACTCCTTTCTCACTATTCCTGTTGCAACAAAGTTCTTGTAATACTGTTAAATGATATCTTTGGATTGTTTCAAATCTTGATGTGCAAACTGTTGTAGACTTTGGATAATTCAGTAGATCTGCCAATTTGGCTGAATTATGAACTGATTTCAGTGCTTAACTTGCAATTGGCAATTGTTTCTCTGAACTTGTGCGTGAATGTTTGGTGGCAGTTTTGTTTACAAAATGTTTTGTATTCAGAATTTTGTTCCTAAAATTGTTGGTATATATAACACGCCTGTTGACAACAAGTAGGTTTTCTACTTTAATCATTACATGCCTTTTAAATAGAATTCATGTCAGACGTCTTGCTGAGGCGATTAGTCTCTGTGCTAGAAGAATGCCACATCCTTGATCTTGATAGAGGAAGCAGGTGCAGCCTGTAGTTAAAACAGACTACATGAGCAAAAACAATGGTTAATTTTTCTTGATCTGTTTTACTCAGTTGAGCACAAGACCCGGAGCAGTGTTGTTTATACATTAAAGTTCCCTTATTTTTGTACTATAAGTAGACTACTTTAAATCTGGTTACCTAAAAATTGGCAGTTTCCAAAAAACAGGTGTTCTTATAGTTTTTAATTTTATAATTGAGTAGAACTAAACTGGACAATTGGATTAGGCACCACATTGGCATAATGATCTGATAGCCACTTAGTCACTTAGTACATCAACTTATCCTGCATTCCAAGTGACACTTGACTCCATCCAACATTGTACAGCTCAAATATCCAACTTCCTGAGCCAAAATTTGAAAGTATCCTGATTCTGAAGGTGCCAGATTTGACGTTCTGTACCTGTATTCCATGCTTTATGTTAATATGTAAATTTGAATTCATTCCAAACCTTGTCTGTGGCTGGAATTCCTAATGATTGAAACAATGTTTTATTTAGTAATATTGATGATCATATCATTGGTAGTACTTACGAATTTTCATCACTGCAATCAATTTCCATGCAGAAAAGTCCCACAAAGAACAATGTGCAAGTGACCAGAAAATGATTATTTTTTTAAAAAAATTCAGGAATAAGCATCAGACAACACAATGGGGACAGCTTCCTACTGCTCCTCTGAATTAGTGCTGCTGTGGTTGCGAGTTGTTTATGGTTACTGGGAAACAATGGTAATGCTGGACACCGTATAATCAAGAATTTAGAAATGCATGTAGCATGGGCAATACAGCGATAACAGACTACTCCAGTTGTCAAAGGTGAATTCTTGCAGCATGTGCAAGATGTGTTTCAGGAATAGTAAGAATAATAGAGGATCAGATTATTTTGAATTTTGTCTTATTATGATGAGAAAGAGCTTATTAATAACGTTGCTACAAAGGAGACATTGGGAAATAGTGACCAAAGTAGGATTACATGATGTTTGATATACTTTATACTGAAAGTTGGATTTTTAAATCAGAGCAAAGGGAACTGTGAATGTATGAG
>NC_063345.1:59962262-60046425 GCF_021869965.1 Rhincodon typus | reverse complement strand
TTTTTTTTTCAGATTCTCATTTTGCAGCAGCGTTCAGCCAGAGGCAGTTGATAGAGCAACTCAATAATGTTTCTCAGCAAACAGCAGAAATGCAAGAACTACTTCAAGCTGTTTTATACCAGAATGAGGAAGACTAAACACAAGATGATTGATGATGTCACCTAAGAACTGTGTATCAGGGGAAGTTAAAACTAAAAGAACACAAGAAAAGCAAAGATACATTTGTCATGACCAGGTGAGGGGTGATGTGCCCCTTTCTTTAAACCCACTGTCTGTCAGTCGTTATAAATACTTTTTGTTTCAGTTTTCAGCACGTAGCTATTACTCTTCATTTAAACTTTGTGGACCAGATCATAAATGAAGGAAAGCCAATTCCAAGGTTTTCTTGAGTGAAAACTAGTAGAGTTTTACTCACGTTCAAACATGAGAAAAATAACAAAATGCAACATCAAATGCATACACACAAACCCAGGGAATACAGCTTTTGGGGGGTTTTGTGATAATGAAGACTGAGTCCCAGTTATGCAGCTGTTGTTCCTCATGGGTGCCAAAGTGGCTGATAACTTCTCAGTGAACGCTGGTTTTTCCAAGTGTTTTTTTACAATTGTACTAGTTTCTAAAATTGGGAGCGAGGGAGAGAAGAATTTTCAATATCCTTGCTGTTATCCCTTCTGGCAGATTCTGGTGTCTGTGTCAACGTGGTATGGTGCTGGAGGAACACAGCAGGCCTGCAGTATCAGGGGAGCAGAGGACCCTTTCTGAAGAAGGGTCCCGACCCGAAATGTCAACTTTCCTGCTCCTCTGATGCTGCCTGCCCTGCTGTGTTCCTCCAGCTCCACACTGTTGTCTCTAATGTATGATTGGTACATTGGGTTGGGACAGTACAATACATGAAAAGCCGTGATGGTCAACAGACAGTGGCCAGTATTTAAAGGAAAATTGCATACGTGAGATACACACTCTAAGAGACAAACACTTAAAGGGGAAGGTGAGTCAACTGTGTCTAACAAAATAGGTTTGAATTAGCTCCAAGGACAGCAGAAGAAGTGGTAAGCCTGAAGACTGGAAGCAATTTAGAACCCAGCAAAGGAGCAACAAGAAACTGATGGCAAAAGGAAAAAGAGTGTGAATGCAAGATGGTATGGAACATAAAGGCTGAATCTAGTTTATTTAGGTATATGCAAAGGAAAAAATCAGTTAGGACAAATGTCCTGTTATAGGAATATTTTATAGTGAAGAACATGGAAAAAGCAGAGAAACTGATATCACCACTGTTTTGTTACCTGGCCCTTTCCACCCGTGCAATGTTCTGTCTAATAAGAACCTTATGTTTGACTTGTTCATCCAGAGGAACTTCACATTTATCAGTTTGTGTTTTTTTTCCTGTCTGGAAGTGGACCCTAGGCTATTTGGACGAGAAAATTGTGCTTTACTTATTTTCTAGATGGTAATTTAAAAAACTTTCGTATAGCAGTTATTAGTATTAGGGCACTGTGCTAGAATGCATGTATCAGTATAGATTACTGCTAATGTAGTTCCCGTCCATTTTCTTGAGGATGGTTCCTGAGGTGATGGTAAAGTAAACTCTGTCTGGCTGTGAGTAGAAGTACCTTCCATTTAAAGTTGCTACCAACTTTGCTACCTGGTGGTTTTTAATCTGAAATGCACTTATATTAGGCCATGTTCATTTTTAAACATTTGCTGAGTATTTGGACTGTAGATTGCAACAATCTTAATTTGATTTTTAAGAACTGCTTGATTCCAGAATTATTTTAACTTGTTCAAACTAGGTGATGTTGTAGCAAGTGGAATCATATATGTTGTGTAAAAACTTAGTGTTTGTGACTCTGCAGCCAACACTTAATCTTTTTGTATGTATAGGATCCAGAAGCTGCTGCAGTGTCTGGAAGAGAAAATTCCACTGGAAGATGTTTATTTACTCTTCTTGGATTGGCTTTCATACTATCTGGATTGATAATTGGAGGAGCTTGCCTGTATCGATTCATTGTGCCAAAGGTAATTCATTAGAGTTATAGAGATGAACAGTACGAAAACAGACCCTTCGATCCAACTCATCCGTGCTGACCAGATATCCTAAATTAATCTAGTTGCATTTGCCAGCATTTGGCCCATATCCCTGTAAATCCTTCATATTTATATATCTATCCAGATGCCTTTTAAATGATGTAATTGTACCAGCCTCCACTACTCTGGCAGTTCATTCTACACCTGCGTGAAAAGATTGCCCTTTAGGCCCCTTTTATCTTTCCTATGCCCTCTAGTTTTGGACTCCCCTACCCTGGGGAAAAGACCATGACTCTTCACCCTATCCATGTCCCTCATGATTTTATAAACCTTTATACTGTCACCCCTCAGCCTCCGACACTCCAGGGAAAATAGCCCCAGCCTATTTAGCCTCTTCCTATAGCTCAAACCCTGCAACCCTGGCAACATCCTTGTAAATCTTTTCTGACCCTTTCAAGTTTAACCACATCATCATTCTTCCTTATATTTGTATGATATTGTGTATACTGGGTAAAATACTTCAGACTTTAGGAGGTTTTTGGACGTACTCACCTGATGGAAGTTTACAGTAATTCTCTTTTAATGTAGGGTTATTTATGAGTGCAAGAAAAGGATTTGCAGTGTATTCCCTGCATTTTCTGATTGGCTGCAATTTGTTGTGTTCTGTGCCACGACTAGGTGGAGTGTCATGTGCACTTGCACATAATCACAATTGCTGTGACACACCAGTAAACAGCTGACTACTCAACAGCTAGCTGCAATCATCACAACTGCCAGTCAAAAACAGCTTTATTCTGAAGTCATCAGGGGTAACTCCGGATTAATATGACAATTTACATTGTGTTGTAAATGAATAGTTAAGCTTTAAGTATTTGGAAAAGGAAAATAACCTCGTTAATACTTTATATATAGTATAACTGCACAAGTTGAGTTGGGATCAGTAGGTTTCAGTGGGCCCATTGCACACGTATTAAGGTTTGCAGGCCAAGGTGAAATATGCTGTTGCTTGGCCAAGGTTTTATATTTTAAGTGTGCAGCTAATTTTACCTTAATGTTGCTGTCTTGGATACATCCCACTTCTTCAGTTATAGTTAGTTTGTTCCTAAGCAAATGCTTCAGAAGTTAGTATTCCTGGACAGGAAAATTCACCACAGCATCTCTCAAATCACTCATAGGTGCATAGAGACTGCTCTAGGTTGTCATCTTGAATGGCAACTGTCATTGAGAACAGAAACTGTTTCTGATCTGCATTGGTCTTAATGAAATACTTCTGGCAGATGTTCCCCTGGTGCACAAATCTTGTACAAAATCTGATCTAAATAATGTTAAGATTCTTTCATTATTAATTTTGTTGACTATTGATGTTTTAAAGAATTGTGAAAATTGGTTTATTTGAAATTCTGAAGTATTATGTTTTAAAAAAACAAATTTTAGTTTTAAATGACACTAAGTCATATGTAAAAACCGAAAGAACTGCGGATGCTGTAAATCAGGAACAAAAACAAAGTTTCTGGAAAAGCTCAGCAGGTCTAGCAGCATCTGTGAAGGAAAAAACAGAGTTAACATTTTGGGTCCGGTGACTCCTATTATGCTCACAGACTAAGATGACTCTCGGAAAATTATAGTTGAGTTTGCAGTGCATTTCTGATTTTGAAATCCTTGACACCTATCAGGTATGAAATTCCAGGGTCTCCCCTGGTGTTGAAGGTAATTCACAGAAGGCTTCTAGACAGTCACTGGATTACATTGTTCAGTATGTACACACTCAGTCATTTTTGGTTATGCATCTTTTTTAAAAATGTGTTAAAAGTTCTATATGTCCATAAGTATCCTAGGGTTATCATGACAGTATAATTGGCTAGTTTGGTAACTCATTAAAACATTTAAATAGGTGATATGACCGGTAGAGTAATGGGACTAGAGAGACTGTGCATTTCTCCTGGCCTGGTCATAGCAATAACAATTGTTTTTGTTCTTTTGTAGAAAACAACCTTTTCATTATTTCATTTGACAACCTTATTATAAGATTACCTGCGCATGGAAAACTAACAAATGTTAATCTCTACTGGGTTTTTAGTTTTGGCTATTATTAATAATAGCAAAGAATTGATGGTTTAAGTTGTATGAATTAGTTTATGGTTAAATCCAACCAAATTACTCAATATTTGAAACTCTTAGAATTTAGAATCTCTCTAAAGTTTTTAGCCAACAAATGTGTGCATGGTTGCTCCTCAGTTTAAGGTCTCCATAATATCTTCAACTTCTTTGAATGCTGTACCCCTTTGTTTTCAGAAATAACAGTCTAACATTTTGTCTCAGCATAGCTAGGAAAATTGAATTGCTTGTCAATTCAAATGTAGATGTACCTGACTTGTCCTGTTATCTAAATCTTATAACACATTGGTTTATGCCAAGGTGATCATTGTGGCTCAGGGTGACATGCTACCATGGCAGTCATCATCACACTTGCTACAGAGATAGACAGACAGTGCAGTAAGAACGTGGCATCCTTCAGTGGTCTCTGGTTTGCCTGTGTCGTTTTCTTTGCCAGCTGAGCTTTTATTTTTATTCTCCATTTCCAATGACTTTCTAAATAGTCAGCCATCAGAGGCTGTCAGTGATTTTCGTAGTTGGCCACCATGTTCATATCTCACTTGCAATTGTCTTGTTTTGGAATTTTACTGTAATAATATTGTACTAAGCTGATCTCTTTTGATTTGCCATTAGAACAAAGTGTTCCATGGTCGCATGCAGTACTTGGATTCTCGTATCCTATCAGATGACCCTGAAACAGAGGCTCCTTATTCTTTTGCTACAGAGGATGTGCAGTTCTTGGGAAATGATGGGAATGTGGCATTTATTGATGTCCCAGTTCCAGAATTTGATGATGCTGATCCAGCAGTCATTATTCATGATTTTGAGTTGGTAAGGTTTTATGTTAAAATTGTAATTCTAAAAGAGTGACTAGAAAGTGAGGAAAATTCTCAAGCCAAGAAGGAATACAGTAAAAATCCAAATGGTCCTTTAATTTCAAGATTTTCTGTTTTAGAACAAATGTTGCTTAGCGGGAACATGCGGATGATGCTGTTTCTGTGCATGTGCTGCCCTCAGTGTTAGAGGTGGCGGGTTTGCAAGGTGTCATTCGAAGAAGCATTGGTGAATTATTGCAGTGCATTATGTAAATTTGTACGCACTGCTTCCTCTGTCCGTTATTGATGGAAGGAGTAAGTGGTGAAGGTAGTAAATGAGATCCAGTCAAGCTTCTTGAATGAATAGTTTCGAAGCACCACTCATCCAAGCAAGTAGAGACGATTGCATCACACATCTGACTTGTTGGTTCTAAATGGTGGGCAGGATTTGGGAGTAAAGAAGTGACTTAATTACCTGACTGAATATATTATGGTTTTTAATGGTTTGCTTCTTCCTAGTAGATTCCAACAATTTCCCAATGATAGATGTTAGCCTAATTCTACAGTTTTTTTTGCCTACTGTTTATCTCTTCCGTTGACTAGAAATGACATATATGCCGTTTTACAATCTTCTGCGTCCCTTTCAGCATTTACGAAGGTTGGAAAATTACAACCACTGCATCCATGTCTTTTAAGACCCCGAGCATGCAGGCCATTAGGTCAAGGAAACTTGTCATGCCCTTTTCAGCCCATTACTTTATTTGGTACTTTTTCTCAAGTGGTGATTGTTTGAAGCTGTCTCTCTTGTCTCTTGGTATTTTACTATTAATGGGAGTTTCATTTTGTCTTCTGAAGACTGATGCAAAGCATTTGTTCAAAATCTGCTGTTTCATTTTCCCTTCATTTAATTCCTCAGCCTTATCTGCTAAGGGACCAACTTTTATATACTTTGGGAAACTCTTACAGCAGTATATTTCTTGCCATTGAATTCAATCTATTTTCTCCTTTTTCTGTGTGATCCTTTTGGTTTCTGAAATTGTCTTAACTGCTAGCCTTCAAAGCATTGTTTCTTTTCTCAACTTTATTTCCTTTAATTAGCCACCGAAGGTTCATCCTCTTTGTAAAGCCTTCTTTATCAATTGATTATGACTGAGTTAGGAATCATCTTAATTTATATTCCCAGCCCAGCTTGTCTTCAGCATTTGCAATTTCCTTTATTCTTACTTTTGCACCTAGGTTTCTAATCCTTAAACTGAGTTTGAAGTTCTAAGTGAAATGCTCCCTTTTCCCTAGAGGATATGCTAGCATAAGATCAAATAACCCATCCCAATCAATGTTATCAGATCTAACATAGTCTGTTCTCAAGTTTGTTCCACAAAGTATTGTTCTAATAAACTGTGCCAAATTCTCATTGCTTACCCTTTTGAGGCTATCTTGATTTGATTTGTCCAATCTATATGAAGGTTAAAGTCCTAACGATCATTGCAGTAGTGTTCTTACGTACCCCAGTTATTTCTTCGTTTATATTCTGCCCAGAGTATAGCTATTGTTGAGAATGGATGCTAAATCCTCGTCCCACCAGTTACTATTTTTCCCTGTTACTTCATATCTACATGCAAACTGGTTCTATATCTTGATCATTTTAGTTGAATTCAGTATTTGTGCCTGTTAACAACTGGATCCTTGACTGGAGATAAATTAATGTTTTGGTTCAGTGCCATATGGTAAATTAGGTGTAACTAGTTGTATATTTTTAAAACTTAGGTTCATGAACTCCTTGGATGTAATTGCTATTGAGTGTTTCAATAATTGAAATATGGAAATAATAGTTGAAAACTACAAATTATTTTGGTACTAAGTATTAGCTTGCACCTTGGATACAAAGGATAGGTAATGTCCAGTGTTCTCCTGAATGGTGCTTTACTTTCGTAATAATAGTTTTCTGATGTAGAACAGAATAACCAAATAGTGATGTAGACAGCATATGCAATGCATATCAGATTCCTGTTGCCGAACTCAATTGGACAATTTGAATGTTAGATTATTTGTTCTAAACGGTGATCCAGTCTTATCATAGAATCCCTACAGTGTAGAAACAGGCCCTTCGGCCCAACAAGTCCACACCGACCCTTTGAGCATCCCACACACCCCTGAACACTACGGGCAATTTAGCATGGCCAACCCACCTAGCCTGCACATCTTTGTACTGTGGGAGCAAACCGGAGCACCCGGAGGAAACTCACGCAGACACGCGGAGAATGTGCAAATTCCGTACACACAGTCGCCCGGGTCCCTGGTACTGTGAGGCTGCATTGCTAACTGCTGAGCCACCGTGCCGCCCCAAATATATTGTCAAGTAGAAAATACAATTCAGAAGCAAGCTGGATACAGAATCTTGTTGCTTAATTGTGTTGAATAATAGAAGCAGTGTATTTTGGACCTTCAGCCAGCCTTGTGGTAGAGGGATCAGTGTGCCAAACTGTGGTCTGAAATCCTGGCAGTGTAGGCAGAAGTCATGTCAGACCACTACTTTTTAACTTTGTTAGATGATAAGCAGGAAGACTTGCGAACAAAGTTCTTAAAAATTCGCCTCATTAGATAAACACATCTTGATAATTTGATTTTTAGATGCACATTTTCAAATGTATGCAAACCAATTTTGTTAGCGAAGAATGATTTGCACCTAGATTGCTTAACAGCATCTTAAATATGAACTCTGATGCTTCTGGATGAGATTATCTGTGAAGAATTTCAAGTAACTCTTGAGATTTGTTTTTATTCTTAGGGTGTAGTCACAGCATTAAGTTTGTTCTAATTAAATGAGTTAAATTTTATACCTGTTGAAGCTAAGCCTATGTTTTAAGATGGTACATGATGTTACTGTATTTTTAAATTTTGTGTTTTAAATGTACTTGAATCTACTTCTAGATCCTAACTGCTTATCTTGATCTGAAATTGGATAACTGCTATGTGATTACTTTGAATACTTCTGTCATCATGCCTCCACGCAACCTGCTCGAATTGTTCATGAGACTTGCAGTAGGTATCAGTAAATGCTGTTTCAGTATTGTCTGAAGTAAATTATATGTTTTAAATTATATGCTATTTGCTAATCTCAGCCCATTTGATGCATGATTCTCCTTTTTTGTTTCTCTCCTGTTCGCATTCATTTTTCCATCCCGATTTTCAGTTGTTACTGTTCATGAGATGTAGTAAGGGCAACTACTAAATATAATTGGCTTGCCTTTGGATAGCCTGCCACTGAAGTTGAAGTCAAAGAAGTCTTAATTTGGGAGAAAAACAAGAACTCGACCGAAAATATTGAATCAGCATAGATCCTGATTAGTACAATGACGAAAGCAAAGTTTATCTGAATGTATATCGTAATAGGGTTAGGCTGGCAAATGCAACTTGGATCATGTCACCTTGCATACAATAAGATATTTCAAAAGAGATTTCCAAAGAGAAGGTCATGACAGTAAATTATATGTTGATAATTTTAGAAGTATCTTTCACTGCCCTTTGCTGATTAGGAAAAATAAATTTTAAACTTTTTTAAATGTTTCCACAAAAGAAGCAAAACTAACAAAATATTTACAAGAATATTGCTGGGGTTGAAGAGTTTGAGCTATATGGAGAGGCTGAATAGACTGGGGCTGTTTTCCCTGGAGTGTTGGAATTTGAGGGGTAACCTAATGGAGGTTTATAAAATGAGGTGGATGAATAGAGTGAATGGCCAAGGTTTTTTCCCAGGGTAGGGAGTCCAAAATAGAGGGTATAGGTTTACAGTGAGAGGGGAAAGACACAAAAGGAACCTAAGGGGCAAATTTTTCAGGCTGAAGGTGGTGCATGTGTTGAATGAGCTATCGAAGGAGGTGGTGGAGGCTGGTACAATTACAATATTTAAAAGGGATATGTTGCATACATGAATAGGAAGGCTTTAAAGGGATATGAGCCAAATGCTGGCTAATGGGACAAGATTGATTTAGGATATCTGATTGGCATGGAGTAGTTCGACCAAAGGGTCTGTTTCTGTCCTGTAGCAACTCTATGATTCCATGATTGTATAAGAATAATACCCAAAAAAGACATTTTGTCACAGCTCAGTAGAGTTGGTACAAGTCATGTTCAGGAATTGTAGCATTATGGCCCAAGTTGTTTTCTCTGAGCTATTCATCATAAATTGGGGTTCTGTTTTATGTAACATAGATGCAAATTTCCTCATAAGTTTGTATCTCTGCATGCCAAGCATTTCAATGTAATTTAAGTATACATGTAGCTAATTATTATGGACTCTCAGGAGATCCTTAAATTTTCTAAATTTACTTTTTAATGACATATTTTAGAAATCAAAGCTGAAGTCAGTACATTTTACTCCATTACAGGGTTTCATGGGTTGTGGTAATTTTGAGTACCTCACTCTCATACTCATCATGCTCACTTTCTGCCCTGTCCAAGTGTATTGAATGTTGACAGTGATATCTGTGGAGATAACTCTATCCATACCATTACTTGGAAGGTCAGGTAAGAGAGGGGATGCCAATTTCCAGAGCAGGCATTAAATAAATAAATGCCCAAATCTTGCATCTTCAATCATGACCTTCAGCCTTCCCAGAGAAGGAAAAGTGTCATGTTAGGTGTACCTGATGAAATGTATTTTAATTGGAAGTAAACTTCAAAAACATTAACTGTGTAAAAGTTTACTTGTAAACAGTAAGTATAGAACTAAAGGTTACAAACAGTCTGATCCAGCTTTTTGCCAAATAACTCGGAGCTTGAGGCAGGGACATTAACTTTGCTCTTGACATTATTTAATTAGACTATCCAATGTTAAGCATCTTTCAGTTAAGCATTTGATAATTTGTAGACAATAGAGGAATCAAGAGATAGAGCTGGATTTCATCAGTATGTGAGTGAAGTAACTTGATTTGTATGTCACAGGAAATAGAAATAATGCAAGGGCATATTTTTGGGCAACAGTATGGGGAATGAGTTTGGAAGCTATTGCATCTATGGATGCAGTTAGATACCTAAGAACAAAGCCAAGTATGTCCCACCCCATCAGTTGGACGACAGTGGTGGGTGTTCTAACTAAATGTGGTTTTACATATTGCCATCATGTAAAAAACCTCGTTGTCTCAGAACGGTGCCTCTTCTGTACTGGGTCATGAATCTTCTACCACTAATAACTAGGCCCAAGACAAAGGAGAATTGGTATCAGTGAACTCCGTCAAATAACCATAATCAAGTGCCACATATCGGTAGTGATGACAAAGATCACAAGAGGTCAACTGCAAGAATACAACAGTGGAAAAATTTTTATTGAGAGGCATAATTAAGGCAGCTTTGAAGGAGAGCAGGACAGAAACAGAGGACAGAAAAATTTCCAAGAATCCCAACAACATGAGTGCCAGGTTGTTGAGTTATTCGGATTAGGGCCGTGGGCCCAGAAGGAAGGTCTTATGACCATTGTTGGCTCAGAACATGTGAGAAATAGGAGAGAAACCTGAAAAGATCTGAGCTTATAGGTAAAGGAATTTTGGTGCAGTGAACAAGGGAAAGAGACTGAAGCAGGAATGACAGCTGAACATTTGGCCTCAATGAAAAATTAAAGCATGAACTTCTTGCATTAATTGAAGACAAGAAAACGGTTGTTACGATGACGAATTTGCAATAATTTAAAGCGCTAAGGTTCTCTTTGCAATCTATGATGCTCCTTGAGTAGTTAGCAAGATCTGCTCGTACTCTGTGATTCAACCAAATGTGGTGTTGATTAGTTAGATCAGTTGTCAGTCATATCCTTTCAAATCTCCATCCTTTTGGAGTAAGGGAGTGCAGAGGAGGGTTGCATTTTGATGAATGGTCCAGGATGAAAAGATAATGGTTTGAGAAATGAGGGCAATTGTAGTAGTGGTGAGGATGTGATTCAAGAGATTAGCTGCAGTAGAGATATAGTGTGTCAGGGATTAAAGGTTTACTGTTTAAAAAAAAAACATGCAGTTGGCAGTCATCAAACTTCTACACAAGGATGAAACAAACTTCATTTGATTGTAGCACTAGTAATTGCCTTACCAGAATAACTTCCCTATAACCGCAAGAGCAACATACAAAAATAAAAAACTTGTTTCTCATGGTATCTCCCAACTGTCCACACAGATGAAAAAATGCAGCAATGCCAAAGTACCTGATTCAATGACCAAATTTTCTTAAAGGCTTGAAAGTATTCTACAATGTTGTGGCAAGCTGCTATACCAAGTTATATTTGCCAGGATTTGATCCTGCATAAGATGAGGTGACTGATCTCAATGATTAAAGGGGTACATTCCCTCTCTTAATTGACCATTTGTTGCAATACTGGAAATATTGTATGGGAGCTCTGAATTTGAATTTTTTATAGCAATAGTTAGTTTTCTTGCATGTAGTTGCTTTTTTTAATTTCATGAAAATTCATGATTGATTGACGTTCCAATAGAGTTAGACTAATTGAGTTTTCGGTGCTCAAGGTTAAACTGAACTTCTGAACAATCCTATGTTTTAAACAGGAAGTTATTAATAAATTACTTTTTCACCCAAAAAAGGAAAATCCTTTCAAATTCCATTGTACAGTTGCTGATTTTTTAAAAATGAAATGTCATTTTGGAAATGTCTTATTTTCCCAACAGACAGGTGACTACTTGCCTCAGACCTACCTTGTTCATGAAGATCTGATGGTGACTGAACGTATTGACAATGTTGATCAGCTGGGTTATTTCATCTACCGTCTCTGTTCAGGGAAAAAGACCTACAGATTGCAGCACAGAAATATGCTGAAAGGTACAGTTCTACTGTTAAATTGACCAGATTTTTCACAATGATAAACCAAGGTCAAAACTATAAGTTCAGCAGTTTGAGCTGTCATAAACCAATGAACTTGTGTTGTGCTGTTTTTAAATTGCACGGTAATTAAAGCTATTTTTTTATTTCAATAGGTATCCAGAAACGCTCAACAGAAAACTGTCACAGAATCAAGCACTTCGCTAATAACTTTGTGCTTGATACCTTGATCTGTGAACCATATGGAATTTAAATGAGGGATGCTATTTTTACCCAGCTGACTGTAGAAGCTTTCCACGTGCAGTACACGTAATCTATAAGTAATGTGTGACAATCAAAAGCCTTATTAGCTTTGCTTTGCAGTTTGTATTCCAGTGCAAATACTGTTGCTTCACTAAAAGGCTTTTCCGATGCAGCTTTTGTTTGCACTGTTTATTCAATAGATTTATCGACATCTGTTCTTACAAATTTGCAATGTAGTTTTTATTCTCGATGTAATCGGACTACTCAAAGGAAATTAAGAAATGTACTGATGTCAGGGAATGGAAAGTCCATTTTTTCTTTAATGGTAATACCTTTCAAAGTGTATTTCGAAAGATTGGCATTCACATGGAAAGCAGAATTAGAATTTGTGCACCTACTGTATTGAACTTGTTTTGTAATGTAAACATTTGAAAGTGAGATTTACCTTGTTTTTGTGATGTATCATGGAATAGTTTGATGTTCGCACAATTATATAACAGTCTTGCATAAAAGTGGAGAATCCACTCAACAAAAAAGTTTTTGATTTTAGATACTCAGCTGTGGTTAATTCTAATTCTTACAATTTAATAAGTAAATTCTGCAGCCTACATGTTGTTAGAGCTCCACTCAGATGTCATCTGATTTGACATAAGGTGGAAAAAATCAAATTGGAAGATACCTATCTAGTTTATTTTCCAGCAATTTTATTGAACACAGGACTACATTACAGTTGAGGTTAAATTTGAATTACTTACCCTGTGGACCATGTAATGTATTTTCTCAGTATTGTAACATTTATTAAATGTCCTTAAAATTATTGGAGCTTGTTGTTTTCCTATTCCATGTTAACCGGAAAAGCTGGTGTACCAGAATAGTGTTATGCAACTGTTAGTTCTGAGATATGTACTGTAAAATACAATTCATTTGGAATTGTACGGCATAGGCGCAACGTGTAACTTTATCAAACAATGTTCTCAATTGTTGGAAGTTCTTCCCCAGGTATCTTGAATTAATAACATCTTAGTTGATGCGAAGCTGGAAAAGAAATTTAGTATTGGCTTTGCCCCCTTTAAGAGTCAAGAACAGTAAGGTAAATTTCTGATTAATCTGTATTCTAAATTTTGAAACTGGACACCAGTCAAACTCTTAGGCTATTATAGTATATTTCAAGTAAATCCAGTCAACTTGCAGATCTTTTTGATAACGTCCCATTGTGGTGGCAAAACACCTGAGCATAATTAAGATCCAATAACGAGAGATTTTTTAAATGCAATCTGGGAGTGTTAAAATTCACTTTAGATATCAACAGTCAGTAGTTGACTGATTGATTCACAGTTTCTTAATTAGTTTGTTTACCTTCTCCAAAAAGTAGGAACAGATTTTGTCAACTGAAGTTTTCTCTAAAGTATTAGAGATGTACTCCACATCTGGAGAGATGACCACTGTTCATTTAATGAACAGAAGTACATTAAATTGAGCATATCCTCTATGGCAGTATTTCTCAGGTTAATGAATTCTCATTTTGTTTATTCAGACCCCATTTCTGTACGTGTGATTTATTTAAGTGAAATAAGCTTTATACTCTCCTATTGTCATTGACCTAATGAGCTAGGAACAATTGGTCTTTTTATATTTTCCTATTGAACTACGTTATCAATCTGCAGCTGCTATCTGAATAACATGTTAGAAGTTTGGAAAGTATTCAAAATAATGACTGGTTTAGGTGGAGTGGATAAATTATCCCTATTTTGGAGAAATACAGGACACTGATTTAACATGGACTGAAGAATTAACAGCGATGAGGTTTTTTTTTTACACTGTGTATTTAGGTTCTGGAATGCACTGTCTGAGCATTTGGTGGAGCACATGTATGACTTTCAGATGGAGTTGGATAAGCATCTGAAGAGAGTATTTGCATGGCCATGGGGAAGTGAGAGGGAAATAAGATTAGCTGATTTGCTTTTGCAGAACGTTGCCAACGATACAATGGGCAAAATTGCACCTGCCTGATTTTAAATATTCACTAATTCTATGCCTTGAATAGGAAATGCAGTTTAATGTGCACACTGCGCATGCATTGTGTTCTGAGCACATTAATACTTCGCTGTGTGAGCAGGACTTAATGATTTCAATCCTTTTTTCATAAATACAGTAACATTAACAAAAATTAGAATGGCAGTTTGTAGTGTCTAATAACATATCAACAATAGGCAGAAAAGAGTTACTCATGCAGGCATAATATTCAGAGGAAGTTAAAGTAGATTGCTAGGAGAATGCTGATGTCTCTCTGACTTAAGATGTTTAAGTCTGTTTCAAACAGACTTTGATCATCATTGAGCATGGATTCAAAGTTGCTGTAGTTCTGACAACAGTTTAAAGGTTTGTCTTCAAAGCTGAACAAATGGTTAAGAGCAAATAGCAACAGATAGTGTAATGTTTTTCTAAATTTGAGTTAAGTGCAGACTAACTCCAATTTCTGTCAATGGTGGCATTGTTTTTAAAGGAACAAACAAATGGACTGACTCTTGAGCAACTTTCAATAAAACAGTTGAGTTTACTTCTGCTTTTTTGTGAATTATTTAAATGTGGAGTCAAGATTCTCTATCTACAAGCTAATGATCCTTGTGCATCGGGTGTCAACAATGCATTATACGCAAAGTGTGAATTGTTTTATGTAATTCGGTGGAATGTCTGATCTAAGTGGAAACCCAACACTATCATTAAAGTCTTCAAATTACTAAAAGCTGTACCCTTCTTAGGCAGTTCCTCCGTATTGAGTAAGGGAACATTGTCAGTGTGAGGAAGACTTTGCCTAAGTGAGGAAAAAATAGAGTTTCTGGGATTTTGGTTCACATTGGAATTTTGGGCTTTCAGGGAAAAAGTGCCAAAAGCTTATTCCAGAAAATTGAAGTGTGATAAGTGAGTTCGATTTAATGAGGGAAGATGGAGATGGGTTTTCCCCCTATTTTTCCAGCCTCTAGCATTTGATTTTCAATTTTGTGCAGCAGAAGGAGCAGGTAAATCTAGCTGGTATTATTAGAAACTAAGTTTGTATCAGTACTTTATGTACATTGTTTCATTGGTATTGTAAAATTTACTGACAGTGCTAACACATTTTGGCGGCGTACCTGTATTAATTTTAAATTAACAATTACTAATAAATTTGCATAATCGGAGATGACAATAAAAGTGATTATGCTGTAATTTTCAGAATTCAGACACTTCTAGATGCCGGTGTGATCCAAGGCAAATGCATCTCCATTAAGTATTTAAGGCTGCAGAATCTTCAGCTCAGTTAGTTGGGCTGGAGGCAGAGCTGCAGACACTGTGGCATATCAAAGAGGGAGAAAGTTACCTGGGCACATTATTCCAGGAGATGGTCATACCTCTTGGTCTTCTGATTGGCTCAGCGGTTGGGGAAAGCTGGCTGTGACTGGAGGAGAGAAGGCTAAAGCAAACCAGAGAGCAAGAGCATAAGAGCTTCAGCCTTTGCAATTGTTCAAGTTCAAGCTGCTCTTATCCTGTTTAACTCAAAATGAGGGCTGCAGGGTTGAGGACCTGATTGTCGCCATGGCACCATGGTGCAGAAAGCCCTTCAAGAGTGTGGAGTAAGAAGGAATATAGTAGTTGTAGGGATAGCCTAGTGGGGGGAATTGAAATTGAAGCAAAGAGCATAAGTGCCCAGTGACCAGTTTTTGGATAACTGGGCTGGAGAAGAATTTTGGGGGGTGAAGGGACGGTCCAGTGGTGCTGCTTCATATCAATGACAGGTAAAATGAGGCTGTGTTGATGGTATGTGGAAATCTGGGTGCTAAGTTCAAAGCAGAACGTTAATGGTGTAGGAGCAAATTACTGTAGATGCTGGAATCTTTACTGAAAACAACAAATGCTGGTGATCACAGCAGGTCAGGCAGCATCCATTGAGAGAGAGCATACTAACTTCTTCAGAGCTAAAGAGTCATCTAGTCTTGAAACATTAGCTTGCTCTCTCTCCATGAATGCTGCCTGACCTGCTGTGATGTCCAGCATTTGTTGTTTTCAGAACCTTAATGGTGATCTCTGGATCATTATCTGAGCAAAGTGCAAATTCTATAAGGTGAATAAGAGAAGTGAATGCGTGACTGAAAAGTTCGTGGGAGAAGTGGTTTGTTTTGTAAGGAACTGGCACCAGTACTGGGGTAAGTGGAATCAGTACTGTTGATACAGTCTACACCTGAACAATGATGGATTTGATTTCACGATTCATTAACTTGGGTGGTAGAGAGCTTTAATTGGTGGGGGTGGGGGTGGGGGGAGAGGGTTGAGGGATCAAGCTTATTTAAATGTAGCCAATAAGGGCAAGTCGAAACAGCAGTGAAATACTAATATGGAAAGTAAAGGTCAGGAGGACAGGAAGTGATAAAGAATACAAGAATATGCTAGCAGTCAAGACAATTTGTTACAAAGCTAACAAGACTAGTGGTCCTGTATCAACATGTGTAAATTGATACTGCGTAATTGAAATGAATACATACAATCTGGTAGCCAGGTTGGAGATGTGGCTGCAGAATAAGGGCGAAGTTCTGAATATTGAGGGATATATTACATTCAAAAAGAAAAGAAAGCTAGGTAGAGATGACAGGATTGCTTCATTTATACTGGAAAGTAGCCTCTATTCGAGGGAGGCAGAAAACAGGAAACTATGGGTCAGTTAGCTTTACATCAGCTGTGAAGAAAGTAGATGTGATCATTAAGGAAGTTGTTCTTGAGCACTTAGCCTTGGGTTTGGTTTTCATCGGGAAGAATCGGCATTTTTTTTAATTCATTCACAAGATTAGGGGCATTGCTGGCTGGGCCAATATTTGTTGCCCCTCCTGAATTACCTGTGGGGATTGGTAATTGAAGTCAACCACATTGCTTTGAGTCTGGAGTCAGATGTTAGCCGGACCAGGTAAGGATGGTAGTTTCCTTCCCTAAAGGAGGTTAGTGAACCAGATGGGTTTTTACTTTACAACAATCAACAATGGCTTCATGGTCATCATTAGCCTCTTAATTTCAGATGTTTTTTTCTTATTGAATTACATTCCACCATCTGCCTTGGTGAGATTCAAACCAGGTTCCCAATACATTACTTGGTTCTCTGGATCAGTAGTCTAGCAATAATACCAGTAGGCCATTGCCTCCCTTAAAGGAAAATCATGTTTCACCATTTTACTCGAATTCTTTGTGGGAGTAACATGCACTGTGACCAATGGGAGTACATTGTTGTACTGGACAGTGAAGTATTTGACAAGGTTTCACATTAAAATTTATTATGCAAATTAGCTCATTGCCCATAACATATGATCATGGATGATTGGCTGATAGGAAGTAAGAGTGTGCATAAATGGGCCTTTTTCCTGATTGAAAAGATATAAGTGGGGTTCCACAGGGGTCTGTGGTAGGCCCTCAAGATTTTCAGGTTATATTAAGTTACATTAGAGGATCGAAAGTTTGATGGTTAAATTTGCAGGTGATACAAAAGTAGGAGAGTATATTGTGAAAGCATGTTGTAACTCATTGGTCTACTCCTACTTGAGTGCATTATCCATTCAGCCCCTCGAGCCTGCTGTAATCGACTCCTCCTTTGTGCTAGCTCAGCATAGCTGTCAACTCCCTGACATTTCTAAAAATCTGTCTACCTCCACTTTAAATACTTCTAGCCTCCACAACACTCTGGAGCAGAGAGGTCCAGACATTCACTGTCCTCTGAGAGAACAAATTCCTTCATATTTTAATTTTAAATGAGTGTTTTGATTTATTGTAGTTATATGTACCTAAGCACAGTGAAAAGCTTTGTTTTGCAAGTAGTACAGGCAGATCGTAGGGCGTTTAGAGCGAGGAATACAAGGTTATGGCTGCACAGGAGGTGCATAAAGTAAGACCACCATTAGCAAGATTAACATTATTTGAAGTTAGAGAGGTCCATTCAGCAGTTTAATAATGGCAGGGAAGAAGCTGTTCTTGAGCCTGTTGGTGCGTGTGTTCAAGCTTCTGTCTTCTGCTAACAGAAGAGGTTGTAAAAGAGCATTATCGGGGTTGGAGGGGTCTTTGGTAATATTGGCAACCTTTCTGCAGCAACGAGAGTGTAAATGGAGTCCATGGATGGGAAGTTGGCTTCTGTGGTGGCCTGGGTTATGTACACAACTTTCTGTGGTTTCTTAAGGTCATGGCCAGAGCAGTTGCCATTACCAGGCTATGTACCGGATAGAATGCTTTTAATGGTGCATCTGTAGAAGTTGGTGAGGGTACTTGAGACATGCCGAATTTCCCAAGTCACCTGAGAAAGAAGAGGTGTTGTCGTACCTTCTTGACTGTTGCATCTACATGGGAAGTCCAGGACAGTTATCGGTTATCAACACTCCTATGAACTTGACACTCCTGACGCTTTCCACCTCTGCTCCATTAACGTTAACAAAGGCGAGTTCTCCTTTCTTCCTGAAATCACTGATCAGTTCTTTTGTTTTGCCAATATTGAAAGAGTAGTTATTGTCACTGAACGACTACATCGAGCACACACTCCTTCCTGTATTCTGGCTCATTGTTGTTTGATATCCATCCTACCACAGTGATGTTGTCAGCAAACTTGTAGACGGCATTTGTTCGGAATTTGGCTACACAGCCATGGCTATACAGGGAGTACAGTAGGGGGCTGAGAATGCATCCTTGTAAGGCACCTGTGTTGAGGATTATTTTGGAGCAAGTGCTATTCTCTATCCTCACAGATTGCGGTCTGGGTCAGGAAGCTGAGGATCCAGTTGCAAAGGATGGAACCGAGACTAAGGTCTTGGAATCTCGAGATCAGTCTGGAAGGCATTATGATATTGAAGGCAGAGCTGTAGTTGATGAGTAGGAGTCTGACAAGTGTTCTTGCAATCCAGGTGTTCCAGGGAGGAGTGTAGGACTAGAGAAATGGCATCCGCTGTGGATTTGTTTTGACGGTAGTCAAATTGCAGGGGATTGATTCAGACTGGGAGGCTCGGGTTGATGTTGGCCGTGACCACTCTTTCGAAGCACTTATGATAATGGAGGTCAGAGTCACTGGATGGTAGTCATTCAGGCATGTTGTATGTGTTTTCTTTGGTACTGGGATGATGGTGGTCTTCTTGAAGCAGGTGTGGGCTTCAGACTGTAGCAAGGAGAGGTTGAAGATGTCAGCGAATACCTCCACCAGCTGGTCCACCAGGATTTAAATGCATGGCCGGGGACACTATCTGGGCCCTTCGCTTTCTTCAGGTTGACTCTTGGGAAGACCGATCTGACATCTGCAGCAGTGAAAGAGGGAACATCCGGGGCTGCTGGGGCAGGTGACACCGTGCCTCAGGCATTCTGCTCGAAACTAACATGGAAAGCATTGAGCGCGTCAAGGAGGAATGTATTTTTGTCTGCTATCTTGTCCTGCTTCATTTTGTATGCCATCATGTTATGCCACAGGCGTAACACAGGTGACCGTTTCGTTGGTCTTGGTCTTTAACTTTAACTTGGCATCTCTGGCTTTTCAGAGGTCATTTCCCTCTAATCTGTAATTATATTCCCTAGTTCAACATTGCCTACTTGTAGAAACATCATGTCAACATCCTGTCAAGCCCCCTCAGAATTTTATATGATTCAATAAGTT
Source organism: Rhincodon typus (assembly GCF_021869965.1). Lineage (NCBI taxonomy): Eukaryota > Metazoa > Chordata > Chondrichthyes > Orectolobiformes > Rhincodontidae > Rhincodon > Rhincodon typus. The sequence continues at coordinate 60,026,799 of NC_063345.1, read as the reverse complement.
AACCCCTCACTCTTCTAAACTCTAAAGCAAGAAGGCCTAACCTGTTTAGCTGTTCTTGATATCTCATCCCTTCAAACCAGGAATGAATCTCATGAATCTCTTGAACTGCATCAGTGTATGCCAGTCTGTATATCCTACTTTAAATATAGGGATCAAAACTGTACACAGTACTCCAGGTGCAGCATCACCAACACACTACGCAGTTGGAACAATACTTCCCTATTTATAAACTTCAATCTGCTGGCAATAAAGACCAAAATTTCATTTACCTTCTTGATTATTTGCCCCTCAAGCCTACTGTGCCAATCAACAGCATCATGGTTGATCTGCTGGAGGCCTCAACTCCTTTCTTCTGCTAGCTCTGCAAGCTAACTTTTTGTGTTTCATGTACAAGAATACCTAGATCCCTCAATGCTGTACCGTTTTGGCATTTCTCTCTATTTGAATAATAATCTGCCCTTTTATTCATTCTACCAAAGCATATGAATCATGTTAACTTCCACCTGCCAAGTTTTTACCTACTCACTCAAAGTATCGATATCCATTGCAAATTCCTTAAGTCCTCATCACAACATGCCCTCCACTATTTATGTATCGTTTGTAAATTTGGATATGTTACACTCTGTCCCCTTCCTTAAGTTATTAAGTAGATGGAAAGTGATTGAGGGCCTAGGACCAATCGCTGTGTTGTTCCACTCGCTACATCTTTCCAACCTGAGTAAGGTTTATCAATACTGACTTTGTCTTCTGTGTTTTATGCAATCCTCAATACATGCTAATATATTTCTCCAATACTATAAGCTCCTAAAATCCCAACTGTTACTGCCTTATTATTCTTACAGTTCTCTAAAATTTGATTAGATATTTGATCTTTATCTCTCCCTGACTGGGGGCTGATAGATGTTTACCTTCTCATTTTTTTTACTTCTGCACATTTGGCCTCATTTGATTATCTTTCCAAGATAACATCCGTCCCCGCTGCTATAATTGATTTCTAAATCAATCTTGTGACCTCTATCTTCTATTCTCTCAATAATGTTGAGCTGCCAATTTTTAAACAAGTTTCGATCGTAGCTATATCTTCTCTCACGTACTTATCTGTGCTCTCAGCTCATCTATTTTATTCCTTAGGCTCCTAGCATTAAAATCTATTCTATTTTGTCTTGCTAAACTCCTTTCTTTCTTATCTGTTCTATATTTTCACTTGTGCTTTCGCTTTTAATTGCATCTCAGCTTCTTCTTCCTCTGAACTACTTGTCAGGATAATCCATTAGCATCATCAAACCTTCTCATGAGGGTGTTGATCCTGATTCCTGTTCAGATGTAACCCATCCAACCTGTACGTGTCTCATCTCCAAGAATTTAAAGACTCCTGCATTATGTCTTCAGCCATACACGCATCTGTTCTAACCTTCTATTCCTATACTCACTGCTGCATAGCACTGGTAATAATCTGAAGATAACTTTTTGAGGTCTTGCTTTTCAATTTCTTACCAAACTTCCCAAAGTCTGCTTGCAGGACCTAATTTCTCTTTCTTCTTATCACATTGGTCCCATCATGGACCGACATGATCTCTGGCTGTTCACTGTCCACCTTCAGAATGCTCTGATATAATTCCATGACGTCCTTGATCCTGGCACCCGGATGGCAACATACCATCCTGGAGTCACATCTGTGGCTTCAAAAGTACTTGTGTACTTCCTTCACTAATACCACTATTGCCTTTCCATACATACCCTCCCCCTCCCACCCAATCCGACCACCCCCAAAGCTGCTGGACCATCCCACATTGCCATAGCCTTGGTTCTGGCTGGCCTAGAGAAACAGAAACTCTCGCCATTTTCCAAGGCCGAGAAATGGTTTGTGAGCAAGATTCACTTGAGTCATTTCATCTTTATCCACCTGGTCCCTTTTATTCTGTCCGGCAGTCACCCATTCCCTCTCTGCCTGATTTTCCTAGAGCCTTGTGAATACATCATGGTGTCCCACTGCCCTAAAGCTCCAATACCCCAAGTTTGAGTTGCTCTAGCCATGGGCACCTGCTGCACACGTTTATACAGACTGCCAGTCCCGCACGAGTACCTCACTGGTCTGTCTGCTTCTGGGACCTCTCCCCATTCTCAGCTCCTTTAAACTTAGCTGCTACCACACCCAAGATCTTTTGCCCATTTGTCTCACCTCTCCTGCTCCTCTTGATGATACTTATTGCCTGTGTCAGGGCCTCAGCTATCCCGTTCCTCTTGGCGATGCTGACTACTTGTCTCGGGGTCCTGTTCCCTTCTGTCCTACGATATATCCAAGATATGTTACCCTTGCTTTTGTGAATTCACTTGGTCAGATTTATTACTCAGCCAACTGTAATAAACAGTTCACATTTGTTATTGTATATTTCACATTATCTAAATAAACTACACAGTTGATACTGCAGCTACAACTTGATTCCGAAGTCTTGCAGGGTGCAGGGCTGGTGTTTAAATCCAAATGTCATAAATCAACATTGATGCAACATATTTAGTATAACAAAGGCAGACGTTTCTTTAGCTTTTAATTTTAGTGGTATTTGGCAGTATCCTCTTAATAGACCAGGAACTTACATCACTGGTGACCTCCAACTGCTTTGGCTAGGTTCAATCAAGTCATTTTCCAGCATGTGTTTAATCTCTGTTTCCACCTGAGCTTGTTTCTCTGAACTCAAACCAATGCTGGTATTGATTTATTACTACCGAGTCTCCAGTAGCCACTTCATGTTGTGCTAGTCCTCCAATTCTGTCCTTTGTTTCATACTCAGAAATGCTATCAGACATATCTGAGCGACTTTCCCATGACCAAAATCACCATGACTTTGTTTCTTTTATAAATTACTAATCACTGCCGGTAATCACTCGTGGCCAATTAAAAATTTACAAGCAAAGCCCAGTATGGGCAATGCAAACCGTGAAGAAGGAGAGGGGGAAGTGGCAAGTTCTATCTTCTTACCGCTGCCAGGCAATTCCACTTTAATTTACTTAATAATTCAATCAACCTGACCTTTGTGATCTATTTTAAGTTCATCAGAGACAGCTTATCCACCTGCGGAAGAACAAAGAACAATACATCACAGGAACAGGCCCTTCGACCTACTAAGCCTGTGCTTGGTGAAGGCTTTCACTGCTTCTAGTGCTATTTAATTTTTATTTAGAACAAAACCTAATGTTATGGTGTTATCCTTTAGCACTCTAACTTGATACCCAATCTCACATCTTTGCAACAATATCCCAGCTAAAGAGGCCCCAAACTTTGTCACAATTCACTTGGGTAGTGCACTGAGCCTGAGTTGAGTATATAGTTCGGGGAATTTGGAGACAATGTGGAAGTAGAACAGCTAAATCTCTTGCCATTTTAAAAGCTTAAAGTTCAATAGCCACGTGAAAAGTTTCATAAAGTAGCTCACTAAGGGACAGTTATCGGTCTAAGAACATGAAGCCTGAATAGGTCCTCAATAGGTGTTAGGTACTATTGAAGGCAACTAGTGTGAGTCATCTCGGCTCAGCTCTACTTAGGAGAGGGCCTGGTGAAAGCGCACAGTCGGTAAACTTCACACAGGCAAGAAGCAGCATTCACATTTACAGCGAAACACAGCATGAGTGAGAATATTAAATAAAAAAACCAAAAGAACTGTGGATGCTGTAAATCAGGAACAAAATCAAAGTTGCTGGAAAAGCTCAGCAGGTCTGGCAGCATCTGTGAAGGAGAAAACAGAGTTAACGTTTCGGGTCCGGTGACCCTTCCTCAGAACTCGTGTGTGACGAGTGAGAATATTGTTCTGAGAATTTGGGAATTCAGTGTAAAGAGGAAGAGGTGCTTTTTGCTTGTTTTTTTTTGGCTAATAGTTTGTAAGGATTTTTTATTAACAGAATGAATGGGAGCCCAGGATCAGGGGCCCAGCACAAAACAGTGACATCACCAATAAACCATAAATTCATTGGTTGGTGAAATGCTACTAATTTGACTATCTATAACAGGTTAATTTTAGGTCAAAGATATAGAGGGGGTACTATTTATAGGCTACAAACTAAAAAACCAGTACTAAATTTTACAAAATCAAATTAAGAAGTAAGCATTTAAAGTAGTAATGTTGGGCAAGGCAATATGTTCGAACTGCATGATATGGGAACTGATGAATCCCATTGTGATTCATAGTGACCTCACTTATAGCAAGTGTTGGTTGCTTGAGGAACTCTGGCTCACAGTTGATGAGCTGGAGTCTGAACTTTTAAAACTGTGATATGTTGTGGAGGAAGAGAGTTACACAAGGGCAAACAAGGGCAGAACTTATACAATTGAACGTAGGGCCTAAGGTAGTGTTGTAGAACAGAGACCCAGGGGTTCAGGTACATAATTCTTTGAAGTTCCTTATCACAAGCAAACAGGGTGGTTAAGAAGACCTTTAGCACCCTTGCCTTCATTGCTCAGACCTGTGGGTATAGGTTTTGTTGAGGTTATACAAGGTGTTGGTGAGGCCTCTTCTGGATTACTGTGTCCAATTCTGGTCGCCCTGTTATAGGAAGGATATTATTAAGAGAGGGTTCAGAAGAGATTTATCAGGATGTTGCTGGGAATAGAGGATTTGAGTTATAAGGAGAGCATGAATAGTCTGGAACATTTTTTCATTGGAGCATAGGAGATTGAGCAGTGACCTTATGGAGGTTTATAAAATAATGATGGGGCTGGACAAGGTGAATGGTCAATGTCTTTTCCCTAAGGTGGGGAATTTCAAGACTAGGGGGCATATTTTTAAGGTGAGAAGAGAAAGATTTTTAAAGACATAAGGGGCAATTTGTTTACATAGCCAGTGGATTGTGTGTGGAATGAACTTCCAGAGGAAGTGGTGAATGCGGATACAGTTAAGACGTTTAAAAAACATCTGGGTAAGTACATGAATAGGAAATGTTTGGAGGGATATGAGCCAAGTGCAGGCAGATGGGACTAGTTTAGTTTCGGATCATGGTCGGTGTGGACTGCTTGGACCGAAGGATCTGTTTTGGTGCTGTACATCTCTATGACTCGATGAAAGAGGTTCTGCTGAGGGGAAATGATCAGCCAGGAACTAAATTATAAAGCAGTACCAAAAAAGGTTATAATTCTGGGTTGCTACCTGAGCCACAAACAAATTGGCACAGACTCAACAAGTTTAAAGAGGTAAACATGTGGCTCAAAGATTCATGTGGGAGAAACAGATTCAAATTCATGGGATGTTATACGGGGGAAGGAGGGAGCTGTTCTGATGGGACAGACTCCACCTGGATCATGCTGGGACCAGAGTCTGGCGAATTGCATAACTCGGGCATTGGAGAAGGCTTTGAAATAAATGGTGGAGGGAGGGGTTTCATTTGCTTGGAAAATTATAGAAAACGTTAATCGGGTGATGGCAGGCTCAGCAGAGATTATTAAAGATTGCAGAACCAGTAATAGAACAGAGAATATGGAAAGGCTCAGGAGGCTAATTTCAGGCTCAGAAGATAAGGGACAACTATGTTATGGGGCCAGTCAACACAGGGCTGAGGGCTTTGTACTTAAATGTGTGCAATATACGCAACACAGTAAATGAGCTTGTAGTGTGGATTGAAATTAGTGGGTACGTTGTTGTGGGTATCACTGAGATGTGGCTGCAAAGGATAAGAGCTGGGGACCACATGTCAAAGGATACATGTCTGATCGAAAGAACATGGAAATGGGCAAAGGGAGCTGGGTTGCCTTGTTAGTAAGAAATAAAATTAAATTGATAGCAAGAAGTGATATAGAGTCACAATGTGTTGAATCTGAGTGGGTAGAGTTGAGGAACTGCAAAAGAAAGAAAAAGTTATGTACAGGTCTTCTAGCAGTAGTCAGGATGTGAGGGAAAAAATAAATCAGAGATAGAAAAGGCATGTAAAAAAGGCACTATTACAATAATCATGGGGGACTTCAACATGCAGGTGGACTGGAAAAATCAGGTTAGTGGAAAGAAATCATGAAATGTCTTTGAGATTTTTTTTGGAGTAGCTTGTGGTAGAGACCACCAGGGAACAGATAATTTTAGATTTAGTGTTGTGAAATGAGTTGGACTTGATTAGGGAGTTTAAAGGGGAGGAATCCCTAGGGGGCAGTGGTCATAATATGATAAAATTGGGAGGGAAAAGATTAAATCAGATGGAACGATATTACAATTGAGTAAAGGTAACCACAAGGACATGAGGGAGGAGCTGGCCAGAGTTGACTGGAAGGGGACCCTAGGAGGGAAAACAATGGAATAGCAGAGGCAGGGGTTTCTGGGGGTAATTCAGGAGGCACAGCAGAAATTCATCCCAAGGAAGAAGAAATATGTTAAGGAGAGAATAAGACAACCCTGGCTGTTATGGGAAGTCAAGGACAGCACAAAGATAAAAGAAAAAGCATGCAATGTGGTGAAGATTAGTGGGAAGCCAGAGGATTTTGAAGCCTTTAAAAACCAGACAAAGATAACTCAAAAAACAATCGGTTGGGAGGTGCAAGAGGAGAGTTAGCTGCTAGTAATATAAAAGAAGATGGCAAGAGTTTTGTTTTAAATATCAAATAGGTAAGAGAGAGAGACAGGCAAGAGTAGTCACTGGGCCACTGGAAAATCAGGGTGGAGAAGTAGTAATGTGGAACAAAGAAATGGCAGAGGAACTGAATAGGTACTTTGCATTAGTTTTCACAGTAGAAGATACCATCAGCATACCAGAATTTCAAGAGAGTCAGGGGGTAGAGGTGAGTGTAGTGGCCATCACTAAGGAGAAGGTACTGGGGATGCTGAAATGTCTGGAGGTGCTGGGATGGCATGGTGGCTCTGTGGTTAGCACTGCTGCCTCACAGCACCAGAGACCTAGGTTCAATTCCAGCCTTAGGTGAGTGTGTGGAGTTTGCACATTCTGCATGGGTTTGCTCCGGTTTCCTCCCACAGTCCAAAGACATGTAGGGTAGGTGGATTGCTAGGTAGGTGCTAAATTGCCTGTAGTGTCCAAGGATGTTTAGGTTAGGTGGGTTAGACAAATGCAAAGGGAATGAGTCGGGGTGGGGTGCTCTTTGGAGGGATGGTGTGGACTTGTTGGGCTGAATGGCCTGTTTCCACACTGTAGGGATTCTATGAAATCACTGGGACCAAATAGACAACACCCTAGAGTTCTGACAGAGATAGCTGACATTATAGAGGCATTAATAGTGATCTTTCAGGAATCACTGGAGTCAGGGAGGGTCCAGGAGGACTGGACCATGTTTAAGAAGGGTGGGAGGTGATGGCAGAAAGATATAGATCACTAAGCCTGACCTCACTCAGTGGTAAAATTTTAGAGTCCATTATTAAGCGTGAGATTGTGGAGTACTTGAAAGTACATGGTAAAATAGGGCTAAGTCAATACGGCTTTGTCAAGAGGATATCATGCCTGACAAATCCATTGGAATTCTTTGAGGAGGTGATGAACAAGTTAGACAAAGGAGAGCCAATGCATGGCAGCCAGTGACTAGTGGAGTTCCACAGGGTCAGTGTTGAGACCACAACTATTCGCATTATACATTAACGATCTGGACAAAGGCATTATCGCTAAATTTGTAGATGCCACAAAGACAGGTGTATTGAGGAAGCTGTGAGGCTGAAGAAGGACTTTGATATGATGGTGAGTGGGCAAAGAAGTGGCAGATGGAATACAACATAAGAAAGTGTGAGATTATATGCTTTTTAGTAGGAAGAATAGACATGTAGGCTATTTTCTAAGTGGGGCAAAGCTTTGGAAATCTGAAGTACAAAGGGACTTGGGAGTTTTCGTTCAGGACTCTATTACGGTTAAGTTCAGAAGTCAAATGCAATGTTGGCATTCATTTCACGAGGGCTGGAGTACAAGAGCAGAGATGTACTGCTAAGGCTGTATAATGCTCTAGTCAAATCACATTTGGAATATTATGAGCAGTTTTGGGCCCCATATCTAAAAAAGGGATGTGCTGGCACTGGAGGGTGCCCAGAGGAGGTTTACAAGAATGATCCTGGAGGTTAAGTGCTTGTCAGACAAGGAACAGTTGAAGACTCTGGGTCTGTACTCGAAGGAGTTTAAAAGGATGAGGAGGGATCTGATTGAAGCTTGCCAAATACTGAGAAGCCTGGATAGAGTGGGCATGGAGAAGATTGTTTTACAAGTAGAAGAGAATAGGACATGAAGCCACAGCCTCAGGGTGAAGGGACAACCTCTTAGAACTGAGATGAGAAGGAATTTCTTCAGCCAGAGGGTGGTTAGTCTGTGGAATTCATTGCTGCAGAAGGCTGTGGAGGCCAAGTTATTCAGTGTATTTAAGACAGGGATAAATAGATTCTTGAATAGTAAGAGAATCAAGGGTTACAGGGAAAGGCAGGGAAATATGATTGAGAAACATATCAGCCATGATCAAATGGTGGACCAGACTCAGTGGGCTAAATGTCCTAATTCTGTTCCTATATCTTATGGTCTAGTGGAAAATCAAGGCCCACTTTTTCCGGAGTTGTCACAAATATGAAAATTAGTGGATTGACCAATTTTACCTGTCAAATTCAAAGTAAAGATTTTTGTCCGACAAGAAAATGGCTATTTATTATAAGCAGAATTGTTTTTATCAATGGTAAGAAAGAAACATTATTTCCTAGCTTTATAACTCTAGAATTTAAACCCTTTGTAATTTAAATCCCTTTGTAAAATTCACGTGCAAACAAATGCACAAAGATAGAAGACAAGACACAAGTATTACCTACCTTGATTCAGTTTTCTTTCCCCGGTTCCAGTCCCTGCCCATGTACATCTGTGATTCCTCTGATGCTTTACTCCAATTTCAGAATTTCCAGTTTGTGGGCTCCCGCCGCCTCCACTTTACCACGGGCGTGCAATCCCTTTTCACATCCACCCGATCAGGATGGTCTCAGGGCTTTCCGCTTCTTCCTGGAGCAAGGGCCTGAACTATCCCCACCCTCCTCCACTTGGCTGAGCTCGTCCTCGCCCTCAACAACTCTTTTAATTCCTCTTATTTTCTTCAGGTCAGAGGGGTGGTCATGGATACCCGCATGGATCCCTGTTATACCTGTCTCTTCATGGGATACATGGAACATTCCTTGTTCCAGTCCTATTCTGGCCCTCACCCTCAATGATATCATCAGTGCTGCTTCCCCCTCTCGTCCGGAATTGGAAAAAATCATCAATTTCGCTTCCAATTTCCACCTTGCCCTCACTTTCCCTTAGTCTATCTCTGACTCTTCCCTTCCCCTCCTCAACATCTCTGATTCCATTGCTGGGGATAAACTGGCCACCAATATCCACTATAAACCTACCAACTCCCACAGCTACCTGGACTATACATCCTCGCGCTCTGCTTCCTGTAAAGACTTCGTTCCATTCTTCTCTGTCTCCATTGCATATATTCTGATGAGGCCAATTTCAACAAGGGAGCCTCCGAAATGTCAACCTTTATCCTCAACCGAGGATTCCCCAGCTCTGCGGTCGACAGGGTCCTCAACCGGGTCCGACCCATCTCCCGCACCTCCGCCCTCACCCCCTCTTTTCCCTCCTGCAACAGTGATAGGGTTCCCCTTGTCCTCACCTACCATCCCACCAGCATCCACATCTAGAAGATCATCAGATGCCATTTCCGCTAACTCCAGCGAGATGCCACCACCGGACACTCATTCCCCACCCCTTCCTTGTCTGCCTTCCGCAGGGACCGTTCCCTCCAGGACACCCTGGTCCACACTTCCTTCACCCCCAACTCCTCCCCACAGCCCTATGACACCTTCCCCTGTAACCGGCGAAGGTGCAACACCTGCCCATTTACCTCCACCCTCCCCAGTATCCAAAGGCCCAAACATACCTTCCAGATGAAGCAGCACTTTACCTGCACTTCCCACAATCTAGTCTACTGCATTCGCTGTTCACAATGTGGTCTCCTCTACACTGGGGAAATGAAGCATAGACTAGGTAACAGCTTCACAGAACACCTACATTCAGCTCACAAAAAGATTCTGAGCTTCCAGCTGCCTACCACTTTAACACACCACCCTGTTCCCTGTCCACCATCTCTGTCTCAAGCTTGCTGCAGTCTTTCAACGAAGCTCAGCGCAAGCTGGAAGAACAGCACCTCATTTTCCGCTTGGGGACCCTGCAGTCCGCTAGACTCAATATTGAGTCCAATAATTTTAGGGCCTGAACTCTCCCATTGTCCTAGCCCCCTGCCCCACACACCAGGCTTTGTTATCACATAGCCTGCCATTACACGCTACCACTTGTTAGTCACTAACAGACCCCATTAACAGCTATTCACCCTCGTAGCCAGATTGTTGTCAACTCCTTTGGCTGTCCAACTGTTCTTCTCTCTCTTTGGGCTCTATCCCCACCTATCATTTAGTCCTTATCCCCTCCACCCACCCTATCTTCTGCATATGAACCGATATTTCCCTAGCTACCATCAGTTCTGAGGGAGGGTCACTGGTCCCGAATCATTATTTCTGGTTTTTCTTCGCAGATTCTGCAAGTGCTGCTGAGCTTTTCCAGCAACTTCTGTTTTTGTTCCTGATTTACAACATATGCAATTCTTTTGGTTTTTACAAGGGTATAGCGCCTGCCTAGATACCAATCAATAACTTGTTACTAGGCTGAGTACTCCTGAACCCCCACATCTAGTCCATTGAAAAACTAAAGGACTGACTGAAAAAATATTCCTCTTGATACACACTCACACAGTGCTGATGTTTTTAACATTCTCCTCCACTGCTCAAGAAGTCATAGAGTCATACAGCATGGAAACAGACTGATCGGTCCAACTCATCCACGCCAACCAACATCTCAATCTGACCTAGTCCCATTTGCCAGCATTTGGCCCATCTCCCTCTAAACTCTTCATGTTTGTATACCCATCCAGATGCCTTTTAAATGTTGCAATTGTACCCGCCTCTACCACTTCCTCTGGTAGCTCATTCCATACAAGCACCACCCTCTGTGAGAAAAAGTTACCCCTCAGGTTCTTTCTCAATTTTTCCCATCTCATCCTAAACCTGTGCCCTCTAGTTTTGGACTCTCCCACCCTGGGAAAAAAAGACCTTGGCTATTCACCACATTGATTCCCCTCAGGATTTTGTAAACTTCTATAAGGTTACACTTTAGTCTCCAAAGCTCCAGGGAAAAAAGCCCCAGCCTATGTAACAATTTATACAATTCACAATGTGTTCCGGTCAGTGCCCCGTTTTAAAACTGCAAATGTCATCTTCCACAGTTTTCTGGGTTTAAATCAGTACCTTTTCCCACTTTTTAGTTCATAGACCAAAGGAAAATCTGTCTTTGCAGATGACATAACAAGAATACAGACCAATTTAGATAAGTTGTTAGTGGACAAAGATCTTTTAGATGGAGAATAATGTGGGACAATGTGAAGTTATTCACCCTGGCAGGAAGAATTAAAAATTATGATTTAAACAATGAATGACTGCAGGGTCATAGAATAGAAGGAATCACAGAATTCCTACAGTGCAGAGAGAGGCCACTTGGCCCATCGAGTCTGCATTGACCCTCTGAAGACGATCCCACACAGACACAGCCCCCTGCCGTACCCCTATAACCCTGCATTTCCCATGGCTAATCCACATAGCCTGCACATCCCTGGACACTAAGGGACAATTTAGGACAGCCAATCCACCTAACTTGCACATCTTTGAACTGTGGGAGGAAACTGGAATACCTGAAGGAAACACACACAAACACAGGGAGAATGTGAAAACTCTGCACTGACATAGAAACATAGAAATTAGGTACAGGAGTAGGCCATTTAGCCCTCCGAGCCTGCACCACCATTCAATACAATCATGGCTGAACATGCAATCTCAGTATCTCATTCCCGCCCTCTCCCCGTACCCCTTGATCCCTTTAGCCACAAGGATCTAGTCCACCTCCCTCTTGAATATATTTAATGATTTGGCCCAACAACTTCCTGTGGGGGAGAATTCCACAGGTTCTCAACTCTCTGAGTGAAGAAATTCTTCCTCATCTCAGTCCTGAATGGCTTATCCATTAATTCTTAGACTGTGACCCCAATCACCCAAGGCTAGAACCAAACCTGGTCCCTGGTGCTTTGAGGCAGAATGCTAACCACTGAGTCACCATGCCGCCCAAAGATACTGATGTGCAAAAGATGTTCTAATGTGTCAATCACAAAATGTTGGTTTACATGTATAGCTTATAATCAAGAAGATTATTGGAAAGCTATCCTTTAGTAGCACAGGAATTGAACGTAGCAAGTATGGATCTTCTGTTTTTGTTACACAGGGCACTGAGGAATGACAGGAATGTCTTGAAGGCGGTTCAGAGGAGGTTTACTGGACTGATATCTGAAATGAGTGGGTTGTCTTATGAGGAAAGACTGAACAGGCTGGGATTATTTACTCTAGAGTTTAGAAGAGTGAGTGGTGACTGCATTGATGTTTATAAGATCCTGGATGGCTTTAACCAGTTGGACCTAGGAAGAATGTTTCCTCTTGTAGTTAAGTCCTGAACTGACTGTTTAAAAGTAGAGGTCACCTTTTCAGGATGGAGATGAAGGTTGTGTGACTTTGGAGCTCTCTGCCTCAGAGCGCAGTGGAGGTGAGGACTTTGAAGATGGAGGCAGATACATTCTTATTAACCAAGGTAATCAATGGATATCAGGGACAGATGGAAATATGGAATTTGGAACACTCAGTCATGATCTTGTTGAACGGCAGACAAGTGCCAAACGGCCTACTTAGCTCTTCATTGCTATATTTATATGTAACGTTTGATAGGTTGTAAGCTGGTTGACAAGTCCATTGTATGAACTGCAGACTTCTTGATATGTGTGAGGCAGATTGTGTCTGGAGGTTTAGGTAGATGAGCTGTTGGGAGGTTTGTTTGCTCATTGTGATACCTCGGCTTTGCCTCTTTATGTTCAGTGCCTTCCTGAATTAGCACTTTATTTTGGGCAGTCACGAACCAGGGACTCTCATGAGTTGACAGGATGTTTGAAGGCATCCTTAACGTGTTTCCATCGTCCTCCTGGGAGTCTCCTGTCATCACAGAGTTCCGAGCAGAGCAGTCATTTTGGGAGCCAAGAATCAGACATTTGAACATATTCTGCCCAGCAGAGCTGGTTTTGGGAGATTAACACTTTGATACTGGGTAAGGGAGAAGATGCTGTTGGAAGGTCATTTTTGCCATTGGATTTGGAGATGACTCCATTGATATCTCCTAAGTTCTTTGAAGTGTCTGTTAATTCCAAATTTCCAAAGCATTTTTCTTATTCTTATATATTCTTATTTCTCATATTTTCTTATATGAGTTACTAGAAGGGTTTAAAATTGATTAGGAGCGAGGCATTGATAAACTGTCTGTTTTTAAAGTTGATAAGGTACTGGAGCAGATTGAGATGCTCCAAAAATATTGAAGGAAGAGAGACTGGAATTTGCAGGGACAATGGCAAATCTTTTTCACTCATCCGTAAAAGCTAAAGAAATTGATGAAATACCACATACTTTCTCATTTCAAAACTAATGCCTGTCCTGGATGTTACTTTGAATAGAACAGTAATGGCATCAGTTAAAGAAATTGATGAAATACCACATGCTTTCTTATTTCAAAACTAATGCCTGTCCTAGATGTTACTTTGAATAGAACAGTAATGGCATCTTCAGTTAAGTAGCCCAGAAACAAATACCTTGAACATATTTTCTGTTTATAGAATATTGATGTTTAATGGTCATAGCTCAAAGACCAAACAGGCACTCTTAAACCTTTATAATCAGATTTTACTTTGAAGTATCTTATCCATTTTAAGCTTCCAATTGGTCATCTTCCTACCGCAAAATTACTCACCAAGAAGACAATATATACATATCTTCAGTCTTTGTGTTGTTTAGACCATTTAATTAAGCATAATGCTGATGACTTTGTTTTAAATTGTTTCCTATATGAAAGTCTTTGTCTTTAAACCCTGAGAGTGCTCTGCTCAAAGTCATTGATTGATCTGCTTCAATATCACCATTCTCCATGATTCACTTTCAACAAGGTTACCTCTCTCAAATAGAGGGCCGTGGGTTCAAATAATACTCTAGTGACTTGAGGATAGAATCTAGGTTGATACTTCAGTGCATCCCTATAGGATTGCTATTGCTGAATGCATTCTTCTAGTTCAAACATTATACCAAGGCCTCAACTTCCCACTCAGGTGAATAAAAACAAACCTATGACAATTTTGGGTTTGTCCTCCTTAAAGCAGAGCATGGAGATTCAATCTAGTTGTTCAAAATGATGAGAAGTTTTTGGTAGAGTAACATTGGAGAAAATCCTCAGTGGTAGATGTATCAGTAATTACAGGATAAATGCTTAAAAGGAACAGAGGATTTTTCTTCATAGGGAATTTTGATCTGGAATGTAGTGATTAGTGGCAGATCCAATCACTTTGAATGGCAAAATGCCAACACGGTGGCTCAGTGGTTAGCATTGCTATCTTACAGCATCAGGGACATGGGTTTGATTCCAACCTCAGGTGATTGTGTGGAGTTTGCACATTCTCCCAGTGTCTGCATGGGTTTCCTCCGGGTGCTCTGTTTTCCTCCCACAGTCCAAAGATGTGTAGGCTAGGTGGATTGGCCATGCTAAATTGCCCACAGTGTTCAGGGGTGTGTAGATTAGGTGGGTTATGCAGGATGGGTCTGGGTGGATGTTCTGAGGTCAGTGTGGACTGTAGGGGTTCTAAGAAAGAGTTTACAGAGCTTTGGATGAGAAAAGCAGGGATGAGATTATTTTGATAATTCTTTCAAAGAGTATTATGGATCAAATGGCTGTCTCCTGTCTTCCATTCCCTACATGAAGCTGTTTTTACATATTGACATTAATCAAGACTGAAGTTTTTCTAGAATCAGAATTCACACAATTGATATTAAGTATACCATTCCGCCTGCTGTGCCTGTACTGTCTCTTATGAAGATGTTCTATATTTAATACTGCTCAGAGGACTGATGTTTTGAAGAATTGTGGAAAAAGGAATTTGCTTCAGTAAAACAAAGAAATGCAGTGCTAGATAAAACAAAAACAGAAATTGCTGCAGAAACTCAGCAGGTCTGGCAGCACCCGTGAAGGAAAAACAGAGTTAATGTTTTGAGTCCAGAAATTTCTTCAGAAGTGATAGCAATTGATAGGAAAGGGAGGTATTTATGCTGATGACAGGGGTGGGGGCTGGGGGTAGGTGGGAGGATAAAGTGAATGGATAGGTGGAGTTGGAGCCCAGAGAGAGAGTGGGCAAAATGATTGTAGATAGTAAGCCAGGGAAGAAGAGAAACTAGATAGGTGATAACGGGGGCTGGGGCTAGGTGAAAATGGAATGAAAGCAACCCATTTCGTGACAGGACCAAGGTGTCGGGGTGGGTAATTTCTATAATGGGACCTTATGATGCTTTCCCAAGGCTACTCACTTCCAATGTCTACCTTGTTCAACCTGGGTTTCAGTTCCTTAAAAATCTGATTCAGAATAGGGATTACAGCTTTATACAAATACTGCATTTCTAGTAAGGTTCACTGGCAATCTCGGTGCAACTTGCCCTCAGTATTAGTAAGATTGTATAGTGTATTATTGTATTGATATTAGCGTACATTGTGTAATCTTTAAGAAGAATGTAGAGTGAGATAATATTAACTTCCTGGAGAGAAGGCAGTTGGTATAATATCATGTTTAACAGATGGGGATTATAAAACAATAAGAAAAAGGAACAGAAGTAGGTCATTCAGCTCCTCAGGCCCTATTCCTCCATTCAATAGGATCATGGCTGATTTGACGTTCCTCATGTCTACTTTCCTGCATTTTCACTGTAACCGTTGATTACCCCGCTGATCAAGAATCTATCTCTCTTAGCCTTAAATACACAAGGACTCTGCCCCCACAGCTCTCAGTGGCAAGGACTTCCAAAGTCTCTGAAGAAGTTCCTCCTCATCTCAGTCTCAAATTGGTAACCCTGAGACTATGCCCTCTGGTCGTCGACTCTTCTGTCAAGCACCTAAAGAATCCTACATGTTCCAATGAGAACATGCCTCATTTATCAGTGAGTAGATTCCCAAACTATTTAGCCTTTGCTCATAAGACAATCCATCCATATCAGGGATCATCCTAGTGAACTTCCTCTGAACTGCCTCCAATGAAATGATACCTTTCCTGAAATAAAGGGACCAAAACAGCTCATAGTACTTCAGAGACAACAAGGTGCAGGGCTGGATGAACACAGCAGGCCAAGCAGCATCATAAGAGCAGAGAGGCTGACGTTTCGGGCCTAGACCCTTCATCAGAAAAGGGGGAGGGGAAGGGGGTTTTGAAATAAATAGGGAGAGAGTGGGAGGCGGATAGAAGAGGGATAGAGGAGAGGATAGGTGGAGAGGAAACAAACAGGTCGAAGAGGCGGGGATGGAGCCAGTAAAGGTGAGTGTAGGTAGGGAGTTAGGAAGGGGATAGGTCAGTCCAGGGAGGACGGACAGGTCAAGGGGGCGGGATGAGGTTGGTCGGTAGGAGATGGAGGTGCGGCTTGAGGTGGGAGGAGGGGATAGGTGGGAGGAAGAACAGGTTAGGGAGGCAGGGACGAGCTGGACTGGTTTTGGGATGCGGTAGGGGGAGGGGAGATTTTGAAACTTGTGAAATCCACATTGATACCATTGGGCTGCAGGGTTCCCAAGCGGAATATGAGTTGCTGTTCCTGCAACCTTCGGGTGGCATCGTTGTGGCACTGCAGGAGGCCCAGGATGGACATGTCGTCTGAGGAATGGGAGGGGGAGTTGAAATGGTTCGCGACTGGGAGGTGCAGTTGTTTATTGCGAACCGAGCGTAGGTGTTCTGCAAAGCGGTCCCCGAGCCTCCGCTTGGTTTCCCCGATGTAGAGGAAGCCACACCGGGTACAGCGGATGCAGTATACCACATTGGCAGATGTGCAGGTGAACATCTGCTTGATGTGGAAAGTCTTCTTGGGGCCTGGGATGGGGGTGAGGGAGGAGGTATGGGGGCAGGTGTAGCACTTCCTGCGGTTGCAGGGAAAAGTGCCGGGTGTGGTGGAGCTGGAGGGGAGTGTGGAGCGGACAAGGGAGTCACGGAGAGAGTTGTCCCTCCGGAAAGCAGATAAAGGTGGGGAGGGAAAGATGTCTTTGGTGGTGGGGTCGGATTGCAGATGGCGGAAGTGTCGGAGGATGATGCGTTGGATCCGGAGGTTGGTGGGGTGGTACGTGAGGACGAGGGGGATTCTTTTTTGGTTCTTATTGCGTGGACGGGGTGTGAGGGATGAGGTGCAGGAGATGTGGGAGACACGGTTGAGGGCGTTCTCGACCACCGAGGAGGGGAAGTTATGGTCCTTGACTTGTACTTCAGCTTTGGTCTCACCAGCACCTTGTATAGTTGCAGTAAGACTTCCCTACTCTATTACTCCAACCCCTTTGAAATAAGGGCCAACATTCCATTAGCGTTCCTGATTACCTGCTGCACCAATGTGCTCATGTTAAATACCTCCAAGTCCCTTTGAGTTGCAGCTTTCTGCAGTTTTTCTCCATTACGATAATACTGTTCTTTTGTTCTCCTTTCCAAATTGAATAACTTCACATTTTCCCACATTATACTCCATTTGCCAACTTTTTCCCCACTTACTTAACCTAAATATCTCTCTGTAAACTATTTGGGTCCCTCTCACAACTTGCTTTTCCATCTATTTTTGAGTTGTCTGCAAATTTGTCTACAGTACCATTTGCTTCCTTCCTCCAATTCATCAATATATATCGTAAACAGTTACAGTCCCATTACTGATCTCTGTGGAACCCCACTGGTTACAGGCTGCCAACCTGAAACCCTTATTCTCACTTGCTGTTTTCTGTCAATCAGCCATTAGCCCACCATTGGTTCTTACAATCATATCTAGAACCAAATCTATATTGCCAGATTAAAGCTTACAGATTTAAGGCCTTCTATTGTCTGTTGCTTTTTGAGATATTAATATATTTTTCTTTGATATTGTACCTTTCTCTCCTTGATTTATCCACTCCTACGTTTAATTAGTCAGCTTTTTGATAGCTCATTCCAACTTTGGAGATACATGAGCCAAAATAATGGTGTCAAAAATAATATGTGCAAATTTTTTTCAATTGTCAGTTATTAAATTGTATATCATAAATGTTGGTGTTGTAACTTTGGTGTCTGCTGCAATAGGGCTTCTATGGGATCCCCAATGAGCAACTCCCTTCTACTCTGGAATAATGATTGCCTACCCAGTGGAAAATCCAGGCCAACCTTTCTTCATTGCATCTCTACTCTCGATTCATCTGAGAATCCATAAATTGACCTAGATTCCCGAATCCAGAAATGACCACCAGTTTGGAACTTGTCTGAATTTAGTCAGATTCCAGTTTTCTTCTAAAGTAACTTCTCGAGTGGGAATGATTACATTTTCGGCAAGGCCTTGACAGATCCTTCCTCAATCTATCATAAGTTCTTGGCAAGTGAAGAGCCCAATTCCTTTGGATGTAACACAGCCAACTTTTGACTCTCTGAAATATCACAGGGCAGCAACAAAGTGGGTAGTAAGATCACATTTAATCTTGGATTTCTAAGGCTTGAGAAGATGAGGCAATTGCTTTAAAAAAAGCTTGCCAACATCAGAACTAAATTTGGTCTTAGAATTCTACACCAACTCCACTCATTGATCTGCGTGTGCAGCACGAATAATTTCGTAATGTACCAATGTTTTTCTCTACCCCTTCCCCTCCCCCTCACTCCGCAGCGAACTGTAATTTGGAACAGCATTCTCACAAATCAAAACGGTGACAATTTACAGTTAGAGAATTCACATTTTCATTTTTCAACTATAAATTATAACTGCACCATTAATGAGAAGCTGGAAACTTATTTTCAGCTAATTAAGAGAACGGGTAGTGAAACTGGGATGAGTTCAACAGAAGCAGACAAAAGAATCTTGATTTTAACATTTTTAAACTTCTATTTAAACATTCATATTCACTTTATCAATTCTATTTTTCCAATGAAACATCTAATGTAAGGTAAGTAGCCATGTTGAAAATGAATCTTGCAGTTAAAATTAATTATTGTTGACCACTACATGGTGCTGTTGAACAAAATTTGTTGTAAGTGATTCTATTCTGCTGCTTCAAATCTGCTAATTTAAATTATATTTTTCGAACTGTATTTTTGTTCCAAATTCCTTGCAGTTAATATAAATTAATGGGAGCAGATAAATATTTTCACCTATTTGGGGGTTACTTCTGTTCCTTGAGAAGTACACTTAACAAACCCAGATGAAATGATATAGAATTGGCAGGGCAATGTTAATGATGACTGTCCAAACTATTCTAAGATTATTTATATTTGACCCAAGTCAATTTAGTTTTGCACCAATGTTAGAGTTGCAGAGTAATCCAGATCAAGGATGTAACATGAAATAAAAATGGAGAAGGAAGCCTCATTGTGTTTTACTCCAGAGTGCAATGGGATCCCAAATCTTAGTCCTGCTCAATATTTATCCATCATTGAAGTCACAAAAAAACAGATTATCTGGTCACAATCACATTGCTGTTTGTGGGAATATGCTAAACACAAATGAGATGTCATATTACCTAGATCGCAGCATAACTATACCCCTATAAGTACTTAATTGGCTGTAAAGCACTTTGAACCATCCAGTAATGAGGTTTGAAAGTACTATATAAACTTATTTTTTGGCAATATAACAGTATTGGTGCAAAAAGAAATTTCTTCACATGATGCCACTCTTGTCATTTTGGCATCATCATCATTGAATTCTTCAATATCAACATCCTGCATGTTACAATGGATCAGAATCTTAACTAAATTAGCCATTAAAGTACTGCGATTACACATGCTGGGTATTCTGTGGGGAGTAGCTCATCTCTGAGTCCTCAAAGATTTCTCACCAACTACTAAGCCTAAATCATGAGTCTGCTGGAACACCTTCCATTTGCCTGGATGAGTGCAGCTCCAACAGCACTTAAAAATCTCAATACCATTGTGGACAAAGCATGACACTCCATCCAACACTCTAAACATTCACTCTCTCCATCACCAATTCACGGCATTGTGTTATGTACATTCAATCAAGAAGCAGCAACGCAAAACTGTATTTTTTGACAGAATCTCACAAACCCACAAATTTGACCAGGTGAAGTACAAAGGCAGCAGATCTTCGGGAGCACCACTACTTAGAGCCATACAGTCATAGAGCTGTACAGCACAGAAACAGACCCTTCAGTCCAACTCGTCCATGCTAACCAGATACCCTAAATTAATCTAGTTGCATTTGCCAGCATTTGGCCCATATACCCCTAAACCCTTCTTATTCATATACCCATTCAGATACCTTTTAAATGTTGTAATTGTACCAGTCTCCACCACTTCCTCTGGCCACTCATTCTGTACACGTGTCACCCTTTCCATGAAAAATTGCCCCTTTGGTCCCTTTTAAATCTTTTCCCCTCACCTTAAACCTCTGCCCTCTAGTTTTGGTCTCCCCTACCCTGGGGAAAAAACTTTAACTATTCACCCTATCCATCCCCTCATGATTTTATAAACTTCTATATGGCCACCCCTCAGCCTCAGATGCCCCAGGGAAAATAGCCCCAACCTATTCAGCATCTCCCTATAGCTCAAACCCTCAAACCCAGGTAACATCCTTGTACATCTTTTCTGAACCCTTTCAAGTTTCGCAACTTCTTTCCTATAGCAGGAGACCAGAATTGCACGCAGTATTCCAAAAGTGGCCTAACCAATGTCCTATACAGCCACAATATGATGTCCCAACTCCTATACTCCTTGCACTGACAAATAAATGTATGTGTACCAAACGCCAGTTCTGAAGAAGGGTACTGACCCGAAACGTCAACTTTCCTGCTCCTCTGATGCTGCCTAGCCACCTGTGTTCCTCCAGCTCCACACTGAGTTATCTCTGACGCCAGCAGTGGCAGTTCTTACTGTCTCTGCCTTTTTTCACTGCCCTGTTTACCAGCGACCCCACTTTCAAGGAATTATGAACCTGTACTCCAAGGTCTCTTTGTTTGGCAACATTCCCCAGGACCTTACCATTAAGTGTATAAGTCCTGCCCTGACTTGCCCTACCGAAATGTAGCACCTCACATTTATGTAGTGCAAGTTTCCCATCAATTTACAAACCATTCTGACTCGGAGATATATTACTATTCCTCCATGCTTGCTGATTCAGAAGAGTGGTAATATCTTCAACCCGTCGACCACTGCAGTTCTCAAAGGTAGCTCATCAACGAAATTTGAAGGGCAGTTAATGATGGGTAACATACACTGGTGTTGACTGTGACATCCCACAACCTATGATTAATAACATTGTAAATGCAAATTAAAAATGGTTTTAAAAACTTCAAGATCAATATCACTCTTGCACAATTATAGAATATTTTTCAAATGACTTGGTCTAGTATTTTTGCCTCCTGAGTGTGCAGATTGCAAGTTGAATACCTACTTCAGGATTTCAGCACAAAATTTAAGCTAACCAAGGTGATACAAATGGACTGTTGTAATTCCTAGGCTGTTGTTTTTTGGATGAGACATTATAATACAGACCAGTTAGGTGAACCTAGAGACTGGATTTTCCAAGGATGGGTAATCACACTCAGATTGCCACTTTTTTATGTTAAGAAAGAGCTCTGCATTTCTGATGCAAAATTCCAATCAGGGCTCCTTCAAAAATGCAGAGCATACTTACAATCTGACAGGTCCTTTGTAGAGTAGCAGGGGAAGTCAAAACATTCCTTCTTTTTTACAACGGTAGTCTTTGTAGTTATTCTATGATTTAAATATCCAGCATCACAGACAGTGTGAAAGCTAAATATGGGGTGAGGACGCCAGAGAGCCAGGGAGTATCTGGTCCAGCACGAGAGGAGGGATTGGTGGGTTCATGTCTGGGGACAGCGTGCAGTAAGTTTATTTTGGGAGGCGCAGGGATTGTGTCATTGGCATGTGTCGGAAGGGTTTGCTGGTTGGAACTCAATCTGACCTTGCAATGAACTCCTCTTCTTTGCATATCGTGTCCCAGGTTGGGACTTGAACACAGACTGTCTGGTTCAGAGACAGGGGAGGTCGCTATCCTTTGTACCACAAGGCCTCTGACCTACCCAGCTGTCATTCAAAATCAAATACCATTTAATTTCAGATGATCTGATTATGTATCTTTTATTATACTGAGGTTGTGCACATTAATCACTGTGATTCTTTATAGCAGTACTCTTCAGGAAACTAGATCCAACTGTGATTAAACAACGCAATATTCAAATTAGAGCAGAATGTTGAAACTGGAGGAACAAACAGTTTAAGCAGAATCACAGCATTTATGTAGGTACTTTACAAATTAAAAGCAGCACAATTTAATTTGAGTAGTTAAACATTTGTTCCAATTTTGATCTGGAATCAGTAAAAGTTTGATACAGAAGCACAAATGGAAAATTTAAGCCAATTAACAGGTCACTTCCATATTTGTCAGTCAATTAGGGACAATGGATTAGGGGAAGGTCATTGGTTGTAGGAAGGCTAATCCAAGAGCTCAATGGGAGAGAGCAGGCACTGGGATTAGGAGTGCTTGGTAGGGGGATATTCAAAGTAGAGGTGCTCATGGAAGGATACAAACATGGATGAAACTTTCTGGAACATTATTTTTACACCATTTTGCTTTAGCTACTTTTTTGTTGTGTGTGCAGATAGAGGGGTAGAGAGAGGGAGGAAGGGATCATTAAACATCCCAGCAGGCTGCACAGTACTGGACGTGGTCTCAGTCACTAAACCTAAAATAAACTGATAACATGCTGCAATGTGAAACTTTCCTGCCAAGATTGATGGTGCTGAAACAGCAACTTACACAGCAGAGGGGGCCCCAAGTTTCTATGTCAGCAGAACTGCACCTAAGACTATTACAGGAAATGTAAATCTGCAGATCTCTGACTTCCTAATTCATGTTGCTGTACCTTCTCAGTCAAAGTCAAGTGCAGTCACCCATGAAGAAAATTAACAGCAGCATTATGCACACGCAGCAGATTAGTAAATGGTCTGAATTTAGCCAGGATGACAGAGGCCCTGACAACAGGCTGGAAATCAGGGCGAAAACATCACCATCACCACTTGGAGGACCATCCCCTGCCCCAGCTTCATTTTAGGCCCATCACGCAATGAATTAGTAGCCAGTGAGTTCCTATCTCTTTAAAAGTTGGCACCTCATCCCAAAGTGTTTTGTGGCAGTCAGAAGGCACTCACCTATTTGGTTTAAGCAGTACCACCAGGAGAGGTGCTGTTTGTAATAGTGGAACATATGGATTAATGAATTTTATTGTCCATTATGTAATTTTTATACTCATGACATTTCACAGTGTAAAACAGTTTCAAAGATGAACGTACGCTGGTTTAAAATGGCTGCCATCATCAGCTGACCACAGATCGAGGCAACACGTTGAAAAGCTTGTGACCTATGCAAAACTTTCTGCACTGAAATCAGGTGACTCGGGATCTTTTCTTCTGTCAACTCTTTCTTTTCAGAGTCATCAGATTTCATCTTTTTCACCCATGGAGAGAGATGGTGAAAATGCTACTTGTTTTTTATAGGCTTTTGGATCTGAGTGCACTGCACTCAAGCCTGTAACAAGCCACAGCTGGACCAAGCTGAATGCTGTTGGAAGACAGTTTTTCCTTAAGTCCAAGACCCCTGGTGCCACCTTATCTCTTAAATTATCCACCTCACTGCTCCAAAAAATCAGATAATCTTATGTAGCTGAAGTGTATGCTGCACAATCCCAAGTCTCTTTCAAGTTGCAAGACTCTCCTGGTTCCTTTGGCTGTTTGGCATTCAATTCTTCTTTCCACTTTACAGTCCAAAAGGAAAAAAAAATAGTCTCTTACACTATTTTATCAGAAGACATTAAACTGAGTCAGCTTCAAAAAATTCACAGCTCTTGTTTTAATTTGCATTTGTATGATTTTACATATTTAAAGATGAAAGGCTTGCCTGCCAGTTAGCTGCCTTGAAATGGCAATGGAACCAGATTCGGGAATACACACTGAACTATATTTCAAAAGTTTCTTTTAATCAACAAAGCAAAGGGAAAGCGCATGGATTTTTAACAGCAAGGACTTAAAACTTCTCTATCATTCTACTTCTTCCATGAAAAAGCAAATTGGGAGAATAACCACGACAAGCATCAACACTGCTGAGGACCTCCTTACTCTTAGGCAGACCCAAGGGCTGAAGATGACTTTCTTCTACTCCAACATTGTTGATCCTGAGGAAAACAAATAGACCAATGCTAAGCCTACACATCATACCACAAGTGGGGCAGATTGTGTTTGCTGATGAAAGAGGTTGGAATGCTTGGGTTTTTGTAAAATCTTTTGCAGACAGCTCACCTGAAATAAAAGCACCACAGATAATGTTCCATTTATAAAGCTTGAACAACCTCTGACTTACACTGTCACCAGGTCCTGAGCCTGTGCTCAGTATACTGGGAGAGTAGGCCTGGGTATCAGTATCCCACATTCTGGGGATCCTGTTAAAAAAGCTGCAGTCACCAGTAACCCAGGCTCATCACAGGGGAGGAAGCCCCACCTCCTTGATCTACCCTGACTCCCTCTCAAATTTTTTATTTTCTGAAGAAGGGTCTAGGCCCGAAACGTCAGCCTTCCTGCTCCTCTGATGCTGCTTGGCCTGCTGTGTTCATCCAGCTCTACACCTTGTTATCTCAGATTCTCCAGCATTAGCAGTTCCTGCTATCTCTCCCTCTCAAGTTGGCGGTCAATTAGCCCACTGTCCTGTCCTGTCTACCAGCCAACACCTGAAGGGCAATCTTAGGTTCCAAATCTAACATCTCCAGGAATCTAAGGGCTTTGATACAGAGTAACTTTTATTCCTTCTGTCTGTACCAGATACTCTCCCTTTTAAACTTATTACCTATGTTTGTTTGTGTGTTTGATATCATGTTTCTGTTTATTTTTCTCTAGGTCATCAGGTAATATATTTCATGCTTCTTTCACTCATGAAAATCTGGTAACTGACTCCTTCATTTTCATATAATTAAATCTTCAACAGATATGTGTGAAATAAATCAGAAGATTTGTTGCGACCTACCGACAGGAGGTTTACAAGATGGGAACTGATTCCCCCTCCTCACTTGGTCATAATGGTGGCCACACTGGGGATAGCCAGGTGAGAGAATACAGGTTTGATGCCACTCTTGCAAGTAGGTGCATGGCATCGCGAGTCACCAGGTTTAGTCAGACAGGGCCCATCAAGGGAGGGCGCATGTTGTTAGGGGAATCATTACCCACCCTTCCATGGGGCACAATGTGCCTGATTGAAGACGCCCAAACCTGGATCCACTGGGTTAAGCGGATAGATTTTCTTTATTTCAAAAATATACTTTAATCACAGAAATACCTTTATAGACATACATAGCCACTAGCACAGTTCGGTTCTGTACAATAGCATATGAAGGAACAAGCAAACATTGGAGTTTGACACTATCCAACAAATAAACCAAAGACAACTCTTACTTTTACAAGATGATATTTACGTGCATTTGAGGCACTGGGGTATCTGATAACTGATTGGACCCCCACTTAACTTCAGCAGAAAGACCTCAGACTGCAGTCTTTCCCCACTGCGCTTGTCTCAAGCATTAATATATCCTGTGGTTGGTTCGCTCACCGAGCTGGTTCATTAGTTCGCAGATGTTTCATTACCCTGCTGGGTAACATCATCAGTGCAGCCCCTGATGAAGTGTTGTTGTATTTTCCCGCTTGCTATTTAAACTTTGGAGTCCGTTGGATTGATTACCTCATTTCCGGTCTTTTTTTCTTTGCAATGGTGTGTATGTAGGGTCTAATTCTATGTGTTTATTGTTGATTCTCCACCAAGCAGGCCATCAATAAACACATAGAATTAGACCTTATATACACACCACTGCAAAGAAAAGAAACAGAAATGAGACAATCAACTCCAATGGACCCCAGAGTTTAAAAAGCAAGCGTGAAAATACAACGACGTTTCATCAGATGCTGCACTGATGATGTTACCCAGCAGGGTAATGAAATGTCTGCAAACTAATGAACCAGCTTGGTGAGCCAACCAACCACAGCATCTACAACCCGAGCTACAAATCTACTCTAGAATGTTAGACTTTAGTACATCTCTCAGCACATAGTCCTGGACCTTGTGCCAGTCTGCAACACTTAGTTGAGTGGTCTTCAACTCTGGAAGACCAACAAGTGTCAAGCAGACCAAAGATCAGCTTTCACCAAGTTGACGGTCCTGCAGGCGCAGTCGATGTTTGTCTCAGTGTGTGTCTGGGGGATCAGACCATAGAGAACTGAGTCGTGTATCATGGGGTTGACTTGGGATGAACCTCGATGAAAATCACTGCATCTTTCTCCAGACTTGTTTTGCAAAGGTACATTCCAGCAGGGTCCCAACATAGGGCAGAACCCACTGCTCACAGCTAAAACACGAGCAGCAGGGGGAAGAAGCCATTGAAGTGACACATTACCTGCTTCTACCTTCCCCACTCCCTGGGAACATATCACTGCAGGGTGAAACTGATGAGAATTTCACCTCTCCACCTTCCTCATTGTACCTAGAGGGCTAGAAAAATCCAGGTCGATATTTCACTGCATCCCATTAGCTTTTTATGTATTATTCAGTAATCTGAGATTTAACATTGCATTTGAATTGACAATGAAGCAGAGAAAAAAAAAAGTTTTCTGTTTGGCTTAACTGGGAAAACTTCCCTCCTACTTACAGATGAATCGAGCGTGTTACTGCTGATCTGGAGGGGACGAAAGAGAAAGCTCCACAGTGGGAGAAACCACTTGATGAGCTGATGTAAAGATTGCAGCAGAGGAACTGGAAATCAATGGTCACCAAGCTACACAGATTGTAAATATAAGCATGGAACAGTTAACAATGTGAAGGAAAACAAAGAGATCAAACAAAGGGAAACACTGAGTCATAATCACAGTCATTCAAGAAGGCTTTGGATGGATTTGTGGGATTCAAGAGGGGACAGGCAGATTGTTCCATAGAAGCTGATGCCAACATTCCTGAATCCTGGACAGGGAAGAGAACAGTCAAGCCAATGGATGCTCCAGAAGTTTTTATTTAACTCTTGTGAAGGTCACATATTTTTATTTCCTTTATTTTTGGGCTGTTGACTGAAAAAAAAGGCAAGGCACTGCTTTAAACCAAGGATACTGTGTAAAGAGATGGCTGAAATTTAAGAAATCATGTTTACCTATGTGAGTTGAATGCAATGTTCCTGGAATAGTGAGAGCAGAAGCAGACAGCACTGCGTCTGACAGGTTCTGAGCTAAAGGAAAACTGCTTGACAACAATATTCTGATTGGCTCCTGATGAAAGGACTATGGCTTGTGGGGAGCCAATCCAGTGGATAACCACCTAGACTGCAAAAAGGAAACCATCTTGCTCTCTGTCTTGCGTGGAATTACCAGGAAGTCTCCAAGAAGAGCTGATTATCTTCCAATTATTAATTCCCTGCAAATTCCGAGTTAAAGAAGGAATAAAATACCTTTAATGACATTGAAAGGATGAATTCTCAATCAATGAATGAAAGAGAACATCTGTTTTCAAACAACCTTGTGTGTAAACCAGTCCTGGAGCTCCTCAGAGCAGGCTATGCTTTTGGATGATGATCAGTTGTACTCAGCCCTTTATAAAGCCAGCATTTCTCATGGATTTAGCAACATTCAAGGAGCAGGCAGGGACACCAGTGATGAATGGACAACCAGAAAACTGGGGCAAGGCCACATCCATTTGAGTTTAGTATCAAGGTCATAAAAGGCCAAGATGTGTCTCTGGAAGACAAGGGACTTGTCTGCATTATCGTAAATGTGGCCTCCAAATGAGGAAACACTTCGATAATTTATACACAGCTTGTTGACCTGAATACCAAGTATGATGAGAAAGGTTTACTGATTTTGGATTTCCTCTGCAAACAGTTGGCAAGCAAGAAGCGGGAGATGAGAAAAAATTAAAGGATTTGCAGATACATGCAACGTAACCATTTTGTTGAATTCCTTTATTTGTTTGGCAATTAAATGAAAATCAACTCACCAAAAAAAAACCAGAAAGGAATTGACAGGAAAAGAAAGAAAGCAACTGATTGCAACATATGATTCAGACTGATGCAATCAAATTGTGTTTCCCTAATTATTTTCTTTTTCCATCTTTAGTCCATGTCTGGTCTGTCTTTGTGTGTTTGTCTGTTTGAGAAGGGAGTAATTTAAGAAGGGATAGCATTCAAGTTGTTGAGTTATAAGCTAGCAATACATATTTCCCAATTGCCGATTAGTTCATAATAAACAATGAGTTTCTTCTTCAGTACCTGGTGAGTGTTTTCTTTTAACCTCAGTTTGTAAAGAATAGTGGGCCTTGATATCCAGCTCACTACCCAGTGCGTTGTGACACTTCATCATCGTGGATTTTACAGTAATACACTACAGTCTATTTTTGTCATCTCAAACTACATTGGTTTATCCCAATATATAACCATTTTATTATTGGATTATCTATCTGCAGAGACTTTGGAGCACTGTGTCAAGTTTAAGGCTGTGAATGCTGCAGAAGCCTCCTTTACTTGGCACAAAGAGTGTGCATGTGCACCAGGATTCATATCAGTTATGAGGCCTGTGAAGAGTAGCTGAAGATGCAGTGAATCTTAAATAATGACATTGTTCCAGCAGCTGGCACCTTGGATGGCGAGGTGGATCACTCCATATTCATCAGCAAGGTTGAAGGGGAACAGCAGTGGATAGGGGGGGAAAACTGTGCTGATGATTACACAATATTTGGCACCATGCACAGCATCTCAGATACTGAAGCAATCCACTTCCAAATGCAGCAAGACATGAACAACACTCAGGCGTGGGCTGATGAGTGGCAAGTTACATATGTTCCACTCATGTGGTAAGCAATCAGCATTTCTGACAAGAGAGACCAGTCATCAGCCCTTGGCATCTAAAGGAATTGCCATCATTATCAACATTCTGGGGGATACTATTGTCCAAAAGATGAACCAGGCCATCCATGTAATTACAGTGGTTGCAAGAGCAGGTTAGAGGTTGACAATTCTGCAACTCATCTTCTGACTTCCCAAAGCCTGTCCACCATCTACAAGGCTCAAGTCAGGAGTGTGATGGAACGCTCCCCACTTGGCTGGATGGTTGCAGCTCCAAAAGCACTCAAGACGCTTGACACCATCCAGGTTGAAGCAGCCCACTTGATTGGCACCACATTCACAAATATTCAGTCTCTTCACTGATTGGCACTTCATCAACACCATCAACATTTATTTTCTCCACCATAGATGAATAGCAGCACAACTATAAGATGGGCAATTTATCAAGGCTCCTTAGACAGAACATTTAAAACTTGCAATCTCCACCACCAAGGAGGGCAAGGGCAGCAGAGAATGGGAAGACCACCACCTACAATTTCTGCTCCAAACCACACACAATCCTGAACTGAAATTCTATTTCTTTTCCTTCACTGTTGCTGGGTCAGATCCTGAAACTCCCTCTCTAGCAGCATTGTGGATGTACACGCATCAAATAGACTATGGAGTTCAAGAAGACAGCTCACCTCACCACCATCTTCCAAGAGCAATTAGAGCCAGCCAATATATGCTGGCACAGCCAGTGACACCCACATCCCATGAATTAATTAAAAAGAATCATTAACTAACTTGGTTTTATGATAACTATCAACAGTGAGGTATTTCATATTAATGTCCATCAGAACCTCATGCAACACTAAACATTTCTCAAACCATAATCGATGTCACATCATCAGTTTGGGTGGTGTGAATATCACTTCAACATTAACACTTCAGAATCATTATCATATACAGCAAGACAAAGACATGCTACTGTGACTCATGTTTCTTTCAATAAAGAAAATGAGTGACAGACATGAGCCACCATTAGTAGTTGTGTGCCAAAAAGCTTTACTTTGTTGATGAAGACAAGAGAGCTACAAACTTGATTACTTACATTTTGTCATTATTTTGTCAACAAGTTTTGACTAATTTGTGTAATACTTGTTGCACATGTTGAAGAATGCTGAAATTCTCAGAATCTAATCTGTCATTGAAACAAAGAGAAGCAACTGACAGACATACATATTTGTACAAATGTGTTGTTTTGATTGAGCGACAATTCATTAAAAGTATTGGAACACCTTTACGGTTTGTCTTATCAGCTGAAATTAGGAGCGTCATCTCTTGGATGAAATGTTAGAAAAAAGCCCCATTTGTCTGATTGGGTGGATGTGAAAGTCTCAGCATAATTATTTTGAAAAACAGCTGAGTGGATATTTTTGGTGTCCTATCTAATATTCATCCCTCAAACAACATCACATACTAGATGGCCGCAGAGCAGTAAGCAGCATCCGGGCTTCTGTGCCTGGGCTTGTCTTCTTCGTCGGCTTTTTCTTTGTTTTTCCTTTCACCCTTTCTTTTTTTCTCAGTTTTATTTAGTTTTCGCTCAAATTGACCTGATAAAGAGAGCTCTTCGATACGAAGGTGTCCTCAATGGATTATGGAGCGGCAGTGGCATCTTCAGAGGCAGCGTGGCTACAGAGATGCTGCCCTGTGAAGCCTGGAACGGGACTCTCATTTCCACGTGGCATGGGACGCTGGTGACAGCATGGCATGGGCTGGTGTAGCCTGAAGCGGGACTCCAGCAGCATGGCATGGGCTGGGAAGCCCGGAGTGGGACTGTAGCAGCTGGGAAGGACAAGTTGGACTCTCTTCAAGTTATCTTTCTTTATTTTTTATTTCATTTTAAGTTAACGTGAATGGCACCTATGAATGACAATGGTACGCACTTTTCGCTGTATTTGATATTGAATACATGTAACAATAAATGATTCAATGAATGGAAAAAGTACAACATAGATTATCCTGCCATTATCACATTGCTGTTTGAAGGAGTATGCTGATGCAAATGAGCTGCTGAGTTTTCTGTATTAAACAGCAACTACACTTCTAAAAATTATTCATTATCTGGTAAAAATACTTTGAAATGTCTCTAGTGTTATATAAATTTCTCAGTTGTTCCACACCCCCATTTCTTTTCTGGCAAATCTAATCAAATAAATGGTGCTGGTATCAAATGTTACAATGCTTTTCAATACAATGCTTTTCAATACATTCCAAGAATCAAATTACTATTTATTAAAGATCTTTAAGTTTATGATTATTATATATACAATGATTCTACGCTGTTCATAATTGTACTGGAATAATACAAATCTGAAAGTTGCTGCAGCATGACAGATAGTTCAAATGTATTTCACACATACCAGGATTGGCTATTTTGTCTTGAAAAATGTAAATGTTAATTTTTAACACTAGAAGTTATATTTCTTATTTGGCTTTGTAAAGGTATCAAACTGTTCATAAAGGTGTTAAACAGTAACGATTTCTGTAGCTATATGAACCAAATGCATTTCCTCTACAGATTTGCTAAACACAGGGGATTTCCAGCACGTAGTCTGTAATAGTGGGTTTATATTTGCTCTTAGAATTGGAGCAGACTGCTACCTGGCAACTACAATTGAATTGTAACACTTGGTAGGTGATGTGTGAAAATTAAGTTCTCTGATTGCATAGTATGAGCTCATATGTTCAAGTTAAACAGTTCTAAGTATCTCTTGGTTTGGAATCAGAGTTTTGATCATTGGGAATCATTTTGGAACTGACTTGCTAACAGCACTTCTTGTCTGCAACATAACAACAGCAATGATTAAGAAGATGGTTCGCCATCAACTTCTCAAAGGTAATTCATGCCCACATTCCATGAATGAATTGAACAAAAGTTATTATGAGTATTTAGTAGAGCCTCTGTTGAAAGCAGTAGTGTCTAATGTGTGATAAGTGCCACTTTGATAATATCACCAACAGTAATTTCAACCTAGTCTTTCTATAAACAAACCAAGGCTTATAGTGACTGATAAAGGCAGTAAAAGGATGGCCAACTGAACAGCATAGCTCTGCATGTACTTAGTGGTCAATTAATTAGCTGCCCAGCTTCTTTCAAGGACACACTGTTCAGTATTATGTCCTTAACATCAATTCTTTTACAGTTGAGAATTTAGTAGCATTAGAAATGACTGAGGCACGTACATAAATAGTCAATGGCATTCGATTGTTGGTTTGGAACAAGGTGAAAGAAATAAAATAAAATCTCTGTTATTGAAAGTACTAATAACTTTAGCAGTGAATTGATCAGCTGTTGAGGGAATGAATCAATCCATTACTTGGGGATCATGACACAAACCTGGAGCATCACTTGAATCCACCTATTGATGGAAAATCAGGTTAATCACATGCAATTTCAATGTAATAATTAATCTACTGGGTCCCACAGCATTTAAAATCTAAAGTACTGTGTTATAGTGTAGAATACAGGTGTGCATCCTCACTTCTGTCCTCTACATAAGGAACAAGGACTAGAATATCAGATTGAAAGCACTTTAGAGTCTTTTTGGCTGCACATCCATCAATATAAACAAGTAATGGACGTCTCCCTTTATGTTTACATAAGCAAACTTTGATTATTACCATCACTGAATCTCCTATCATCAACACCTTGATCAGCATCCCATCCAACCACCTTAAATGTTTATTCCCTTTTCCACCAATGCACAGGTGCAGCAGTGTTTACCATATACAAGAGACACTGCAGCAAATCACCAAGGCTCCTGAGACAGCACCTTCCAATCATGCAAAATGCAACTGAAAAGAACAAGGACAACAGAATCATAGGACACCACCAGCTGCACATTATCTCAGTTGTACATTATCCTAAAAAATGTTATATTTCCCCGTCACTGGGGATCATTTCGGAACTCACTCGCTAACAGCACTTTATGTCTGCAACATAACAACAGCAATGAATAAGAAGATGGCTCGCCATTAACTTCTTAAAGGCTATTGATGCCCACATTCCATGAATGAATTGAACAAAAGTTATTATGAGTATTTAGTAGAGCCTCTGTTGAAAGCAGTAGTGTCTAATGTGTGATAAGTGCCACTTTGATAATATCTCCAACAGTAATTTCAACCTAGTCTATTTCTAGTGGTAAATTGAAAGCCTTCACTTAGTTATAAAAACAGTGAAACTACATGCTAGTTCAACTTCCAGGAGAATGAAAAGGGCACTGTGAGAAAACACTAAGATTCACAATCAGGTAACCTTTTTATTTCATTGTTTATCTCATGGAAGTAATTGTTGTAATGTACAATGAAGAGCCATCAAATTAACATGTGAATATTTTAGATAGAGTAGAAGTAGGCCCTTCAGCCCCTTGAGCCAGCTCCACTGTTCAATAAAATCATGGCTGATCTGTTAGTGTTTCAAATTCCACATTACCCTGATAACGTTTGATTCCCACTACCTTAAAAATATTCAATAACCCCAATTCTACCACATTCTGATGCAGAGAGTACTGAGGTCTCACCATGTCCTGAGAGAAAAATAAAGTCCTAATCTGTGTCCTCAAACCCCTATTTTTAAAACAATGCCACCTAGTTCTTGACTCACTCAAAAGAAGAAATATTCTTTCCATCTTCACCTTGTCAAAATCTTTCAGGAAATTATTCACTTCCAAATCAGGTCATCACACACTTGTCTAACCTCCACTGGATGTCCTTACTTTTAAGTTCATTTCCTCTCATAATTTTTTTGAGATTATCTAACAAACATCCCGAAGATCCATCTAATTGGAAATATTTATAGTCTAATGACTGTATTCTTGATACAACTCAAAGCTATAATTTATGCCACTACAAATATATACCTTCAAGTTAGTTTTGCAATACATTTGATTTTTGCCACCTTTATATCTCTGGCCCTTCCATTCTGTGTCCTTACATCTGCATCAGTGAGTAACGCTTCCTGGATTTGCCTTCTTACTTTGCTAGACAGAATATTGCTGCACATGATAATAACTTATATCATGACAAATGACAAATGTTCACCTTTCACTATGACTTGCAGAAAATTTACTCTCGCATCAATTCATCTGCAGAATTTCATATTTTCAAAAGCTGTCCATGCCTCTGATCAGGGACTTGGATGCACAGTGACTTCCCTTGATCCCCAATCAAATGCCCATGAAAGACCACCAATGTCTTCACTGTTTAAATTCGCATACAGTAATTTACTCTCAAACCTACATTCAATCTGTGGGCAGACATTTTATATGACTTTACAGCTCCAGTTTTATCCACACTCTTTTAACTTGTGATCACTGCAGAAAGGCAATTTCTATAAACAAACCAAGATCACTGTTGAACTTTTTGTATTCTTTTATAGAATGCGGGTGTTACTGCTAAGGCCAGTATTTGTTGGCCAGAGCTAATCATACTTGAGAAGGTGGTGATGAATTTCCTTCTCTGTTTGTTCCTTTTGAAATGCTGTAAGTAGAAGCATGCAGAATGCCTTCTTTCATCTATTTGGAGGGCAGCATTTATAATACCATCAGACCAATGCATTCAAGCTAAAAGACCTGACCTTATTTCATAAGTAGAGTGATAAACATAGTAAGGCAATTTGAGATAACAAATAAGAGATAATTCTTAAACAATATCACAACTGACCTTTAAAATTTGTTTGGCTCTGTTATATGCTTCATGTAGTTAAGATGTTGCCAAGCAAGACTTTAAGAATCTATCCATCTCTCCTTGACATTTAATGCCATTACTATCACTAGATTGCCCACCATTAACATCTTGGGAGTTGCCATTGACCAAAATACTGTGGCTGCAAGAGCAGGTCAGGATTCTGCAGCAAGTAAATCATTTTCTATTCCTCCAAAGCTTGTCCACTAGACAAACATCAGGATTGTGATAGAATGCTCCCTACTTGTCAGGATGAGTGTAGTTCCATCAACAATCAAGATCAATGCCATTCAGGTTAAAGCAGACTACTTGATTGACACCCCATCTCACCAACTCCACATTTACTCACTCCACCGTTGATACACAATGGCAGCAGAGTGTATCGTCTACAAGATGCAGTAACTCACTAAAAGTTCCTTCTACAGCACCTTCCAAACCCACAGCTTTTCTCACCTAGGACAGCAAGTTCCCCTTGAAACCTCACACTATTCTAACCTGGAACTGTATCACCATTCTTTCACTGATACTGAGGAATATTCCTGAAACTCTCTTCCTAACACAATTGTGAGTGTACCTACACCGCAAGGATGCAGTGGTTCAAGAAGGCAGCTCACCACCACCTTGTCAAGGATAATAAGGGATGGGCAATAAATGCTGATTGGTCAGTGACATCCACATCTTGCTGATCCCTAATTTTAGTTGCACTACTATTGGAAGTCATGCTCTGAATTGTCTGGGTTTTGGGGTTCAGAACTTATTCAATTTTCCCCCCCATCTCTTTGTCCTTTAAGGCAAATGTTAAATCTTTTCTCTTCACCATACTACCTGAATTAATATCTAGTTATATGACATTTTGTTTGACATTGCTCCTGTGAAATACTTTGGGATGTTTTAATTTGTCACTATGTAAATATGTAATTGAAAACAGGAAATGCTAGAAATACTCAGCACGTCAGGCAACAGCTATGGAGAGCAAAACAAGGGTTTAGGTTGATGTTGATTTTGATGCAATTGTTGCACTAACAATAGATGATTTCATTCCAGTTGCACAATTAAGGGGGACAGTATTTGCCTGTACTGGAGTAAAATATCATAATACCACCATTGGAGTTCTGAATAAAATTCCAGCATGTTTCTGACCAAGTTAAGGAATAAGTACTGAGAGGCAATAAGCATGTATATGGTGGTGTTATGTATGTACAGTTAAAGCTTGCTGAGAATTCCATTGTAATTCAGATGAATGTGATTTCTAGTTGGTAGGTAATAGAATTAAGCTATTGGATATAAATTTTATCATCCTCAAGTTATTCTTTTTCTCATTATTAACGGAAGCAGTTTTCTCTCTATCAGACATAAGCAATTGAATTTTGAAATGGTTAGCAGTGAAGATGGATTTTAGTGCTGGAAGATCCAAGGCTTGAATATTCCAGAAACTCTCCATGAAACTGATAGATCTGTCTTTTGACAAAGCCCCGCTGAGCTTGTATTGATTCAGTCGAGCTGTATGTTTTATGCTTAGGATCCAGCGAGTACTGTGTACTATCTACGTAACCACCAGAGATGTACTTCCATTGTTTAATCACTTTCAGATACAGCTACTGGGGAATGAAAGATAAGTGGAATGAAATGTTTTGTAATTGTGGAGGTAAGAGAAACGATTTGGCAGTTTATGGGAAGACTGAGTAGATACTTCAGAAGACAGAGGTAGAGATTGTGATACTGGGTTTGTGCAACATACAGGTTTTGACTTTAATGCTTTGGATACAGAATTTGCAGTAACATAAGTAGAAAATAGTCAAAAGCAATTAATGTCTTTGGCAAGAAGATTTAATATAAATATTTAATTTTTTTAACTTTACTATGCATGTTACATTAGACAATTGTTTTCCTGAACTTAATTAATCACAATTTGGGGAACTGATTGTACTCTTTGTTTATCTTTCTATTTATGTGCTTCATATTATAGAGAAAGCCTGACAGGATGTTCGGTTTGAAATCTGTGCCAAACTCAGCAGTGTCCCACTTGGAGAATTTATTGCTGCATCTCCATTTGGCTGCCATGACACAGAAAAAACACTGTGCATCTATAAGATGAACAAAATGTTCCATTTTGATCAAGAATGTACTTTCTCCAACACTGTCTGTATCTGACTGAAAATCATTGAGCATATTCAAGACAGAGATTTTGTTCTGATAAGTTTTGATAAATTCAGGAATAGAGGATTGCACAGGAAGGAGGAGTTGAGAGAGAATATATCTTCCTGTTTGGCTGAGCAGTCTCAAAGGGCCAATGGCATTGTCCTGGTTTGATTTCCTGGGGTGAGTTTAACAGGAGGGGATGGAGTTGTGTATTGCTCACACCGTTGTTACATAGGTTGGTCACAAACCAACTGACTTGAAACAAAGACCAGCCCAAAGCAACAACAGGTTCCTGGTGGCCTAAGCAAGCAGTGAGTGGGACTTCCAACCCTCAGTGCAACAAAGTTCTGCCCCTGAGAGCTGGAAACCGATGTGATTGGCTGGCATTGTCTCAGCCAGGATTCATTGGTGGGCATGGCTGGGACTGCAAACAGACATCCAGAAAAGGAGAACAATACATTCTGGAAGACCTAGGCATGTAAGTCTGGGATTTTTGAGCAGGGGCAGATGGAACAACTTGGTGAGAGTTTGGAAGTGAGGTAGTTAGTGGCGTAAGTTTACAAAGAGGTGTATCATCTTGGGGTGAAGGGTGGTTGCCTCTGATGCACACTAACTAATACTAACTACTACTAATTACCCTGGTGTCTGTCATCATGACAAGTAATTTGACATTGACTAAATAAGTGATTCAAAATGAGTAAAGTTATGTGTGTGTACCTGTACACGGGAATATGACTTGTCAGTATGTACATACTGCAGGAAAGTGAGAATCATGAACCAGAATTATTGATTAGGAGAGTGACACTATCACTGGAATCAAACCTCACACTATTTACTTGTGTTTCTATAAATTTTAACATTGTCAAAAAGAAAATTAAGGAAGTAATGGTTTATTCTATAAGGCTGTGATAGAGTGAAAAAAAAAACTACTGTGTTATACTCTGTTCATATTCAGGATATAAGCGACTTTTGATGATACCTATTACTGGCCCTGAACACAAACTATGTACATCAATGAAGCAATGTGTTTTGCTTAATGCTTTATGCACACAGTCCTACAGATGGAAACAAGATATTTCCGCCTTAGGCACTTTTAATAGCTTGAACTCTGTGACTTTACTGTGCAATTGCAGTTGCAATGATACAGTTTTAAATTCCAAAATAAGTCTTTTTCAATAAAGCAAGAAAACATCTTTTGATGAACTGTCCAAAATAACAAAACCTTGCAAAATTTGTGGTGATTTCAAATAAGCTTGGCTTATTTGCTGCAGCTTTAAGTATGGATATGTTTTACTGCAATGTCTTCAATGCTTAACACTGGTAGCTACTGACTGAAAACTGTGTCTGCACTTGAAATCTAAAAATAAATACAAATATATTTTAGAAACCAGAATGAAATCTCATAGGGGAAGTGTGGGCTATGGAGAGATTTGTGGCAGAATCAAATGAGAAGTCTAGCTTGATGTCCAGAACAACTCGTTTCACGTTTTATGCCTTTGCCAAGCGACAAGTTGAGTTTCTCAGTAGGCAGCAGCAAGGTGTCAATTAAGAGGGATTAGAGCTTGTTAAACACCTTACTAATGTCACAGTTTATCCAATTAATATTCAGCTTTCTATTTTACCAAACACGCCGAATAAACTAGGTGTTGGGAATTCTCAACACGGATGGAAGAGCGGGTACCTGGTGATATCAGCTCACTCACCATTTGCCCCAATGGACTTCCACATTGGGCACTGGCCAGTGACATGTCAGGAAATGGACCATGGGCAGTGACCACACACACACACCATATCCACGCACATTGGCATCCAACATGTATCGGCTACTAAGGACTTTTATGGCGCATCTCTGTCCACTTATGGGATGCTTCTGTACTTCAGTGCTGTGCCTCAGGCTGCACTGGCAACTATCATTTCCACGCTGTTGCAAAAATGCTGAGCACTTAGCGACATGCACTGAGCCCATGTACTAGACCTGACTGTACCTCCAGCCTGTTCACTTTGTTGTGCATCACTGGGGTGATGTGCTAGAACTCAACCTCAATATTCCAGGAGTCATCATAAAAGTTAAAAGTTTTCAAAAAGTATGCAAAAATCCCCAAGTTATCTGTCTTTTAGACCCAGGCTGACCGAAAGTGCATAGATTTCTGGTCTTAACAAGAATGACTATGTATTACAAATAAATGGGTTCTGGCTACGGGCAAACAATAATGAACATTGACATATAACTCTACTAATTAAAACTCTAGCCTGCTTATAAAAAGCCCCATACGCACCCACACTTACAGACAGACACAATAACAAAACATAGGCATTACAGGCGGTAGGAAAGATTGGGAAGTCAGTTCAATGGTCCCTGCCCACATGGTTCACTAAGATGATCTTTTTTAGCTTGTCACAATGTGCTAATCCTTGGTCTTGTTTCTCAAGGTACTTTCACCAACTTGCAGGAAGCATAGATGATCAGACTGACATGGCCTGCTGTCATGACTTCTTGTGCTCATGCTGAGGAAAAAGGAAGTCCAATCTATGCACCACCCCATCCAACAGAACCCTATGACCCTGCCTGCAAGTGCAGCGTTAAATTTCCCTCATCTGCCATGTCCGGGGAAATGTCACAAACTGTGCAGGGCAGTTCTGGACTGACAGTGCTCGTCCATGTGCATGATCAGCTTTTCAAAATGTCACCAGCATCAGCTGGTCCCTCTGGGACATCACGGCAGTAGCAAGTTTTCCGGTAATGATGCATGGAAAGCTGGGACTAGAATCAGATGCAGGAGATGCTGAATGGATGGGGTACCTAGTTAATGATGCAGGTTTGGTAAGATCTGGCAAGAGAACACATTAGGCCTCATATTGAAAAATGCTCCAAAAAAAAACAAAGCAACTGGCATTCAGCTAAAAAAAAGTACAATTCAGCCCAACATGTAGATTAGATATAAATAGATTAGCTGATTGAGTAAATACTGTTAGTTTTTTTTTGTAGAAGTGCATTCTAACCAATTAGAATTGAGAACCTTGTTCCCTGGGACCATTTCTCGACTTCAGTTTAGAAGGTGTTGCATTATATAGTAACAAGAGAGTCTTGAACACCCACAACACATTAGACAGCAAGATTTAGACCTTTTGCTTCCACCAGCAGCTTAGACACAACCTCACCAACTTGTGGACATGAAGTTAAAGGGTAACAGATATCCATTTAATTGCAAGTGTCTGAGCCTTCCAGTGTGACCATCTGGCATGCCAACCCCAGTGCCTCCTCATCCACTGATGCAATAGTACCACCTAGCCTTTAGCATTCTGAGCTCCCTTTTGCTGCTGAGTCAAAGAGGAAGAACATGAGTAACTTGATGAAAATGAGAACAGTGCCTAAGCTGGAAGATCTCTGTCATGGCTTCACACCAA
Source organism: Rhincodon typus (assembly GCF_021869965.1). Classification (NCBI taxonomy): domain Eukaryota; kingdom Metazoa; phylum Chordata; class Chondrichthyes; order Orectolobiformes; family Rhincodontidae; genus Rhincodon; species Rhincodon typus. The sequence goes on along the minus strand of NC_063345.1, from coordinate 59,986,515 downwards.
CGCCTCTTGCACACAGTTGCTCTGCAGGTACCTTGCCACATTCACCACTGACAGCCTGTTGCCAACGTGCAACCAGACATCTGAGAGGATGGGTTGCTACCTGACACCATCTCCACTAACGCCAGCCTCATACAATGCAACCTCCCAAGAGAAACCAAAATGTGGAGAGCTCACCTTATCTGAATGAACAAGGTCATTCACCCACTAGTGAGCTCACAGTTGCTGTCCTTCTCTTTGATCTCCATCAGGATTGCTTGGCAAGGTGAGCTGATCTCTTTCCTTTCCTGGGAGTGGGAACCTCTCACCTTCCCTGAGCAGCCTAGAGGAGAGCCTATGGGGAGGCAACCCACGACTATGGGACCACCCAAGATCTTTCTCGGGCCATGCCTTCGGCTGCCTCTGTTCCTCAGGTCTACAGTAGGATTGCAATTGATGGGTACGATGGCCAGTTAGCTCAGTTGTTTTCAACTGTTCTCAATTAATCCCATAATGTGGAAGGAGGCTATTTAGTTCAAAGAATCCACACTGATCCTCCAAAGAGCATCCCACCCCAACCCTATCCCTGTAACCCTGCATTCCGCATGGCTAATCCACCTAACCTACACATCCCTGGACACTATGGGCAATTTAGCATGGCCAATCCAGCTAATCTGCATATCTTTGGACTTTGGGAGGAAACCGGAGGACCCAGAGGAAACCCACACAGATATGGGGAGAATGTGCAAAATTCACACACAGTTGCCTGAGGCTGGAATCAAACCTGAGTCCCTGGTGCTGTGAGGCAGCAAGGCTAATCACTGAGCCACCATGCTGCCCCTTTTGTTTCATTCAGAAAAGCAATGTAGAGTGATGTGCAGCAATATACAGTCCAGATTCATTTCTGTACTGCCCAAGGTCACCACAAAGGCTTTGGCTTCATAACCTCATCCTGAGGCTTGATGACTCTTGGGTTAAACTTGCCACTTGTTGTTTCTCTCAAATGAGAGAGTGGGCTACGGTCACTTCCACTGCTGGCAGGAGCAGATACCTCTAGAGGAAGGCACTCACTTGAAGGAAGTAGGCTTTCCAGCAACTACAAGGACAACAGCTCCTCTAGCGGTATAACCTGATGCTACTCTGCTATCTCAATTTCTGCCTCCACTTCCAGAGAGGTCACTTCCTCCCACCCCTGCTGGTAGTTAGCTGATTGATTGGCTTCCTCATGACCATTGACTTTGTAAGGATTTCAGACTTAACTGGAAAATTCAAACATTCCTGAAAATCTTCATGGAGGCTTGCAATATAGGCTTGGCCCAATACAGAACTGTGAATGGTCTCCTAGCTATTTTCTATCTCTAGCTCCACAGCCACCAATGACAATGAAAAGGACAGCTGTACCTCAAGCAGTTTTCTAATGGTCATAAGATTCTGGGGAATATAAAATCTCCTCTGTAGCCTGGGGGCACCAAAGATATAATTCCCTTACATTTGCCTGAACTTAGATCAGCCAACTCAGAAAAGGTTCACACAGTGCAACAAGTGTACATCATTATCTTTCTTGATGATCTTAAATTTGCTGATGAATATTTATGCTCAGAAAAATGATGTCGTTTTCAGCATTCATTACCAGCATGTGGTTTATCAGTGTGAATATTTCCTTGCTCCCATTTTCTTGTGAATGTGAAAGCAATTGCCAAATTATTTTGAATTTTAGATTACTTTATGCGTTAGGTTGTACTTACAAAAATTGTGTTGCAATTATCAAATACTTAGTGAACCAGACTTACACCTATCAAAGATAAAACAGTTTTTAGTACATTACTCTAGGCTATATTCAAATCCAGATCTTAGAGGTGAATGTTTATTATGCTAATCCACCATGTTACCCAGGTCTCCTGTTTGTCTTTTGTTTGTGCATGCTCCTTAGTTGAAGGAATTTATAATGTTACTAAATTTGTATTATATATTCTGAATAAATTTGTGCCCAATTGAGCATATTATGAATAGATTATGAATAGCTGCCAATTAATGATTAAATTGTTTTGATCCTACATGTTGAATGCGCTATTTTAACTGATAGGGGCTGAAAGTGGTTTTGACTGGTAAAAATAGGAAATGACAAGGGGCTGGCTCACAGATGCTTAGAACTGATGTTTTCTTAAAATATATAGCTGATTGGCCACACTGAATGTATGAAGTGTTGGTAAATTCTATTTTCTGTTCTGTGGTACTGTAAAAACTGACAGAATGGATCCCACACACCATACCTCCATATTAACTACGAATACCTTACTGTCATAAAAATGCTTATCAATGATCACACAAAAGATTCCCTAATGTGTGCCAATTATTTTCTCCCAACGAATATATGGTTATTTAGAAGCATAAGTTGTTCACACTTTGAAAAATTATGCATAATACATAACACCGTTGCAGAAGCAAAATAGGCTCAAACTAATCTAGCTGCTCCCTATGAACCATGGATTCCTTGAAGTCTGTTTGATGGGCTACATTTGAAAACTAATTCACAAATGAATATGCATGAAAAATATACAACCCTAAAGCTAGATTTTCATGGAATCAGGTTGACTCCACAGGTCTTTAAAAATGATGGCGGGATGCAGATACAGACTAGAAAATAGGAGGTGGTAGATACATTGAACAGGAATTTTGTTTCACTCTTCATTGTAGACGATACAAGTAACATCCCAGAAATGGCTTTAATTCAAGAAATGGAAGGAGGAAGAAACTCAAAAAAAAAGTATGATCACTAGGAAAGGGCTGAGCAAATTGTTGGAGCCACATGTTGATAAGTCCCCAGATCCTGATGTGCTTATATTAAGTTCTAAAAAGAAGTGGCTAGTGAGATAGTTTATTTGTTGGCTCAAAATGTTCAAAATTCCATAGATTCAGGGAATTTTCCATTAGATTGGAAGATGTGAATGTACCTCCTTCATTCAAAAAAGAAGGGAAACAGAAAGCTTGACATTTGCCACATGGTAAATATTAGAAGATGTTGAATAACAGGACACTGGAAAACAAAACATAATCAGGCAGTGGCAGCATGGCTTTGTGAATGGGAAATTGTGTTTAAACAATTTATTGATCTTTTTTGAAGATGTAACATATTCTGTGGATAAAGGGGAACCAATGGGTAGGTTTCCAGAAGGCATTTGAGTAAGTTATGAAAAGGGCACCAGTAGGCTACAAATGGGTATAGCTAGGTTAAGTGATTGCTAAAGGTATGAAAAATAGAGTATAATGTGGGAAAATGATAAATTGTCCATTTTGGCAGGAAGAATAAAAAAGAAGCATATTTTCTAAATGGTGAGAGATTATAGAGCTCTGAGATGCAGAGGGACCTTGATGTCCTTGTGCATGAATTGCGAAAGTTTAGTATTCAGGTAAAGGCAAGTAATTAGGAAAACTAATAGAAATTTTTTGTTTGTTGTGGGGTGGATTGAATATAAATGTAGGTGGTTATGGTTCAGTTATACAGGGCATTGGTGAGACTACTCTCGGATTCTTTGCATGGTATTGATCTCATCCTTTAAGGAAAGATATAAATGCATTGGAACAGTTCAGACAAAATTTTCTAAACTAATACCTGGAATAGATGGGTTGTCTTTTAAGGTTGAATACAGTCAGATCAGCCATCATTTTATTAAATGGCAGAGCAGGCTTAAGGGGCCAAATTCATTCTTTGTTTAATAGATTTCCTCATGCAGATATTTCGAGAGGTCACTAACATAGCCAATGGAATTAATAAACACTGCTCAGCTGTCAACAGAGGATGCAGCTTACTGAATAGAAGGCAGAATGTTAGCCAACTATTAGGTTTCACATGCTGTTGCGATGTAATTCTTCCTCTAGTTACTGATGATATACTGCTTTTACTTCTAAACCAACAATTATCAAACTAAAAACATTTACAATGAAATTTGTTTCTTTGTAGTAACAGTGCTTCTTGAAATCCTGATCTCTCGTTATTCCATCATTCCCATGCCATCTCTCTCATCTCATTGTGAATCCAATCCCTCCCCCAATACCATCACACCTCTCTTCCCTATTCCACAACTCCCAGGCCATCCCTCTTTCCCAGTCTTTACCCCCATCCCTCCCACTCCAGCCGTTCCTTCTCAACCTCCCATGTCTTCATTTCCCCTCCCCTCTTCCTCATTGTTACTCTGCCTCGTACCATTGTTATACCTCCTATTTCCATGTCATTACCCCCTCCTTCCCCATTCCAAATCAGCCCATCTTTGGACAAATGATACTTCTATCCTCTCCACCGTAGTCTTTCTCCTTCTTTCTCCATACAGTTTCTCACAACACCTTACCACCTCTCCCCTAGGTCTTTCCTCCTTGTCTCCCACATCATTGTCCCACTTTCTCCTCTTCCCCCTCCCACACTGTGTCCCAATGCATTACAATTTCCCTTCCTCCTCTCTATCTCACGCAACATCCCTCCTGCACTCCCCCCTCTTCAATTTCATATCTTCTCACCCTTTTGTGTCATTTTCCTCCACCCCACGCAATCCCTTCTCCTATGTCATCCTTTCCACGCCGTTGTTACTTCCCAACTCATTTCCACGCCAGCCCCCTCCCGTCAATCTCACCCTTGCCATCACAATGCCGCCTATCCCATACCTTTTACCCTTCATTTTGCCTCACCCTCCTGTACAATTCCCTTCCCTCTCCCCTTCCCTGCTGGGCGTCATGTCATCTCACTATGCCCCCTCCAACTCTACATCCCCCTTCCATGCAACTTACTGCCCGAGCCCTGCCTATTACTACCAGGAGCATGGTAAACAAGTCTGGATCAGAGATGGGGGTTAGGTTCCAAATCCCAATATGTGTGACTGCAGAGTGCAACAGTCAGGGACCAGTGAGTGAGGCTGGGCAATGGTGATGACAGGGACCAGTGAATGAGGTTGGCAAGTGACTAAGACTAGGCCCAGTGACTGAAGTGGGGGAGTGGTGAGGGTCAGGGCTGATAAGTGAGCCTTGGGACAGGCCAGAATCAGGGGTCAATAAATAATCCTGGAAGTGGCGAGGGCAAGGGTACAATGAGTGAGAATGCACAGTGGTAACTACAGTGGCAAGTGAATGAGGCTGGTGAGCAGTTAGGGTTGGGCCCAATGTATGAAGTTGGGGAGTGGTGAGAATAGGAACCACTAAAAGAGGGGTCTGTGCCAAGATTTACCCAACACACCACTGGCCAACAGAAAATTCAGACAGACTGAAACAGTTTATTATTATAAGTAATTATAACCCTTTAAATACATTCAACAGACGAAATGAAAAGATTTGCACAAGCATATACAGCTAATCAAGCATTGACAATCAAGAAACATTAATGTGTCTACTTGTGTACAACTTTGTTTCCCCAATTATTTTGCTTATTGAGTTGAAGTTGGGGAATGGTGAGGATTTGATGCCAGTGAGAGAGGGGCCTGTGTCAGGCTTTACCCTATAAATCACATCATTGACCAATCAGAAAATGCAAACAGGCAGAAGTGGCACTGGGGAGGCTGAGTACTTTTCCAATTCACACATCAAGTCAAATATAGTAAAGATTTTTTAGCCCTTTGGAGATCATCATGGGATATGGATGTCACTGGCTGGGCCAACATTTATTGCATATCACTAATTGCCCTTGAGAAGGCAGTGGTGAGCTGACTTCTTGAACCACTATAGTTTTTGGATTGTAGGGGCTCTCACAGTGCTGTTAGGAGGATAGTCCCAGGATGTTGACCCTATTGGGTGGAAAATACATTTTAGCTCTTGTTCAAAAATGTATAATGCTAACAACCTTAGAAAAACCTGGCAGTGCCATTATGATGACAACTGAGTGAGATTCTGCAACAAAGAAAGTTTTATACTGTAAGACCACATTTAATTGAACATACCTCATGATCAAACACAGGGACCTCTTTCTGACCCAGAACAACTGATAATGAGGAGAGGTGCTCATCCTATCCGATGAGGTTGAAATCAAAGCCATATCCTTAAGACAAAAAGAGAGATTTTAAGCCAAAATTAAAGTATTTTGCTGGGAAGTATGATTCCTATGAAATGTGCAATTTCAATACTTCCTATTTTGTCTTGAACGCTTCCCTTTTGGTTCCCCCATTTCCAGCATTATTGGCTCATTGGACTAAGATTTCTTATTGGTTTCCGGTTTCATTTTCATTTCATGGAAAAGAACAATTGTAAAGTTTCTGGATGAACACAGCAGGCCAAGCAGCATCATAGGAGCAGAGAGGCTGACGTTGTTGTCTCGGATTCTCCAGCATCTGCAGTTCCTACTATCTCCCATTGTAAAGTTTCTGTTGCTTTACATCACTATTATCAGCACAACCCGGGTGCAGAAAATTTACACATAATTTTGGAATTCTCAATTTCCCAAACTGCTGACATTTATGTTTTGTGCAATATTTTATGATAGTTTTCAGCTAAAACTTGCTCATAAGAGAGGCCATGCTTCCAGGACAATGTTGTGAGGATACAATCATATGAATTACAAGTTAGGAGCAGAAGAAGGCCACTTGGCCCCTTCAAACTGCTCCACTATTCAATAAGACCATGGCTGATCTCTATTTTCAATGTTAATCATGGGAGAAATACAACAGCCCAGGAAGAGTTGGAAGACAAGATAGAGAGTATATTTTGGCAAGGGCAAGAAATATAATATAAACCAGGAATCATACCAAGCGCAGAAGCCCATGTGACAGGGAAGCTTTAATGGCCACAAATGAACTGGAAGAGAAGTTAATAAAAGACACTAAGCAACAAAAATTATAAAGCTGAAAAGAATTTGAGGTGTACACAGAGGTGTCAGATGGGGTCAAGCGACCCTATCACATGCACAAAAAAGGTGTCTCCTAGTGGGATTTATAATGGAAGGGTCACAAAGTTTTGAGAAACAACTGACAGATTAAGATGAGATAGTAGGAACTGCAGATGCTGGAGAATCCGAGACAACAGAGAGAGGCTCTCTGCTCCTATGATGCTGCTTGGCCTGCTGTGTTCATCCAGTCCTGCACCTTGTGACAGATTAAGACATAAGGATAGATACACCGGTGGAAGGAAAACTCCTCTGAAATTTTTCTTGGCTTTGTTAGCAAAAAGACTTGATATTAAAGCTACAGTTCTCTAGAGAGAAGTAGGGATTTCTGCTGAAGAAGGAAGTGTCCTCCAAAAGAGGCACCTAAACCAGTGCAAACAATCTGGAAGTTACATCAATGTGTATGTGGCTTATATGATCCTCTAAAGTTTGTTTCCTCTCACTAAGGCCTATCTTATTAAAATTGGGCCACCTACAGATAAAAGCCATCACTGTCATATTTTACATCAAGATGGGCAGCTTTTGGACATCTTCATCAAAGACTTTCTTGTAGGGTCAGAGCAGTGAATTTGAAAACATTGTCATTAGAGAGTTTAAAACAGAATTGAAAATTGGAAGTCAGGTTTCTGGAAAGTTTAAGTACACTGGATCGGAAATCAGGCAGAATGGATCAAGCGTCACCTCACATCAGCAATCCTTTTTGGAAAATGTTAGTTCCATTGCTACTAGTCAATGTGGGGCCTAACAAAAAGATCCAGCATCTTTCAAAACTGCAATGGAGGAATTATGGAGTCCCTTTGGGCAACTAAATTGGCTGGGTGCAAAAATAACGTTAGGCACAGTCTTGAAGTATTAGTGTTGAGTACAATGATGAAAAACTCCAAGATGGTAGATATTATTTGGGACAACTAAAGATTGAAAACAACAAAAATGGAATATTGTGTTTAAAGTTTCTATCATTGGAAGATGTCAGAAACATGAACTTGTTGATTTTTGTGATGCTTCATCTACAAATCTCTGTGATGTGTTCTTGGATTTAGGAGGGTTTATAATTTTTATCGTGGAAGAGGAAAGTAAACATTACTCTTTCGCTTAAAGGATCAGTAACATAGTAAGAAGTACCTCAGCGGCAGAAACTTATGCTCTTGTTGAAGTAGTAGTGCCTTACTTAGTGAAAATATTATTCGAGATTTGAAAAAGAAATTCAGCAGGACCACCTGCTGAGTGCTATAGCAATAATAAATCACAGTGGGGATAATGTACACTTAACAAAATGGGTGAATGAAGAAAGATTATCGATTGTTATTGCAGTTTTAAAACTGATGCTGGAAAATGGAGGAATCTCTAAATTGACATGGGTGGTATCTGATGGCTTTACAGGGAATGGAGCACGCTGTAAGGAATTGTTGACAACACTGAGAGAAGGGATGCTTGGAACTCAATGGCAAATAATGAAACTTGAATTGAATAAAACCTGGAATAAAAAGCTGGCCTAATGGTGACTGTAGTAATTAGAATGAGGTCAGCCAAGTGGATCTCATAGAATGTGAATTCCCTGACTGGGGCTGTAAATCTGGTCCAATCAGGGAACCCTGGCTGACAGATATAAACAAGAGTGTCAGAGGTTCTGTTCAGTCTACAAGCCAGCTCTGAGCTAGCTAGGTCAGTGTCATGTTCTATGTGCATGTAAATAAAGGATGACTTATTGATGGAATACCAGCCTTCATGGAGTTATTTCAGTGACCACGTAAACACTGTTGATTATCATAAAACCCATCTAATTCACTAATGTCCTTTACTCTTACTCTTACAGAGCACAGCCTATCAGTGACTCCTTCCTGCACTGCTGGGTGTTTGTGGTCATTCACAACTGCACTGCCCCAGGCTATTATCTCAGTCCAGCCTGGCTTTGTCTGGTGGCCTGACCTCCTTTGCCGGCCCACTGGAAAAAAGATCTATTGGATAGAGAGGCAGAAGCTGCATGGATAAGTGCGTTTGTGTGCATGATTGGGAGTGTGGCTGATGATGTTATTGTTATGTTAAATTGGTAGCCACATGAAGTGAAAAGTAAAGTGGACAATTTCAAGCAGAAGATAAACCCAACATTTTCCCTGAAGAACTAAGTGATCCAGAAATAACATTTTGCCATATAGACAGTTATGGCAATTGGCATCTCATAAATTTGAAATTGGACGTGGGAGCAAGTGCCCCAGTGTTGCTAGTTAGTCAGCCATGGTTGTCAAAACATTGCCGACAATTGACAGACATTCAACAACATGGCCTGAGGGCCATTGGCCTTAACGTTAAACTGATGTTACCAGCAACTGTATAACACAGGGGGCACCAAATATGAGAAAGCTTACCTCTACATCATAACCAAGAACTTTCATTCCTGAGCAGAATAGCATGTAATGGCCTCAATGTCATTTAAATGATGTTTAAAATATTAAACACCAAATGGTGATGGAAATGACTATCAAATTTTTTTTTGAATTCTGTAGGATTATAATAGAATCTGAACAACAGGAAGAAATCTCCTGAGGCTAGCTATTTTAGAATAAACAACTGTTTCATACCATAAATGGGGTGGGAAACTCTGACAGTAAAAAATTGGCTGACCTTTTGCCACTGCTATCAAAACTGGAGTTCAGATTCTAAGTCAGAAGTCACATAACACCGGCTTAGAGTCCAACGGGTTTAGTTGAAATCACAAGCTTTCGGACCGCTACTCCTTCGTCTGGTGAAGAGTTTAAAACAGGTTTCTGGGACTTTTAAGTATACTTAGGCAGACTGAATTACGTGTCAATTCACCTGACGAAGGAGCAGCGGTTCGAAAGCTTGTGATTTCAAATAAACCTGTTGGACTATAACCTTTGTCCACCCCAGTCCAACACTGGCATCTCCACATCACAGATTCAAAGTGGCAGCAAGCTTAAGATGAAGTGTCAGTAAAGGGACAGCAACTAAACATCCCACATGACTTGAGAGGATAATGTTATGAGATAGACAATGAAAGAATCTGCGATTGAATTGAGCCAGATTGACACACAGATTACCACTATGGACAACTACTTACTTACATTTAAGTCTACAAACAGAAACTGATATGATTAGAAAGGGACCAGGTCAAGCAAAATGTCCAACTTCCCCACCTTTCAAAGAATACTACTCAACAGAAATAAAGGGTACCATACTAAGCAAGGATAAATCTTTAAGTGATACATTGAGGATGTGAACCATCTGATTTCACCAGTAATTCATTCAGAGAGGAAAGTAGAAAGCCTTAAAATAAGCAAGATGTTGAAGTAATTAGCTTGCATAGTTCAGTATAAATCTAAAAGCAAAATAAATTCCACTGACACAAATTGAAGTTGTGTTTACAACACCATGGAAGATATCATATACTCGTAAGAAGAGAGAAACAATATTGAAAGATTCAAAATGCTGCCAGATAACACATTCCCATACAATGGGGGTCTCTGTGAGGATTATTAGATGTACATCATCAAAGTCCTCGACAAAAGAAGTACATAAGGTTAATGACCTTCCGTTTCAAGAGGACAACTACATTCCTCAGACTGTCAGGAAGACAACCCAAGTCAATTGCCTTCTGTTTACCAAATTACCATCCATTCAAGTATCAGGAGAACATTTTTGGGAGAATAGTAAAGCCACCAGATTGCTTGAATAATGTAAAGGACTTTGAGACATGGGGTAGTGGTATATGTAAATACATAAATTTATAACAAAGTAACAATTTTAAGGAGAGAAAAGACTTGGTGGAAAATGTTGCATATGGGTCTGAAAGAGTCGGAAAGAGTTAATAATTGATTGAGCTCAGTATGTATCTCTCATTGTGGTTACGGGAACATGTTGAGAGAAAAGAAGGAGCTTGTAGAGAACAGAAAAACAAAGAAAATAGGAGTAGGAGTAGGCCATTCAGCCATTCAAGCCTGTTCTGCCGATTAAATATCATCTGATTAAACTGTTCAATATCCTATTCTTTCTTTCGCCCTATACCCTTCGATGCTGGTAACCCTAAGAACTAAATGTAACTCTTTCTTGAAAACATTCAATATTTGGTCTCAACCCCTTTCTCACACAGGGAATTGCACAGATTTACCATTCCCTGGGTGAAGAAATTTCTCCTCATCTCAGTTATAAATGGTCTACGCCATACCATCGGACTGTGATCCCTGGTTCTGGACTCCCTGGCCATTAGGAATCTCCTCCCTGTGTTTACCCTGTCTAGTCATGTTAGAGTTTTTCTATGTTTCTATAAGATCCTCCATCATTGTTCTAAAATGGGGCTAATGTGCACCTAACAGCCTCTACCTTTTCTGATGAAGGGTCTAGGCCCGAAACGTCAGCCTTTCTGCTCCTATGATGCTGCTTGGCCTGCTGTGCTCATCCAGCCCTGCATCTTGTTGTCTCGGATTCTCCAGCATCTGCAGTTCCTACTATCTCTATGATTAACCAGGTCATTTTCGGGCAATATGTAAATAGATGTGGTTATGTGCTAAACTCTACATTGTTTACCCAACAAAGTTTTTCTAGTTAAGTCAGAGAGGTGGCTATTCTGACTTACATTAAATTACTTCTGGCTTGAACACATTTTTAAATGTTGAGTCCAGTGTTGGGAGCATAGAACTGTTGCTGCTTGTTCATGGCATATAGGCAGGCCCAGCATTGGCCAAAGTGCCCTAATTTTCCTTTGGAAAGTGGTGGTAAGCTGCCATTTTGAGCTGCTGTGTGTGGTCTTTGCTTACTCACAATTCCAGGATTTTTTGACTCAGGTATGATGAAGAGACAGTGATATATAGACAAATCTTGATGTTTTGTGACTTGGAGGGGACCTTGTGGATGATAGTGCTCTTGTCCTTGTTCTTTGAGCTGGTAGAGATTGTGGATTTGAAAGGCACTGTTGAAGAAGTCTTGATGCATTGCTGTAGATATCACATAGATCACACACATTGTAGCCACTGTGCAACTATGCTGCTCTGAATAAGGTGCTGATCAGGGAAATTGCTTTGTCCTGGTTGGCATTAAGCTTCTTGAATCTTGTTGGAGCTTTTAAAGTATTCCATCATAATACCAAATTGTGCTTTATAGATTGTGAATATTTTTAGGCAGTCTGAAAGTGGTTCACCTTGCACAGAATATTTAACTTCTGGAATACTCCTGTAGTTATCGTATTTGTGTGACTAGTTCAGTTATGTTTCTAGTTAATGGAGACCCCAGGATGTTGGCTCTGTGGAATGTAGCAAAGATAACGTTGCTGAATGTCAAGGGGTGGTGATCAAATTCTCTTTTGTCACAGGCGGTCATTGTGAGATGCAAATGCTATTTGCTACTTATCAGTCCAAGCCTGAATGAGGCTCAGGTGTAGCTGCATGCAGGCACAGACTGCTTCAGCATCTGAAGAGTTTTAAATGGAACAGAAGAGAATGTGACTCCAGCAAATATCTCCATTTCTAACATTATGCTGGAGTGAAGGCCATTGATGAAGCAAAGGACTCAAGAGAGCATCATTGAATAAATTGCTGTTGCACTCATCAAAATTTTAGTACGCCTTTAAACTTCAAATTTGAGCCTTGTTGATAGGTGTATAAGTTTCAGCAGTCAGGAAATGAACCACTGAACAGCTACTGGGCAGCCACAGTGTTGTGATGGGTGATATAGCTCAAACCTCTAGTCAATGATGACCCTAGGATCTTGATGATGGAGAGCTTAGTGATGCTGGCACTACTGAAGGAGATTTTGTCATTGAAGGAAAGTAGTTTGCTGGACTTTCCTACGTTCAAGATGTCCGTTTCCTGACAATTATGACGGGCAAATGTTTCAAGTCACTTGTCAGCTCAAGCCTGAAGATTGATCGAGCCTGATGTAGGCTGATATTGACAGCTCCGTGAGTGGAGGAACTGTGAATGAAATCAAACACAGGCATGGTCAGCAGCTACCTCTGTCCTTGAACTTGAGAGTGGGGAAATACGACTGATGAAATAACAGATGATGAGCCGTGTACACTTCTGTGAGGAATTCCTGCAATAATAGTTGAACACTGACAATTACAGCCATTGGTCTTTGTACAGGTACGTATCCAGGTCCTGGAGGATTAGGTACCCCTCCGTTAACTTCAGTACTGACAGAACTTCTCAATGACAAACTTGGTTGTCTTAACGGTGAGGGCAGCCTCAGTTTGAGCATTTGACCTTTAGGTTTTTGATCTGAACAAGATTTTGATAAGGTCTGGAGCCACAAGTTCAGGTTGAACCAAAACTTTAATGTCAGTTTGTCAGTGGGTAGGTGTCATTTGATGACAGTATTGATGACTCACTTCAGAACTTTACTGATGATTGGGAGGAAGTTAATACAGTGGGAGTTTGGCTAGTTTACTTGTACTGAGGTAAAAAGAATGTCGCAGAAACATATCTAATTTGATACCTTCTGCTTGGTACATCAAAGTAAAAATAGCAAACCTTCAGGACTTGGGTCAAACCACAGAAAACTAATGTTACAAAACAATCACCTCATGTCTTGAAAGTTCAGAAGTCAAATGGAAATGTTCACCTCTAAAAATAGTAAAATGTGAGATGTTATAGTGAGTAATACCGAATTAAAAGATTGTTCAGATTTCCCAGTAAGAATATAGAACAGTTTCAGTTTTCTCATTAAGGCATTGCCTGCAGCAGTACTGTTTCGTTACATTTGTACAACACCATTAAAAAATAGTGTTGATTTTCAAGGGCCATCTGTGGTTTAAACTGCAAATAAGCTTGTAGCAGAGTTTAACTGCTGCCCTTTAACCCTCACCCTAATCCACTCCCACCAAAATTACCCTGCATCATAGGGTTTCTTTTTCTATCCAGATAAAGGAAGATGTGGCTGGCTGGTTTAAGTGGTTGATCATTTGACTTTCAATCAGAACTTGAATCCCTGAAACTTTTGGTTGAAACTTTTTTGGTATTTGACCAATCTGCTCAATGTAACATCATATGACAATGATGTGTTCCACGGTGGTTAACAGGGTACTGCTACCTTTCTCTGCCTCTTGAATTGTGCTTCCTGTAGTCTAGATGTGGAATAATTTACAGCAAATTGTCAACCCAGAATGTACAGATATAATGGAAGAAAAGGGAAGATAATTGTCCTTTCATCTGTGTGATGGGATAAAAGTTGTCTGCTTTGATAGCTGTTAAGGGCCCCTAGTGAAATATGGTTTGACAATTCCAGAGGACTGTACAGTCCATAAGAGGAATGCAAGTTTTGTGTAATTCATGCATTTAACTGCTGCTAATATCAAAGCCAGGATGAAGAATAGAGGTCATAAACATAAATATAAAAACCACATTCCTGATGTTGACTCCTGCTGGGAATTTAGACCTCTATTATAGCAGATGAGTGAAATGATGTCTTCGTAAATTGGGAGGTTTCTTAACCTCTGACTTTATGTACTAAGGGAAAAAGCATTCTAACAGTGTAGCAATAGCCTTCAAATTAAAGGCTCCGCATTTGAAAGCCCAAATTTGCCAGGTGTATGGTGTGTACACTGCAATGCACGAACAGAAAAAGCTGATGGAAATACACCATTATGTGTTCTGCAGAATCAACAACTGCTGGCTAATGATTGGGAAAGGTTATTGTCACTAATCCGCGTTTTACTCCTTTAAAGTAGGAATTAAACATGTTAAACAATTTGTGGTATGGCACTGCAATAAAGCAGAAATCAAAGACCTAATGGAAAATCCTAGTTTCCATTGGCTCTAAGAGCCAATTTTATTAACAGTGGTAAAGGATGAATCACTCGTATGAGTTAACAAGTAGAGGTACTTGTTTTAACAAGATGAAGTTTTTGCGTAATAGCAGTAAGTACAGGCTACACTGGCTCATTAGGTATAATAACTAAGACTGTCAGCAGACAAGAATGTTACATCTTTCTTCATTGGGACCGTGAGCTAGACTCCTCCTTTTCCCACCAAGACTGTAATAATGCCATCAGAATGGGTGGAGCTTAATGCAGTCTCAAAACCAAGATTGACCATTTCAGAAATATTATCTTATACAACATCCTCCTAAAGTTAGCATTTGTATATTCAGATTCACATTTATCACAATCCCATCTCTCCCAGGCATCTGATTTCACAAATTCAGTCAGTCTGGAGGTCTCATAATTCTTCTAGAATGTATTCATTTTGGATTTGTAAAATTGTTACATCTTTAGCTTGTGTACTGTTGACTGTGATTCTGATCTTGACCTTGATTGATCTTTAAAACATTTATCCACTGGAGAATCTTTTAATTCTTGGATATCCTTTGCAAAAGATGCTGTGCCTTCCAAACCTAATGATTGGTTCATTGCCTTATCCGGAAGGCAATTAATCTCTGGAATGACCACCATGGAAGATAGCTGCAGTTTTTTGCAGTATCCTGGATATCTGAGTCGGGCAATCTCTTCTTAAATAAAAGCAAAATACTGTGGATGCTGGAAATCTCTAATAAAAACAGGACCTGCTGGAGAAACTCAGAAGGTCTGGCAGCACACATGGTGAGAGAAAAGAAGCTAACTTTTCGAAGATCAGAAGAAGTCATATCAAGCTCAAAGTGTGAACTCAATTTCTTCTTAAACGTGTTCTGAATCTGTTGATATTGTGTGGCTTGCATGGAGTAATATACAGCTCATCTTTCAGTTTCTGGGTTAATATCCTTGTGGTAATACCACTAGGCTATCATTTCCATTTTATTTTGCTATTTCTTAGCATGGATAATATCAATGTTTTTCAAAAATTATCCTTCTTTATGAGGTTTTTAAGGTTTTTTAACTTCAGATAAATACAGCCCCATTACATATTACAAAGTGCGACAGAATTGCCTTTCTCATGATAGATATGCACTAGCATTTTACATAAAACATCACTCAAAAATTAAGTGAGTGCTAGTTCCTGAATGTAGATAGGAACACTTCCTGATCAAGTTCTGCGCATTCCTGTTTCCTGTAAAATTGTGATAGGTTTGTTTCTTCTGGCTATGGCTCAATGCAATTTTCCCAAGTAGCTTTTAAAACTGAACTTGTACGCATACAATTTATTTCAGCTGCAGCTTGATACAGTTGAGTTTATTGGAAGTTGTGAAGCACTGGCAGCAGAGTTGAGTTTGGACTGTTGCTGCTCATTGGCAGCTCCCAGTCAGCACAGGAATTCACACCTTTCAGCTTGAAGGTGGGAAGTCATTCCTCTTCTCTGTGTTATACCCCCTTATGTGGTGTCCTTCTCTTTGTGACTTGAGGAATGCTGTCGCCACATTGTGGTTTCCATAATTCCCATATTGTTCTAGGAGCTATTCAGTCCTGGGATCCAGCAGAGGTCGAAAGTTTCTCGAATGAAGTTTTGAAGAATGAAAAGGTTTTGTGGTTGCTGTTGAGAAGTCATAGATATCCGCAGGGAAAATAGTGTCCTCAAAGAACAGCTAACAAAGTGCACCCATTGACACAGGAACCCCACCCCCCAGAAAGAACCAACTCACCCATTTGAAATGCCATATTTCATGCTCTACAAACTGATGATGGCTCACCTCTTAGTTTATGAACTCTCAATTTGTGACTGTGGCCATCCTAGCTAGACCATCACCAACATACCGAATGTCTGCCCTGAGGGAAACATTGCTATAGGCATCACAACCATAATGGGTTCAGACAGGTAGAATATGAGTTCCCTGATTGGGGCTGTTAATCTGGTCCAACCAGGGAGTGCTGGCTGACAGATATAAACAGGAGTGTCAGAGGTTCTGTTCACTCTGAGAGATGGCTCTGAGGAAGCAAGGTCAGTGTCAAGGACTCCCCATGTGTAAATAAATGGCGACTTGGTAACAGGATACTGGCTTTTGTGGAGTTATTTCAACAACCATTCACACTACACCAGCTGAGCTATTGAATGGATTGTTAGCCTTGACGTAACCTACCACTGTATCCCCAGCCAAACAAATAAAACCAAATACTCAAATAGCATCTTTAAATTTAAAAATGCCAATGGCTTTCACAGGAGGGCCAGATATATAGCTGGAGTATAGGACCTGGAGGAAGTGGTCAATCTCACAGGCAAGGGAATAAGTTTTAGAAACAGGAGGAGCCATTAAACCCTTGACCCTGTTCCACTGTTCAATTGCATGCCTTAGTTTCCATATCCATTTGCATTCTTGCGTAACAAAAATCATAATCTTAGTTTGAAAGCTTTAATCAACCTAACTTCAAGAGTTGCTCAGTTAGAGTGTTCCAGACATCCACCACCTTTTGTGTGAAAGATTGCTTCTAAAATACACCCCTGAATGGATTGTTTCTAATTTTAAGGCCTATCCTTCATTCTGAACTCTTCTGTCAGAGGGAGTATCTAACATAATCCACTCATTAAATAACCATAAATACTATTGTATGGTGGATCCTCAACCCAGTCACCTTGATGAAAAATACAACAGGTAAATTTGCTGCCACCGTCATCTTTTTGGGTTGGGATCTATAAGGCTTGATTGGTCTAATGCAGGAAAGGAAAACTACTAGGTAGTCTAACAAGAAGAGGCTTTTGTCTAAAACACAATGTAATTTATTGCACAATCAAAAGCAGGTTACATTGCTACAATAGACATTGTGCCTCAGACTATGAGGGACACCTAGGCCAGTCTCCTTCAAAATCCAAAGCTATTCTCCCATCCAAGTTGATATGTCATAGTCATGTAGGGTGATATTATTTATTATTCATTCAGCGGATGTAGGTTTTGCTGGATGGGCCAGCATTTATTGCTCATCCCTAAATGCCCTTGAGAAGGTAGTGATGAGCTGACTTCTTGAACTACTGCAGTCATGTGGTGTAGTTACACACCCACAATACTGTTATGAAGAGAGTTCAAGGATTTTGACACTGTGACACTGGCAGAATGGCAATATATTTCCAAGTCAGATGAATGGCTTGGAGGGTAACTTACAGCTGGTGGTGTTCCACCTTACCTGCTATCTTTGGTCTGGGTTTTGAAAATGCTCTCTAAAGAGCCTTAAAGAATTTTTGCAATGTATCTTCTAGATGGTACACACTGCTGGTACTGAATGTCAGTGGTGGAGAGGGTAAATATCTGTGAATGTAATGATAATCAATAGGTTTGCTTTGTTCTGGATGGTGTCTAATTCTTCAGTGTTGTTGGAGTTACATTCATCCAGGCAAGTGGGAGTGTACTCCACCATACTCCTGACTTGTGCTTTGTGGCACAAGTGGTGGACAGACTTTGGGAGTCAGGAGATATGTTATCTGCTGCAGTAGTCCTAGTGTCTAACCTGCTCCTGTAGCCACTCTGTTTACACGACTAGTCCAGTTCAATTTTTGGTCAATGGTGACTTCAGATGTTGATCATGGGGGTTTCATCGATGGTAACACTATTGAATGTCAAGCCGGCAATAGTTAGATTGTTTCTTGTCAGCCTAAGAAAGATATAGAATAGGTCTTATCATCCTTGGACATAGACTTTTTGGTAAGTGAGGAGTTGTAAATAGTGATGAACCTCGTGTGCTCATCAGTAAATATTGCACTTCTGACCTTATAATAAAGGGAAGGTCATTGATAAGGCAGCTGATGAAAGTTGAGCCTAGGACACTGTCCTTGGTAACTCCAGGAGAAATGTCCTAGAGCTGAGATGATTAACCTCCAACAAACCCTAGCATAACCACAGCAGTAACTGTTTCAGAGCTTGACACCTTATTCAGCAAATTTATTGATGAGATTACCTCTAAACTTTTATGTTCAATCTTCTAATGTAATTATTTTCAGCCCAGTATTACAATGATGAATCCACAAAATGCCCCTTACATGTCCAATCTATTTTTCCTGAGGGGCAGTGCCATGAATTGAACACAATATTTCAGATTACTGGAAGCAAGAAAGGTTTTCAACTGGAATGAAATATAGAAAGGACAGAGGCACTGACGCAGAATAGCTGATGGGACCTCGTGATTGTAGAGAGTGGATACACATTAAAATTTATGACTAGGCCTCTAACTTGTTAACAAATGCTTGGGTTAGTCAATGCCATTTATAGTATGTTGTATATCATATAACGAATATGTTGCTTGAATATCTTCAAGTGGCATGTTTTATTGACATGATAATTTAAACATAGTGCTTTGCATTTTCGGCAATGTGTCAGAACTCAGCGAATAAAATCTTTTTCAACATGGCAACACTTCTCTGTGAAACCAGCTTCTCACCCTGAAGATGGCTCAATCTATCGTGAAATAAAATCAACTGACAACAATCCACTCTTCCCTCCTCCACAAGCAAAATTCTCTCTACATTACGTATTTGAGCCACTTCCCACAATCAGTCCATGTACATTCATAACATCCTTGATATACTGGATTTTTTCTGTTCAGTAAATTCTAAATAAAGTAAAAGGCACCAATCTTCTTTATCTGGATCCTTGCCTATATAATCTATCATTTTTTGCACTAAAACAAAACATGTCTTTGTCCCTCACGTTTCATAGACTTCCTAATTCAAACATAAAGATTTGAAGAAGGGTCACTGGACTCGAAACATTAACTCTGATTTCTCTTCACACATGCTGCCAGACTTGCTGAGCTTCTCCAGCAATTTCTGTTTTGTTTGTTTCATAAAGACTTCTTGTTTACTTCTAATTAAATACGATGTTCATTGAGGAACACTAGAGAGCTTGGTGTTTCTCATAATTTCTATAACTTTTGGTTTTTTACAATATTTGTTTAATATTGTCCAATTAAACGGCATGTAATACAAAATACTGCAGACTAACTAACTGTCTGAGGTTTATAGAATCCATCTGCACAGTCATATATAAAATATGTCTACTAGGTCCAAGAATCTTAGTACATTCCTCAAAGTATTTAGCAGCTGTTGAAACAATGTACCTACTTAGACAGTTCAAAGTCCAAACTTCAATTGTATGAAAAAAGTTGATGTCATTGGAGATATTTCATTTTATTGACAGGCCACAGTCCACTGATTGATATCCTCAAGTGTTCTCAAACACTTCACTGATAAATTATAATTGTACATATAAGACAGCATGTACATCAGTATTAACTTCAAAACAATGGAAGCATGCCAACCATATGTTATTTTGATGAGTGGTTTATTATTTTGGGCTTTAGAATCATTCTTCAATAAATATGTGCAGATGTTCAGTAACTAGTGATTCTGCCAATTGCAGAGATCTAACAAACTCATGATATTGGCCAAACATCTCACCAATTTAAGGGAAATGGTAGCAACAACTTGAGGATAGATGGTTATTTCAGTAATTTACCCTCCCAGAGCCATGTCGCATCACTTCAATAATCAACATTGCACAACTGGACTGACATTTGAGCTTGACTGAACATCCAACATGAAAGGAGACTATTTCATATTAATTGCTTAAGCAGTTTGAGTTATTTTGTGTTTAACAAAGTAGTAGTGTGCTGTATATGTCTACTTTTCTCACAGTCTAATTGTCATCCCGCAGTGTTATCACAGTAACAAAAGTAAACGTATTTCTTTATGTTCAATTGTTTGATTATAGTGGGGATTCTAAGACTTTATGGCTGGGCTGGGCAGAGGAGAGGCCAACTGCTGTCATTTTAATCCACATTTAAATAGTTCAATTGTGTATCTATCACGTTCCTGCTTGCAGTAGGAAGAAGTTTTGTTTCAATGATCAGTTTTCATACTCAAAACACAGCGCTATAAAGGAGAATAAAAAGGCAAGATATGGCAAGTTTTATTTAAGTATCACTCTTCACATCCTCAGATGCCCAAATGTCACACAACAGTATCCCCCAAACTATGAAGGAGCAGTATGAACAGATAATGTATTTTTGGCAGTGTTGCTTAATTCGTGACTAACAGCCAGGCATTAAGGGACTTGCTTGTCTTTGAAAGGATCGTAGTACAGGTTCACTGGCTCATTGCCAGGATTTCTGAGAGTTAAGTACAAAAACTGCACAAAAAATGCTTGCATTCCCTTAAATACTGAAAATTAAGGTGTGACTTAACTGAGCTTTAGAAGAATTGTAAGGTAATTGATAGGATAGATGGAGAATTTTCTTCTCCATGATGGAAGAATCTCAGACAAGAGGTCGTAACATCAACATCAATTAGACCATACGAGAGAGAAGTTCAGAAGCAGGCAAAGGACAGCAGAAGTATGGCACTCTCTCCCACAAAAGCGGCAGATCTAATTCAATGAATTATTTTAAGTTTAAAACTAATAGGTCTTTGTTAGCGCTGGGCATTAAGTGATATGGAGGTGAGGAAGGCAAATGGAGCTTGGTTACAGGTCAGCCATGATCTAATTGAATGCCAGGTCAGAATTGAAGGGTTGAATGACCTGCTGTTATATTCCCAAGTCTCCTTTTGAGTCATCCATGGAATCTTGGATGTCTACCTAAACAGGCTGATGGGACCTTGGTTTGAAACATAATCTGAAAGACAGCACTTCTAACAATGCAGCACTCTCTCAGTGCTGCACATAAGGCTTACATTTTGTCCCCAGATCCACAATGGATCTTAAACTCATTATTTCCTGAACACCAAGTAACAACGCAATTGTTCCTTATTGGTGGTGCAGAGGAACTTGTACTAGTGATTAGGGTTAGATTTTCAGATTTTGCTTGACAAAATATTTGCCTAGAAAGTATAAGGAAGTCTATCCACAGAAGGCACCTAAATCCAATGATATTTGAGGGGCCAAGTAAAGTGAATTTCTCAGAAAAGCATAACCAGACAGGAAAACCACGGCATGTGTTCCACAGAGAAAACACAGTGAGCAAAGAAAAGCAAAATTTACTTTTGATTGGGTACAGATTCAATGTGCTAAATAACAGTGATTAAGGTATTTTGGCCACCAATCAAGTAATGGATCCATGCTGTTTATGAAAAATAATTGACAGAGTGATGGAAACCTCTCAGGCTATAAATACCTGAGGTACTCATAAATCATAAACTACTCCATAAATGTCAGTTTTGGAAACCACTATTATGTCAAGTGGAGGTTGACTTTATGACACATCCTGCTGACTATGTTCTAAAACTGAGAATATCTCCTGTTACTTTACATCTATTTTTAAAGTTATAGAAGAAATTGGACTGTTTTGCACAAGTAAGATTAGGTGGAATCTTATAGGGGCCTGAGTGATGTGGACTATTGTGAGATTTGTAGCAGAGTCAGACGAGGGTCTATTGAGGTACATTTCACTGTGGTGGCATCTCACTCCACCTTTTACATTTTTGATAAGTGGCGAGGTGAATTACTTGCTAGGCACTGATGAGTTACCAATTAAGGGAGATTAGTTAGCACTGCTGCCTCACAGCGCCAGGGACCTGGGTTCGATTCCACCCTCAGGCGACTGTCTGTGTGGAGTTTGCACATTCTCCTCATGTCTGCGTGGGTTTCCTTCGAGTGCTCCGGTTTCCTCCCACAATCCAAAGATGTGCAGGCTAGGTGGATTGGCCATGATAAATTGCCTGTCGTGTTCAGGGATGTGTAGATTAGGGGGATGGGTCTGGGTGGGATGCTCTGAGGGTCGGTGTCGACTAGTTGGGCCGAAGGGCCTGTTTCCACACTGCAGGGATTCTATGATCTATGATCTATGATTGCTTGTTAAACACCTTGTTGATGGCCCAAATCACCTCGTTAATATTCAGTTTTTGGTCTTACCAAACTCGCCAAACAAATTATATATCAAGAAAACTTGACATGGAAACCAAAGCAGGTACCTGATGAATTCAGAACATCCCTTGCTCTAAAAGATCTCCACGGTGTGCACCAAGCACCATGGGCACCAGCGTAATGCATGCCACATCCACAGATATTGGCATCTGATCTGTGCCAGCCTCACGGCAGATTTCTGAACCACTTTTGCCCTTCAAAGCTGTACCTCAGGCTGCCCTGGTAACTCTCATTGTAATGCTGCAGTGAGGACACAGTGCTCAGGGATAGACACACAGCTCATGGACTGGACCAGGATCCATTTCCACTTGACCTCAAAATGCATACTCAGTGTAAGCCTGCCTGGATGCTCACTGCAGCCCCACCTTTCATCACCATGCCTTGCCTTTTTGTGAACTGCTCCCTCAGCTTCATACAAGAGTCATATTATTTCTGTCTTGCTTTGCTGTTTCATGCAGACACACAGGAAGGAAGCTTGGTCATGGTTGTGAACAGGCCTCAGTCAGGTCAAGAGAAGTAGACTTCGTTTGGGGGCCCCAGCACCGTAAGTCAGGGGAAACCTCTGATACCAGTCCAGAGGCTTGGACATGGCCAGTCAGCTGCTGAGGTGTCAGAGCCAGGATGCTCTCCACATAAAGGAGGAAGGCCTTGAGTCTTTCTGCCCTATTGTGGGCTGGAATGAGAAAGAGGCATGGATTACGGGAGATGAAAGGGGGTGGCACAGCTATCACTGTTGGTGCAGGTGGCAAGGTGCTCCAAGTGAGTGAGTACACAGCACAAAAGGGCATACAGGGTTAATGGTGTCAGGGGTTGGGATGGGTGACAGTGAGTGAGGCACAATATTAGAAGCAATGGTGAATGTGGTAGAGCATGAGCTTTAGTGGGAGGTGGCCGCAGTAGTAAATATGCAGTGAGCTTGAGATACCGGGGAGAAGACAGTGGCACTTATACTGGTGGAGTGGGGAAGGTCACTGACCTTCTTCCAAAGACGCTGCGCTTTCCTCCAGATGCCTTAAACTGCACTGAACCTCAGAGTAGGCTGTTATCGTCTGGGGCCATGGTCTCCGCTACTGGTGCAGAGGGAAGAGGAAATATCACCTCTACACCATCACAGCCAGCTGGATCACCAGGCCCCTGTCCATGCAGGGGGCTGCTGATTTTTCCTTGCCTGCCATAACCAGAGCAAATATCAGGAACCATGTGGGTCAGCTCTGGGCTGGCAATGCTTGTCCAGGCGCAGTGGGCTTTTATATTGGCATCGGTGCAAGGGATGCTGGTGAACTCACTGAATGGTGTATTGTTCTGGGGACAGCACATGAAAAGATGTCTTCACAATCAGTTGTGAGCGACACCAAAGAGGCAGGCTAAGCAGTTAATGAGGAGAGTTTGGAAACATAACGTGGAAATCCCTTCAAAAACCTAGACAGACTCAGACCAAGCCAAAAAACAAAATGTTTGATTCAGCCCATTTAGTCTGAATGTAAGCCTGCAACAAATTTGGATTAATGAAAACTGAAAGAACTGCGGATGCTGTAAATCAGGAATAAAAACAATGTTGCTGGAAAAGCTCAGCAGGTCTGGCTGCGTCTGTGAAGGAAAAAACAGAGTTAACGTTTAAGGGTCACCAGACCCAAAACGTTAACTCTGTTTTTTCCTTCACAGATGCAGCCAGACCTGCTGAGCTTATCCAGCAACATTGTTTTTATT